>NW_028227262.1:6192500-6792500 GCF_978045245.1 Mus caroli
TCCCCCTCCCCCTCTCCTCCCCCTCCCCCTCTCCTCCCCCTCCACCCCTCCCACCCACCCTGTGTCCACCCTGACCCAGGTAGATGACAGACTGACAGAGATGAAAGTCTCGTCTGTTACACACTCATATTTGTAAATAAAACATTCATCCCATTAAATCTAAGCTTCTTGGCAGGCTCTGAAGTCAGATGGTCTGCAGTTTCAGATTCTATCCCATAATTTATTGGCTCTTTCCCTAAGAGCATGGGCTTTGAAATTAGATGGTCTTCAGCTGCTACATCTATGCTGTGACTTTCAGGCTCTTTTCAGTGTTTCTAAAAGATTCCCTGCCACTGGAACTAGGGAGGAGGGAATACAGAAGGAGAGCAGGTATCTAAGAGACAAGATGACATTTGAAAGCTATTGTGCTAGTTGCTTACAGTGAGCAGGTGAGGCAGTTCTGTGACCTATAACATACAGGACTCACCCAGCCTGAAGCAGCCGAACCAGGATTCCATACAACACGCACGTGGCAGGTTGTGACATCTGTAGACTGTGACACTGGAGGATGTAGGTACCCTGTCTATAGCGTGTCCAACAGTAAAGTTGTCCTCAGATGTGCCCCTTATGTGGGCTGTAACACCTCATTCTCAGTGGGGTGGAGCACAGACCGTACCACAAGCGCTCCCACAGACAGTGTACGCGGTATAATACACGTGCTGGTTAGTGTCTGCCAGCGTGACACAAACTACAGTCACCTTGGAAGAGGGAGTCCCAACTGAAGAACTGCCTCCATCAACTTGACTTGTAGACAAGTCTGTGGGTGTTTTCTTGATTGACAATTGATATGGGAGGGCTCAGCCTACTCTGGGCAGTGCCGTCACTGGGAAGGTGAGGCTGGAGTATGAAAGAAAGCAGGCTGAGCATGCCCTAGAGAGGAAGCTATTGGACAACTCCCCTCCATAGTCTCCGGCTTAGTTCCTGCTTCTGGGTTCCTGCAATCTACCCTGCTTGATTCCTGCCTTGGCTTCCTTCCATGATGCCCTGTAAACCAAATAAGCCCTTTCCTCCCCAAGTTGCTTTGTTTAGTGTTTTTATCACAGCAACAGAGAAGCAAACTAAAACACATGTGATATACAATAAATACGATATTATGTATATAGTATCATATATATCGTATATGTGAGATATAATGTTCGACACAGGGGAGCACCAAGGAAGGGTTGAGACCAATAGAGTCGCTCAAAGGGTCCATTTCTGCGCATGCGCAAATTGACTGCTAACCCACAAGAGCCAGCTCCGACACCGCTGATTCTATAATCTTCATTTATTTCCTTTTCTTTTGAACACTTGAAGGGTGTGTGTGTATGTGTGTGTGTGTGTGTGTGTGTGTGTGTGTGTGTGTGTGCGCGCGCGCGCATGCGCGAGTGCATGTTATCTAGAACAGAAGACAAATATAAGAGGAAGGACAGGTGGTGGCAGGCAGGAGAGAGTGGGTGGACCGATCCCTGGGACTCTTGAGGGAGAAGAAAGGAGTGCTGGCCCAGACCCAAGCAGCGTCCCTAGGGGCTCCTGTCGGCAGGAATCCCTGCCTCTCCACACATGGATCCCAGAGAAATGCCTGGCAGATTCAATCACAGGGCAGCTCAAATACCACAGCATGACTATAGAGAGGGAATAATAGTGGAAGCATCGCGGCCAATTTTCAACAGAAGGGCTTGGGATAAGGAAGCTTAAGAAAATTGCTGAAGAGAATGATAATGACAACAATAAAAACAAATAGCTACCATTTGTTGAGCATTTATGTGCCTGGCACCGGGCTATGCACTTTGCATACCAACCCAGTAAAGTTACAACGATCATCCCCGTTTTACGAGGAGGAAACTGAGGCAAGGAGAGGGCTGATGACGTGGCCTGGGGATGCACAGATTGCAAGACTAAGGCCATGAACGTCAGCACACTGAGGATCTGAGGCGGCAGAGTGCATGCAGTAAAGGTTATCTCCCTCAGCCTGCAGAGCCCAGTCACGGGTGCATCTTCAGTTTATAGACCGGTAAAAAGCTCACAGAAGATTATTGTTCAGGGCTGCACAGGGAGTTAGCAACAAAGACAAGACAGAAATTAATCAGATTGGTTTAAGTCAGAAGCCAATGTTATCCACAGGGAAGTATAACCCAACGTTATCATTCCTAGCTACTGTGGTAAAGGTTGCTTACCTTTTGACCGTTGGACATTTCTCACAATTAACTCCTAGTGACTCTGATAAGCTTCCAGAAATGCAGGTTCAAAGGCATGGAGACAACCATGAATTGAATCCTGAGCTTGTCAAGTCATTGTCAACCTGGCTTTGTCCACAACCATCACCATTGTGATGCTAACAGCAGACACTGGGCAGCCATTAGAAGCCTTAAATAGAAACACATCTTCTTCACAGACCCTTGGCATGATCCAACTTTCAGTAAGAAAACGGGGAAGCTGGGAAGATGGCTGAATGGGTGAAGTAATTACCCCACAAGCATGAGGACCAGAGTTCAGGTCCCCAGCACCCTCATAAAAATGGAGGCATGAAGGGGGTGCCTGAAATACCAGTCCGAAGATGGAGAGACAGGACGATCTCTGGAGCTTGCTGGCTGCATCTTTGCTGAACTGGTATCCTCCAAGCCCCCTGAGAATCCTGTCTGTTAAAATAAAATGAAGAGCAATTGAGAAAGTCACTGCTGGCTTCCACAGGGATGTGCACACATGTTGTATATGTACACCCATGTGTCGATACAAACCCATATAAATACATCCTCTCTACACACAAAGACATAATAGAATATAGAAAACACATATAGCAAGGAACCCAGGGAACATTTAACTTCTGTATGGAAAATGATAGAATATGTCACGCAAAAGATCCAATAAGCTCAAAGATCCCTGCCCAGCTAGAGCTCTCCTATTCGAATGATTCAGTGAGCAGGAAACAAACACACACTTACATATTGAAGCAAATGCCCCCGGGCCATGAAAACATGTCATTAGCAGCACTCTGCATAGCTATTGATGTGGAGAGAGACTACTGGCACACGAGTGGTAGGAGTCAAAACACATGATCCCTGAGTGGACACTTCACATCATCTATCCCATTTAAAGATCATGCAGCACTTGACACACAATCCACTTCTAACGTGGATCTAAGGACAGAGTCACCTCCATGATGATAAGAGGGCCTGTTATCAGGTTCCTGACTGCAGTAGCATTTTCACAGGAAAAGCTGTGAGCCACCGCCAGTATCTATCAGTAGGAACTAACTGTTCATCAACTCCAGCCCAGCCACTGGAGACAGAGCTGAGCCCCAGCATTCTTCTCGCTTCTTCCTCACTGTGGCTACAATGTGGTGAGCTGCCTCACAGCCCCAAGCCACAGCTCGAGCAGGTTTGCTGCCGCCATGATCCACAGGGCTCTCAAACTGAGATACTAAGTAAACCCTCCCTTCCTTAGGTCACTCTGTCAAGTATTTGTCACAGCAATAGGAAAGTGACTAATAGCTAATTATCTAAGTGGGCTAGTAAGAAACTATGCATAAACTTGGAAAACTAATTTTCACTAATGTAAAGTAATATATAATAATGAAATATTATGAATAATGAAACGGTGATATATATAATTGAATACTATTTACCTCTAAAGAAAAATGTAATCACAAACTATGTCAAAAAGGGGGTAGATTTAAACTATATAATATTGAGTGAGGTCACACAATCTTGGAGGGAAGTGCATGCTTGCCCTCGCCCGTGGAGTTTAGTCAATAACTAACATATATAATCAAAGGTGCACGTGAGTACAGTGTAGCACGTAGAAAGGGGAATGAAGACTAAATATTGGGGGATGTGGAAGGATGACGGGATGCCTGTAATGAATACAAGTTATGAAAGAAGACATATGCTATTTGGTGTGTTTTTTTTTTTTTTTTAGAATTCCAAATCTATCATGGATTTTCATTTTTGATGCTGGATAAGTACCCAAAAGTATTCCTGATAATAAACATGTAAAACCCATGTGAGGGGTTGGGGATTTAGCTCAGTGGTAGAGCGCTTGCTTAGGAAGAGCAAGGCCTTGGGTTGGGTCCTCAGCTCTGAAAAAAAAACAAAAACAAAAACAAAAACAAATGCATCTGAATCTCCAGAGATTCAGAATGGCTTCTCTAAATGTAGAGACGTTCACTGAGCCCTATAGACTTCTGACCTGGTTAATTTGAATATGTGATCTTTTAATTTGTTTTTTAATTTTTTTAAACTTTATTTTATCTTATGTGATGAGTATTTTGCCTGCACCACATATGAACGTTGTGTTCATGGAGGTCAGAAGAGGGAACCAGATCCCCTGGAACTGGAGTCACAGATGGTTGTGAGCTGCAGTGTGGGCACTGGAAAAGAATCCAGCTCTCTGCAAGAGCAGCAAGAACTCTTAACCACTGTGCCACCTCTCAGACCCAAATGTTGAAATTCTTAAACTTCCTTTTATTGTTAATAACTAGTTTAATAAGACTTTTACCCACAACTAAACCAAGTATCTTAGATTCCCTTAACATAGCCTGGGATTCATAGTGGTAGCCATCACCACATAGGGTATATTAAAGATGAATATACACAAATGATAATGTAACTACTTCACCTATTTGCATAGCAAAATACAAATTTAATGCCCTAGGGCTCATTTTCAAAGACAGAGAATTATCATATGTAAAATTATAGAAATATGTTGCTATATATTCAATGTTTTATCTTCTAACTTACATGAGCAGGTGTGAATGACATGCTAACAATTTAAAGGTACCTTAGATTACCAATAAAGAAACAATAACATTAAAAGAATACTAATAGGCTAATTGTGCAGCCCTATTTTTGGAGCCAGGTAACTCACCTTTTTGCAAGAACATTGTAAAAAGAAAAAACCAAACAAACACTACAAGAGTTGAGGCTTCATAGAGTCACCTTAATGGAGAGGTGTGGCGCTCTGGAGCAAATGGCACTGGGTGTTTTTCAAAAGTGAGGCAGCTGGCACAGCTCTCCTGAGTCTAGACATTCTGTTGATCCAACCCCAAAGATGGCAGAGAAATAAACGTGAGAATGGTGTACCTCGCCAGGCATGGTGATGCATGCCTTTAGTCCCAGCACTCAGGAGACAGACAGAGAGACAGGAGGATCAATGTGTTCAAGGCCAGACTGGTCTACAAAACATGTTCCAAGACAGCCAGGGCTACACTGTGAGACCCTGTCTCAAAAATTGGAAAAAAAAATTTAAAAAAGGTAGTGCACCTTGTAAATTCATGTAAATGATAATAAAATGGTCAGCTTGAAGTTAAAAATAAGTAAATAAGCATATAATGCTCTAAAAGGAAAGAGGTGTTGCCACTGCTTTCTAGGAGGAGAGGAGTGGGAGAAACTGGGGAATAGCTCTGTTTGACCCCACAGCAATGAGTGTGTCAAGCACTGGGCATTCAGGCAGAGGCAGGGAATCCAGTCAGCAGATGGACTGGGTACCCCATGTCACAGTCCTTGCTCCATCTTTCCTCAAAGGGCCAGGAGATTACAGCTTAATAAGATAACATCCCTTGAGAAAGGAAAAAAACAGGCTATAAGTTCAATCACAGCACTTATTTAAATAAACAGGTGTGGCAGCTCACTTTTGGAGTCCTGTTGCTGGGACAGTGGAGACAGGGTTGTCTCGGAGGCTCGTGGGCCAGCCAGTCTAGCTTACTAAGTGAGCTCAGGCCATGGGGAGACCCTGTCTCAAAAAAAGAAGTGGCTCGTCCGAACACCACCTCAGGTGATCACTGGCCTCCATACATGTTGGTAACGGCATGCACACAGTACATATACTTGAAAATGTATATACACAATAAAGAGAGAAGAGGGAAAGGATATGTGGATGAGGAGAGAGGGAAAAGTAAACAATGAAAGAGAGTCAGAGACAGGGAGATAGAGAGAGATGCCAGGGCACAGGGTCTCTAACCTGAGGAACTTCTGTCTCAGTCCCCAGGAATGACTCAAATAAGCTTTGGTTTTGTCTCCTGCCTCTGCCAAGCTAGTGGCTTCTTGGTTTATTTTTAGATCTTGTGCTAATAAAATTATGGTAAGTTGAAAATGCCATTAACTTGGAAATGCACTGGGTCACCCGCTGACTCAGCAGGACAATGTCTTGTCAAGTGGGGACTGCTCACTCTGGTGCTCTCATGACTCCTTACTCTGCTGACGTCACAAAGAGCATCCTCTCTATCTACTGTCTACCAGCAGTAAACTTCAGACTTTAAGTTCGAGTCCCACTGTATACCTTTTCACACCATCAGAAAGTTTAAAAACTCTGTGGGTTGAAGCGTCACAGGGTGAGATTGTGTGCACATGGCCAGAAAAAGCTAACTTACCCTTCTAAGTAGTGTGACCTGCAGCAGAAACCTGGTCCCCTTAGTGCTGAGGAAAAGGTAACTGAGTAGGCCACCCATGCCAGGAAAGGCAGACAGAATGACCTAGATCTAAGAGTAACCTTAACTACTTTAAAGATGTGTGTGTGTGTGTGTGTGTGTGTGTGTGTGTGTGTGTGTGTGTACAGGTGCCTGAAGGCACCAATAGAGGGTGTTCAATCTTCTGGAGCTAGAGGCACAGGTGGTTGTGAGCAGCCTACACATTCTGGGTCCTGTGGAAGAGCAGCAAACACTCTCAACTGTTGAATCTCTCTACAGCCCTTTTCATGGTCCCAGTAGTCTCAAGGAGATAAGGGAAGGCAATTCTGACAGAAAGACCCGTAAGGGGTCAACTTGACATATGTAAATGAGATCACTATGCAAATGATGCTTTGAGCATATCAGTGCATGTGCTCTGATCCAGAACCAGTGAGGTAGCAATCTCGGATTCCAAGGCCAGCCTGGGCTGCAGAGTGAGACTTTGTCTCAAAATACAAAGAACTGGAACAAAACAAAGAGAAAGAAAATCCCTCTGATAAAAACAACAGACAACGGAAATGGCCCAGTGGTAATTCAGTCAAGAAACCAGATGGGCACCACTGTTGCCCTTACAAAAGACTGGCAAAGGATGAGGATAAACTCCCAGAAGGGGCTGAGTAATACACTTACTAAACGCACACATATCCTACACTCCAGTCATCCCACTGCTGAGCGCAAACAAGCCGAGAGAGAAGCAGGCATATTTTCATAAAAGTGCAATAATAAGACTCCTCCTGTCAGATCTACTGAGGGAGTGGGTAGCTAGAGACCACTCAGGTGTCCATCTTCAGCACGGTGAACACGATGCATCATGGGTACTCTGCAGCAATGCATCATGGGTACTCTGCAGCTGATCTCTAACGCGCAGGTGGCTGTGTAGGACTGACCCAGGTAGAGAGTCCAGAACAGAACTGAATTTTGGAGCCTCTGGTAAGAGGAGGAAAATGAGATAAACGTCAGAATCACAGGATTGGTCACGTCCATAAATCCTTGGATTAGGATGAAGGCCTTTACCAACTTTCCCACAACACTCATACACAAAATCAATATTGTTTTATCATAATTAAATGTACTAATGAGAGATTGGGCTTTCAAGAGATGTATGTGCTGAGAGTGCCATGTCCCCACAGGGGGTAACCATAACATTCTAACCCGCCTCGAAGCACAATAAGCTGCATTATTAAGTAAAATTCGGCCTCTGGTCAGTTTGGATTGGGTTGGAGAGGATATCGTTTTGATTAGAAAGCTACACACTATTCTCTCTGTGCACTTTTCCATTGGACTTAAAAACAGCAAATATTAGCGGGCCTAATGTCGAGAGACGGTTTGTTTTCTTGGCCAAGCTGTTCTCCTAGTAGAACATATCCCCACCACCTCTCCATGTGGAAACCTGGATTTGGCCAAGATTTGTGGCAGTTACTTCATGACCAGGTGGGCTGGAGTCTGCTTCTCCAACAATAAACATTTTGTGAGCTGCCATTGTGACTACAAAGAGCCTTTATCCACCTACAAGTTATGTCCCTTGTAACTCCACAAGAATTCAGTCATGGGGGAAAGAAAATAAACACGTTATGCCACCAGGTATGAAATGCAGGCCACAGGTGCATAAAACACACCATCCTTTATTATTACTCCATAATAATGTAATTTCTAGTTTTGCCTTCCAGTTCTTCGAAGTCTGCCTGTGGCTTGCTTGGGAATCCTGGGGGTCTGGGGAAAGCTCAGGCATGAGGAAGTAGCATCGGGGTCTTGACGTCACTAGCTCTCAAGTGTGTCTTCTGAGACACCCTGACTCTGCTGGATTGATGGGATGTAGTGGGTTATCAGTATGTAGACCACACAGAAAGACAAGTTCTAATGCATTGACACCCGATGCAGCTGTCTCCTGCCACCTCTATGCTACTCTCTAACGCACGAAGTCATGCTGGAGGCCCGGGTCTCTGCACTAAAGCCTGTAATGTCATCTAATGCCAGGCCTCCCTCCCTAGAGCCCTCGCTGAGATCTACACTATATCGAACAGACCCAGGCTCCCATCCTCCTGATTCTGCATGCTCCACGAACACCTTCCCTGTCAGTCTTCCGTTCCGTTCCGTCCCCATCAGTCCACCAGGATTATGTTTGCACTAGAGAAAGAGGACGTCTTGGCAACGTGGTTTCTACCCATAACACACAAAGTTGCCTCCACTAGCCTGAAAGGGAGAATTGCTTCCCTATATATTACATATGATGTGTGCACTGTACATATTTTGTGTCCCTAATACAAACAATGCATGAGAATCTATGTATACAATAACATAGGGTTTAGATAAGAGTTTGATGGGACTGAGGAGATGGGTCATATGCACAAACACAGGAGCCTGTGTTCATATCCTGCATTCGTGAAGGAAGTCAGTGTGCCAGAGTACATCTGTAACCCCCAGAGCATGTCTGTAATTCTGAACTGGGAGACAGACATAGGAGGAGCTCAGCCAAGTGGGGAGTTTACGGCTCAGTGGGATAGCCTGTCTCAAAACAGTGACTTAGAGAGCTGCAGAGAAAGATGGCGATGCCACCCACTGTACTCTGGACGTGCGCGCACGCGCACACACCCACGCACTCATGAACGTACGCATGCGCACATGCGCCTGCTTACCCCATAGCACATATATATATATACACATACAAAGAAAACCAATAGAGCTTAGCAGACACATTGGTCAAGGGGAAGGGCAAGCATAGCATAGAATATTGAGATCAGTGGCAGAGCAGAAATACACCTGATGGAGAGAACTTGCATTCTAACCCAAGTCCCAGCAGACGCGACAGTGTATTACAAAAAGCACATTTGTTAGCACTTCACCTGATAGTCCCGCAATTAACCTGAAGTTCTTCTGTTCAGCTGCACAGTGCCACACTGACCAAACGCCAAGTCAAGTTGAAGAAACTAAATATTTTCCCGCGACTGAAATGTGGAGAAGGCAGGGTCCTTGCAGTCCTGAAATCACGGAGTCAACAAGGCCGAGGCCTGAGACTCCCTGTCTTTGTTTATCAGTCTCATCATCAAATCCCAGAGGTGCTGTCCACAGGGATGTAGCACCTCTGCCCTGACCTGAGTGTGCAGAGCCCTCAGTTGTATGCTGAACCTCTTTTCTTTTCAGGATTGCACTGCGTGGCTCATACTAGTCTCAAACTAACGATCCTCTTGCCTCAAATGCTAATTACAGACATGTGGCACGATACGTGTTCCTGTGTGAACAATCACCAATGTATTAAAGACTTGGGGCCAACCGAGGAGGTGGTTAAGTCATAGACAGACTTAACACTTCATAAAGGGTGTGAAAGGACCAGTGGCCCACAGCAATGAGCACACAGTTCATTCTCTCTGGAGCACATGGCAACAGGTGCCGTGTGAAGGATGTGTCCCACTAAGAAGAAAAAGCTAATAGTATTTATTTAAATTTAGGAGATAAAAGAGAAGAGCCCACTCACTCACATCAACACTTGTTTGGAACTCTGCTGTGCTGGCTGACTGACCTCTGGAAAGATGGCTGGGTGGACCCCAGAAGGAAAGAAGGCCAGAGACAGAGGTCTGATCTGGGTCTCAGACGTCAATTATGTCCTAAAGACATGGCCATCCTACACAGAGTGAGGCCATCAGCTAGAAATGACTCGAAACTTACAGATTCATTCCAATTCTAATTTTTTTCCCCACAGAATTAACTAACGATCCAATTTTAGCTATGATTTCTAAGACAGTTTCCTTCTGTGACACCACATTCAAAGATCCGTAAAGCAGCCCTTTTTTGGATTTCTTTCACATTCCTGCAGCAGATCCCACAGTGTTCAAAGGAGCGGCAGCCAGAATTGGCACAGGGCTTTCCGGTGTTTTCCTTGTATCTGAGGAGAAACAGGTTGCAAAGGGCTAATCAAATGCTGTCTTCAGGAGAGCGGGGACAAGACGCAGGAAGGAAGGCACTTCCTGCCAGTCTTCGGTCCCCCTTGCTGGCCTTCCCCGCACCTGCAGTGACCTCCAAACCCTAGAGGCAGGAGTCGACATGGGGAGAATCCAATTAATATTTGCAAGAAGACAAAGTAAAATCTTCATAAAATACAAGGGCGACCTAGATCCACTCTCTTCAGTGAGTAGGAAAATCATTAGGATAATTGACTAATACATGACAAGCTACAGCTGGTCTGCCTCCCGCTGGAGCCTGGGTTTGCCTGGTGCAGAGAAGACCCCAAGAACCGGTTCAAATGTGTCCCTCATCCCTCTTGTGACAGCTTTCACTAAATAGCTGGGGTAGCGAGGCTCCGAGTGGCGCTTTTCATACTTCCCTTAAGTCATTCTGTATTTTCTGTATTTGCGAAATTGAGCTATTTGCAAAAGGACTAGATTTTAACTTTTTATTAAAGTCACAAAGAACTGCATCCTGGGAAAGCTTGTGATGTCCCTGGAATGAGCCTAGTGACAAAGGGGTTGCAAGCTACTCCTTTTTTTTTTCCTGCTCGGACACAATATGAGTCCCTGTAAATAGGCTGGGAATGGTGAGTGATCTCAGGGTATCCCTGTAAACTCTGGCAGAAACCAAGAGGAGGTGGAGGTCCAATTGAGAAGATGATAGAGTTACGGTTTTATAAGGCCTACGGTTGATCCCATACACTAAGAGAATGGAGGAGGGAGCTGGAAAGAATGTTATTGGGAAACCAGGAGTCCCTGTGACTTCAGCCAAAATGCTGAAGATTGCCGTGCCCCATCAAGACAGAATGTTTAGAGAATGCAATGCATTTAATAGAGAAAGATTTCAAAAGATTTGCTGCCAGTGGTAAAAGTCTAAGACATGGGACGTAAGCCTAATGGTTTTCAGTGTCCTGTGTCTTCACACGTAGCACAGAAGGGATGAGTTACAAGTGTCCTGGAGCAGCGGAAACGTTTTTTAAACTTCTTACGTATCACAGACCAGTTAGGAGGGACGTGTGATGGGGGTGGGGGAGGCTATGATCAAACCCAGCATTGTGTGCAAAGAGTAGAATCAACAAAATGGGAAAAAAAGCAAATAAATAATTCGCATGAAGTCGAACCGTGACGAATTAAAGCAGCCTGGAATTAGGGAAACAGAAAGCACAGCATAAACACCCAGTGGCTCCCAGGTGGCTGCTGTGACTTCTCTGTCATCCCCAGTAATACATACTCAAGCTGGACAACAGCTGATGGACACCCACTGCACTGGTTAACCCCACTAGGATTCTGAGCACCAAGGATTACACACTCCGTGTCTCCTACTTGATAGGAACCAGAATCCAAGGTGGAAACTCTGGGCATTACCTCCCCTCAAATGCCTGAGTGCAGGCAACGGAGGTAACAGTCTTCAAACTGGAGGGTGTCAGTGGAAGATGTCAGCAATGCCTCTCCTGGATATGTGCCTCAGAGGCTCCACACCAGTCTACCACAGAGATGTCTACAGCCCCTCTGCCCATCAACAGAGGGTGCAATAAAGAAAATGTGGTGTGGCTGAGATGAGGCTCCCAACACACATACAGTAGAGGACTCCGGGTCTGTGTTCATTCAGAGATGATGCACCTAACCCTCAAGAGACTGGAGGCCCAAGGGAGTTTAGAGGTCAGATGGAGTGGGAGGTGGGGACATCCATGTGGAGAGAATGGGTGGGGAGGAGGTATGGGATGTGGAACAGTTGGAAGGTGGAGGGGACGGGAATTAAATATGGAGTGTAAAAAAGTAAATTAATAAAAAAGACAAAGCTCACTTGGGAAAAACAAACAAACAAAAGATAAAAAGAAGAAAGAAAATGTGGTGCACATACAACACAATTTCTTTATCCGTGAAGGTGAATGGAATTATGTCGTCAAGCCAGAAACTGCATGTGACCGGAGATCACCCTGTTAAATACAATAAACCAGACTCAGAATAACAAAATGTCATGTTTCTTTGAAGGGGGAGCCTATGGTCAAAGCACATGAGACACTCGAAAGAAACTATCGCCAGGAGATCCAGCACTAGGCACAGCGAGTATAGACCAGTAAAACCGCAGGTAAGAAAATGAACTGAGACACAAGTAGTCTCTCAGCGTATAAAATGGTTAAGAGTCCCCCTTGTCCTTCAAGGCAGTAGATAGAACTGGCCCTGAAGTCGTTAGAGCAGGTCAGCTGGCCCTGCCCCTCACTGGCTGCAGTACTCAGGGGAGCGGGCCCTGCACCTCAACTGGGCAACACACTGGAGCTGGCCCTGATGGCAAAGGTATGGGTTAGCCATCCCCAAAAGCGGGAGAGCAAGAGAATTGACCCAGCCCCTCACTCGCTGCAACATTTGGGAGAGTGAACATCATAACGTGACTGAGCTTCACAGTGAAGCTGGTCCTGAGGCACTAGAGCAAAGAGTTGACCCGGCCTCCTGTCCAGGCATTAGATGGCCTAATGAGTAGTGCTACAGAGCTCCCCCTGGTGGTTCGGATAAGGCAGAGCAGGCAGGCCGACTAGCCCAGCAACCATCCAGGCCAGGATCCAGGGCTCTGAATTTGCTCACCCCAAAATCTGTACCGTTTGTGAACAGTTGAGATGTGTGAAAGGGGCCAGTCCTGCGGCCTCAAAGCTGCAGGATCTCCATGACACAAAGCAACAACAGGATAATCAGGAGGAGTCCCGATGAGGATCCAATGTTGATGGTTTCACGGAAGCGGGACCAATAACTTATTGCAATGAATATTTGCAAGTGAAGGTGTGTGGACAGAGGGATATACTGTGGGACACACTGTGGCATACTACAGCTTCCATGATGAGATGTTTTCTATGCTGTCTTGTTGTTGTTGGTGGTGGTGGTGGTGGTGGTGGTGGTGGTGGTGTGTGTGTGTGTGTGTGTGTTTTATTTGGAGGTGGGTGGGTGTGGGTGGTGCAAGGCTTAAGGGCAGATATGAGAGGATGGGGAGATGATCAGGACCGGGGTGCATGATTTGAAGCCCCCAAAGGATCAATAAGAATTAAAAAAACAGATAAGAATTATTAAAATGGGAAAAAATAGTGTGAAAAACTTGTCTAGTGATTCAGAGATACCCGGAAAAGAGGTAGGGGGGATCAGGAAAGAATAAATCAGAAATAATAAAAGAAAACTGGTTCCACAACTTCAGAGACACGAGGCAAACGACTGCCTGACTTGCCTCAGTGGTGGTTTTATCTGGTGTCTGCCCCAGAGCCTGAGCATACTTGACAGAGAAAGACAGGGCTTCTTGGGGGCTCTGCAGAAATAAGGGAGTCACCGCCAGTGCCTGCGGAGAGCCACAAACTGGGCTCTGTTCATCAGCTGACCTGAAAAGGTGGCCATCATTGCCAGCATCAATTTGTCTGATAGCTTGAAAAACATGCTGTCTCTTAATTTTGCTTATGTGTCTTGGAAGCTTTGTGGCTTCTTCGTTTATTAAATCTTCCTTCTCCTTCTTCCCAGAAGCTGCTCTTTAAAAACACATAAACAGTTCAGTGTGAAAATTAGCTGGGCTTGATTCATCATTCACTCTGGAAGAGTGGCTTTTAAAAAGACAGAGGGAATTAAGCGGAGAGTCAGGCTGGAGATGTGCGGGCCTCCCTCGGCTTTGAATTAGATGTGTTTAATGGGAACATGGCCACTAGGGCTGTGAGAAGTGGGGGGGGGGGATCTATTGGCCCTGCTAATACTAAACATTCCAGCTGCGAACGGAATTCGTTTTGGCATACACAAAGTGAATAAAGCCTGGACAGGCTTTGAAGGCCTTTTACAAAGACCTGGCCTCCTCCTACCTTCATCAGTCCACCAGGTGTTGCCTCTGTTGAAACCCTGTTCTCCCTCAAAGAACAGCTCAGATCCCAAAGCCTTGAATTGTAACCACCAGTGGAAAGTAATTTTGAAATTTTCATCAGAGTCCCCATTGAGGTGCAGACTCTCTACACACTGCCAATCGGGGCTGTCTACCTGCCAGGCAGGTGATGCTCCTGAAAGCCCCGTGTGAGGGGCCATTAGTCCCAAGCTCTGAATAAGGACTCCCAGAATTAAAATACAGGAGAAAGAGCAGAAGCTCACACTGAGAACCCTCTGCATTGTTTTAAGTGACTTTAGGAGACCTGGTGAGGCAGGAATCCCTGCCTACTTCTGTGAGAGTAACAGAGGTGGGCTGGAGACAAGCAGGTGGGTGTCAAAAGCAGCCAGGAAGACTCAGCTGCTGGAGCCGGGGACATAGTTGAGTTGACAAAGTGCTTGCCATGCAAGAATGGGAGCTTGAGTTCAGAGCACTGACACCCATGTAAAATGATTGGGGGGAGGGGAGACATGGTAATTATATGTCGGAGAAGGGAGATAGGAAGATGTCCAAGATTCACTTGCCAGCCAGCCTAAGGCAGTCAGGGGTCTCCAGGTTCAGTGGGAGACACTACCTCAAAAAAAAAAAAAAAAAAGGAAAGAGTGATTGAGGAAGACACATGATGTCAACCTCAGCCTTTACATCAACACACACACACACACACACACACACATGCAAACATGCATACACTGCACACCTAAGAATACACACAGATAGTTTGGCAAACTTTGATCAAAGTCATTTTCAACTGTCAAGACAGTTTCTGACCAACCTGTCTTCTTTCTTAAGAAGTTTAAGATGACTTTAAAAGACAAAATCAGTATCTAAAAGAAAAAGAAAAGTCTCCACAACAGGTAACACTTTCATGTGTTTAGCTGAGAAAAATTTCCCCCACCACATGATGGCCCTGTGTCCTACAACCTGGACTCTGTCTGACAGCGACTCCCCAAGGCATACGCAGAAGAGCTTGGCTATGCAATAAGGTCACCCTGCAAGGGTAGAAGGCTGATCCCAGCTTCTCCAAGGAGCCCCCAGTCATTAATAAAAACAAGTATGACTTATCAGAGTCCACCTGGGTCTATGTCCTTTCTTCAACATCTCTTGGTGCTTCATTAGCTTCAGGAATTGGTTTCTTCCTTAAGTGAGAATTCTTGATCGTATTGGCTTACTTCTTCAACTTCTATTTTTAATAACGTATATAAAGGTATGTATGTTCGTGTGAGTACAGGTGGCCTTAGAAGCCAGAAGAGGGCATTGGGTCTCCTGAATCTAGAGTTACTGGCAGTTATGAGCTGCCCCACACAGATGCTGGGAACCAAACTCGGGCCAGCCATGGGTCAGCTAGCTTAGAGCAGCCATCTAAGAGCAGAGGCGTGCTGGAACTTGCTATGTTCCAGCTGGGCGGTGTAGTAAGAACAATGTAAGCTATCCCCAACTACCTTACAAATAAATGAGACTCAGACTATGGTTATTTTATTTGGCTTTGACAATTACTGGGGGGTCACCCCTAATCTACTCTTCTAACTGCTGGCCTGGCTACCTCCCCAGCAGTGTACCTGGGATACTTGCTGTTTCTCATGGCTGTGTGCTCATGGTTCATCTCCCCTCATGGTGGCTTCCTCCTCCTCCTCTTCCTCCTCTTCTTCCTCCTCTTCTTCCCCCCTTCATCCTCCCCCCTCCTCCTCCTCCTCTTCCTCCTCTTCTTCCTCCCTCCTTCATCCTCCCCCTCTTCTTCCTCCTCCTCGTCCTCTTCCTCCTCCTCCTTCTTCCTCTTTCCTCGACATCTCTTTTCCTCCAACCTAGTCAGTCCTAACCAACCTACCTCTAATCCCTCCAGTAACTTGCTGTAGCCAACTTTATTTAACCAGTAGTTTTAAACCAAGGAACAAGGCTTGCACAACAAAAGCTTGCAAACATGAGCAGTCACTCTTAGGCCTAGACCTTCAGGTACAGAATTTAGCATTACAATACATAGCAATAGACCAAACCTCACAGGGTTTCTCTTAACTCTGCCTCAACTAGGTGGAAGATGAGCACCAACTTCCAAAAGATGTCTTCTCACCTCCACATGTGCACCATGAGTCACAAACATGCACATGCGTACACACACACACATACAACACACACACACACACATACATACATAACACAAACATACACAATAAATATTTAAAAAACCAGGAGATATGAAAGAAAATGCCTATCACAGGACCCTGCTCTTCTACCTATATTACATTTAAACTGATTTGTCGATAAATAATTGTATATTATCTCACCCGCTTGTATCTTTACCTCTGTTATCTAATTTGACAATGTTTAACTCCCCCCAAAAAGAGGATTCCCCTATCTCTTAGCATCCAGCCCTTACTCTCCCTCCCGTGTGCAACCTACACACTCTAAGTCTCTAGAGAGCTGTGGCATACGTGGGCGGCTTTCCCAGCCCTGGGGCACTAACTTGGGGTTTTAAGCCTGGCTGTTTTCACTCAGTGTAGGATTCTCCGTGTTCATTTCTTACTCTGGTGTGTGTGTATACTTCACTCCTTGTTGAGGTTTGGTCATTTGCTGTATAATGCTAGACATTGGCCCCCAAGGCCTGGCAGCCCCAAGGGATAAGAGAATCTGCCCGTTCACAAGTGATGCTATATAAACTGCACTCCAAGTTATCCCCGATTGGAGAATTAAGATGTCTACAGCCTGTAGCTGGGCAGATGAGAGATAGGTAGAGTTGGGTTCCTGGGCTGGGGATCTGAGGAGAGACCATAAGGGTGAGAAGGAAGAAGGCAGAGCGAGGAGAGACACCATGGGGTAGGTGAGTTATGAAAACAAGGCCATGAGGGCTGGCCAATTGGAGGTAAGAGAAGCCCAGATAGAATATAGCAAGTTGTAATTCAGAGTTATTGATGGGGAAGTAGATTCTAATAGCTGCCCAGCTCTAGTGCTGATTAAGGCTTATTATAAACATAAAGGTTGTGTGTCTTTTATCTGGGAACTGAATGATCAAAGGTATGGTAGAAACCCCCAGATTGAGATTAAATATTTCCTACTACAATTCTTTTTATGGCTGAATCTGCGGCACATGGTATTTAGGCAGTCATCTTTGATAGGCATATAAGTTGTTTTCTTCTTGGGTAGGGTTATAAACAGTGCTGATATAAACATTTACAAACAAATTCGATGCATATGTATGTGGCATGTGTGGGTACCCTAGCTGATGTTCCTATTGCTGTGGTAAACATCATGACCAGAAGCAACTTGGGAAGGAAGAAAGGGACTTATTTTATCTTACAACTCTCTGTCACTCTCCATCACGGAGGAAGTTTGGGTGGGAATCTGGAAGCAAGGACGGAAACAGAGGCTGCGGAAGAATGTTCCTACTGGCAAGCCCTTGTGGCTTTGCTCAGTTTGCTTTCATAGACACTCCAGGGCCCTCCCATATCAATTACTGACTTGTCTGCCTGTGGGCCAATGTGATGGACACATTTTCCCAACTGAAGCCCCGTTTACCCAGAAGGCCCTAGCCCATGTCAAGTTGACATAAACGTAACATTTTACAAAACAAGCAGCCTTCTGTCTGAGCCTTTTGTTTGTCTGATTCATTTTGTTTGTTTTAGTTTGGCCGTTGTTGACATTGTTGTTTTGAGACAAGGCATCACTGTGTATTCCAAGCTGACCTCAAACTATGGCAATCGCCAGGTCTCACCATCCTAAGCACTGGGGTTGTAAGCATGAGTCACCACACCCGGATCAAAAGTTTTCGTTTCTCCATATCCACTGTGACACATGGAACCTTCTGCCTTTAACAGGCTGGGCGCAAGGTGAAACCCGGTATCTTTCCCACGAGTTGGTCGACGACTTGGATAACTTTCTGAGTATGCGTCTGCTCCGACCCTTTGCTTTTGTATGATTGATTTACTTGTTTTTTTTACTACATTTTTACTTACAGTGTTCTAATTGACAAATCACAAACTTGAAATGCATGGAGAACAATGTGGCATTTTGATGTGTGTACACAATGCAGAGTAATTAAATCAAGCATCGTCACTGTGTCCATCATATTCCTTGACATTTGTTGGGTGATACACTGGAGTTTTGCTGTCCATCATCTTGACTGTAGTCACTTGACAGTGCTACACATCTCAAAGCTCTTCCTTCCTTCTGCCTTCCTTCAGACCTTCTCTCTGCACACCACCCTCCTCCCCATCCCAGCCTCTGCTAACCCCATTCAGTTCCTAGGGAATCTATTTTTCTTGTATAGCATGACATCACAAAGTCTCTGCCCGCCTGTGTGTGGGCTTACTTCACTTTGGTGGTGCATGTTCTGTAGAAGATGGCTGCAGAGCAGTGCCCTGGGTATCCTCTGCCACAGGGAACAAGGAAGTGACAGGAATAATGAACAGCTTGATTCTGACAGGAAGCTGAGACCCAAGAACAAAGCAAATTGCAACTGAAGCCCCAGCTTCCTGAGCTGCAGATGACAGGATGGGTCCAGCTGGCCAAAGAGAAGCTGGAAAATACCAGGTATCTCCAGCAGAGCAGTAGACTGGCCATCCCAACTAGAGATGTCCACAGACTCCCACAAGCTTTAAATCCGGTCTGCCTAGCTGGTTGGAGTTGAAGTGACAGCCCTGCTACAGAAAAGGAACTCAGGCTGAGCCCTCTCAATACTCCCAGAAGCCCAGTTGCTATTAATACAACTGCCACCTCTTTGTCACCCTGACACAGCGGAGAGGCTAATAGATTCGTCAAGGACACTATCAGAAGCCTCAGGCCTGAGAGTGGAAGGCTAGCCGCTCAACACCCAGCAGCAAGACCAGCAGCTGCCACAGGCATAAACCTGCTCCATGGGAAATCCAAATCCTGTCCCTTGGGAGCATCCAGGGGTCTCATCTGTATCCTGAAACCTCAAGGCACGACTGTCAGCATCACACTTGTTGTGCTTCAAGAAAAGGGTTTCTCTACAGCCCAGACTTGTCACTGATGTTACGCTATCACTCACACTCACCCCATGAGATTGAGGGGAGGTCACATCCATGTTCTGCATCTCCAGTACTATGGTACCAACAACCACACAACCTGGTAGCACTAATATTTCCTCTGTCCATTCTCTGAAGCTCTACATCAAGGGATACCAAAGCCACAAGCCATCCATACATGTTCCCCACAATGTAGATAAGGTGTCTGTCTTCCAAAGCCTATACCTCCAGGAATGTAAACAACCAAGCAACAAGCCCAAAAATGTCTTATGGGTAGATCTCTGCAGATCCTTAGCATTAAGACCATGGTCACAGCCACAAAGGCCCTGCCATATCCTATACAAATACAACCGTAAAAGTTTTGGCCAAAAGTACTGAAGTACTTTTGAAGTACAAAAGTACAATACATGAACTCACAGAGACTGTAACAGCATATGTAAGACCAACCCAGGTTCAAACCAAAGAAAATTCCAGAATTAAGGAGAGAAAATAAACACAACAAAGTTCTACCCATAACCAAGGAGAAATTTACAACAGTTGATACCTTCTGGGCTAAGGACTACTAATTTTCACCAACGGAATAGCAACCATTATCCAGGGCAGGCTGGGGGCTCAAGGGTAGCTGGTCAACCCACACATACACACAAACACACACACAAACACACACACACACAAATGGATTCTCTGTTTTGTTTTGTCTTATTGATTTTTCTGCTAGTTTGTTTTGATTTTATAATTTATTTTTGTTTTGAAAAAGGAGAGAGAACATCAAGTTGGAGAGAGAGAGAGAGAGAGAGAGAGAGAGAGAGAGAGAGAGAGAGGAGAACATCAAGCTGTATGGGTAGGGATGTAGAAAGGATATGAGAGGAATTAGGGGAGGACCAGGAATATGATCAAACATGTTATATGAAAAAATAAAGAAAAAGAAACAGAAAAATAAGGACACTGAAGTACTGCTGTTTGGAAGGCTCAGGGTCCCTGTGCTCACACATAAGCACCAGGGAAACCAGAAACATTATACACCCAGGCTTGATTCTTCACTTTACTGGGATGTATAACCACCATCATGGTGGTTAATACTCTGGTTATCTGTAGGGCCACACCCTAATCCCCCAGACTATTATATTTAAGCCAGACCTTTCCCCTCTAGGTCTTTATCTTGAGCATTGTGTCTCAGTCCAGAGAAATTCTTAGGGGAGATGTCACAAGGACTTTATAGCTTGATGACCTAGACCACACCAGATCCTCTCCTAGGCCCATGAGCTATAGAACCCATTCTTATGGAAGAGGTCACATATAACACTGCAGAAGAGTTTCCATGTAGTCAACCTTTTTTCCAAACTTGTACTTACATTGTCTAAAGTAACCTGTCGGGGGTCAGGCTCTACAAGTTGGAACCAACGCCCTTGATTGAGTCATGCTGAGTCGTGCTGAACTCGATTTCCTTCTTGCCACACTATGTTGTTACTCTGCCAGCCCTGGTGTTTGCATAGTCTCCCACACTGCTATCACCAGATTTTAGTTTCATTGGACTTCCGGAAATGCACAATGGGAAGCCAATGTCTAGTGCAGAATCGAACCACTGTGTTCATGAACCCTTGCAAGCCAGACTACAGAGGCACTCACAGATACTGCTTGTAAAAACTACAGCTGAAGAAATCTCATGGATGTTCTGTTTGTGGATGGTGTGTGTGTGTGTGTGTGTGTGTGTGTATGGGAATGCACATCTTTGTGTATGCATGTGTATGTGGAGGCCAGAGGCTGACAATTGCTCTTCACCTTATATCTTGAAGTAGGGCCTCTCACTTGAACCCAGAGCTCACCAATTCAGCTGATCTCCCTTACCAGAATGTCCTGGGCGTCCCTTGTCACTATTTCCCAATCACTAGAATTACAGACTAACCACACCCAACTGGCATTTTTATGGATGCTGGGAATACAAACTCCAATCCTCCTGCTGACATAGAAGTATTGCCCCCACCCTCATCCCCACCCCACCCCACCCCCAAGCCATTTCTCCATCCTCCAGAGTCTGGGAAGTTCCTATCCAACAGAATCCTGCATCTCATATAAATCAAAGGATATTTTCCTACCAAACCTCTGCCATAAAATTTGGAGGAGTGGCTAACAGATGTCTATATATCATGTAGCTATATGTGAAATATGAAAAATCATTCCACCTCCAAAACAACCAGAAGATTTAAATTTCTCCAGAAATAGATCCTGATTTGAAAGAAATCTATGATATATTAGAGTTTTGTTCCAGGTAATGATGTTAAAGAGACTGAGTGAAAATACAGGTAGCCCAACAAATGACAAAAGCAATTCAGAATATGACTGAGAAACTCACCGGAGAGATACATATCACAGAAAAAGCACAATTTGAAATCTTAGGACTAGAAATATCAATTACTGAAATACAAACTATGATTGAAAGCTTCTATAACACACAGGGGGGAAACGGTGTTTTAAGCTTGAAGACACCTATTGAATTTGCCCACGAGACAAATAGAAGAAAAAGAAGAAGAAAAAGGAGGAAGAGGAGGAAGGGGAAGGGGAAGAAGAAAAGGGTTGAAGAGAATAGAATCTGCACAGCAGGTAGGAAACTATTAGGGAGACAATATACTGTGAAAACTCCAGAGAAGAAGAAACCTGAGGTATTGTAAAATCACAAAAACAATAGTTCAGATTTTCCAGGTCTTCAACAAAACATGGACATAGAGAGACAAAAAAGAATCCCAACTATATTAACTATACTCACCCAAAACAAAACCCAAAATTATAACAAAAATTAGAATATACTAAAAAATAACAAGATTAAAACATCAAGTTACATACATAGAAGGGAATCACCTTAGACTACAACAGACTTCTCAGCAGAAACCTTAAAGTCCAGAAGAGGACAGGATGATATCCTCAAACTCATGAAACAAAAAACAACACAAAACTATAAATAAAGTATTATATCCAGCAAAACTATCCTTCAGAAATTAAGGTGAAATAAAATCTTCCTAAAATAAGCAGAAAAGGGGAGTTTGTCATCATATGATCATCTCTGTAAGACATGCTTAGTGGAAGTTAGCACAGAGACAAGAGGAAGAAGCTAGCCATCACCATGAGAAAGCACAAATACAAAAGAAAAAAAGAATACCCAAACCTTATCATAACCAAAGACCATTAAACTAAGTGGGAAAAGCATGCAATATACAGAATATTCAGTAAAACAAACAAACAAACAAAAGAAAACAAAACAAAAACCACTGTTGTTATTTGCTTCCTGTCTCTGTGATAAAACACCAATCAAAAACAAAAGCAACTTGGGGAGGAAAGAGTTTATTTGTCTTATAGGTTGCAGTTCATGGTTAAAGGAAGCCAAATCAGGAACCTGAAGCAAGAGCCAGTGGAGAACACTATTTACATCTGGGCTCCTGTTTCTTAGACGTCCCAAGAGCACCTGCCAGGGGTAGTACTGCCCACAGTGGGCTAGAACCTCTTACATTAATCAGCTCTGAAGAACGTGCCACACAGACGTGCCTTACAGGCTAATCTTACAAAGGCAAGCCATCACTTGATGTCCTTTCTTCATAAGTATGTCAAGGTGACACCCAATATCAGCCATCACAGCATGAAGAGAGAAAATGCAGACCTACCATAATTACCCTATACTCTCTAAAGATATACAAATAGTGTCCCAGTTAAAATGCCATGTAGGTTTATTCTTGTTGTCCTAAACATTTAAATTTTATGGCTGAATGATAAACCATTTGGTAGTCATTCTGCTTTTTAGAACTCTTTCCATTTTGTAAATGATGTCCAGGTTGGTTTCACGTGATGCTGGAGTGCAGATGGCAGTGAAGATATTTCTCTGTTATGTTGATCATCACGTACTTAATGTATCCATAGCCGAGGAACGGTTGGGTTATATGTCAGCCCTATACTGACATCCATTATCACCAACCAGTACTGTGTAGCATTCTTTTTGTTTCTTTGACACAGCTAGCCTTCCTTCTTTCTGATAAAAGCCACTCTAATGGTAATAAACAATAGCACACTGTGGTTTGAATTTGCACTCTCTAAGCATTACCAACTAAACCAGTGACCACATTCTTGTCATCTTCTGGGGATGTCTGTTCAGATTCACTACCTATGTTTTTTTATCTGTTACCTTCTTATCTGCCTGCTTGAGTTCCACACGTATTGTGAATAACGACTAGGGAAATACACAGTTTGCAGATATAGTCTCCCATTTGGAGTGGTCCCTTCATTTTGCAGATTCTTTTTCTCACTGTGCCTGTGGTTTCTAGTTTTAAATAACTCCACTGTATGTTTGTTCTATTGCATGAGCTTTGAAGGTGACAGAAAAACTTTAGATCAATGTTGGGCAACTTTTCTTTGCATGTTATCTTCTGTTTCTTCTTAGTATGGGGTTTCTCATTAAGCCTTTAATCAAATTTGATTTTATTTGTATATGTGGCTGCTTATGTAAGCAATCATCCTTTGCAGAACTATTTGGGGAAGAGACTATTTTTTCCTCTACCGTGAGGTCTTTGAGCCTGTGGAAAACTGGACACAAATGTGTGGTTTAACATCTGGACTTTTGCTCTGTTCCATCAGCTTGCGAGTCTGTCTCCATAGTCCCATCATGGCATTTTAATTATAAGTCTTTTATGATATATTCTGAAGCCAGGTATTGTGATGCTGTGTGTTATTCCATTATGGTGCAAAAAGTACAAGATTATTTTTTTTATCTATCTAGGGTGTTTTGCAGTGATATATAAATTTATGGCTTGTATTTTCAACTTCTGTGGAAAATGCCACTACATTTTGATTGAGATCACCTGGAATCTGTAGCTTGCTTTGGGAACTGAGGCAGGTTAACATGTCAGTCCTCCTAAGCCATGAGCACAGGATCACAGGATGAGTGTCTGGCTTGTTTGCTTTTTTCATCAATTTCAACTCCATTTTTTAGTTTTCATCATATGAATACTTTACTCCCCTTGGGGAAAAAAATGTTGGCTGTTGGTGATGATGTTGCTATTTTAAAGTGTATGTTGTGGGGGTGGGGGAGTCCTTGGTTTTCTTTTAAATAGCTTAGTGTACTGAAATGCTGCTGGGTTTTGCATATTGACTATCATACCTGTACATCTACTGAATTCTTTTATCAGTTTTAAGAGTGCTTGGGTGGGGCTCGAAGATTTCCTATTGACAACGCTGTCATCACACAGACGTGACTTCTTTGTGTACTCACAGGAGAACTTTTGTCTCTTACTTCTACAGAATCGCTTGTGCTCCTACTTCAAAACCAAGCTGAAGAGAACTGAGAAGAGTGAAACCCTTGTCTTGCTCATTTCCTTCTAGGGGATGCTTCCAGCTTCTCTCGACACAGCTCCTACTCTTCCTCAGCTAAGGTCAGCCTCGTTGTCATGGATATATGAAACCATCTTCCCATGCCAAGGATGAAGGCCGCTTCATGCTGGTGAATAATTCTTTTAGTGTGATGACCTAGGCTTACTGGTATTCTGTGAAGGATTTTGGCCTATTGTTACTTTTCCGTTGTGGAACACTCATCTGACTTTGTTATCAGGGCAATGCTGATGTCATAGAGACGATTTGAAATACTGTTTTTCTTTAAGCTTTTGGAAGAAGTCAAGAAGAATTGATACAATTCTTTAAACATTTGGTGGAATCAGTGATGAAATAGCCATGGGCTTTTCTTTTATGAGAGACTATTTACAACTATCCAGTCTCTCATCTGTCATGGTCAGTTCAGACTTCCTGTTTTTTCCACAGCTTGGAGTTGGTAGGATACACGTGTGGAGGATTCTGACTCTTCAGATTATCAAGTTCCTCACACATAGTTGTGAGTCTTTGCATGGCGTTGTGCCAGCCAGTGCCTCACTTCCGTCTCTCACTAACCTAATTTGAAACATTTCCTACTTTGCTTCTCAATTAACTTTTCAGAAAAACCGATTCCGTTTCCCAGTTTTCTACCGACTTCCTCATCCCTACTTAATTTCCTTCAGTTTGGTCTCCATTACTTCCTTCATCTCCTAGCTCTGAGTTTAACCTGGTCTTTTGCAGGGTTCTTTGAACTTGTTTCTCTGAGACCCTGGTTACCAGGTACTTTATATCTGGTTGGAAGAATGTAGTCAGTACTTAGAGTACACCATCCCACTCTCCACAGCCTTCGCCATTTAGGTAGTGAAGTATCTGTTGGCAGCCTTATAGAGACTCCTTTGAATGTGGTTCTCTCTCTCTCTCTCTCTCTCTCTCTCTCTCTCTCTCTCTCTCTCTCTCTCTCTCTCTCTCTCTCTCTCGCCCATCTTTGATTTGATTTTTAATTTACTCATGATGTGTCACAGTGAATTCCTCTTTGGGTTGAATTTGATTGTAAACCTCTGTACTCTTGATCCTTGCAAGCTTGCTGCCTTTCCCAAGACTCAGGAAGATTTTCAGGCCTTATGCTGAAATATACTTTTTTGGCCCTTTGTTATCCTTCTGTAATTTTCTTGTTTTCTTTTGTTTTTTCTTTTTTTTTTTAATTGGGTCATTTCAAATGTCCCAACTTTAAGTTAACTAATATTTTCTTCTTTAAAAAAATTCTTATTATCAGCATCATTATCTTTGTGTGTGTGTGTGTATGTGTGGTCCGTGAGTGTGTGTGCACACGTGTCTTGTGTGGAGGTCAGAGAACGACTTTCAGATATCAATCCTTCACTTCTATCCTGAGATTCAGAAACTGAGCCCAGGTAGCCTGGTTTTCTTTTTCTTCTTCTTAATCAAGTGCACTGCTAAACTCTTTATTGGATGTTTTATTTCAGTTGCTTGTGCTCTTTCTCACTGCAGTTCTTTAAGATTTTTGTTTTTATTTCTTTGTGAGAATTCTTATTTTGCTCATAAGTTGTTTTCCAAATTTCATTTATGTCTCTATATGTATGTTCCTGTAATTTCCAAAATTTGCTGCTAGGATAATTCTGAGTCTCTTGAAGGTGGTGGGGTGGTGGGATTCACTCCATAAATCTGCACTTTTTCAGAGTTTATTATCAGAAATTTGTTTCTTTGGATGATGTTATATTTCCCTAATTTTTCATAACCCCTGTGCTCTTGGGCTGGTTCCTATGCCCTTAAGGAATGGCTCCCTCTATAGCCTTTGCTGGTGCTTCCTTGGTAGTTACTGTTCTTCTCTTTCTTAGTCCAACTTATGATTCTGGTTGGACCAGTGAGTGGTGACCCCAAACAGGAAGATCTGTCACATCCTCTAGTTGGACTGGCTGTTAGTTATCTTCTGAGGTCAAGTGGAGCCACCGGCTCGTCTCTATGCTTCTACAGGATCACTGGCTGAAAGCTGCAGAAAGCCAGCATTGCAAACTGAGTTCTACACTTACTTGGGCAGTAGTATTCATTGTCTTTCCCAACTAGTCAGTAACTGTTGATTGGGTCCTGCATTGAAGCATGGCCTAAGGCCAGGCTCTGAAGCTATGTGAGACCTCACAGATCATTACTCAACAAATTGGGCTGGAAAAGGACAGGCTACATTCCTCAGATATGAGTGAACACAGACTCACCTCCATACTGGGGGTAGTGTGGAAGATTAGCATTGAAAATTGATGTATTAACCATTCGGCCACCAGGCCAAGCAAGCCAGATGTTCCCGTCTCTTTTGCTCTCTGCACTGTTCCCGGTGTCTGGCCTAGGAAAGGGTTAAGGAATGAACATGGGTTTGGCAGAGTCAGAGCTCAGCAGCTGGCCTGGGCTAGGCCATATGCTCCTCTTGCAGACAGATAATCACTAACGCAGACTGGGAAGGTTTCAAGAAAAGCATTGGGCTGAGTAAAGAAGCCAAGGGGTTGAGCCTGAGAGGCTCATCAGCCTCACATCCTGTAGTGCAATGCTATTGGCCAGCTTCTCTCAGGGTGTGCTGGCACCAACAGAATACAGAGCCTCCACCAGGGTCCCCACAATGTTACTCTGAACCCTGTCTCTTGTTCTTTGTTTCTTACTGACCCCAGGTGGTCTAGTCCTGGCAGTCCCCTCATTATTTCCAGTGAAGGTACACTACAGTTGTAGCTCCTGTGAGGGGGACCAGAATGGCAATGAAATACAATATTTAAATCCTACTGTCTCCTCCTTCTTCTGAAAAAACAAAAAACAAAAAAACAAAAACTCTAAGTCCAAGGAAAGCTGCAGCCCTGGCTTGTGGGCAAGGCATTACAGAAAAAATGAAAATACCCCTCTCTCCCTCCGTGAATTGCTATCCTTCTGCAAGCTCATATAAGTGTCTATATCACACCCAGAAGGAGCCCTAGTCTGCAGATAGGTGGTACTCATTTGGCATGGTAGATGTGTGGACAATTCCTTCATCCCATCTGATATCAGCTCTTGTATTTTCATTACTGAGTTGTTATAATAGTTCTTTCTGCCGGGCATTGGTGGTGCACACCTTTAATCCCAGCACTCAGGAGGCAGTGGCAGGTGGATTTCTGAGTTCAAGGCCAACTTGGTCTACAGAGTGAGTTCCAGGACAGCCAGGGCTACACAGAAAAACCCTGTCTTGAAAAAAAAAAAAAAAGTTCTTTCTTACCCTGGATATATATTCTGGATATTCCAGATATTCTTTAACTAAATATGACTTGCAAAGGTTTTCTCCATTATAGGACTTGTTTTAGAGACTTCAATGATATTTCTTGAAGCAAAAAATGTTTTCGAGTTCGGGTGTATTTTTTTAGACTGTATTTTTATTATTTTCTGGTGTGTCTGTGTGTGGGTATGGGTGTGTTGGTGTACATACAAGCACATGTGGTTATGTGTGGACATGAATGCAGTGCCAACACAGGCCAGAAGAGGGGGCTGACTCCCCAGGAACTGGAGTTTCACAACTGGACTACACAGTTGTGAGCTGCCAGATGTGGGTGCTGAGAATCAAACTCTGGTCCTCTGGCAGATCAGCAAATATTATCTGTTGAGCCATCTCTCTAAGTTCCAGTGTTTTCAGATCTCATAGTCTAAATTCTCAATCTTCTCTTAGCTCTTGTACTTTTCATGCCATAACCTATAAAGTTTAAGATATGTATTAATAACTTTTTATATTTCTGTGATTACCATTACCAAAGCAATTTATAAAGGGAAGTGTCTAATTGATCTTATGATCAGAAGTTTATGAGAGTAGGGCCAAGGCTTGGTGGCAGGAAGCAGGGGATGGAACTGAGAGTTCACATCTTAATCCATAAACAGGAAGCAGAGAGGAGACTAGGAATAGCATAACTCTTGTTAAATCTCACAGCCTGCTTCCAGTGACACACCTCCTCTAACAAGGCCACACCTCCTCTAACAAAGCCACACCTCCTAAAACAAAGCCACACCTCCTACAACGAAGCCACACCTCCTACAACAAGGCCACACCTTCTCCAACAAGGCTACACCTCCTCTAATAAGGCCACACCTCCTAATCTTTCCAAAGCACTTCCACCAACTTGGGACCAAGTATTCAAACCTGAGTCTATGGGGGACCATTGTCATTCAAACCACCACATAATCCAAATTTGTGTATTTATTTTCATTTTTATCAACTCATTTAAGTTTATGGCTTACCTTGAATTGATGTCTATGACTGGTATAAGGTAAGAATCTAAATATATTCATTATTTTGCATGAAGATCCTCAGTTCTCCCAGCACAACTTATGGAAGATATTATAATTTCCTTGATTACATTCTATTAGTCTTTATCAGTTGTAGCCTTCAATGGTAAATTTTAAAACTCATAAAAGAAGGTTGCTTCAAAGTGTGACTCATTGTTAGCGCAAGTATGAAAGTAGAAAATTGTAATACTGTATCTAAGTAATGTTTTTAAAGAAAAGTATATACATAGATTCCTAATATGTAAACTAAGATGGTGAAGGGGAGATCTGGGGGCTAGAAGAGTCATTTCCTATGTTAGGAGGGGAAGGAAGAGCACTGAGGACTTCTCTCAGAAACCATGTCAAACAAGAAAGCTAAATTACAGAGGCATTGGGATCCATACAACCTAATGGCAGAAGTAAGAACCTTACCTTTGAAAAGAATTTAGAGGATAGAATTAATAGGCCAAGACCCAATTCAACCTGAAAGTCAGACACATCCAATGAGGAGAGCATGCTGTTGAGAATGCCAACACAAGTCCGCCAGCCCCACTAACTGGGATTTATCCGCCTGCCTGGAACCTGTTGTGGTCCCCTCAGTGACCTCCAGACCCAGGAAAGCCATGGCTGTGCTATTTGCTATCAGAGTCCTTCAAGCCAAGAATCAGCTGAAACAAACATGAATTCTGTCTTCACACATCTTTTTTGAGTGTTAGTTTTCTGAATAAATGGAACTGAAGAGAATGTGTAACCATTTAGAGATTTCTGTTGTCTGTTTTTTCCCCTTAAGTAGGCTTGGTGTAAAACCCTTAATTAAAATTGAAGAAGGAGAAGAAGAAGAAGGAGAAGAAGAAGAAGAAGAAGAAGAAGAAGAAGAAGAAGAAGAAGAAGAAGAAGAAGAAGAAGAAGAAGAAGAAGAAGAAGAAGAAGAAGAAGAAGAAGGAGAAGAAGAAGGAGAAGAAGAACTTTAATTAAGACTTTTATATAATCCAAATGCAAAGCAATTCCCAGGAGTGGCTCACACCCTTCTGCAGATTAAAATTCCTCAGCCCCTTGTTGGCCTAAACAGCCCTGTATGGTTTCTCTGTCACTTCCATCTGCGTGACTCTCCTAGTTCTACAACTTCTGCACACAAATGATGTTGAGATGCTGGCAAAGTTTGTCTTGAAGACAAGTCCTGAGGACAATGACACAGACTGATTAGTTTTGCGTGTAATTTTTAAGACACACGGGGCCGAAGCTCTCTCGGCTTTGTTCCAAGATCAATAGCAACCAACCCCCAACCTGGGAAATCCTGGAGCCGCTGTCCGTACTCCATGGGCTCCTCTCAGCTAGCTCAACAAGCCGCCAGCTCTCGCCCAGACTGCTCTCTTTCTCTGCCCACCAGGGAATGAAAACACTAGACAGCTTTATTACTTTAGAATTTGTCAGATAGCACAACTGCTGGGCATAGAATCTCCTAGTGGAATCTTATCAGCTATCAACCAGCTCCCACCAAACTCCTCGGCCCCTGCCCAAGGTAGAGGTGGCAGGCCCTAGGTGCCCCCAAGGCCTTCCACAACTGTTGCTTTTCTCTCCATCCAAAGCATGGATGCATTTCCTGAATCTCTTCTCTTCCTCCTCCTGGGACCCAGAAGTCACACCTTTACCCTTTACCCACCAATTGGCGCTTTCACCTTCTTTATTGACCAAATCAAGAACCAATTAGGGAAACAGCACCTCCCCCTACAGATTAGCCCCTGGAATGAGGTTAGGAGGGTGTAAATGGTTAGGGGATGGGGAATATTTTATCAGGGACTGTTTACTCAATAGTTTTATTGTACCAAGTTTAACCTTCTTGAGTGTGATTAAATTAATGATTACTGTATGGGAAAGAATCTTGGTTTTAGGAGATATCTATCTATTTAAGAAAATAATGTCATGTTGCCTACAACTCACATTAACATGGTTCAGGAGAAAAAAATCATGAGCAGGAAGGAATATAAGCTCTATAGCGAAATGTTTCATCTACTGACACCACTGTAAATTCAACATGGTTGACTAGCAATAATTCAATGTGGTAGACATCGTCAGAGGTCAACAAGATCATGCGGTTTTCTTTTCTTTCCTGATTGTGAGGTTTGCTTACAACCCCATCCCCCTCCCGCTCCTCCTCACATGCTGTTTGGCTTAATGTTTGCAAAGGCTTTAAAATTTGTGCCCATTCTAAATAAAGGTCAAGTGGAAAACAAAACTGAAGCTTTGTCGGGACTCATTTTGAACTTCACCCAATATGAGGCTCCAAAGGAGCAAAAGTGAGCTGGGGGGGGGGGTGATTCTAAAGCTCCAATGGCATTGAGCTCAGTGGTAGAGCAGAATCCTGGGTTCAGTCGCTAGACCACAAGCAACAGTGGAAAAGGACAAAGAGGTGACCCCTCCTCCTGTAAGATCCACTCTTGCAGAAGATTCCTGTTTGGTTCCCAGCACCTACGGGCAGCTCACACCTTCCTGTAACCCAGTTCCAAGAGACATGACCCTCTTCCTTTCGCCTCCATGGATACTGCATCCGTAGACATACACATCTGCAGGCAAAACATACAAAAATAAAATCAAATGTCAAAGTAATTGTGTGTATATAACATAAAAAGAGTCTGTGTGAGGGTATCGGCATTGGAAGAAATGTATAAAAACATGAGAAACACAAGCCCTATTTTCACATCTTTTCTTTTGGAAGGAATACTTTGTTACATTTTTCTTTGTGGAAGACCCTACCTTAAACTGACCTCAAATGGGCAAAATGCTGTCACTTTATGGTATAATGTTCTGATGTTAGCAAGCAACAAATCTTAGTTCATACTAACAAGTGTGTCAAACCTGCATGTTGGCCTCATGTGCCCCTGGCTGACTATTAATGCAGCCCAAATATAATAAGTTCTGTACAGCCCAAAGAATAATCTATGATTGCCATAGATTTTGAATGAGTGAGTTTATTAGTTATATACCAAAGTAAAGGAATAAATAAAAGACATAGAAGAAAGATAGATAGATGATAGATAGATAGATAGATAGATAGATAGATAGATAGATAGATAGATAGATAGATAGATAGATAGATGATAAGTAGATAGATGTGGTAAAACAACAAATTTGGTGCTCAGTCATCCTACAGGAACCAGGTGAGGAAGCCCCATCAAAGAGCCAGCTGGAGTTCCCAATGGGAAGTCCCAAGCAGAGGGTTCCCTTCTTCCAAGCCAAAGAACAAATAGCAACAGATAAAATAATGACAACAATTTATATGCTCACAGAACCCAGTGGCTGGGGAAGTTAAGGCAGTCAAGAAGTTCCTGCTGGAGCTTCCCGCTATGGCTGACCAGATGGCTTCTCTCACTCACTGTAGGCATTTTTCTATCATGGGACAAACAATAGCACCCTTGCTGGAAATGGTTGACCTTCTAGCTCTTCTCAAGGACACAATGTTTTCTACTCTTGGGCTTTTTGCTGTCCTATCACCTCCCTGTCTTCAAATAGACAGGGGCAGCCCATTCCCAGACAATGGCCTTGGGGGACACTATGAGGGAAATGTGTGGATTTGAAATAAGGTGGGTGGGGCTTGAATCCTCATTTCCAGCACCAGTTTCTCAGTGAGCTCACGGCACGTGACAGCTTAGCAATATACATTGCACTATCTCATATCACAGTGTTCAAGGGGTTAGACACACCCACTTCACTATGCACCACCACCTGCACGGCTTGGTCCTAGAGACCTGACTGGGACAGCCAAGGAATAAAGAAAGGACAGACACATAGACATGTGTACAGAAAAACCTACTCAGGTTGACTGTGTGCACTCTGATGGAGCTGCACCAATTACCATAATGACCCAGAATCTTAGCCCACTTATTGTAAAGCACACAATAGGGAATTTATAGTCACAGCCATGTCAGCAGGTGAGCAGTTTCAGAATGTAAATATCCAGGAAGAGGAGGCTGCAATTCCTTGATTTGCACACAGTAGTCATCCAGAAACACTTGAATTTACATGACCACCAACATTTTCTCTCAGTCCCAAGGAAGGCTTTGTGAATTCCATGCCTAAGCCATATGGAAAAGGCGCATACCCAGGAGCGTCTGCTCTGAGGCACTGGCCCCTGTCAACAACACACATTCACTCAAGATTCCAAACTTCCTTTAGACTTTCACTAAGGCTTCTTCCAGTCCCTACAACAACATATCCCTAGACCTTGTTAATTCAAAGTGACAGCCAGTCCTCGGAATGTTTGTCAAGTTGGCAGAGCACGAGGAAACAAATTGGTCGTAGAGACATCTTGCTCTCTGGAAAGCATTCACAGTTGAACAGAGAGCGCATAGTAGGCCTGCCTTCTGGCTCTAAGCTCACATCCTTCTCACTTGGTGCTACCGGAGAAATTGCTAAACCTGGGGATACTTGGCCACAGGAAGGAAGCACTAAGGAGCACACTCATCAAGTGCATATCTGCTCTGCGAGCTTTAGAATGTTAGCTGCCAGACTGCCATTGTACATGTCTATTACCCGTTACAACCGCACAGCCCAGGTGCTGCTACAATTTCCCTCCAGCACGATGGATTTCACGCCTTCCCAAGTGAAACTCTCATACTTCATAATTGTTCGGAAGATCATCAAGAAAAAAAAATAATAAGGAGAGGAGGAGTAAAGAAGGAATAGCTGGATGCCAAGAGCGTCCCCAAAGGAAAAAACAATTTTCTTCAAACGGGAAGAAAACAGCATTTTGCTGCTCAAAGCTCTAGGTAGTTTCTCTCTTTAGGGGAAGATATTTGAGCTGTGAAATATCTACCCTGGCAACACGCTCATGAATCACAACAATTACCTGCTTCTTTGGATATTGAGCGAGCTAATTATCCACCAAAGTTTAGATTGGACAGCTGTTACCTGACTCCACTTAGGATCCAATATGGAATGCATTTGGCACGGAAGAGATTTCTTCTCCTTCCCCACAATAAACATTGAGAATGAATTGGAAGACTTTACTAAGAATTAGTAAAGATATCTGAGGAAAGAAATGATAGCTCTAGGCATTTAAATCTTAGATTTAACCATTAAGGGCTTAACCACCAGGTCAACGCAGTGTAGTGCCATCAATGCAGAACTAGTTTAAAGTGGATTAAATTGATTACTACTTGAAGGTGGCTTGAAGATGGGAGACATGACTGGCAAGTGTGTTAAGCATTAGAAGATTAAAAGAGTATTGTGTCGGTTGATACAGAGACTCACAACTGGTCAACGTCAACGTGTAAGGAGTGTTTCTGTGGGCTCATCCATAGATGGGACATCTACATCATACCACACCCCTCGAGGCTCAAGGAGCATCCCAGAAAATGGAGTAGAAGATTTATAAAAGCCAGAGGTCAGAAAATGGAAGGAAATAGGGTCACTTATTTATGGCAGGACCTTTGCACTCACCAGCTCGCAGCTGCTGTGCTCACCTGAGCAAGATAAAGCATCTTCAGGATTCTGGTGTGGATGTAGAAGGGAAGCTCAAGCCCCACCCCTGGCTGAGCTGCTACTGACAACTGCTGAACTGAGAATCCGTTTTCCTTATGGGTGTGGCCCATGGTGGGCTGATCACGCTGCACCAGAGGGCCTCACACCCATGTGTATGTGGGCAGCACTAACTGGATTTGGTGAGCTATGAAAGAGAGAGGGGTTGGGGAGGTGGGCGCATGAAATTGGGAAGGAGATACTGGGGGGAATTCCAGGAGGATGAGTATGACTGAAAGACATCCTACATGTATCTAAACTTCTCAAAGAATAAGTTAAAATATATTCAAAAGGAAGAAAGGCAACTGGGTCACGCTACAAAATGACTCTTTGGGGTGCAGATGGGGAGGGACAGATGTCTGGAATCTGTGTGCCTGTTATTTGATTAAAGCTAACCTCACTCATCCTTACCTTTCACCGTGAGCCACAGGAAAACTAGATTGCTTTACAGATATCCTGGCAAAGCAGTAGCGAAACTGACATCCCCACTTAATACAAAAGTAGAAGAGAGGGTGGTAACGGTTTTCTAATTTTATTTTGTGTCCTGTTTCGGCCCACTCATTCATATAAGATTACCAAAGGCCTTCTTCATTTTGTGCATAAATTGGTTGTGATTGATGAGAGAATCAAATACTAAAGGTAAGCTTTCAGTTCCCTTTCTACCTTTTTCATCCAAGTAATTAGCAACTAGGAAACAGTAGGCGACGTGGAGATTGGAGTCAGTAGATGCCCAGTAGGCTGTGTTCAGACCCACAGTCAAAATGCTGGATGGGAATGCAAAGGGTAAGACGTTCACAAAGCAATAGAAGGGTTACTCCTGGATAGGTCAGCAGAAAGCATCTCTATCCTTAGCCCAAAATCTCAATTTTCCTTATGTTGGCAGGAGAGGGGTCTCAATCATGGATGTCCAAAGACTTAGTTTATTGCTTGCCTAAAAGTGAATTTTTGCAGGAAATTTTAAGAAACAGACAGGGAGGTGATGGAAGCTCATGGCCCTGGCCACAGACTTGAGTTCAATCCTGAGACCCTTCACAGTAGAGGGAGAAAGCTGACCCTTCCAAGTTGTCTTCTAACCTCTACACACGTGATGGTGTCTACACACACTCACATGCGCGCGCACACACACACACACACAAAACACACGCACACACACACAAATATGAACATAAAAATCATAATAAATAGAAATAAATGGACTCTTGTGTCACGCAAACACAGAGAAGTCGAAAGAGGGATGGTGTCCCAGCCGCCATTGCTTCCTGTGCTGTGCTGTAGCAGTGTGGACACAGCAAGGCCAGCCCTCGGGACTCACTAGCACAGCGTCCTTGCTGAGATCTCAGCAGAGACACTGCCTTAAAAGGAGGCAGTGATGATGCACCTGAGGCAAGGTACCAGAGGTGACCTCTGGCTTGTGCATGCACCCGCTGACAGACAGCCATAGGTGACAATCAGCAAGCCCTGCCTCCCTTCTTCCTTCCTTCCTTTTCCTCATTTCCCTTCCCACCACACCTTTTATTCTAACTTAATTTTCCCACCCACCCTTACTTTCTTCATTTAACTACCTTATTTCTTTCTTGTTTCCTTTTTTTTTTTTTGACTGTAAAAGTATATGGATTTTTTTAATTTCAAGAACAAATCTTCTAGCAATTATAAAATTTTAGTACTTTAATGATAAAATATGCAGGCTCCATCCTTTTGTTGCTAAAGAGACTGAAGGGGAAGGGAAGCAAAAGATGTTGTAATTAAATTATGATCTTGAAATAAAGGAAACCGTCACAAAGAGTCTCCTCCACTGTCTGGCTCAAGAGCAATAATAAATTATACTATTGGTACTGAATCATTTTTCATTTTATGTATAGAACATTTATCTATATACTTGAACTTTGGACATTTCAAATAACTATCCTTTTCCTGATAAGATCAATGGTACCACTATACTTTTTAAATGCTTCTCCTCTGGGCTGGAAAGACAGCTCAGTGGTTAAGAGTACACACTGCCCTTACACAGAGGGTCTAAATTCAGTTCCCAGGACCCACACTAGGCATCTCACTAGGCCTGTGACTCCAGGTTCAGGATGTTCTGTCCTCTACAGACACCTGAACTCATGAGCACCACACACACAGGGACAAATACAGGTTAAAACGAACACGTGTTGATAAATTCTCAACCCCAGGATAAGGAATAAAATCCCAAGTTAGGACATTTTTAAAGCAGAACCCCTCTCTCTCTCTCTCTCTCTCTCTCTCTCTGCTGTTTTCCTTCCCTTTTCCTTTCTGCCACAAGGCCACTGATTTTTTTAATATAACCCACATGAGTATATATCTGTTTTGTTTTCATGTATGCATACATAACAACAGGCTTGACACTTCTCTTTCCCCTACCATCACAGCATCATAACACACACACACATCCACACACATATGCACACACATACACAATTTTTCATATTGGTGAGCTTGGACCATTCCCCTCCACACTGTTAAAGCATAGTTTTCAAAAAATTAAATGCTGGATTCTCACACAAAATTTGACTGAGAACAAGTCAGAAGAGTCATCGGTCATTTACGCACAAGGCAGTGAGGGGACAACAGTTGTTTCGAAGCTAGGGCTCGGGAAGTTGGTACAGAGTGTCAGGAACGAGGTGGTAACAATCACTTGATGAGTGAGGCAGGCACATGACTGTGTAATAACAGGTCAGACCATAGGCAATGCCCTCAACCTGAACCAGCACCTTTGGGATGGTCTCCAAGAAACCTTGTGCTTCTGGTGGACTCAAATTTGCAAGATAACACGTTAACTTCAGGGTGTGCGCCCTAAGGGCAAAAGAAGCACGCATCTGTGTGGCCTCAATGTGGATGCTGAGACTTGTGTGGTCACTATGGTACTTCTAGATATGAGTAATTTCTCTTAGTGATGAGTTGACACCAGAAGACAGTGGCACTGTGCCAAGTTGAGTCACACCCTAAGACAATTCAGATGACCTTCAGGACATAGTCATTGTGGTCTGTCTTCTGAGCCACTTAGTCACATGAAAGCTAATCCCTGGTTAGTTCCCTTTCCAATAGGTCTCTTCCATCATTCTTGGCAGATACGATGAGTAATTACTCTAAGTCCTTCACATTAAAAAAAATAGAAGCCTTTATGTAACTGATTAAATTATTGCTACAAATAATTTTAGAAGTTTTAATGATCTCAAAAAGGAGTGTCACTTAGCATTTTTTACTGAGCAGCATGAAAGAATTTTCTAGCCTGATGTTCATCTTTCAAAGTTACATTCCTTTACTTCATTCCTTCAGCAAATGGTGAGTTTTCAGGATCAACAGATAGGGCGTTTGTGTGCATCCTTCTCCATTATATCAAAACCAAAGTCAAGTATGTCGTCTCACTTCCCTGAGGTAAAGAAAGGAATGGTTTGCATTGTTCTTGGCTTGGCTTCTATAGCTGTAAGCATCGGCAGCCCATTGTGAAAGATGGGTTTAAGGCTGGGGACTTGTGAAGGAAAGACCTCACACTGCATGCAAGCCAACGAAGGACCATCACCATCACCTTTGCTCTGGTCCTAGGCTGCCCTCAAGGGGGATAACAATTATTTACCTGCAGAAGCAAGTTCCACGCACTGAGCATCCCAGCACTTGCGAAGTTTCTTTGGCTGCTACAAACCTATAAAAGCTAAGAGTCCCCAAATTCCAAGAGACCTTCACTCATTGTTCACAAAGAAGATATCTGTGGGCACTACCCAGGACTGGAAGTCAGAAACCTTGAGTATCAGGTGTTATTAAGCCTTGTGAGTTCTAATGAAACCTTTGAAAGGAGGGGAACAGACACAGTAAAGGGAAGAGAGGTGAAACACTGAGGTAGTGGCTGAGATAAAGTGCCGCGTCTGCTCCTTGGGATACGCTATCACCTCGCCAGTTAACTGGTACTGAATGTAGAAAGATGGTGTCCTGAGATTCAGCTCTGACCCTTGTTGTGTTGGTTAGTATTTTGTCAATGTGATGCAGCTATGGTTTTCTAGAAAAAGAAATCTCCACTAAGGAACTATTCCCCATTAGACCGCTCCGTGGGCAGATCTTCGGGATATGTTCTTGATTAGCCATGTGGTAGGGCCCAGCCTGCTGTGTGTGGTGCCTCCTCTGAGTCCTGGGCTCTATTAGAAAGCAGGCTAAGCAAGCCATGAAGAGCAAACCAGCAAGCAGCATTCCTCCACAGTCTCTGCTTTAGTTCCTGCCTCCAGGTCCACGCCTTGAGTTCCTGTCCTGACATACTTCGATGATGAATGGTAAATCATACGTTGAAACCAACCTTTCCTCCACAGATTGCGCTTGGTCAGGGTGTTTAGTTCAGAAATAGAACGCGAAGTAGAACAAAATTTGGTACCAGGAAAGAGGAGCATTGCTATAGAACACCTGACCCAGTTGTTTGGAGAAGGAACATGGAAGAATTTGGAAGTCTTGTGCTAGACAAGCCATTGGGTACTCAAGGGTTAAATGGTCTATTCTTTGCGATCCTGGATAATACTGAGAGAAGTGCAGAAGATGGGTGCCTGGCTTGTGAAATTACAGAGGAAATTGAGAGTCCCTCAAAGACTTGATCAGGGCCTGTCCTGTGATACTTTGAATTAAAACTACATAGTGTCTGGACAGCTGGTAGCAAAAACTTTCCTGTGGTCAACAAGAAATCCACACATACTGCTCATACCAGACCCAGGGTTGGATCCTAGTACCCACACAGTGGCCCACAACTGCCTGTAACTCTTGTTCCAGGGAATCCAATGCCCTTTTCTGGCTCCTTCAGGCACTGCACATATGTGATGCACACGTGCACACCACACACATGCATGGGCACACAAACACACACACACACACACGTGTCCTTTAACAGTATTTGAAAAGTTTATAACTTGTAATTTTTCCATGTTTCATTTTCATATCATCAACATAAGAGACTGAGGACTGGAAAGATGGCTCAGTGGTCAGGGCACTTGTTGCTCCTACAGAGTACTGGGGTTTAATTCCAAACATCACATGACGGTGGTTCATAACTACCCCTACCTTGAGTTCCAAGTGAGCAGATGCTCTCTTCTGGCCTCTGCAGGCATGTAGTCCACACATATACATGCAGGCAAATGCCCACATGATAGATAGATAGATAGATAGATAGATAGATAGATAGATAGATAGATAGATGGATGGATGGATGGATGGATGGATGGATGGATGGATAGATAGATAGATAGATAGATAGATAGATAGATAGATAGATAGATAGATAGATAGATAGATAGATGGGTGGGTGGGTGGGTGGGTGGGTGGGTGGGTGGGTGGGTGGGTGGGTGGATGGATGGATGGATGGATGGATGGATGGATGGATAGATAGATAGATAGATAGATAGATAGATAGATAGATAGATAGATAGATAGGTAGGTAGGTAGGTAGGTAGGTAGGTAGGTAGGTAGGTAGGTAGATAGATAGATAGATAGATAGATAGATAGATAGATAGATAGATAGATATAGATAGATGATAGACGATAGAGATTTTCCCTACTATTTATACATATTTAATACTAATTTGAGCATGATAAAATTATCATCTTTATAAAGTTCAATCCACCACATCAGCTCTCATTTTTTTTCCTCTCACAGGTGAGACCCTGCCCGATTTTAAAATAGATTCCCAACCTACCATGGCAATTCTACCGCTGTTGATATTAAACATGATGAAAATAATCCAAGAGAAAGGAAGTAAAAATGTGTGTGCCTGTTATTTAATTACAATTAATTGAGTCTTTAGTGCTCCAGCACGTGTCCCGAGCCACGTTGTTTTTAAGCAAGGAAATCTCCTAATAAGAGGCCTTTCGGTGTACACTATTATTAAATCCGCACTGAGAGGTTAGGGCCGCTGTTTTCTTGCAATCATTATTGAGTTTGCAAATTTTTAAAACATAGAAAATTATACAGGCCTTGCTGCTGTGTAGAACTTTCCGTAGCGTGTGTTTGACAAGCTGAAATTTTTACACAAAGAGGAGTTAAGTAGATATGCACTGGGCTGCTCTCTTCTTTTGTTCCCCCTCAAAACAAAAGATAATTATCTGAAAACTAATCTTGAGTTTTGAGTCCTTTCCTCCATGGATGAACTACGTCAATTTAACTAAAAAAAAAAAAATCTCTCAATAAAAAACACAAGAGGAAAAATTAGTTCTAACTCAATATCGAACTGTAGCCTCCTAGCCCCTCCCCCCACACGCCGCTTACACTGAGCTTGATTGCCAGTTCAGACGGCCTGAGTCCACTCCTTGGGGTAGAATGTAGAAAACCTCTCTATGGCTTCAAGAGGAATCAAGGACAGCATCGAAACATTTAAAAACCCTGATGCAAAATTAAATCTGGAACACAGAGCCGGTATCATCAAGAACATTTTTATTCTACACTTCGATTTGTACAAGATGTGCCTGAAATAATGTTTAATATTACTGAACATGGCTTCGGCTACATTCCCAAGTGTCTCAAATGTGTTGAGTGAGATTCCCCCGTCTGTTACAATTGTTCATCAGAGGCATGATCTTGTCTGGCTGTGTAATTTCAAATTTATGTTTAATGATTGAATACTCACTGAGTACAAGCTCTTCTGTTGGTAAGATGGTAGTAATGGCAGTGTTTTAATCGGCACTTAAAAATACATAACTTAATAAATAAGTGTATGGAGTACTCATGATAGTACCTGGAGCTATACTAAAAAAAAATTTTATAGTCTAACCTCAGCCAACTCAAAGAGTAGTCAATCCTGAGTCCTCTATGGTGGCTCTTCACCCTCACTTTCCAGTTTGCACATGAGAAAATAGAGATTTCCTTCTAGGTGACTAAAGATACAGAGATAAGTAGTTAGGTTCTGTGGCAGTATATTGAAGGCACAGTATTTTTAAACTCCCAGACAGTGAGACTGTCAGGGGAAGAACCAAATAGCATTCCTGCATTATAGTGACAATCCACACTTAATATGAAAGAAACACACATAAAAGTTTAATTGCAACTTAAGACAAAATACTTTATTTTATTGTGTTTTCAATTGCATATATGTCTATAAGTACAGTATCTATAAGAGGGTGCCCTACAATCTGTAACTAGAAGTTTGGAAACCACCATGTAGGTGCTAGGAAATGAACCTGAGTCTTCAGGAAGAGCAGACTGCTTTTAACCAAGGAGTCACGAGGAAGCTCAATTTAAAGGATTTGGCTCATGGGTTTATAATAAACCAAGGAAGAGCCGTTGGTGATGCCTGATATCAGGGTTCCTTCTTACAGGGGCAGACAGTCCTGGCTATTAACTGCTGGTACAAGAACCAAACGGTCTTAGTTTATTTATGGCTATCAGCCAGAATCTGCCCTCAGCTTCAGTGTATAAGTTCCTCTGCCTCCCTTTGCTCTGCCAATGTAGAAGATACTCAATATGGAAAATCTAGTAGCACTAGACATTATAATTTTATGCAGTCATAGAAATGAGATTCCTGGTTTTGCGATCATCTATTTGCCACTGGCAATTCATGAATCCTACTCAGACACAAGTGGAGGCATTGTAGGGCAACATGACGATAAAGATGCGAGGTCTGCCTTGGAATTTGTTTATCCCACAAGACTGGATTTGGGATTGGCTTTTCAGAAAGTTCAGCTATTCAGCTACAGGAAACAAGACTTTCAGCAGAGGGATAACCCTGCCTAACCCTTCAGAATCATGGACCTAATCATATCTCCGAAGAGATTAGTCTAGACACAGGGACATATGCACCCTTCTTGCTAAGAAAAAATTAGCATGCTCTATGTGCTGGCTGGTTTTGTGTGTCAACTTGACACAACTGGAGTTATCACAGAGAAAGGAGCTTCAGTTGAGGAAATGCCTCCATGAGATCCAACTGTAAGGCATTTTCTCAATTAGTGATCAAGGGGGAAAGGCCCCTTGTGGGAGGGACCATCCCTGGGCTGGTAGTCTTGGGTTCTATAAGAGAATAGGCTGAGCAAGCCAGGGGAGACAAGCCAGTAAAGAACATCCCTCCATGGCCTCTGTATCAGCTCCTGCTCCCTGACCTGTCTGAGTTCCAGTCCTGACTTCCTTTGGTGATGAACAGCAGCATGAAAGTGTAAGCCGAATAAACCCTTTCCTCCCCAACTTGCTTCTTGGTCATGATGTTTGTGCAGGAATAGAAACCCTGACTAAGACAAATTGGTACCAGCAGAGTGGGGTATTCCTGTGACAACCTGACCATGTTTTGGGGAGGACTGTGGAAGGACTTTGGAACTTTGGGCTTGAAGATCCATTCGTTGTTAAGAGCTCTGTCAGATGTTGTGTAGGAGCTTGGAAGATAATGCTGAGAACAGTGCAGAAGATGGAGGTCTGGTTCGTGAAATTTCAGAGGGAAAATTAAAGACTTTTCAGGGCCATTGCTGTTTGATTGTGAAGATTTTGTAGTTCTGGTTAGCTGGGGCTGAAGAATCAGCTGTGATTAACAAGATACCAGAACTACTAAAGCAAAAACTTTGCATTACTGGGACTATTGATGCTGGTTAGCTGGAGCTAAGAAATTAGCGGTGATTAAGAAGAGACCAGCATCGTTGAGGTGACATCTTCTGGGAAGTGTTTTCTGAAAGTACAAAGAGGCTGTGTTCCAGAGATAGGCAAGGTTGTACTCCTTCTGCAGTGGGACTTGGTAATGTGTAAGGGTCACCCAGGTGGTACTGGTTTTGAAGGCATGAAGGGGTCACACAGCAGCTCAGGCTCGGCACTGTGAGAGGCCATGGAAGGCCATTGGTGAAGGTGCAGCCCCAGTTGTAATTGAAGGCCCAGGACTGAAGGGGTCATGCAGTGTTTTGGAGATGCCAGTACCACGAGATGACCACTAAGAGCAGCAGCAGCAGTGGAGTACAGGCATCTGGAGCCCAGAGGACAATGTGTGTGCTACAAAGGGCATGGCTGGAGAAGTGACCCAAGCCCTTGGAGGAGCCCAGAAGATCGTGAGTTGGATCCCAGACGTTGGACGGTTGGAGATTGATTTTTGCTTTGATTGTGACTGTGCCCTGATATTTTCCCTCTTGAAGGAAGAAACTGTTTTAGTGGAGCCCACAGTTAAGAGACTTGTAATTGTAAAAAGACTTTGGATTTTAAAAGAGATGGATATTTTAAAGAGATTGAAATTTTAAGAATATGTAAAGACTGTGGGATTTTTAAAGTTATTTAGATCTTGGGGATGAATAAGAATGTAAGGGTTGAGGCTTACTAGTGATGTGTTTGTGTGTCAAGTTGACAAGGGGTCAATTGTACTGGCTGGTTTTGTGTGTCAACTTGACACAGCTGGAGTTATCACAGAGAAAGGAGCTTCAGTTGAGGAAATGCCTCCATGAGATCCAACTGTAAGGCATTTTCTCAATTAGTGATCAAGGGGGAAAGGCCCCTTGTGGGAGGGACCATCCCTGGGCTGGTAGTCTTGGGTTCTATAAGAGAATAGGCTGAGCAAGCCAGGGGAGACAAGCCAGTAAAGAACATCCCTCCATGGCCTCTGTATCAGCTCCTGCTCCCTGACCTGTCTGAGTTCCAGTCCTGACTTCCTTTGGTGATGAACAGCAGCATGGAAGTGTAAGCCGAATAAACCCTTTCCTCCCCAACTTGCTTCTTGGTCATGATGTTTGTGCAGGAATAGAAACCCTGACTAAGACACTCTACTACCTCATTTTTGTCCTGGAAACAACTAAAGTTCTTCATATTCAAACACCATCAAGAGAAGAGAATTGGACACGCAATATTCTAAAGATTCTATCCAAAGAGATTGTCTGAATTGAAGAAATGGTTGCTATTATTTACCAAATTAAGGGTATGGCTCTTGGTTGGAGTATTTGTGTATCTCCTAATATCATGTTTCTTTATTTGCTAGAGAATGCAGTTCTCAAGAGGTGCACTATCTTGGTTACAAGGACTGAAGATCAAATACAGAGAGAATGAACTTTTGTGGTGGTTTGAGTGAAAAGAACCCACATAGGCTCATATATTTGGATACTTGGTCTTCAGCTGGTGGAACTATTTGGGAAGGATTAGAAGGTGTGTCACTAGGGATAGACTTTGTGGTTTCAATTATCCACGCCAAGCCCAGTCTGCCTCTGCCACTGCCATTGCCTTTGCCTCTGCCTGCCTCCCTCTCTATGTCTCTGTTTTTCTTTGTGTCTCTATCTCTGTCTCTCTGTGTCTCTGTCTCCATCTCTGTCTGTCTCTCTGTGTGTCTCTCTCTGTCTCTCTGTCTTTCTGTCTCTCTCTCTCTCACACACACACACACACACACACACACACACCACACACACACATACTCACACATATTCACACATGCATGTATGGATCATGTGTAAGTTCTCAGCTACTATTGCAGCACCATGCCTGTTTCTCTACCACCATGCTCACCTCCATGGTGGCCATGAACTTAACCTCTGAACCTGCAAGCCTACAATAAATTAATTCTCTTCTACATTATCTCGATGATGGTGACCCTTCACAGCAATAGAAAAGTAGCTAAGATAAAATTATAACTGTCTGTACCCATAAATAACCAACTGATCATGTTTATGCCCCAAATTGTTTCCCAACAAGAAGGTATCTCCTAATCCACATTTTATAAAGAGGATCAGGACAAGAAGACAACAATTTTGTCTCTTGGAGACCAGATCAGTGGTCTCTTGAATTACTTAGAAGTAACCCTGATATCTATCTCCCATAGAAACACAGTAGGAATTTAATAGAAATAATAACTGAAATTGATACACTTGACACAAACCTAAATATACCCGAGAAGAAGGCCATTAGACTGGCCTGTAGGCAAGTGTGATACATTTTTTTCATGGTCCATGATTGAGGTAGGATGGCCCAGCTCACACTTATGGGCAAGTGAGCCTGGGTTGTATAAGAAAGGTAGAATAAGCAAGCCATGAGGAATGATGCAGGAAGCAACAGGGCTCCATCCATGTCCTCTGCCTCAGTTCCTACCTTGAGTTCACTCAGCAATGGATTATAAATGTAAGCTGGATTAAGCCCTTTCCTCCACAAGTTGTTTTTGGTCAGTATTTTATTATAGCAAAATTAAGCAAGCTAGGGTCATTAATGATCAGGTGAAGTGTAAATTTCTAGTTTCTTTAACAACTTAATTGTGTCACCTCATATTTTTCTGGAAGCTCTTGTGAGAGAGCGCGTGATGTTTAGAGAAAGAACATAAGTGGAACCCCACAAACAGTAAGAGGTCACTCTTGCATTGTTACACCATGCAACGCTTTGCTGGTTTTCACTGGTCCTTGCTGGTCTTCACTGGTCTTAGATGGTCTTCACTTCATAGAGAGAAACAAGCCAAAGAACTTCTTGTGGTATCCTGGCTAATTCTGGATGCTTCCACTGACTTGTCCCAATTCTGCAGAGCCTTGCTGTTTCTGTTGGATCAAGCCACCACTGCTGATTCATGTTTGGTGTTTGCTATTGCTAGACTGCTGCTATCCTGACAAGGAAAAGTGGAGTTGCCCCCTCAAAGAACTGCTACTAATGATCCCTTCCTATTAACCTCCTTTCTCCCTACCTCTGGTCAGTGAGCTAGAAGCGGGTGGAAGTGATTAAGAGCCCTAAATAAAGTAGGTTTTGAACAACATCTAAGCCTACTATTGGATAATAATGTTCTCTGCTCTCTATATTTGATTGAAGTCCTATGATTAACTCTACAATTTACACCATCAAATGTGGTGTCTGAAATGTACTCTTAGTTCTCGTAAACAGGAAGAAGATTTCCCTACTTTCCAGCTTCCATCAATACCTGGGATGAGCAGGTGTATTACATATTAGGACCAGAAAATTATATCCCCGATTTCCTCATCATTTAACTTAAAACCTTTCAAATTCACAGGCTAACAGAGCAAATAACAGTGTCCTCACATCTGGTACTCATGCTGATGCAACATCTGACAACCTCTTACATGTGTTTTATTTGTGTGCTGATGTGTACATACATGGAGAGACATACACGTGTATGAGAACTGAAAGCATATTCACAGAATGTAATAGAAACATATGGGGGAGGGTGCAGGCAGGCAGACAGAGACAGAGAAAGATGGCAGTCTGACCGGGAGCCTTGAGTGTCAGGACCTGCTGTTGTGACTCCATCAGGGCAAGGTTGGAGGAATAGTGATGGATCCATAGGATTCCTGCCAACCACAGATGACATGGAAGAGCAGGAGGGACATAAGGTCACTCAGATCAATGTAAGAAAAAAGACTTTTTACCGGAAGCGACTGTGCCCAGTAGGTCCTGCTACTACAACAAAATATCCTGTCTCACCTTTTACCTGTATTTTTTAAAAATTATTTTTGATTTGCTATCTCAGAAAACAAACCCTCCATGACAGAGAGAGCCCAGATTGCATTGATGTGGGTCAAGCTATCCGTGGATTCACACAGAGAGTCACTGTTTGAGACATTAATAGGCACGGGTTTCTGAATTGGCGTGTTACCACTCATTAGAATTATATTGAACATTTTATGAACAATATGCCAATCCTCATGAAAGCTTTTTAAATTTATCTTTTTCATGATTGTGGATATAGCCCCTGGGATCTGTAATAAAGAAACAATTAAGGAGGACCCATTTTACAGCATGAATATGTATTAACCCTTGCTCATCACAGCTGAAAGGGGAGCCCTAATGAGCTGTTAAGAAACCCTAAAGTCCCCTCAAGATTATGCATACAAAACGATGTCAGGTGTGATTCATTAGGCTTGGGATCAAAAAAATCAGTTCTATCGCTGTGATCAAAAGTGACCATAGCTGCATCTTTATGGTACAGGATAGCCAGATGTAAACTGCTTGTGAGAAAATAATGACCATTAGCTGAGGGATAGAAACAAAGTAATCTTATGCATTTATCTCACGAGTAATCAATAAAAGGAGACAATTATTTTAAATATCCCATGGCTAATAAGATGGGTAAATGGCAAAAGGCACTTGTGACAAGCCTACTGTAAATCCAATCCCCAGAACCCACATGGTAGGAGAGAATTGACTTCTATAAGCTAGTCACTGACCTGAACATGCATATCATTGTGTGTGTGTGTGTGTGTGTGTGTGTGTGTGTGTGTGTGTGTGTGTGTGTGTGTAGAGGGGGAGGAGGGAGAAAGATGGAGAGGGAGACAAGGGGAGACTTCTACAACCTCCTGCTGGCCCCATCCATTCCTGTCCAGTGTATTCATTACCTCTGTGGGAGGGTCCACTCTCCTGGTATCCTCAGCAAATGACTTATGACAGTTTCTCGTACAATTCATGGCAAGAACAAGTCTTATATACACACAGATAAGTATACATACATTCCTGTAAGTATACACACAGATATACTTAAAGGAATTCTTATTTTATTCATTACATTTATGTATGTTAATATTTTAGAAAAGCTCTTCACTAATGCAGAACTTTTCAGTCTGATTAGGAGCCTTTTAGAGGGTCATAAAATTAATTTAGAGAGTTTAATCAACACTTTTTAAAACAGAAAAGAAAAAGTAGTTTATAGAAGAAAATATAAGTTAAAAGTTGCTTCAAAAATGTCTATCACTTTTACAAGTATACCAAAGCATGTATGTTTGTGTGGATGAAAGTGTGTATGTGTATGCATGTGTGTATATTAGGTACATATTTATATCGGTATGTTTATTGTGTGTTTGCATGTATAATAATATACATATATATCTGTGTGTATGTATGTATATATACATGTATGAATATGTGTATGTATTATATACATGTATTTATGTATTGTATGATTCTGTATTTATGTTTATTTGAATGTACTTGAATGTGCAGGTAAGACACAAATGTATGTATAGGTGAAGGTATATGTATATGCATGTAAATAAATTAATTTGTATATAGATGCATATGTGATGTGTGTCTTCTAGGCATAAAGGGGAAAGTCCATTGTGGGCAAGAGTGTTCATGTGAGCTTTCTGTGCAGTACACGGCCATCTCTCTAGCACGAAAAGTATGGCTCACAAAAGGACAATGTGAAACATCAAAAAAAAATCACTAAGTCTGTATCCTCTGCTCATAAGATCATAGGCTGCGGGGTGGGGAAGAGGATGCAAATCTAGAGAAACAGAGGCATTTTTAAAGCTATAAATGATCTCAAGTGACCAAGTAGTGTCCAACTTTAACACCGTGAAACGATGCTACAAATATGTGCGGTTTTTTCACATTCCTAGTCATTCCAAGAGGCATTTGGCTTATAGACCTCAGAATGACTACCCCTGGACACTTCCAGAAACACAAGCAGGAGGGAATCATTTGGGGAATTTAAATGGCCACGTTAACAAGAAAGGAGCAATGATGTCTATATTTTACTAATATTCCATGATAAAATATCACAGATTTCCTCAAATTCAGTCGTGGAAATGCTAAGTGCATATAGTAGGAAGGAAGGGGACTTTTCTCCGGTGTTGTCAACTGTGTGCTCCCGTGAGGACCATGAGCACAAGTCGCAAAACACAAGAATCTATAGATAAGCAGAAACCTAAACATGACCCAAGAAAGGGGGAGCAGCAACAGGGAAAACTAAGTAACCAAACCTCGTCGTCTAGCATAAAGACTGACATTTTATAAGCCTGCTTCCTCAGCCAGTCGGTGACTTGGACACAACTGAGAAGGGAAGAGGTCTTCAGAGGGGATAAAGTAGGAATGGACTGCTACGTACAGAGTGTGAGTTTTGTATTTATTTTTAAAGATTTGATTTTTATTTATGTGCTTATGTGTGTGCATGCACACAAGTGTGTAAGTGCCCACCAAAACCAGAAGAGGGCATGGGATCTCCTGAAGCTGGAGATGCAGATGGCTGTGAGCCACCCAATGTGGGTGAGGGGAACAAAAACGCAGACCTGTGGAAGAGCAGTAAGCACTCTTAACCACTGGCCCATCTCTCTAGCCCCAAATTTTGGGTTTTATGTTGGTTGGTTGGTTGGTTGGTTGGTTGGTTGATTGGTTGGTTGGTTGGTTGATTGGTTGGTTGGTTGGTTGATTGGTTGGTTGGTTGGTTGGTTGGTTGGTTCGTTGGTTGGTTTAACAGGGGAAATTGTAACCATTTTTTTCTTTTCTTTTCTTTTCTTTCCTTTCCTTTCCTTTCCTTTCCTTTCCTTTCCTTTTCTTTTCTTTTCTTTTCTTTTCTTTTCTTTTTTTTAAAGAAAGAGTACCAGCAACTCAAACTGAAGTAGCTCCCAGCAGCCAAACTACTACAAGAGAGTGTAACTCTTGTGATAAGCCAGAGGGTCAGATCAGATTACCTAACAACTGTCTCCTTTCTCGTATTAAGGATTTAAAAATAATCCCTGCTAATTGGCACAGGGGCTCAGTCAGCAGTTGTCGACCGCAGAGCACACATGAAAGTGGTAACTGACTTGTGTTTTCAAAGCCCCAGATGAACTTTGGCACAGACCAGTGAACCTGCCTCTAGGGGGGATTGACGAATCAGCTTCCTAGACACTTCTAGCTCTGCATCACAGGGTGAAATATGCACAAACTCTTTAAAGACGGACTCATTTGTATTCCCTCCAAGTCACCTGACTTTGGGCTATGACTCTACGGGAGGTGAGTGGAGGGCAGGGAGAAGGTGGGAGACTTGGAAGAAGCAGCCGATGTCCAGAGACAGGAGTTCCTTTGTGTGTAGTGAAGATTGCAGCCAGACTGCACTGAGAAGCCGGTAAAGGATGAGAATAAGACAGGTCTATTCCCATAAAATATTGCCAATCTTTCTTTCTGCTTTAAACATGGCTACAATACAATGTATTGACGTGTCAGGCTTTCTCTCCTGGTATTCATATAAAGGGATATTGAAAAAGAATGGGGTGTTAGAAAATGTGCTCATCTCATTATAAATTTTGTATATTTTCCAATGTTCCTTTTCAAATTAGGATTGGAACTCAAGAAGGAAAATTCTGCCAGAATATCCCACATAATCTCTGATTAGCATTATCTATAGATTTTATTATGCATATATGTTCATACGTGTAGCAGGTATGTATGTGTATATGTATATGTATGTGTATGTGTATATGTACATATATGTACATATATGTGTGTGAGTGAGTGAGTGTGTGTGTGTGTGTGTGTGTGTGTGTGTGTGTGTGTGTGTTTGTGTGTGGCTACATATGCACACACACACACACACACAGAGCCAGAGGTTGGCACTGGTGGCACTGGCCATTTTTTTCAATTGCTTTCCACTTTATTCTTTCAGGCAGGCTGAGTCTCACACTGAACCCAGAGATCACTAACTCAGCCAGACTGGCTCCCCAGGGAACTCTGGGGTCTGCCTGTGGCACATTACCATTGCTGAGTTTTCACACAGATGAAATCCAAACTCAGGCCTCCTGCTTGCACAAACAGCACTCTACTGACTGTGTCATTCTCCAGCCCTGGGTCCTATAGTGCCAAGGACCAGCTTCAGCTTGGAGAGGAGTTTCAGAGAGAAGGAGTATTGAGAGGCGTGAAGCTAATCATGGAGTAAAAGCTAATGGCCTGTGTTCTGCTGGAGACAGCTCTCTCTTGCTCAAAAAAAAAAAAAAAATCTAAAAACTCCCTGGATAGCTCATCACTTGCAGATCAAAAGTCCAGTCTTTTATTTACATAGCGAATCAGTCATTATCCTAGGTTCCTGTCTGATTATCTCATGAATCAGTATTCCATGTCACCAGATCTTTGATTCTTAGAGACAGCAAGCACATTTTTTTTTAACATTGCAAATGAATTCAGCAATTTGCCTACCTTTGTGAGCACAGACAATAAGTTAGAAGGGTAGGATCTTGCTCTGAGATTGCTGTTTCTACCACACCTGGACGTAACCTAGCTCTGTCTCTGGCTGACCTTGAACTCAGGAATCTGCCTGACTTTGTATCTTTCTGACAAGCTGACTCAAAGTGCAGCTGCTTCTGTTCTTTTAGGTTCGTGAAGCCCCTTGTCTACTTCATTATTGCAACCTTATATTTTGCATAATTGAGGAATGATATACTCTTGAACGCGTGTTTTCAGAGTTCTTTCCCACAGCCTTAAGGACTGTCCTGATGGTCTCAGCAATTACCACTTTTACTAAGGACATAGATACACCTTACCTTCTAGACTGGTGATGTCTCTGATTATGGTGGCATCCTTAACCTTGGCAGGGAGAATATTTCCTGAAGGAGGAACATAAATTAGTATGTGTGTATATGTGTGTGTGTGTTTATTTTTTGTACAAACAAGAGTTATGCCCAGCAACTGTCAACATTTATAGTGGCCCATGCCCTCCTGGCTCCATTCCAGGGCAAGAAATCATGCCATACTGTCTCTTCCACGTGGCCAAGCAGGATTCGGCACTTAAGATTAAAATATTGTTCTAATATCTGAAGATGATAGTCTTGTTTACTAACTACTGAGACTCTGAAACTATAAACTGACCTCAGGGGAGGGGAAGGAGGACATCTGTCACTCACCATTGCTCAAAGTCCCTTGGCCTTTGCTAATGATATTCTAGAAGTCCTAAGGGCAGTGATAGTACAGCCTTTTTCTTTTGATCTAGACAAAATATCACTTTCCTTATTAGGATTTAACGGATAAAGATGAAGATATCAGCCAAGTGTCTTCTGCTTTAATTAAATAGGTGCTAAGCAGCTTGATCACTTTAACAGTGACAAGTTGTAATGTTCACTCATCCATGAACAGAAATTATATTACAGTGTTTAACCTACTTACATGGGAGAGGTGACAGAATTCAACTACTCCTTGTGGAAGAAAAGAATATCTAACTATAGAATAATAATTTCCTAATCGTTGAAGGCTAAAGGTGAAGGAAGAATTATAAACATTCATTGTGCAGCTATTGTATGCCAGACACTGAGGATTCAGATGCAAAGAAAAGCCACTGACCTCAATATTTCATTGTGACACTCAGAGGCATGCAAACATAATTTCAATACAGTGAGAGAAATATTAGTGTAAATATATATAAAACACTGTGCCAGTGATAAAGAATTTGCTAATAGTGGTATATTCTAAACAATGTGAACTTTACCAAGTTTCTTGGCAAAGGGAACTCCCGAAGGTGAAATAAACTACATGCAAACAAATACAGTGAAGCCAGGTCAGTGATGGACACTGATCCTGCACCAGGGAGACGTAGGCAAGAGGAGTGATGGAGATTCAAGATCATTCAGGACTGTACAGCAAGTCTCTGCTGGAAAGGAAAGGAGGAAAGGGGAAGGGAAGGAACTAGGAAGATGGTTCTGGGGTAAAATGCTTACTCTGTGTGTGTGTGTGTGTGTGTGTGTGTGTGTGTGTGTGCATCTGCGTGTACATGCATTTGTGTCTGCCTGCGCGTGTGTTGTCTGTGCATAGGTGCACATGTGTGTGTCTCTGTGTATGCACATATTTGTGTACATGAATATCTATACATGTGTGTGTATGCATGTGTGTACGCACATGTGTGTCTGTGTGTCTATATAAACTCATTACTCAAGGCAGGAGAAGCAGACCCACAGAATCAATAGTCAGCCAGCCTACCCAAAATATCAATCTCCAGGATCAATGAAAGACCTTGTCTCAAAAAATAAGGTGGACATGATGGAGAAAAACACCCAATGTCACATAAAGGAGTGTACCTGCATACACACATACAGACACACAAACACACATATAGAGACACACACAGAGAGACAGATATATGGACACAAACACACCCATACAGACATGCCACACACCTACACATATAGACATACAGACACAAACACACCTACACAGACACCACACACACACACTCAGGTACACACACAGTAATAGGGACTGTTTCTTTTTACATACTTGCAACATCTAAGAGCTCACCCTCAAGTACGCTGTAGGGCAACTGGGAAGCTATCAGTATTTACTAGGGTAAAGCAGACAGGAACCCCTCAGAGCAGGAACACACCATTCCCACAGACAGTGTCTGCTTGACTCACACACGGGGGCATTTGGAGAGTTCAGAAAGCAAGTTACCATCCCAGCATGAAGCCTGCTTGCTTCTGTACTTGCTTCTGTAATGCCCCAATAAGATACAGTCACCATCGCCTCCATCAGCAGCCACAACAAAACACCACTATATTTGCCTCTCCCTCTCCTCTGGCTCACTCAGGTGTCCAATCTTGCTTGCAGGGAGCACCTCCCAAACAAACTATGTCATCTCAGACCTTGCTATAAGGGAGCAAGCCAAACAAAGGCGCGCCATGGTTCCATCAGTCATTTCGACCATCTGTGAGAAAAGTAAATGTTGTTTACCCAATATTCATACAAGGCCAAAAGATGAGCTGTGTCTCCATCCAGTTAGTGGGATTGATGGGAGCTTAACTCTGCTCTTTCTTATTCTAAAAGCAACTACCATGCCTCAGCTCTCAAAAGGCTCTCACATCTTGACTAAGAGGCATGAGCAAATGAGTACTGTACTAGAGTTGACATTGCTGTGATGAGACACCCTGACCAATGACAACTTGAGACGAAAAGAGCTTATATCACCCACAGTTTATCTTTAAAAGCAATGAGGGCAGGAACTCAAGCAGGGCTGGAACCTGGAGCAAGGAGCTGACGCAGAGGCCATAGAGGAGTGCTGCTTGCTGGCTCGCTCCTCATGTCTTGCTCAGCCTGCTTTCTTATAAAACTCAGGACCACCAGCCCAGAGGTGGTACCACACACAATGTGCTGGGACTTCCCCCACCAATGACTAATTAAGAAAATGCCCTACAGGCTTCTCTACATCCTGATCTCATGGAGGCATTTTTTCAGTCGAGGTTCCCTCCTCTCAGATGACTTTAACTCGTGTCAAGTTGACATAAAACTGGTCACACATGACATTTGCTGTATTTTGCTCACTACTTATTACAGCTCTTTGGATGATGCTACAATGGGTCGATGATCTGAGATAAGATCTGTTGGCGCATACCTAGGATCCCAGCACTCAGAAGTCAGAGCAGGAGGGTAAATTCACGGCCATCATCTGCTACGTAGCAGGTTCTAATCATCTGGGGCTATGAGATCTTCTCTCAGATTACAAAAATCAATCAATTAATTTTTAAAGGGCAAATCTACACCTCCCAATATTCAGAATATTTAACCACATGCTCAGCTTGCTTCTCCCATTCATGAGAATCCACTTCCAAATTGCCAATGGAATCACACCCTGAGCTGTTCGCTGACAAATTAGATAGCTGTTTTTGCATGTCCTGCCTACCATCCTTTAGCAATGCATGCATCATCTCCTTTGACAACCTTCTCTATTTTCCACCCATGTGGTTTGATGGGGTGAACTAGATCCCACAGCTGGCCAGGGAGGACTGATAAGATCTCTGCCTTCTTTCGGATTTTGTTTCCTTTCTGAAGAATGACTAAAGTCTGAGACAGCCAAGGCCATGAAATGGAACGGGCGTGGCTAAAATGGAGATCACCAAGGAGAAGGTGGGGGAGGTGCATTAGCTTTGAGTTCTGAAAGGAGACCCAGCCAGCTCACCATGGCATCTGTCGCTGACCACTCTTGTGGTTTGCGCTGGGGGACTTCCTTCTAAAATCTCAGGCTTCCAGGTGATTCTCAAAACTCACCTGGTAAAGCTGTATGGTTAAGATGGGGACTTTTCACCTCTTGTTCTGGGGCCTTCCCTCCAGTAATGAGGAGTCTGAAACCTCAGCGTCTCAATGAAATCTATACTTCAGCCAAGATAGGGACAAATGATACACATAATGAATTAGTTAATTATAAAGTATGTTAAAGGTTAGTGAGTGCCATGGAAACCGAAATGCCAATCAAAATAAGGAGGATCATGGGGCGGGGAGTGAAAGCTAATGTATGGCCACATTGGTCAGTGTGAGCCTAATGGGAGATATGCACTTTAAAGAAAAGCTTTGTGGGGCAGAGAGCTGGCCAAGAAGATACCTGGAATTCAGGAACTGCACTGTCAGGGAAGGTCTGCAATGGGCACATGTCTAGCATCTTCTAGGAGTTGGGCAGAGGCCACAGTGACTAAAAGTAACTGGATCATCAAGAGCAGTCACCAAGGACCAACATGCATGCATTTAACATTGACATTTACAAAGCATATAATTATCTACTGCTGTATAACAAATGACCCCACATAGCAGTTCTACACAACAGTGAAGGTCCAGCGCTCAGTGGTAGAGCACTTGTATGTCTCAGGGTCTCCCAAAAGGTCACTGGTTTCCATGACAACTGGGGGCACAGTCATCTGAAGGTACAGTTGGGGTCTGAAGGTTCTACTTCCTTTTCATGGCTATGAGCAGAGAGGGTTGCAGTGCCTGGCCAGGTGGATAGGTCCCTCCATGGACCCAAGAGAAAATGCCATAGGCAGTTTGTGAAGTGACTCACTATGTCTCCTCAGGAGAATTCTGGAGAACTTACATCAACAGACTAAGTTCTGGGAACACAAAGGGCAGATGTAGAGTGTGGAGAGAGCCGAAAGATTGAAGGCAGCCACTTTCATTGGGACCACTAGCATCTAAGTCCCTGGGAGCATGCTGGAAATCCAGACTGTTGGGCTTGACTCCATGCTTACTGAGTCAGAAAGTAGTCCAAGCCTGCTGGTGTGGTCCTGAGGGGCCGATGGGTAAGAGGCATGCTTTTTTGGATCTTCAAGTGAAGAAGAGAAGGATGGCCTGGAAGGTGGCAGGGGAGAGGGGTATCCTTATGGTGACCGGAAAACCATGGATGAAGGATATACAAGATTATTCTTAGATGCAAGATGGATAGTTCAGGTTAAGTCAATGACTGCTGGGAAATGGATAAGAAGGGAGTAGTTTGAGAGATACTCTTAATGCCCTTGGAGGCTACAAAATATCTCTACAGACTAGCTTTTAATGACCACTATCTCTCCATTCTGTCTTTATCAAAGCTTCTCTCAGAAAGGTGGAGGAATGGCAGAAAGTCTTTGTAAAACATTTAAATGATTAAAGGAGAACATAACCCGAAGAAATAAAAAAAAAAATCCAAACCAGAAAGCCTAATGGTTCACAGTAGGATTCTACTGTGTGTGTGTGTGTGTGTGTGTGTGTGTGTGTGTGTGTGTGTGAAAAATCCAAACCAGAAAGCCTAATGGTTCACAGTAGGATTCTACTGTGTGTGTGTGTGTGTGTGTGTGTGTGTGTGTGTGTGTGTGTGTGTGTGTGTGTGAAAAAAATCCAAACCAGAAAGCCTAATGGTTCACAGTAGGATTCTACTGTGTGTGTGTGTGTGGTGTGTGTGTGTGTGTGTGTGTGTGTGTGAAAATCCAAACCAGAAAGCCTAATGGTTCACAATAGGATTCTACTGTGTGTGTGTGTATGTGTGTGTGTGTGTGCGTGCGAAAATCCAAACCAGAAAGCCTAATGGTTCACAATAGGATTCTACTGTGTGTGTGTGTGTGTGTGTGTGTGTGTGTGTGTGTGTGTGTGTGTGAAAAAATCCAAACCAGAAAGCCTAATGGTTCACAGTAGAATTCTACTGTGTGTGTGTGTGTGTGTTGTGTGTGTGTGTGTGTGTGTGTGTGTGAAAATCCAAACCAGAAAGCCTAATGGTTCACAATAGGATTCTACTGTGTGTGTGTGTATGTGTGTGTGTGTGTGTGTGTGTGTGTGTGTGTGTGCGAAAATCCAAACCAGAAAGCCTAATGGTTCACAATAGGATTCTACTGTGTGTGTGTGTGTGTGTGTGTGTGTGTGTGTGTGAAAAAATCCAAACCAGAAAGCCTAATGGTTCACAGTAGGATTCTACTGTGTGTGTGTGTGTGTGTGTGTGTGTGTGTGTGTGTGTGTGTGTGTGAAAATCCAAACCAGAAAGCCTAATGGTTCACAGGAGGATTCTACTCTGTGTGTGTGTGTGTGTGTGTGTGTGAGAACATGTGTGTGCGTGTATGTTCATTCACATTTCTGTATCTTTAGTCAACATATCTGTTTCTTGTTCCCTCTGTGGGCATTAAGTTCCCTGTGTTTGTGCTTGAATGGGCACATGCTCAAATATCAGCAGGCTTTACCATACCTGATTTTCATTTTCCAGGATCTCTGGGGTCATGCTGGTGCCCCGATCATCCATGCTTAAGATATAGTATCAAAAGATGCAATGTAGATTCCAGGCCAAAGGGAAAGGCGGGGTTAGAAGGGGGCATTTCTCACAGGAGCGCTTTGGCCGACCTCAAACGCACCTTCTATTAGCACTTTGATCTAAATTTAGAAGTTAAAACCGTTTCCATGGATAAATACGTATAAACCTTTCAAAGGGGGACTGGGAGAGCACATTAACTATGTATTTCTTCTCTGATAGTTTTAATCACAGATTCAGTAATTCTCAAAAGCTCTTCTTTATGATGAGGGGTGGTGACACTTATCTCAAACTGCAACAAAATACTTCGTAGCATTCAACTAACTAAAATATTTCTTCACATTAACTTAAATAGCCTATCACTGAGGATTTATAAGACTTGTGTATGTGTGCATATGAGTATGGGTAAGGAGGTAGGTTGGAGAAAGGTGATAGATCAATAATAGATTGATAGATAGATAGATAGATAGATAGATAGATAGATAGATAGATAGATAGATGGCAGGTAGTTTGTAGATACATGATGTATCCATAATAGGTAGACAGATTACAGCTATATATAATAATAATAATATATATAATAGATGTCATGAGATAAATAGATAGGTAGATAGATAGACAGACAGACAGACAGATAGATGAAAGACAGATATATTTATCTGAACCAACTGTACACAAGCTCTGTACACAGTCAGGTACACCTCATAAGTGTCATAAGGAAACTCTCGAAAAGAATTTTCATAAGAAATCCTTTCTACTTGTCAGGCTCCAAAAATATTGGATTAAGTCAATTTTCTGAAGTTTAGTAACATTTTTATCATTTTGAAATTTGTTTATAGACATATTTTCTACAAATATTTTTTACATATGTTTCTAGAATACATAAAAAGGAACACGGTCCTGACAAAGCTAAAACCAATTTGCAGAACACATTCAAAATATGGTATGAGATGGCTGGAGGAGGCTGCCTATCAGCTGACTGGCTGCATCTCCAGTCGTCAGCTTATGCGGCATCTCTGAGTGCTCCCCTGGGTTGCCCGATGCCATTCTCTCCCTTTCCACCTTCACTCACTGTGGATGTGTGAATGTGCTTGGTCCATGGGAAGTGGCACTATTAGGAGGTGTGGCCTTGTTGGAGGAAGGGTGTCACTGTAGGGTGAGCTTTGAGGCGCCTCTGCTCAGGCTTTGCCCAGTATGGAAGAGACTCTCCTCCTGTCTGTCTGCAGAATTGAGTCTCTCTTGGTGGCCTTGGGATCAAGATATAGAACTCACAGCTCCTCCAGCACCATGTCTGCCTGCATGATACCAGGCTTTCTGTCATGATGATAATGGACTGAACCTCTGAAACTGTAAGCCAGCCCCAATTAAATGCTGTTCTTAATAAGAGTTGCCTTGATCATGGTGTCTCTTCACAGCAATGAAACCCTAACTAAAACACTCACTTTGGTTGTTTATAATAGTTTTCTCTTTTATGCCTCTGGAAAATATTTAAACATCAGTTGTACTATAGTTGCTTTTGTAAGGAAGGCTCTAAAACAAAACAATAGTGTGCTCTAGCAGAGAAATGTCAAAAGTTCCATGGATTTTTGCTGTTATTGTCATTGTCCTTTGAGGAAGAGCCTCACTCTAGCCCAGGAGGACCTCAGGGCTTGCTGACTGCCAACAACAGGGGAGGCTTACCTCCTCTCCGTCTCTCTTCACACCCATATGCATACACACAAACATGCATGCACACACACAAGTATATGGGGGCACACACACTCAAGGCTACAAATACAAATAAATAACAGTAAAATAAAACAACAACAAAAAGCAGTCTAGTCACATGGTGGATCTATCTCTATCTCTCTCTATCTTTCTCTCTCTTTGGTTAAAATTAGAAATATGTCAGTACCTTAATGACTATTAAGTCATTAAGTGCCTGGATGTAGACTATAGTTGTTTTTGCTATTTTTATAATCTTTTTCTTTTTTCCTCCTTTCTTTATTTCTTACTTTCTTTCTTTTCTTTTCTTTTCTTTTCTTTTTTTTTTTTTTTCTTTTCTTTTTTTGACAGGGTTTCTCTGTGTAGCCTTTGCTGACCTGCAACTTTCTCTGTAGACCAGTCCGGCCTCAAACTCATAGAGATCCGCCTGCCTCTGCCTCCCAACTGCTGGGATTAAAAGCACGCATCACTGTCACCAAACTTTATAATCTGGTTTTAAATAAATTTTTTCTATGTTTTTATTGGGGAAATCACTTGGCTATGACCTATTCCAATTATCTTGTAATAGCATTACTAGTGGGAGCCTGTAGGGGGCGCATCCAGGCACTCATTTCTTTTTTTTTTTTTTTTTTTTTTTTTTTGTATTTATTGAGACTGTATTTGAGCATGACTAGACAAAGATATGTCGGGAGTCCATCCCTCTCAGATCACAGTTCTATCATTCTTTGAATAAATATTGAAATTTCTCCTTTTTTTTTTAGGGCACTCATTTCTATCCTCAGTGTTTAGTCGGGTTCACCATTTACAGAAAGGCAGGAGGATACAGTGGGTCTTACTCATTTGAGAAGACAGGAGTTTCTCTTCCATTTCTATGAAAAGGCAAGAAGAAGGGCCATCCCTTAGATCAACTGCTCTTCGCAAGCTCTGCCCTTCGGAGCTGAATGCTAAAATGAATGGTAACTATTTAAACTGTGAGCCAGCATACTTCTTGGTAAACCCCTATCTTCACACACCTGCACACAGACTCAGTTTCTCTTCATGTCCTGCCTGTGTCACATTGTGTGTACATCTCTCATTCAGGACAGTTGCGGCCAGCAATCGATAGAGCTCTTTTGTCCTTTGATAGGTCCTTTATGCAAAACTGGTTAGACATCACAATGTCAAAAATAAATGAGTTTTATGTATACATTCTGTATAACCACAACATTGGTGACTAACACAAGCTCCTCACGCAGAAGGAATTCACTGGCCACGAGTCTCCCATTCTTTAAAGCGTGTCTAAATGAAGAGGAGTGAACCTGACAATGAACAGGAGGAAGATAAAGGATGCAAGGGCAAGAGGGAAGAGAAGGGGTAGGTATAAAAGTCCTGAGCACAAATCTACAACAGTGCTTTAAGTAAGATCAAGATAGAACCTGCCCAGCTATTGCCATCCCAAGCAGCAAAACAAAAACCAGAACAAGCAGAAGCCAGAGAAGAAGCCCGTGTGTGGATGCATGCGCTCTGTCCCCGCAGGGGTTTAGACAGAGGGCTGAAGGAGGAGCGTATGGGAGGTGTTATGGTTTGAATCTTAAATGTCTCCTACAGGCTTATGCTCCGAACAGTTGTTCCAGCTGGTGTGCTATTTTGAGAGCCTGTGGAGCCTTTGTGAGGTGGAGCCCAGCTGACAGAAGCAGGTCCCCAGGGTTGAACCATTGAAGGTCTCAGCCCAGACCCTAATGTGGCCTTTCTCTCTGCTTCCTGGTGTGTTGTGTAATGTGAACAGCCTCCACCACAAGCTCCTACCCCCACAGTCTGAGCTGCTCTGCCACGCTTTCCCTGCCATGACGACCTGAAGCAATCTCAAACTCTGAGCCCTCACAACCCCTTTGGCCCTTCAGGTTGTCAGTCCTAGCAGCCTCAGTGCTGCAAAAGTCAAAGAGATAGAATGACCAGGCATACCCTTCCTTCTTCCGGCCCTGTTGGACCTTCAGGAATATAAGGAAAGAAAGGAGGTGGCCCCTCCCCTCACGCCCCACACCTATCATCAAATCCCTGGAACAATATTGCTCATGACTGCCCCCTGCAGGCCTTAGCTGGTCTTTCCCAGCATGGGCCACTGAAAATGGAAGTCACCTCCCGCTGGGTATTATTACCTTATGCCTGTTCTTCCCCTAGAAGGAATAGCAACTTTCCAAAGCCAGCATCGAGTCATCTTATCTCCATCCATCCCCTAAAAGATAAAAGTCCATACTCAAAAACGAAAAAGAAAGAAAGAAAAGGAAAAAAGCAGTTTCTTCCATCTTTCCACGCTCAAGGTCAGGAGGAGGGAAGGAAATCCTATCTTTGTCAAGAGTCTTGAAAACTGTCATGGAAAGTGGTCTGACTGAATTGTGTTGTTGGCATGGACACCGCCATGCCAAGGACCCCAAAGCATCCGATCCATAGGAATAGCAAGGCCTTCCCTGGGTGGGGCTCTGAGGACTGGGAAACTTCCTTTATCCAAGCAGACGTGTTTATTAATGAATGACCCGTGTGTGCAAAAGCGAACAACCACAGCTTCCTCCTCCTGATGTCTGCAGCCTGAGACTCAGAGTAAACTCCATGACTTTCCAGGTTGCGTGGCAGTCGCCGTCCATCGCGGAGCACAGCCCACCCAAAACCAGTTTCTTTGGTGTATATCTGTCATTTCTTTATCCCTGGGTTGCCCCAAGTTGCCATGGAGGTCACAGCAAATTGTATCATACTGTGCGCCCTTCACACTCCTCTACCTGCCTAACAGCTGCTCTTATGACTCAGAATGCCCTTCCTATCTCCCCTCTGCCTTCTCTCTCGGCCAGTGACTTGATTCAGCAATTCCCTGACAGCCTGGTCCCGAAATACAATTGAACAAGTCGTAGAATGGGGCTCCACTGAGGCGTCCCATGGGGAAAATGAAAATGGAAGTGCACTGGGGTCCGTCCACAACTACGAGTCTTCTGCCGGTGTCTGAGCACCCAGCCCCATCCTTCTCAGTTCTGTGTTCTTCCGGAGCCTTTCCATGGGCCCTCAGCCTGTGAGGGGAGAGCACCACCAGTTAGCTCCACAGTGCACCATTGCTTAGGGATGGACCCGCCAGAACGGTTTACCTTGGAGGACCTCTCTCGGACTTAGTTCACAGGCCCACACCCTTGTACCCTTAGCCTGACAAGCTTGCCTTCGCGTTCGGGGCGAGGGGAAAAAATCCCACACAGTTGAGTTCAAGATAGTCGTGAGACCAAATGTGTCATTTCCCTTGTCAAAATGAAAGCTGTAAATTTTAAACCTAATGCTTAATGTATCCAGATATTGAACACAGGGACTTTTATCCTCTGCTTAATGGTCTGTCTAAAAACATCAAAAAAGATTACTTAAGAACGCTGGGCCTCGGAGGTCCTATAAAATTACGTGAATCCTCCACTTCCCCCCCCCCCCATACACCATCTCTTCCAAGTTTTAAAAAATTTATTGGAAAACACTTATGCAATATTTTAAATATTCTTTTTTTTTCTTCCCCTCAGATAAGTCTGGTGGGCTTGATTGCTAGGGGTGGTTAAGAGAAGCAACGGGCTATGATGAAATTTTATTAGATTAGAATCTAAAGCTTTAATAGCATCTGCTGCTGGGAATGAGGCAGAACTTATTCAGCATCTTCTAGAACACAGAAAATGGTCAAGCCCATCTCTCCCTCTTTAACCTAATGTCACAGTAAGGACAGGTGGCACTGCTCGGGCTCTCTAATATAGGCTCTCAGATATGTAGGGATCTGGTTAAAACAGAAGCTTAAAGAAGGTCATCAAAAGAGAGCTCAAACATAATTGTTTTTTCTGCAATAAAGGGAGACCCATGGTAAAGGGGAAATGCTAAGAGTAGTGGGGTTGAAGAGGGTAGACCACTGGGCCTCAGATCAGCCCTCTGAGGCTGTTCAGACAGACCCCATAGGCACTGGGGAGACGGCTGAGTGGGGAAGACACCCCCTGCAGAAGCATGAGCACCTGACTTTGATCCCAGAACCCATGTGAAATAGTGACATAGTGAGGCACTCTCACAATTCCAGCACTGGGGAGGAGAGTGCAGGCAGATCCCACATAGCCCTGGCCAGCCTAGTCAAACCAGCTGGTTCCAGGGAAAAATGATGTCAGCTGTCACAGGAAAGATAAGGTGGGGAAGAGCTGAGGACATCTGAGACACATAAGTGTATGCACATACACACATATACATAGACACACACATATACACACAGGCACACACCCATACATACACACACATAGATATGCACACACACACATGCACACATGCAGACACATATACATGTACATACACACATGCAGACACATATACACGCATACACATACATTCACATGCACACTCACATATCTACACACATATACACCCATATATATACATGCACACACACATACATATAAACACTCAAACATCCAAACACATATACACCCATACAAACACACATGCACACACACATACATAAATACACACATAGATACACATACACATATAGATACACACACATACTTTCATATGCACACTCACATATTCACACACATATACACCCATACATACACACACGCACATGCGCACACACACAAACCATAGGCAGAACATCAGTAGTCAGGTACAATATTTGCTTCCGACATGGCAATGACATAGCCTACAAATCCCTTGTTGAGAGAAGCAGCATCCTGGTAGCCTCCAGGTTCTGGGCAACATGGTGGTTGCTGTTCTGGGTTCTGGTTTCATGTTCCATGGTGGCAAGCGTGAGCTGTGGAGTTTGGCTAAATGGAGCCTGCTTTCAGATATTCTGCTAAATCTAGGTCCTGGGACTGTTCACCACTATGTCTCCCATAGAGCCAAATCACTAATTAGGGGACTCGATGTTTAGAAAATGGCAAGCTTGCAAGTTACTCCCAAATGCAAAATTTCCAATATTCTTAAAGCACTGCAGAGTCCGGGGTGGCAACTGCATCATAGGCTTTATTTGCCTTGAGAGTGCTGTCTTGTGAGCATTGCTCTTGATAAAAATAACTCTGCTCTAGGCCCTTTCAAGGAAGGGTCCCACTTCAATGCCCCAGCCCCAGCCCCAGCCCCAGCCCCAGCCCCAGCCCCAGCCCCAGCCCTTCAGTGCATGTCTGTCTGGCTTGCCTCGGATGCCTTAGCCTCATTAAGCATCATGCCTGGGCGAGTGCAGCAGCCAATGGGTTAATAAGGTTGGGCAGCCGCAGCCTGTCAGCAGCTGCTTAAGCAGCGGGTTAGGGAAGCTCCCTTGGTTGTCATCCTCTGCTGCTGAGTGATGGAGGGTCAGGATACAGCGGAAGTCTAGTCAGGCCACAACCTGTGCTCTCCGCTAAAGAAAAAAACAACGAGGTCTGTGCCCTGGGGCAACAAGTCCTCCGTGATACCGGGTTTAAGGGCAAAGTCAATGTAATTACAAGATGTGCGGGGTTGAAAGGAGGCCACAGAAAAAGCCCAGCACTGTCCTGACCATTCTCTAGTGTGGAAATTGAAGATTCCATAAGAACTAATCGTTTAAATAGTTATTGGAACTATGATTATACATGTCTTCATTAATGCTATTGCTCTAGTATTTCTTAACTGGTCACTTCTGACCTCTGAGATCATTTTAGGATAAACACCCACACACACATCTGTATAAATTACTAAAAATATATAGTGATTTTTAACCAAAATCCTATTTTCGAAGATGTAACAATTTTCAAACAAAAGGTAAATTTTTCATATTGTGGTTATTTGATAAACAAAGAACTTCCCTTCCTTTGATACAACATATAAATATGTGGGGGTTGGGGTTTTTGTTTTGTTTGTTTGTTTGTTTGTTTTGGGTTTGGTTTGGTTTGGTTTGGTTTGGTTTGGTTTGGTTTGGTTTGGTTTGGTTTGGTTTGGTTTGGTTTGAGACAGGGCTTTACTCTGTAGCCCAAGCTAGCCTCCTACACACAGCAATCTTTCACTGCCAGAGTACTGAGATCACAGACCCACACCACCAAGGCCATTTTGAACTTCAAATTGGCACCCTGAACCCTTGCATTTCCATCTTCCCCAGGCAAGGCATTCACTTGGGATCACGTGTGAAACCTCAAACCCGCCAAGGCTCAGCTGTAGTGCATCTGTGTAGGATCTGAGCGCTAACATTTCCGGATACCCGATCCGGGCCGGGCTGACGGAGGCGATCCTGTTTGGAGTGGTCCAGCACCAGGATGGCTCACTATGCTGCCTCTACCTCCTTCGCCCAGCTTCCCTCTGTAGGACATCAAACTTGCCCTGCCCTCGGGCTTTGGGACTCCTCTAAGATCCCTCCCAAGCTCTCTCATTCAGTTCCTCGACACTGGATGATTTCTCGTGACTGATAAAAACATGATTTCCCCCTAAATTCATGATTGAGCATCTACTTCTAGCCAAAACCTACCTCTCCCTTTAACCCCACTCCTGACCCCGTTCCAGTGTTCACCTAACAACTTAAAAAGCTAGCTAACAAAGTCGCCAGCTCTGTGTCCTTAGGCGTCCTTCAGTCTGCCCTTCTCACGTCTCACTCCAGCCTGGCAGCCAACCTTGTGAGCTCCTCTCAAAATGTCTCCAGAACCCAGTCATTTCTCACCTCAGCCAAATCCCTCCTGCCTCTTGACTCCATTATTATCTTAGCTCCCCGAGGGCTGCCTCACTGCCCCACCACTCACACAGAACATAAAGCGATCCTTTGAACTGCACACCGTTTCTCCTTGCTTCCCCGCTCCACCCCCACCTCTGCTCAGAACTCTCCCTACACGCTTCATAATAAAGCTCAGGGGTCTTACGCTATCACATCAGGTAAAATGGACCCAACATGGTCCCTTAGGCCTCCTGCCCAACGTGCTAGACATGTCCCCCTATACTTGCACTTGTCACCTGGCTTCTCTGCTTCTCCTTCCGTGCACCTGACCCTGCCTCAGGACCTTGGTACATGCTGTTTCTTCCACGTGAAATATTTCTGTGTTAGTTATTTGCAGGTGTCATGCCTCGAGTTGTCCACTTCTCTGCTCAGATGGAGAGAGGAAGATCTGTCTATGGACTGGCAACACTGAGTTCACAGGGCTCTGGGCACACATCTCTGGTGTGCATCTCTCTCTCCCCACCATGGCAGGGCTTTCCATGTGAGCCTGCACACAGCCTGAAATACAAGCTTCGCAGAGAAACTCCCTTCTCTGCACCGTTCTACTCCCAGCACCAGAAACTCCTGCCTGGCCTATCCCAGGAACCTGGCCCATGCTCACTGGTGATACGAATGAGCAGTGTTAACGTGATCTGTCAGAAATGACCCATGTTTTTTTCTCCTCTGGCAGTGGGTCTGTCGGTTTTGGTTTTGGTTTTTTCCCTAAGCATTAGCACAGCCTTGGTCTAAGTGCAGCAGGTTTGCAGTTCTCAGGAGAGTGAAGTGACTGATTTCCTATTTGATTAAGTAAAAATTATGCAAAAGACAACCCTTTGGTTGTTTGGTGCCTGAGAAACATCTTGTTGCACAACCCGAAGCAGAAAAGTTGCTGCTGAGCCTGTACATCAAGCTGATTGTGCACAGGCGGCCAGAGCACTGGACAAAGAATGTAAGATTTTAAACACTGAACAACTGAATAGAGTAATACTGCCTATGTACGATACTGCCATGATTAATTATCAAGCTTGGGACTTCTCACGCTTGATAAATACAAGAGGTAGCAAAGTCTAAGAGTCAGGTAAATGGGTCAGCATTGAAATAGCTTTCTAAAAGCAGGCTGCAGTTCAAAGTCACCATAGCCCTTGCACTGAAAACAAAAAAAAAAAAAAAACCATGTATTTGAGTTTAAAACAGCCTTTCTCTATGGCCTTCTACCTAACTCAGTTTAAATTAACTCATTGGGTTGGAAAGTGTATACTCTGAGCCCAGCCCTTAAGTGTAATGACATTGACAGTTGAACTGGGGACCATGTTGCATGTTTTGTACTGTTATTTGTTGGGCTGAAGCTTGCAATGAAAAGCAACTATTAAAGAAAAATAAATGTGTACAGAGATTAGAGTCCACATCTTGAAATGTCAGTAAATACAATATTTTTATGACAGATCATAAAGACTTGCAAAAGGCAGCCATATGTGTATCAAGCTCTTAATCCTCCTCGTTTTTTTTTCCTTTGGGGGGAAAAAAAACTTTCATTTTTCAATCTGAAGATAACAGCACTGAATGAGAACTTCCCTGCCATTCGGGGGAGAAATTCAGAGAAAACTCAGATGTCCTCCGTCCATGGGTTTCTCTCTTTCAGAGAGAAATAACAGGGATGCTCCTAGCCTCTCTGGGAATTGTCAGGTCACAGCACCCCGAGCAACAGAAAGATTGGAGAAAAAGAAATCAAGGCTAGAGCATTAGAGTCAGCTCCCGGGACTTTAATGCGCTGTTTCCCTACTTAGCAGGGCCTCTGGGCAGTCCGCAGGTGTACTTGCACAAATAGCACCATTAGCAGAATTTTACATGGCCAGGTCACTAGACTTCGATGCCAAAGAAGTCTTTAAAAACATTGTACAAATGGCAGTTTTTAGGCTATGTCCCTGACAGGCAGCCACTTCTGGGGAGTAGAAGTGATTCTTGACATAGCCACACACGGTCTGGGGCAGTTTATAGACAAAGAACAAAGACAAGAAAGGGTCTTTCTGCAAGCCACCCAGCACACTAAGGGTTCCAGAGTAGAATTAAAGCAACATCGGGCCAGCCGGGGACGTTCCCCAAGAGCTAGCACCTCTGCTTAAAAGTGACAAGGCAGCTAACGGTCATCGCCGACCTCCACAGTTCATGCATCAACCTACGCTCACTGCTTCTCCAGACATGTTGAAATTACATCTCAGGCATAGGCTTTCTTTTGTTCCAATGCCAGTCTGTAACAGATCTTTATGTGAACAAAGGCTCCTGTCTTTACAATAACCATCTTTCTTTAGAACAGGCATGTGATACACTTTTGGGATGCCAAACCACACAATGGAGAGAAACCAAATAATTCCAGTGAGGTTTGACGAGCCTTCAGCAAACCCTACAACAATTCTAGTCACCTGTCAATCAGGAAGTGTCGTATAAAGAACTGTGGGACACTGGCACTGTCTATTACCTGAGCCATTCTTTTAGGTTCACTTGAGACTTTAAAAAAAATATAGAATGAATGCATTCGATGATTGTTTGAATTGCTGCCGTGCGCTCTGTCATAAACGGCTTATGGATAACCATCAATTGCCGCCGCTCATCAGTCTAACAAGTTCAATGTAGTACTCAGAGCAAAGGATGACGATTTATTTAACAGCTCTTGGCAGGAAAATTTGTTGCATGCCACAACTTCACAAAGAACATTAAAATCAATGACAATTTATAAACCAAAGGCTGGGAATTATGCTTTGGATTCCCATAATTCATCAGAATAAAGCTGTCAGATACCTTTTATTATAAATTAATAGCCTGTTGTCGGAGGGCACCTCGGTACAGATGTTTTTATCAGTTTGGTACTGACATCTAGTGGACGATAAGATATATTCCCCTTGTCTTTCCTAAGCCCCAGGTTATCCATTTCCCAAAACACATTTATTGCTGCTACATCCGTTTTAAGAGTTTTATCATTCAAGAAATTGTATGTGAGTTTAAGAGTTGCACGTTTCCACTGAAGCAGATGCATTTTTTCATGAGTTTGGACTTTGAGTGTAAACACTTGACAATACGATTTAACATAATTTAAGGGCTACTTACACCTTTTATTTTTTAATTTGATTACACCTTTTATTTTTGAAAAGATCGATATCTTAATCCTTTTGGGGGCTACACTTCTACCTACTTACTGTTCTCCACTATTGAGCTGATTCTGCCAGGAGCGGTAAAGATGCTTCAGTGGTTACGAGCACAGGCTGCTCTTGCAGGAAGCCCCAGTTTGGTACCCCACGCCCGTGTGGTGACCTACATGCCTGTAACTCCAGCTCCAAGGGATCTGACACCATCTTCTGGCCTCTTAAGGAGCCTGTGGTACATATTCATATACTCGGGCACACACACATATACATAAAATACAGTTTTTAAAAATATATATGAATTTACTATAGTATGTAGATGCACTGAACCTCCAGCCCCAATGTTCTCATGAAGAAATGGAGATACAAAGGCTAAAATAAGCCCTTAAACTGTGTTTGGTTGAGATTTGGGAAACAATGTATTTACTATGAATTTCATCTCCGGTGACTCTATTAAAAAGGCTATCTAAATGCCTAGTTATGGACTTTTGTTTGTTGCCCAAGTATTTCAGGTTGATCTACACAGTACCCCTTGTGATTAATTCCATGCTCACTAGCATATTGAAAATTGAAAAAAATGCTAATGTAGACTGTCAAACTACTGGGTATACAGTCTTGGCAAAGGGCCATCCCGGAACATGCTAGGAACTTTCAAGGCTCTGGATAAGGGGTCCATCTGGGGACCTCCAGGTGTCCAGGACACCTGATCTGGGCTCATCCTGCCTGTTGTTTTTCTAGAGAGTCGGGGGCATGAAGGGAATGATCTTCAGTCTCTCCGAGTTCTCAGACCTATGCTGGAGAAGACCGAACAGAAAAGCGTTCACACCATGGGCCTGCTCCTGTGTGGTGCTGTACTTGAGCAATGCACATGAGAGGAACTGACAGGGTCAGAGCAAGGGTGGAAACCATTCTCCTGGTTTTCCAGACCTTACAGGAGACAGGAATGGCATCCTCTGGAGCCCACACCAAGTTGAAATTTTAATAACAAAGGAATGACATCTTTTTCGTATTCGATTGTTACTAGGGAAAATAACTAACAAAAATCAACCAAAGTCTAGTTTTAGGGAACCATAAAAGATGCTGAGGGCCGCATATGAAGCCTCTCGTGAGTTCTCCGAGGTTTATCGCATCCGTTTTTGGTTGCTTCAGAATCAGCTCGTTACGATGACTTCAGAAGGCAATGGTGCCATCATTACGAGGATTAGCAAACAGGCCCAAATCCAAATAGACACAAACTTGGGGAGTCCTTTATATCAAAGTGGAAGGGAGGCCTACATAAAATGTAAACCCTAAACTTTTTATGGAGTCGGGTTCAGAGTGTTCATGATTTGACTTAAGAAACTTGAAAGTCTCAGTTCCAACCTCCAGACCATTGTTTGTGTATCTTTGGGGATAAGAATTTACAAGTCATTAAGAGAAAGATAACGAAGCAATGTCTTATCAACTACCTTCTTGGTGGGTGGCTTTCTTATTACTAAGAGAGCTAGGCTACCTTCTGCTACCAGGAGTATTTAACTGTAGGTCTTCTTATGAAAGATATTGAGCTTGGAGAGATGGTTCAACTGTACTTAGTGTTTTCCCCCAAGATCCCAGCCCAAATTCGGGTTCAAATGGAAGAGCAGCAAGTGAAATACGACGCCCTGTTCTGGCCTCCGTGAAGTCATACATGCATGTGGCATTCACTCATACACACACAAAAACACATAAAAATTAAATGTAAAACATTGTTGCCACATTCATCTTTATCCATAGCATTCCCTTATTTTTTAAACATTTTTAAGTTCTTGCCTAACGCATTGGCTTATACAAACTACCTGAACATCTCAAAGATTCGCATTGGTGCAGAATTCCATATACACTGGACACACCTGCCACAGTTCATCCTGGATACCATGAACAGAGCTGGATCAAGCAGCCAAGGCCTGAGTAGAACAGGACTTTAGCTGTCATTCAGACAAATTCAGAAGGAAGGAAGAAAAGAAGGAAGAAGGAAGAAGGAAGGAAGGAAGGAAGGAAGGAAGGAAGGAAGGAAGGGGAAGGGAAGGGAAAGAAAAGGGAAGGGAAGGGAAGGGAAAGAAAAGGGAAGGGAAAGAAAAGGGAAGGAAGGAAGAAAGGAAGGAAGGAAGAAAGGAAGGAAAGAAGGAAGGAAGGAGAATGAAAGCATCATCTAAGTAGGAAGCCAAATCCTAGTCCTATCACAGTCTGTGCAATCAAGAGAACTACGGTGGCAGCATCTTCCTGCTTGATACAGGGTCTGGTTCTAGTTACAACACCTGGACCAAAGCCCTCTCTTGCCTACTATTTTAGGATGCAAATATAATTGTGGCACATGACGTTTAGACAGTACCTCAAAGATCATCAGCTCTTCAGATATGACAGTGATAACGTCAGAGGTCAGAGATGTGGGATGTGATTCTACAGAGGGACAAGAGATCATCAGGGTTGAAACCACAGGAAGCCATCACATCCAGGATGCCTTCAGGCCCAGAAGGATGGGTACAGCTATGAAAAAAGACTAGACGGTAGCCGTGGAGATAGGACAGGTGCCTCCTAGAGTAAGTAATCAGACAAAATTGTGACTACCTAATGAGAGAAACAGACAAGAGTAAGGACACCCCAGAATTGAAGACTGGAGTTTCATCCCATAACCCAGAAAGTAAACAGAAAACCAAGATAAGGAGTCAGTGCCAAAAAAGGAGAGGGGAGGGGCAGAGGGAGGATCTGGAGATCCAGACAGACAGACAGACAAAAAAAAAACAAAAACAAAAACAAAAAAACACGTGTCCCGTGCATCCTCTCAAATCCAGAATCTAGAGTCAATGTTGTGTGGTGTGTGTGTGTGTGTGTGTGTGTGTGTGTGTGTGTGTACGTATGTACATGTGTGTACATGTTTGTGTCCACAGTGTACACATGGACGTGTATATATATGTATGCATGTGAGTGTGCATGTGTGTGTGTGCACATACATTTAGAATATGAAAGTAAGAGAGTATGAAGGGGAAAAGGGAATTAGAGAGTGTAATACCTGTGACATGAGAGCAGAAAGGGCACCGCTTAGAGGGAGGAAAGGGACCAGTAAGGGGATGGGGATTGGGGCGGGCAGTGGAGGAGTGAGAGAGAAGCAAAGTATACTAAGTATTTAAGAGCTCATACTGCTCTTGCAGAGGACCCGAGTTTCCAGTACCCACATCAGGTGGCTCACAATGCTCTCACCCCGGCTCCAAGCGTGCACCACTGTGCACACACAAACATGCACACACACAGAAAGAAAAACCTTGACTCTAGATTCTGACACCCTCTTCTGGCTTCCGTGGGCACTACACACACTGGGTGACACGCAGTCGTGCACATACGTAAAATCTTTAAAGTCATCCTCTTCGTTCCCTCAACCATCAGTGCCTTTTAAGTGTTTCCTGGACAAGTCCACATTTTCTGATAACAAACATACTACTTGCTCAATAATCATAGTACGTATCTACTACGTAAAGACTGAGGTTTTCGTTGACATGGGGTATTCTGTGTCCTCCGAGGACTAGGGAGGAAATCATGTGGCAAGCTCAAATGAATCTGTCTTCTGACTGACAATTTTAAATCTAAAAATAAAGGATTTTTACTTGATCACATCAGGTGCTGTCTTCTCGCTGTGTGTTAAGTAAAATTCTTGCTGAGTTTAGTTTCGATCAGAAAAACATAAAATCACATCTTGTAGGAATTTTTATACTAAATAATTTTAGGTTAATAAGTTTTTAGCAGGCCAAAAGAAGCCTGGAGGCTTATAAATGAATGTGGTTAATCAATGATTTGTACTTCGGGCTCTTCAGTTCCTCCTCCAATCTGTCACCAAGACTTTTATCTTTGAATTTCAGAATAAAAAATCATAAACTATTACTTGGAAAACAGTCAGGAGCAGGGAGCCAATCAAATGCTCTGGGTAATTCTTTTGATATTTTATCAGTCGGGTTTTAATAGCTACACAGGAACTGCATGTTGATGCTTTGAGATAGTCTCAGGCACGGACACGGAGGACCATAGCTGATGAAACGACCAAACATCAACAATGGAAAGACCTCCAGGATGCTCACAAGAACATCACAGAGGCGGGAAGTGAGCGGCCGGCCAGCATGCAAACAAATGCTGGACTCTGTTTATGTCTTCCTTCCTCTGGTGAGACGAGAGACTTGCTTTGTGCCTTGTTCCTCACGTGGTCCAGTTTAAGATCCTCCTGGCTTGTAAAAGATGGCTTGTGCAATCCGCTGGAATACCTCCAAGGAGGGAAAGAGATAGGAAGAGGAAATCAAGACACTTAGACCAGAACAAGAGGTTCCGTACGCAATGGCCTTGGTGGAAACCTTCCAAGCCCCCATCCCTGTCTCCAATTCTGTTTATTATGTTATGATAAATGTTGTGAAGATCGAGTTCCCTCAGAATGATCTGTATTTTTCCCATGGATCAGTGTATCAGAGAATGGTAAGAATAAGGAAAATTTCTCTGAAGTTTTGTTGTTATTCTCAACCCTTTGGTCACCTTAAGATCACCCATGGGAGAGGGGCTTAATAAGGAGAAACAAGCTCAATGTAGAATATATAAATGCATAAAACTTTTTAAAATTTTTTCTTAACTTTTAAAAATTCTAAGTAACTACAAAGCCAACTGAGAGGGTTTCTAAGAACCCCGTAGCAAAGACCTGTCCCTTGGACAAATTGTTGAGCCTTTCCCAGGGGCTCGCCAGAGCACGGGTGACAGTCATATGCACACAAACTACGAAGTAAAGGAAAATATCTGAGAGGTCTGGGGACTCAAGACCCAGGCCTGCTCATGGTGTGCTGTGCCAAGCCAAGAATCCTATTGCAACCCGCTTTCTTTCTGCTTGCCTCTCTCCTAGTTTTTCCCAAAGTGAGCTTCCAGGGCCACGGGTGAAGGAAGCAGCTATTCTAAACACATAGTGCATCCCAGAGGACCCATCTATCCCTTCAGAGCATTTCTATAGACCCATAATGCCCAGGGGTCTACCGTCTTCTCAACCCACAGCATATAGGTAAATATACCAACACCAGCATCCCAATGCCCAGACCAGAGCTTTTCAAAACCATTCCTCATCTTAAAGGCGAGGCTCTAGATAGGAAATGTCTAACTTATTTTATAAACTTTGCATTTGCATACATTTTTGGAAACCACCAGTTATATTTAATATGTGATACTTACATTTCTCTTTATATCTCTTTAAATCTTACTTATATGAGCTTAAAATTTCACCTTCGATTGTTAGGAGTTGACAATACCACTCAAGATATTCATTCCCTGACTGAAAACAGACACCCCCCAACAAAAGCCAATTAGTCTAATAGTATGTCATATGCTCAATAATAATAATAGTGTATCCCACTGATAGCTACACAGACCAACTACATTTCCTGAGATTTGATGAATCACTGATGATTAAGAAGAGCGGGGGATGTTGTTCTATGGTACTTTTCCTCCAGTCTTAACAAGATTCCATCTGGGACTGAGACTTTGTAGCCATGGCAACTAAAGCAGACCAATGCAGGGCCAGGCAGGCGTATGATGGTGGTAATAGGGCTATTGACACTTCTAGACCATGGGGAAAGGCGGGGACCAAAGACCTTCACCTGAGATCTCCTTCCTCGAGCTGAAGTGACCTTAAGAGATGCCTGAGTATAAAGAAGTGGGAGATTAATTGAAAGTGTGACTCCATGAAGCAACACCCACGGGACACCATACATGTTTGAGTGGGACTTTTTGATGAAGATGCTGTAGTTTGGGAGTTAACTGTGCTCCTGCATGTAATCCCTCAACCAGCCTCATTCTCTCAGAGAGCCCACCACATTAGACTTAGATGAAATCATACTTTGGTCTATCATGAGACGCTATCTGGGATGAACAGACATTCATGTGTAACACACCAAGCATTATTGTATTAACAATAAGTAGAGAGAGAAACATACTTTAGAGAAAGTGAACAATATCAGCATGTGGGGACTAAGACAGGGCTCAGCAGCACGTGGGGGCTAAGATGGGGCTCAGCAGGTAAGAGAAACTGCTGTTCTTGCAGAGGACCAGGTCCATGGCTTTGTTCCGAGACCTGAATCAAGCAGCTCACAGTGCCTGTAACTCCAGATTCAGCGATTTGACTCTACTAGCTCCAGTGACACATGTGTTCATACAAACAGTGACACACACATGCAAATAAATAAAAATAAAAAATCCTTAAAAAGTTATATTGTGTAAGTGGGTAATCCATTCTAGGAAACACATCAATTATCTCATTAACTAGAACACAAACCATAAGGGAAATACTATCGATAGAAATTTGGAAAGGCATATTAGGTCCTACTTGAAAAAAGTCTCTTGTGGGACACAAAAGAACTATTGTACATTTTAGAATCACAGAGGCAGGTGACAGATAAGTTCTCTGTTCTGTTTCTGGAAGCCTTTAGAAAGACTGGGACCAGGGAGTATATACAAACAAAATCTTTGTATTTGTTTTTAAATTTTGAAGATAAAAATATTGAGTCTCTGGGTTCATGACTGTGAGTGTTACCCCAAAACTTGGTAGAAATGTGTATTAAAGGTCACAAACTACACTTACAGAGACAAAGGGGGCCAATGGATGTGTTGTTTGTCTTAAAACTGCCTTTTAATATTTTCGTGCCTTCGGTTGCTAGTATTTATATCAATGTGAATTTAACATGAAAATACAGATTTTTTTTTCCCATGAGAATGTGTTTATTGTATTCCAATCAAAAAAAAAAATAGCCCAGGTTTCTGGTCCCAGGTATTTTCATAGTCTCTGTTGTTGACTAGAGAGTTCAGGTCACTTTTATTGGCTTCTCACTCCAATACACAACTGTGTTATGTTTATTCCAACTCAAGGGAGTTGATTTGGTGGAAAGTTCACAATTACATGCAGTTTTAGAAACTTCCTGGAAAGATGGCATCTTCAACATTGCCTACATTGTCCTTCTATCCGTGTCCTGAAAACACTCAATATTCTCAGCCTTTCCATTGACTCAGGCATACCTCGTCATCTTAGAGGGGGCAATGAATCAGCAAATAGTTTGGAAGCAGCCATGCCCCCTCTGTGGACTTTGTATACTTGAAGGGTCTTAGCATTAGCTTTCTGGAGATTTTCTTTTGCCACCTATCTATGCACACCACCTCTCCCTGACAATTCTTCAGGACTACATAAAGTTAGTTGTTTTCATTTGAGCAGTCTTGAATCTTAGGCTTGATAGAACCTAGAAAACCTCAATGGTTTCTAATTTCTCATAAACTCATCCACTCTGAGATCGTCTCTCCGATTATAGGTTAGAAATCTTTTTCTGCTTAACTGCCACTAACATGAAAGCTACTGGGAATACATACATGTGAGTCAAACGTGAATCATTTAAACTAAATAAGTCATGCTAGACAAGTCTTTGCATAGATGCTATGGCTTCATTAGCCTACTCTTTGGCAAATGACAGATTTTCAGTTATGACTAGTGACATATTTGCTTAAGTAAAAGGTCTTTTCTAAAGGTTGCTTGGAGAGATGACTCAGGGGTTAAGAGCACTGCCTGTTCTTCCAGAGGACCATGGTTCGATTCCCAGCACCCACATGGCAGCTTGCAACTGTATGTAACTCCTGTTTCAGGGGATTCAACATCCTCACACAGGAATACATGCAGGCAAAACACCAATGTATATAAAATAAGTAAATTATTTTTAAAAATTATTCTATCACCAGCTTGACTCAGTCCACTCAATCAAATGCTTAGGAAAACGATTCTTGCCAAGGCAGGCACCATAGGCAAGTAAAGAACAGGAAGATGGCAGTCCAGGGCTGTGTCCTTGAAGCATAAGGTTAGCTCTAGACATGTGATCCTGCCTGGATGTCTTAGAGGACTCTAAATACAACTGGCATAACAGTTGGGGGAAACGTGCAGGTGGTCCTTAGTAAGTGTAAGGTTAGCTTGTTGATAGTACAGAATGGAGAAGGGAAACTCATTCAGTCCTGTCACTGGCATTATTTTTAAAAAGGCATCTGCCCTCTGTGCTTTTTAAGTTCCTTTTCACAAGAGAGAGAGGTGGAAGAGAGAGAAAGGGATGGAGAGTTGGAGGAGAGAAGGAAAGGGATAAAGAGGAAGAAAGAGAGAGAGAGAGAGAGACAGAGAGACAGAGAGAATATTCCCATGCCCACCATGTTCACCTCTGCACTGAAGAATCTCAGTGCTCCGGGCATGGTGGTGCACACCTATAACCCAACACTTGAGAGGAAGAGGAGGGAGATTAGGTAGATAATGAGTTTCAGTCCAACCTAGGCTACATAGCAAGTCCGTGTCAAGAAAAAAAAAAATGAAGAAAGGGAGAGAGGACATAAAGAAAGAAAAGCAAAGCCCTCAGTGTCAACTGATCAAATACTTTCCCTGCTCCTAGCAACCCACACTGGACGTGGGGCATTGCCATGGATCCGGATGAAGTGCTGTAGTGTTTTGTAGGTGTTTGCGTGGGTCCATGCAGCTTACAAACTGAAGAAAACTATCAAGAAGCCCCATGTGTGGCTGTAAATATTCTGTCCTACGCATCTCTTGCCCTGTCTCCAGGTCCTCTGTCATGAAGAACTTTCCAAACTGCTCATGTCCACGTAGCATGATATGAAGAAAAGCCAGCTTCAAATTCAACATATAGTCAAGGATGGCCTTGAACTGCTGACCCTGAATGCTTGGGATTATAGGCTGGCACCACCATGCCCAGGTTATATGATTCTGGGGACTGAACCAATGCATTATACATACTAGGATACACACTACCAACTGAGCTATCGTTTTCTGTGTATTTTTGAGATAAGATTTCATTGTGTAGCTTAGGTCAGCCTGGAACTCACTATGCAGTCCAAGTTAGACCACGATGATCATGGTAAATTGTTAGCCAATCACCAGTCTTCATTCGGTAGTATCAATAAGCTAACTGCACACTTACCAAGAACCACCTACACGTATCCCCCGCCCATTATGACAGTTGTACTCACCTTCATTGTAATGACAATAAGAGGTTTAAAATGTGAGCAGGAAGAGGAAGAATTATTCCCGTGAAACTGAATTGAATGACTGAAAAGGCTGAATAACGTTAAGTTGGAAAGTAAGAGCCCACAACACTAGGCAAAAAGAAAATCATTCATAAAATTTATAGTGAATTTATACAGGTTCTTGGAAATCTTTCATCTATCTCTTTGTTTTAAGAAAACTGAGAGAGGATTTGGGAATTGTAGGATATCTTTTAGGAAGTGAATTAAGTAGAAACTGCATGGACAAATCCCTGCTCTATGAAAAGCTTTATCTTGAATGGAGAGGTTGACAAATGAATGTACATTTAGATGTTTTACGTTAAAATAAAACATTGAAGATGTGCACATTATCACTTTTATGACCCTACTTGGCTAAGTTTATCAAATGACTGCCTCAACTCCACCAGACTCTGTGACTTCTGTGGGCTGAATTTGGGATGTCCCTTTAAATGAAGGTTTTATAACTACAGGAGACTTTCAGAGGGTATCAATCCTTTATCTGCAATCAACCTTATAAAAGGCCTTTATTACACCAAATATAACATTTGTAGCAGTGCAAGGAGGCTACAGTACAGTACAGTAAGGATGCTAATAACAAAGAGTGCTGAAACGTAAAAGAGGCTTCATACATACTTAGGAAATAACAGAAAAGACAACATTATTAGGGTGGCTGTTGGGGCCTGGGAAGAACCAACAACCTGGCCCAGGGACCACACCTCAGGACAGAGCAATCCGTGTGTTCACCTTAGGCCATGCTAAAAAAGACAAGCAGAATCCTCATTTCTTTAATGAGATAATATACTTGTCCTTCTCCAGATTCTATACACACACAGACACACAGACACACACAGAGGGGAGGGGAGGGGAAGATAGGGTAGGATGAATTTGGGTGTAATAGACCAGCAAAACGGCTCCGGGGGTAAAGGCACCTGCTGCCAAGCCTGACAACATGAGTTCGATCCCCAGGACCCACACAGTAGGAGAGAACCGAATCCAATGCCCTGTGCAGGTGCACAACAGCATGTGTGTGTGCTCTCAACCACCCTACAACATTTACATACCAAGTAAATAAATAAAACGTGGTAAAACGCTAACTGGGATGCTGGGGTTTTCAGCTTGGGACATCTGCACATCGAGTACGTTCAGCTTCTCCACTGATTCCCAGTCTCGGGTTTGGCTTTGACTTTGTTGTCATTGGTTAGCGCTGGGACTACTTGCTAACATATCCCCAGTGTCTAAAATGGTAAGAATTCAGTCATAAACAAGCTAATGCCCAATGAAGAGGGATTGTAACCCAGTAATTCCTGAACTGTGAGAAAACATGCCCGATCTAGCCACTGGTTGGCTAGTTTTATTATTTCCAAGTGATTATGACACAATTCTGACACGTCTTCACATATCAGTTAGTATAGCAATATTCATTAAATACCAAAAGAAAAAAAGCCCAAAGATTAACAAATCACAGGGATTTCAATGAACTAACACCTCATGTGTGAGAATTTAAGCCGTTTCCTAACAGTGTTACTTCAATAGCTCTATGCATTGGTGTGCACTGGGGAGACAAAGGGGGGTTTGCTTTAATCCATACAACTTAAGCAATTGTGCAGTCTTAGAAAAGGGATAATCATTAAAAATTGAATCAATAAAACTCTGGGTCTACTTCACTGAGTCTATTGGAAAGCCATTTCCCCTCATATGTTGTATTTCATATAGCTACCTTGATTCTCAGGATGATACTCACTTTTAAATTAATGTCAACTTCAAACTAAGTAACTTAGCCCCTGCCCTCGTTTTCCACTAGAACCATTGTTTTGAGAGGAAGAATCTCCAATTCCTGGCTTTAAGGCCTACAGGTGTTAAAGGCAGCATATGTGTCACTGGGGACGTACACATGTGTCACTGGGGACGTACATGCTACACTTTGCTCATCACTGAGACCAAATATCCAGCAACCAGCACATTACAAGAGAGAGAGTAGATTTTGGCTCCCAGCCTGAGGATCCATCCATCTCGGCAGAAGGCTGTTAGAATAGTCCACGGTTGTGGCTCTGGGAGCTTGAAACTGCTTTTTCTCATTGGGGCAGATCAGGAAACAGAAAGAGAACGGAAAGGAGGCTAGGCTACCAATCCTAAGGCACAACTTCCTCCAACTCAAAACCACCTCCTAAAAATCCCATGGCCTACCAAAACAGCACTCCTTTCTGGAGACCAACACATGAGCCAGTAGGATATTTTTCCCATCTGCGCCATAACAGTAGTATAAAAATTAGAAAAATTAGAATGCATTTCTTACAAAGCACTTTGACTCTGGAGAGTACTAATAAATAAATGACTGATATCAGTATTTTAATAATAACTGAAATTGCTAAGTGGGGTGGCTAAAGTCATCATGCCAGTTCTCAGGAAGTTGAGACATGAAGACCAGAAGTTCAAGGTCAGCCTTGGTCAAAAAGGAACTCTGAGACCATCTGGGGCTGCATGAAACCCTGTCTCAAAAAAAGTGTATAAATGTGTTTGTAACTCTCAATGTCTAACATTCAAATAACAATTATTAAGCATGTGTAAAATCTAATGAAAAGATGAAAAGAAAAGAACAATGAGAACACTGAAAGGAACACAGACAATAGAATTAGTAACAAAAACTTAAAATATTTATAATCCTATCACCTTGTGGTCAGAAAGAGAAGATAGGATGAATAAACAGAGAAAACCAAATCAAGATAGATGATGATAAAAGATGGATGGATGGATGGTAGATAGATGATAGGATGATAGATAGAATGATTGCTAGATAGATGATAGATAGATAGATAGATAGATAGATAGATAGATAGATAGATAGATAGATAGATATAGATAGATGATAGGTAAATAGATGGTAGATACTAGATAGATAGATAGATAGATAGATAGATAGATAGATAGATATAGATAGATAGATGATAGGTAAATAGATGGTAGATACTAGATAGATAGATAGATAGATAGATAGATAGATAGATAGATAGATATCGATAGATATCGATAGATGATAGATGGTAGGTAAATAGATGGTAGATACTAGATAGATAGATAGATAGATAGATAGATAGATAGATAGATAGATAGAGATAGATAGATAGATAGATAGATAGATAGATAGATAGATAGATAGATAGATAGACAAATTGATTAGATAGATAGATAGATAGATAGACAAATTGATTTTGGAAATTTATACAAGAAAATGACTGAGTATACAGAAAAAAATAAATAAATTGTCTGAGACAAGCTGATGTTAGAAAAGAACCTAACTGAATTTACAATCATCAAAAATCCAAAACGAAATATTTTTGGTTTTTCAAATTTTGATTTTTCCTTTTATTGAAAATAGATTATTTTCTCATATAATATATCCTTACTAGTTTCCCTTTCCTCTGCTCATCTCAGCTCTTCCCTACCTCCCCTGTAGATCTACTTCCTGTCTCTGGATAGAAAAGAACAGGCCTCTAAGAGATAACAACCAAACATGACAAAATAAAATATAAGATTGAGCAAATAATAATAATAATAACTAACAGACAGCACAGGCTTTTTGTTCGACAGACCTGAAGAGGGGGTCGCTGGTGTAAGAATCAGAGCCCACTTTTGTCTGCTCACAGACAGAATAATTACAGGCCAGAGAAGGGGAGTTAAGAAGCGGACTGAACTTTTCCTTTCGCTTCTCTTCGGCCTTTGCTAGGGTTAGTGAGGGCAATGAGTAGAGTGTAGAAATACTGGTTAGACAGCAAACCCCTCGCAGTCAACCATCACTGGGGTCAGCTGACAGGAACAGGAAGTGCTCGAAGTCAGCCATCACGGGGATCAGTAAGACAGGAACAGGAAGTGCTCTCACTGTCAGCCATCACTGGGGTCATCAGGGCAGAAACAGGAAGTGCTAACAGTCAACCATCGCTGGGGTCCGTGGGGAAGGAACAGAAAGTGCTAGCAGCCAACACTGACTTCGGGAGGACAGAGACAGCAAGTGCTCACAGCCATCACTGGGATAGACAGGGCAGGGACAGGAAATGTTGTTATTGAGCACTTGTCCTTTTATCTTGTACCTTTTCTTCTTAGCAATCTAAATGAAATAACAGGGAGTTGAGATGGAAGGTAGAGAGAGCCGACAGGAGGGAGGGAGGAAGAAAACACCATACTGAAAATCTTGACCCTACAAAAGTAGCTCTCAAAAAAGAAGGCAAAATAATAGCGCTCTTGGGCAGTAGAAAGATAATAGAGCTAAAGTGCTGCAGAGCCACACAGCAATAAGTAAAATCATTATATTACCACTGAGGGTAGTCTGTAATGTTAGTGATAAGCTAAGAATGTCCTGAACCCAATCCTAGTGGCTCCTGGTTGTCTGTAACTGCCCAAGGCATCTACAGAGTCCCTCTATACTCCCTATCACAAGATGCAACCCTTTGAGATGTAAATTGAGAGCCAGCAAAAAGGTATGTGTAGTGAATAGAAAGACCAGCCCTGGGGCACCTTGCCAAGGTCCTAGATATGTCTTATTTCCTCTTCTTCCTGTATCAAAATATTTTAATAAAACCTTCAACTCTGTTCCATCCTGCCATATCACCCTGAAACTCTTTTCTGGGTCAAAAACACAAATTCTGATTTGGCCTGAATCAAGCTCCCTAAAAATCTAGGGGAACTCCTCATGAGGAGGACACCATGGAGCCACGTCGCTGTCCTTCACTGCTGACATTAAATCCACATTTACATGACAGAGCTGTAAGTGAGTGAATCAGAAACTAAGAAATTATAAAAATAGTGAAGTCCACAAATATAGTCAAAAAAGTCAACGTTTTGTCAGCAATAAAATCTGTAATGTGCAGACCACATGAACAGCCTTATCAATCAGACTGACTTGATGGACATTTGTAGAACACTCCCCTGAGTGACAACATAATATCTACCTCTATAAAATCCATGCTTGCATATTTGATCTCAGATGACAAGGGGAGGAGCTAAGAAAAAACACAAAAACATTTAGCGTATATACTCACAGCATTTAGTTAATATATGCATGCATAAACATCCCCATCCCAAGATATATCATAAATGTTGCAACCCTCCTTTCTCCAAATGGTCACATGGTTATAGCTAGCATTTCCATTTACCTTCTTCCTTTGCCCATATCCTGTTCCCTTCACCCTTAGCAAGCAACTCAACTCACTGTGCTAGTGGATCTACAGCCCTGTCTTACACCAACCTATGGAAAGAAACCCCAGGGAGCCCTAGCTGCCTTCTGCTAGCTCTCCTCCTACCATGCTTGTGGTCTAACAGGAAGCTCCTCTGAATAAGGTGAATTGTTCCAGCCAGAGCTGTGACCCCCTTCTACACTTATGGACTCAGAGGCCCAGAGTTCCCAAAGCACTTTGGTGGCAGTCCCCAACTTCAGTTGAAGGAAGCATTCTTCCCTTAGCAACCAAGACATATAAACTAGCAGAAGCTATGACCATGGAGAAGCACAAAAGATCATTAGTCTTTCACCATGGGTGTAGTGAAGAGAGCTGGTCTGATGCTAACCCTTGAGCCCTGGATTCTATATGAATCCTGACTAAAAGTAGAGGCGGGGCAGGGAACATTGATCCAGTGTGTGTACCTCATACTGGAAAACACTGCTCCATCTCCACAAGGCATCCCCACCTTTCAAACTCCATGTCACTACCCTAGCGTATCAGCTGTTCCATGATGGCTGTAAAGGAGCTAAAATGAGGGCCTCTTACTGTGATGGTTGATGGTGTCAGCCAGACAAGATCTGGAGTCATGTCAGAGATAAGCCTCTGAGCATGTCTAACAGGGATGATTTTAATTAGGCACCCATTTTAATTGTGGGTGAGACCAGTTTCTGATCTAGGGATGGAGAGAGAGAGTTGAACACTATCAAGCACTCCTTGTTGTTTCTTGGCTTTGGATGCAGTGTGACCACACATGTCAGGCTCCAGTTACCATGGTAGACTGTTCCTCAACTGTTGGCCCTGCCTTGTGTCTGTCCTCTACTTCCTGGTCCACCAACATGTGAGATGAGGAGTCTCAGGTATGAAGGCACCCACCACCATTCCTTCCCTCCACAGAGAACTACAGCTATTTAGACCGTGAGCCAAGCAAGCCTTCCTCCCACATGCTGTTTCTTGTCAGCTATTCAATCACAGCAACCAGAAAAGTAACCAATATAGTCCGCTTACATCATGGTTCATGAGATAATTATAAGGAACTAGATACGGGACAGGTCTTTATCTGACAAGAACCCCTCCACTTTGTAGACCACGTTCCTCCCTGGCTGGGCCTTCCAACATGAGAGCTACTGCAATTCTCACAGGCACTCAGGTGCTTTGGCTTGATCGGTTCATCTGCCAATGGACTGTGCGAGCAGCATGTCACCTGCCTCACCAACCCAGTCTGGTTAGGTTCTCCTCGGGAGGCAGCACCGCCTCAGCCACTCATCCCCTCATGGAGTGACTGACACCTCTCCCTCTAGCCTCCCCTTTTTCTCCCAGTTCCAACCCACTATCAACCTTCCTCAAAGCTCCAGCATATGGTTTTCACAATTCCATATAGCCATTGCTCTAGGAGTGTGTGTGTGTGTGTGGTCTTTTTTCTGTTATATATTTCAATTCGTAGCAATATAAGCAAAATTACAATAACTCAGAATATACAACATCCAATTCCATTGTCAATCTAGCTAGAAAGAGAGAGGAGATAGTCAACCCTTTGTTGCCTGAAATAGGACAAAAGGCATGATGCTATAACATCTGATTGCAAGGCGAAAGTATGTCCTTCCTCCCTCAGGGTTCTAGAAGCATTGTGTACAAATAGCAAAATGGGCCTGGACCATGCCCCATTCACCCATGCCACCCAGGCTGCTCAGGGAGAAATCCACATATGTTTGATGTTATTTTTCCCTTAGGATGTTCTAGTAGGAATCTGTAGACACACACACAGAGACACACGCATTCATTCATGTACACACATGCACACTCACACACACATACACATGTATATGCACACACACACACACACATATATATATATATATATATATATATATACACACACACACACATGCATCCACACACATGCACACACACATGCACATACACACACATACACTCACACACATATGTACTTGTGTATAAATTCCATGGTACAAACCTACATGCTGACATAATGTAATATATAAACATATCATGTATACAATATATAAACATTATACACAAGGCAGCTTGAGTGTATGTGTATACATACATATGTATAAAATGTGCATCTTATTTATAGAAATCCTAGAAGTTCAAATTTATTCAATAAACTATCAAGCAATTTCTCTGTGAAAACGTACTGTTCTCATTTAAGTTTAGAAACTTCTTCTTTGACTAGATATAGGAAGTGCATTTTTGTTAGAGATTTAGCTATTAATGGAGAGCATTTCATTTTCAAATGACTTGACAATTCTGTGAGGTGGGAAGAATTCAACCCGTGCTCATGTGAGAGGTTACATCCAGGGAATGATCAGGTTAGGCACAAAGGTTATTTTTCAAAAACCTCAATACAAAAAAAATAAAAAATGTAGGCTATGCAAGTATGCACACGTATTTCTCAAAGCCGAGATGTATTCATATGGCTTTTTCCAGAAATAATTAAACATAGAAAAACAAGTAGGTATTATTCATCATTGCTGTTCCTAGTTACCTAGCAATTAAAGCTATTGATTAATTTATACACTTTTGTGGAAAAGGCAGTCATTAGCTTTCAGACAGGACCAGCAACACGGACACACTCAATCATGGTGGTGTGGCTTCTGCGGCATAATTATTTCGGAATAAACACAGCCCCTTTGATCCATCCCTTTAATGCAAGCAGAAGTTCTTGTCTTTGAAGAAAGGCTTCCTTGATTTGCAGGTATGAAAATGGCATCGTAAGATCTAAAATAACACTATCTTATCTAAACCGAATTCAAACTCTTCCCCAGTGTCGACTTTAATGAGGAAGTCAAACAATGCGGGTGGTTAGCCAGCACTGAGCCATCCTGCCAGCCAGGGTTCTGGGCAAAGCCCATCTAATGTACTTAATGCTTTAGTTGCTTTTCTTGCTGTGGTAAAATTCCTGACAAAAACAACCATATGGCGGGGTTTATTCTGGCTCACGGTTTGAGGGCACAGTCCATTGCAGTGGAAAGTCACAGCAGCAAGAGCTTACAGCGACCAGCCATGGTGCAGGTGCAGTTAAGAAAGAGAAGAGGTAGATACTGGCTCAGTTCCTCCTTCTTATACAGTCCAAGAACCCCAGCCCATGAAACAGTGCTGCACACATTTCAGGTGGGTCTTCCCACCTCAATTTAGCTACTTACAATTCCCTCAAAGATATGCCCTGAGGGGTGTTTCCATGGTGATTACAGATCCTGTTGTGTTAATTGTCAGTATTAGCCATCATGCTTAACTATTGCTTCTACTTTACTATGAGTCAGACACCAATAGCCAGCCTATGGCATAGTGTGAAATAAAGCAAGTCTTGGGTGGATTTCTTAACACACGTCTTGACCACCCATGAATCAAATACAGAGCTGAACTTGCCTGACACTGGAAGATGAACCACAGAACTGTGATCTCTCTGTACTCTGGCCCAGGACATCTCTTTGACGATGCAGTCCCGTGCATGGTCTCTTGTGGTGCTCACTCATCTGCTCATGATTGAAGAAAGTGATTACCACCAGCAAAACCTGTTCACTATTCTTTTTTATCACACATGACTCTCACTGTGTACAGAGGACTCTCGCATTACATAGACCAATTCTCCACCTACTGAAATGGGGACCGTTGGCATATCTTTACACTATACCTTAAAATTAAAAGAGCAATTTTAATCTCGATATTCTGCAATCAGACATCTTCTCCGATGAATTTTAATATGCTCGTTTCATATAAATATAATATCATATGTATGTATGTAATTCTGCTTCTTAAAATGTAGAATGCAGGTTCAGGAATCTTGAGAGATGTGTGTTCGACAGAAATGACTCTGGTATACTTGGTGATTTATTTTAAAATATTCGTTAAGCATTCACAATGGCCCCCATCACCTCATCAAATATTCTTCCTTTACAGTGTCTTCCCATATTAACCCTACTTCCTGACAGTTTGCCAGATTCTCACAGACTTCCAGAATTGACAAAACACACTGTGAGAAACTGTCTTAACAATGTGCAAAGTTTTTCATGTATTTTATTGAAATATGTGCATATTACTTACACTACTGCTTAATAAGACATAAAACTGGAAAGTGTTCAAATGTTAATGCCTGGGCTTCTGTCATCGTCTTCACTCTTGTGTACTTAAATTACTTTTGTTGAAGAGAAAAGAAACAGAGAAATAAAAGTTTAGAAGCACCCTTTCTACAGACACAGAAAAGGTGTGGCGGGCTTCTTGGTTAACCCGAACTATGAGTTCCATCACTCCACCACCAAAGGCCACTCAAGACTGCTCTTTTCTCTGGCCAGTTACACATAGATCGGTGGAACCACAATGCCAGAGAGAAAAACACAGCTCTGATGCACAAGGGTTAGAGGTTTCAAGGTGGAAGGAGTTTGGAGGGTGTTGGATCCCCCTCTGTCTTTATTTTTTTTTAGGTGTAAAAACTAAGGCTCCGTGTTCCAAAGCTGTCCCTGAAAGAATCCAGGAGAATGGATACTCTCATCTTGCCCAGTTCTTCCACAACCATGATCTTACTCAGATCTAAGCCAACATTAGGCCATCACTTTCACTTTGAACTGTACGCATTATCTTCCATTCAATAAACTAATGGAGGGCAGATGAAGCCGGTTCGATGCCGGTTTGCTTCTCTGTGGCTGTGATAAACACCAAGACAAAAGACGAAAAGCAACTTGAGGAGAAAAAGGTTTAATTTCCTCCGGGAAACCAAGACAGGATTGAGGCAGAAATCTGAAGTTAAAACTGAGTAGAAACCACATAGACACACTGCTTACTGGCTCATTCCCTCTGACTCTCTCAACTTATGCACACATGTGCACACGCAAGAGTCAGAGATGGCATTCACAGTGGTTATCAGTCAGCAATAGGAAAAGGCTCTACAGACATAGCCAAGCTGATGAAGGCTGTTTCTCACTTGAGGTTCTTTCCCTTTTTCCAGGAATGCCTAGGTTTGTGTCAAGTTGGCAAACACTAACTGTGAAACAACTCATTTAAAAAATTAACAAATGAAAAAGAGATTTTGTTTTTGCTCCATTCCACTTTAAAGATGATTAAACATGTATCTTTCCACAACACCACAAAAAAAAATATTAAAGATGATTTTGCTTTCTTAAATAAAAATGTACCTCAAAAATACAGTTATGCTATGATATGTCAGACTACCCTGGCTCCAAGAGGACAGTAAGGCAGATGCAGGCCTTTACAGAGGACCTGTAATACAGTTGGGTGATTTTCATCATTCCAAAGGAGAGCAAGACTTTTATGAACCTTGACGATGACTCTGACCATCCTGGAGCCATGTTATAGCTCAGCGGTAGACCACATGCTTAGCAAACACAAGACTTGGGATTTCAGTCCTCAGCTACAATGACAACAAAATTAGTATTTGGGCTCTGAAGACTTAACTAGGTCATTTGGTAGGTCTCTAAGCAAGTAGGCTACTAATTATTTCCCATAAAAATGTAGTTAACCAATTTAAAAAACCTAAGCCAAATACGTTTTCTCCAGCACTGTCTTCTTTGCTCAAAACATTTTTTTAAAATAGAACTTATTTTCTCATTCTACTTCCTATAACTTTTGAAAAATGAGAAACCTTTCATCTTGATTGTCCTTTAATCATTTTCTTTTGTCTTAAAAATAATATTTACTAGAGTTGACTGTATACATGTGCCACAGTCTGTGGTGGGCTGCCCTGGCCACTGACCACTGCTTGAATTGGACCAGTTTGCTAAAATCTAGAATCCATTTGAGGAACTCTCAAATATCCCAGTCCTCTCCAACTAGGAAGTCCTAAGGACCCGATGGGAAAATCCAGGTAGAGTGGTATGTGCTGTAATCCCAGCTCTGCAAAAGCAAAAGCAGGTGGTTCCCTCGGGTACCAATGCTGACCTCCGGGTTCAAGGTGAAACTTTTTCTCAAAAATAATGTGAAATAAGCTGAATAAATGTCTGAGAAAGATCTCCAAAAGACTAGCTTCAACTTCTGGAGTCATACATATGAATAAATAAAAAGCTAGAACCCTTTGAAACCTTCTTAATGGACATGTGGGCAGCTGTGGACAACCTCACACACACTTGAATACCTAGGGATGAATATGAACCCAGCACTTTACACACACGTAGAAGATGTTGTGACACCCACTATTTTGTACAAAATATATACAAAAATTGGAAAAAATATAATCTTGCAGGTACAATATCATCCTCAAGGTTTCATTCAAATAAAAACCATGTCCTTTGTCACTATGAGCACTTAGATATTTCAGTAAAACTTTGATAATTATGCCAATAACAAGCTTTACTAGCAATTCCTTGAGATGTCATTTAAATGTATTTTTTTGAGTAAAATTCGTGGTTCTGTTCTTTTGACACAGTGGCAATAAAGGTCTATTAAGGGAAAATGAGCTCCTTTTGGTCAAGAGGATGCACTCTCTGGCCTGGGTCACAGACCTAACATTCCACTTGGTCTGGCCAGTTACCTGGCCAAGAGACCACCTTAACAAGGAGGGACCACCCTGGGGAAGGCAGCTTTACCATGTGTCACACTAAAGGAAAAGGTGGAATAATGATCCCTTCAAAGACATAATGTGCTTCCTTTTGGGAAGGAATTTTCCATCCCAAAATTGCCAGCCCTAGCCCAGTAACTGGCAGGGCAATCGTGTAACTTCATAAAGCTGACTTGTTTTCACAATTATTCACAATTATTTCACAATTATTACCTAAGACTCTGGGATTCTCACTTGCTCTCTCTCTCTCTCTCTCTCTCCCCCCTCCCCTCCCATGTAGCTGACGTATATCCCCTTCAAACAAAATGGCTTTTTTCTTCTCCTTGTCTCCACTCCCCTCTGCTGAGCAGCTGCTGAGATCTGCACCTTGCCTGCTCTGGTGTTTTCCTTTTAAACCCTAATAAAATTATCCTTGGCTCTTGTTTGAGTCCATTCTTAAATTATTTTATCAATGAGATTAAGAAATCCCAGAAGTAACCTCAATCTGTCCAGTCCACTTCCCTCTGAATCAAATGCCATGTCTCTCTTCAGATGAGGGTTTAAACTCTAAAACGTGAAGAGTGAAGATAGGCAGGAGCGAGTGCTTGTCCTATATAATATACTGGGGTACTCAAAGGAACAGAGCAGCATCTTAGAGGTGTGACTCACTCATTCAACTACTGCATTCATTGGGACACGCTGGTCTTCTAACAACTGTAGTGAGGACTGAGAGCCATTTTCATGATGGCAAATTGTATGACTGAGTTTTCTGATCGTTTTTATTTGAGACACCCTCTTACCAAATGGCTCAGGCTGGTTTTGAACTCACAGCCTTCTTTCTTCAGTATTTCTTCAGCATTCTAGTGCTAGGATATCAGATGTGCAGTGGCATGCCTGGCTGTGACTGAGACTTTGGGGATTTTTTTTTTTTAACATCCTTGCTGAGATAAAATTTAAAACAATCCTCTCGCCTCACCCTCCCCTGGACAAATGCCAAGGTTATAGACATGAGTCACCAAAACCTGGCTGTGAGATTCAAGGAAGTGTCTTCAGCTTTGAAAGTAGAAAGCATCAGTAGCTGATGTGCCTTACAAGCATTATAAGACTTCCATTCAAACGCCATTTTCAAGACATGGAAGAGAAGGGAGGCTGCGTAAGTGGAGTTAGCAAGCTTTCACTGTGACATCCTGGCCTTCCTTACTCTTGGCTTTCTGGGTTTGCCTGACCTTGCCTCATCATTGACTTCTTCAGTGACCTTACACCCTTCAAGGTCACCATGTTCCCCTCCCTTCCTAAAGATAAAGTATCAAAGAAAATTTCCTGGAGGAATTCTCATAAAGAAACATGAGAGCTTTTGTTTAAATGTTAGATTTTATAAGGATCTTTATTTATATTCAGATAGGGTTTTTATTGCATAAACCCTTAAACACACTTACTTTTAAAAAACTTGAGAACTTAAGTCTGAGTTAACTGAAATCAATTTTTCCAATAATATTTAAAAGCCTTCATTTCTTTCTGCGGACCACACTGGCACGGCATTTTGGTCACATTTCCCCCATGGAAGTCAAGCTTTCGTGTCTTTAATTCCCTGAGAGAGCGGGAGCTTGCTTGGAGAATAACTGAACCGCCAAGACGCAGATGGCTTTAATTATCTACATAAAAAAGCTATTTATATTGGGAAGTTGAAAAAATTAGGAACAATGCTTGTGGTGTAAACATATATTTTAATTAAATTAGGGTTTGAGAAGGAATAATGAGTGATTATTAGTGTCAGTGAAAGTCAAGTTGACATTAAAGGCTAGATGTGGGGACCCTGTGTGCCTCTGGGCCAGGGATGGAACTGCAGCCACGTTCGACTGTGCAATTGATCTCTTGTAATAAATAGCGGGGGGGAGAGGCGTGTCTCATAGCGATTCGAGTTCCCTTGCAGGATAACGCACAATGAGAGCCTGTGTTTGCACAGGAAGGAAGTCACAAAGCATACCATGCACTCTGCAGCACTCCCAAACCTTAGGTCCAGGACACTGACACAGACAGACTGACACAGACAGACAGACTAACCTGAGTTAGGCTTCTTGTTCTGTCCCTACAGAGACTTTTTTTAAATAAGGAGATTGTATATTTTAAGGGGTAAACAAGTCCTGGCTGACAAGAGTTAGCAATAAAAATGCAGGCCCATGCTTACACTTAAACATGAGTTTGCCTGAGGCTCACACTCAACTGGGTGTCTTGTATTGCGTCCAGCAGCCATAACTGAGGCCCAGCATAACTCATCAGTGCCCAGCTTTGTGGAAGCAGGAAGGTGTTTGAATGGCTCTACAGCTCAGTACAATGTGGACAGTGACAATACCCCTTACAGGTTTGCCCGGAAACTAAGCAAGTTATTTACATAACACATAGAACTGTATTTAGTATATTGTGAGTGTTGTGTGCTTGCTAAATATTGTTCCTGTGTAGAAGGAAATTAAGGATACCAAAGGGAGAAACTTTAGATTTTTTTTTTTTTTTTTTTTTTTTTGGTTTGGTTTTGGTTTTTTCGAGACAGGGTATCTCTGTGTAGCCCTAGCTGTCCTGGAACTCACTTTGTAGACCAGGCTGGCCTCGAACTCAGAAATCCGCCTGCCTCTGCCTCCCGAGTGCTGGGATTAAAGGCGTGTGCCACCACGCCCGGCTGAAACCTTAGATTTTATGCACAAAGTTTTCACTGTCGCCAGGTTTAGTGGCCTTAGTCCCAGAAGAATCAGGCCAATCTCTATGTCCAAGGCCAGCCTAGTCTGCATAGGAAGGAGCTATCTTTCAAATGAGAATATCTTTCAAAATAAAAAAGAAGCAGAGTCTCATAATTTGTGCAAAAGATCTATAATTACTAGGTTACATATCTCAAATCTTCTACCATTAGCTCTGCTTTCTCTCTCTGATCACCACCTGCCACACGAATGATTCCTTGTGTCTCCTGCCCCTTGGTGGCCTCTTATCTACCAGCAATAATCTAATGGCCTCAAGACTCTCAGGATTACACAACCCTAGACTGCTCAAGAAAATGAGCAACCGAGGCACGAAGGTGGCCCAGGCACTGGAGGTCAGTGAGGGCAAGCTCCCGTGCTCACGAACGGCAGAATGATGTACAAGGAAATGTGTGAAGAGCTGGCCAGCCAACCCTAAGAAAGAGATTTTTCATTCATGTTTTAAGAGGAAGACTGGGTTCCCAGGAGACATTTTTAGCAATGTGTCCTAAAATTCTCCACAATCCACAGTCAGACTGAGTCTTCTAATCCCAAGTGACTCTATCTAGAATCTTCCTCATAGATAAACCCGGAAGTTTATCTCCTAAGTGATTTCAGGTCCTAACAAGTCAACAACCAAATTAACCATTGTGTTACGCCCCCAAGCCTCTCAACTACATCAGCAAATCTCTAAGCAAAAATAAGGTCCCAGTGGTGTGAGATTTCTCACAGATCTATTATCTGTAAAGAGGGAGGGGTCCATCACTCAGCCCACTGAAGAACAAGGAACAAACAGATGACTCTTCAACACAGCACAGCTTTAGTAAGCACAAAAGAACATAGTCAAGACAGTGGCAGAAACTGAACAGAACGGGGAGAAAGGGAACTGGGATTTGTGACTGGAGACCAGCTCCCAGGAACATCTGACTGCCACTTGCTATGTTAAAGGAATCAGAAACTGTTGATAAAACAGCAGCACAAGACAAGCCCCTTGGTAACTGCCACTTCTAACTGTATGGTGTTCATCTTTTTATCGTTTTCAGCAAATAATTTAATTCTTATTTAAGTGTGTGTGTGTGTGTGTGTGTGTGTGTGTGTGTGTGTGTATAAATAGGAACAAGTGGTTGGCATCAGATCTCTTCTTCAGTCACTCCACACCTTAGTTTTTTGAGTCAGGGTCACACAGAATCTAGAGCTGAACTCAAGCAGGTTGTCTGGCCAGCAAGCTCTGAGGATCCATTACTTCCACCGTCACAGCTCTGGAGATTCAGGGGCTATGCCCGTCCTTTCACAAAGATGTTGGGAGATCCAAGCTCAGGTCCTCATGTCCATCAAGCTCTTCACCAGCTGAGCCAACTCCCTCTCTCCCTCTTTTGAGTCTTGCAACACAGGTCACTTTGCTGGGAATTTCTTCTGCTTCCTCTGAAACATCAGATGAGTAGCTTATGGAGCACACGGTGAAGCATCCTGCAACAGAGATGGGCGGAACAGGCGGAGCGGCACTCAGTTGTGTGGTACCAAGAAACTAGCTAGGAACTTTTGCAAATGTCTGAGAGTTCAATTAGATAGAGCGATGGAATTTTTCACAGTAAATACCTACAGTCTGGCCAGACAACCTTCAAGGGCTAAAACTTCTGACTCAGAAAAGTATCTTTTCCTAAAAATGCAAAGAAGTAACAAGAAGACAGCTGTGTTGATTCCGTTTAAGTAACAAGGCCATGCTGTTTCGAATACCATTTAAAGGTAGACCATATGAAACGCGTATTTATACATTGCGATGCAGACTTTGTGGTTATTAAAAAAAAAAGATCATGATTCTTTGTTTGACTCTCACAAGTTAGTCTGCAGTCATCTATCAAAATGATGTTTTAACCGAACTTGTAGCTACTCAAAGGTGGTATATCCCATCTCTCCCAGCCCTTTCCCTCACTTCCTCCTCAAAGTCATGGTGACACCTGAGCTCCTTGTTAAAGGAGCTGGACAGATGTGGACACAATTTAACTTTGACCCAAACAACTTGGATACTTATCAACTATTCTCCAGAAAGCTGATAGAGAGGGTAGCCACCACACCTGCAAAATAAAACATTATTAAAAGGTTTTGAGGGGTTTGGCTGGTTGGTTATTTTAGGGTTTTTTGTTCTATTTTTAAAACTTCCTGGAATTTTCTATGATTTCTTTCTTCCAGCTTTCTACCTCATCAAAAATCAAAAGGGCATTCCGTGGGGCAGCAAGGCATCTTGGTGAGTGAGGATAAAGGAGCTTGCTGCCAAGCCTGGTGACCTCAGTTCAACCCATGGTCCTCACATAGTGAAAGTAGTGAACAAACTCCGACAAGTTCTCCTCTGACCGTCACTCATACATGGCACCCACAAACACAAAATAAACAAAAATACAGCTTAAAGATTTAAGAAATTACACTTCATTTCTATTATTAACAGCCTCCGAGGAGGACAGGGGAGTCGGGGCAGGATCTGTGTGAAGGGCTACTGGGAGGAGACTGATATTGGGACATAAAGAGAATTAATTAATAAAAAGTATAAAAAAAAGACCTCAAAGAGTAACATGGGGCACTTCCTATATATGTATACATATGTGTGTGTGTGTGTGTGTGTGTACATATAATTCCGAGACTCTATAATGAGAGCTAAAGACTATTTTCTGTCTTGTTGTAGTTGTGAAAGAAAGGGCTATCATTCATCATTTCATGAGAGAATATTTTGAAGACAGGCACAGTGAGTCACACCTGCAATCTCAGCACTCAAGAAGCTGGAGCAGGAGGATTTCTATGAGTTCAAGACCAGTCTGGGCTATGTAATGATTCTGTGGCTAGCCTGGGCTACAAAGTGAGGCTCTGTCTCAAAACCACAAAAATACATTTTAAAAAATGTTGATGAGTCTGGCTTCCTATAACCTCCCATGAACTCAATTAGCTATAAGGCTGAGCCAAAACTGACTAGAATCTAGAGATATTTTGTACAGATTTTTATCATATCCATTTAACTATGTTTATAGTAGAGTTTGCAGGAGATTGGAAACAGTTTCCAGAAGTGACAGAGATGTGTGAAGAGCTAGCTACCAGCTCAGGGGTCTTTGAATCTCCAGGCTCAGGAAAGCAGGCAGAGAGAACAACGACTCAGAAGGAAGGGAAAGAGACCAAGCCCCAACTTCAGGCCCTGGGAGCGCCTGCTAGTGCTCATTTCCAAATGAGGAAGTTGAGCCCTTGGAAAGAACTGGCCACATGCCTGATAGTCAGATTTCTACTCTCCTGAGTTATCAACAACACTTAATTCATGTCCGTTGCCTGTTTGCTTAGCAAGTATGTATCAGCCACAGCATGTATTTGTCTTGGGATCCGTCACAGTTGGTTAGATCTCTTATACCTCTAACATATACGCAGGATAAGTAAGCGTATAATGGGGGATAGCCATACTACAGCTATATATGACTATCTAGTATGGCATGTTGAGCCAGACTATATTCAATGAGCCTGACCCTCCCTCCCTCTGACCTCAGAAGCCAAGTAGGGTCCGACCTAATTACTACTTGGATAAGAAGACTTTTTATAGAGCTTTGAAGTGTTTGTGACTTCATATCTCATGGTGACAGAAGTCCATTTTAAAGTATATTAGGGAAGCTGGAGAGATGGTTCCGTGGCATGGGTTGCTCTTGCAAAGGATCCAGGTTTGGTTCCCAGCACTCACATGGTAGCTCCAGTTGCTATCTTCTTGGGCACCGGAGGCACATGATGCTCAGAAATGCCCACAGGCAAAACACTTAGATAGATAGATAGATAGATAGATAGATAGATAGATAGATAGATAGATAGATAGATAGATGTGTAATCTAAAAAAGGAGTGTGCTGAAGACCAGGAATATAACTCAGTGTGCAGTATTTACCTAGTATATACAAACCCTTGGGTTTTGTACGCATCACGGCATAAACCTGGCATGGTGGCACTCATCCCAGCACTTGCACGGTGGAAGAAAGAGGTGGGTCAAACACTGAAGGTTACGCTTGGCTACATAGTGAGTTTGATGCCAGCCTGGATGACATGACATCCTCAGAAATTTTGTTTTTTAAGGAAAGAGTCTATCGGGACTTGCATGCATGCTAATTTGTTCCTTAAGTCTTGCTCCGGAGGCTGAAGGAAAGGGATGGAGAGCTTAAAGACAGTCTGTAGTTCTGTCTCAAAAACCAAATAACGCACTGAATAACAAACACTATGGAGTGAGTGGCTGACAGAGGCAGACCTGAGATGGCTATGAGCCAGGGGTGCAGTCAGCCTCTGGAATGTGGACAAGGCATAGCAACAACTCCCTCCGAAGCTTCCAGAACAAATTCAGGTTGGAGTTGAGTGTCAAACCATCCTCACTGAGTTCCCTTGCTAAGGAGATCCAGGTTGATTCGGTGCTAGACTGCATTGTGACTTAGCATCCAATCTGCTGTCTCAAAACAAATGCTGCAAGTGTGGCTCAGACTGTTAGTCCACAGTCCTCTGTCAAAACCATCTAAAAACAAGCTTCAGACAAGTACACTCGTCAATATTCTGTTTAACCAACTAATACCAAATTTAGCAGTGTTTCTCATGAAAATATTAACCCAAGATGACAAAATAAAGTTTTAAAGGCTAGATGAAGTTCAACAATTATGTGGCCTTAGAAGATGTTCACGTCAGCTTACATGTTTCCTGACTGACAGTTCTAAGAGGAAAAAAAAAATGGATTTTTTCCTTTGAGTTATAGGAATTTAGCTTTAACAAAAATATAAGATTATGATCCACAAAATGATAGATTATACACACACAGGATCAGGATGGGGTGAGGGAAGACTTACAAACTGTCTCACAGTCCTCAGCCCCTCTTCTATGACAGTGCTGCATTTAAAAGAAGCATCTAGGTTGGGCCTTGTGATGTAAGTCTGTAATTTTAGCAATCCAGGAGGCTGAGACAGGAGGATGGTCAGCCTGAGTAACTCACTAAGACTCTGTTTTAAATTAAAATATAAGGCAAACTAGGAGATTCAGCTTAGGTAGAAACTTGCTGCTTGCCTAGGAGAGTTTGTGTGCTCAGTTCTCAGCACACAAAATAAAGAGGAATGAAGGAGGGAGGGAGGGAGGGAGGGAGGGAGGGAGGGAGGGAGGGAGGGAGGACAAAGGAAGAAAGAGGGGAGGAACAGGAGCAGGAAAAGAAGAGAAAGACAATCAGAAAGAGAGAAAGGGGAGAAATGGGGAGATGGGGATAGAAGAGAGGGGAGGGGAGAAGATGAATGGGAAGGAGAAAGGGAAGGAGAGTGACAGGGAAAGATGAGAGACAGAGGAAGGAGGAAGGGAGGAAGAAAGAAGGATATAAGTATTTGTCTATGTACACATACATGTATATACATACGTGTGTGTGTGTGTGTGTGTGTGTGTGTGTGTGTGTGTACACATACACACATACATATAATTGGTTTCTAACTGATAAAGATTTTTGCCACTTAGGGAACATTAGGCCATATCTACAAACATCATTAGTGTCACAACTGGAGGCACACTAATGACACGCAGTGGACAGAGATCAGATCAGGTCCTAAAGAATCTCTCTGCAACAAAGCTTGTCACCAGCACCAGGGTTAAGAACCCAGAGACAATCTGATGAGATGGCTCGGTGGGTAGAGCAGTCACCAGGCAAGCCTGACAACCTAAGCTTCATCTCCTGAACTCATCAAAGAAACTGGAGGCGGTGCAATCCCAGAATCCCTCCAGCAAATGGGATGCGGAGACAGGAGAGTTCCACAGAAGCTCAGAAGCTAGAGAGCCTGGGGTCGAATTGCAGTGCCAGATGCAAGAGAGACGTCATGTCATCAAGATAAAAGATGACAACACACAAAAAAAACAAAACAAAACAAAACAAAACAAATTTGTCCCAAAGCCGGATGTGGTGGCACACGTCTTTAATCCCAGCACTTCGGAGGCAGAGGCAGGTGGATTTCTGAGTTCGAGGCCAGCCTAGTCTACAAAGTGAGTTCCAGGACAGCCAGGGCGATACAGAGAAACCCTGTCTCCAAAACAAAAACAAAAACAAAAACAAAAAACAAAAAACAAAACAAAACAAAAAGATGAGAACGACTCCAGGAAGTCATTCTCTGACCTCCACATGTGTGCTGTGGCACACACACCCCAGATAAATAATAGATTTAAAAGCTAGAAGAACCAGAAAGCTAACAGGATCTCCATATGGAGGGTGTGATCGGGTCTTCTGAAGCAGAGATGCGACTCGCTCACCCCAATTGTACACAATCTTATAAGCCAGCAAAATTCTGAGTCTTAAACGTTTTATTTTATTTATCTGAATTTAATATATTTTTTTAATTTCATGTCAGGCTGGTTGTCAGTGAAGGTGCATGTTTATATTCTCTGCATCTTATTAGATGATTATCTTACAAATGCTCCACTGTTTAGCTGGATCTCATCTTTAATTTTCTTTATCTGCCCCCATTTTCATCTCCCATAGATCTGATAAAGCTGCGTGCAGCAGGATCGCCACCCACGTGCTCGGCACGTGCTTACGTTGGAGGCAACCTCTCTGCCACACGCCACTGCAGGTGCCCTCCCCACTGTTTACCGCCCAGCTACATAAATAACAGATTGCTTAGAGATTTCACTGGATCTAGTCGGAAGCAAAACTCACCAATAATAATGTTTTTCTTCTCAGTCAATCTACTAGCAGGACATGTGCCTTTCCCACAAGCCTCAATCAGAACTAGTAACTCTCTAAGCCATCTCTGCATTTAAAAATAACCCTTTCCCCTCAGAATTCTGGCTTTCTCTTATTAGGTTGGAAAACGGGTGTGTGGTGTGTGTGTGTGTGTGTGTGTGTGTGTGTGCATGCGCACATATATAGATTTAGCTTTTTGCCTTCCAATTTGTGATCAGAGCAAAACCATTCTGGTTTCTGGCACACACGGTCCTCCCGTTTCATTGAATTACGAATGAACAATATGACTGATATAGACGCTATAGACAGAGCCGCAGATCCGAGCTTAGACTCTCATTCCAGAACCTCAAATCCTTTTAGCTTAAAATCTAAATGTACATAAAAGAATATATAATTTCTATTTTTTTTCCTGGCTGAATTTAAGACATAAAGCCGTGGCTATCCAAGAGGGCTGTGGTGCCTGTTTTTATAAACCTATATTTATTTCTTGGAATCTAAATGTCATCGCGCTGAATGGGCCTCTTATTTGAAGAGTCAAGTTCCCTTCAAGAAAGAGGCCATATGGTCCAATTCTGCTGAGCAGTCAAGTGATTTGCTAAGACAAGACCAGCCTTTAATGCTTTAATGTCACCTAGACACCATCTAGTCCATTTCCACTGGTTTTTGAGGCTGGCCAGCAGGCAGCCCCCAACACCTTTCTTCTTTCTCTCTCTCTCTCTCTCTCTCTCTCTCTCTCTATCTATCTATCTATCTATCTATCTTTCTCCTTGAGGGGACCTCCTTGCTCAGTCCCCTCCCTCTGGTCCTCCACACATTGATATTAATTATTAATTAAGCCACTTATTTTTCTCAATTATGTTTACTGGGGGGTCGGCATGGGGCACAGCGTATACATATCTCAGGGCACGTGGCAGTCAGAGGGCAACTTGCAGGAGCCCTGTCCTTCCTTCCATCATGTGGGGTCAAAGGTCATCAGACCGGCAGCAAAGGTGTTATTCATTGAGCCACCTCACAGGCTCTTATTATTAATGGAGACTCTTTAACTCTTGACCACATTGAATATTCCTTCACACTGGCTACACTTTCCAGCCGCACTCCAAGTGTGTGGCTTTTGGTCTGTTGCTGGTGAGCAGGGTTTGGTCCCTCCTTCCATTACAGCCACAAGGCTGGGATGAATAATAGCAAGAGGCAGGCGGAGATCACAACCACTCCACTCACCCGGGACGGATCCGCAGCCTCTATTTCTGCTTTTGGCACAAGCATTGCTTCGTATGCGCTAGAGCTTGCACGGCAAGGCACCGCCTTTCTATACTCCGGTTTTTCTTAACATTTAGAGACTTCTGAGTCTCGTGTAGAAGGAACACGGTTTAATTAAATCGTTTGTATCTAATCTCATATGTTGTGTGCGCAGTCTCTCTCTCCCTTCCAGCTCCTGTGCTCTGTTCAGTTACTGGTGATTGATCAACCCTCCCTTGCCTTTTTATTTATAGACTTTGGCTTCCCATTTAATATTTCTTAGTGCACTTATTTTTTTTCTAACTGCTGCTGCTCTGATTTTTTGGCATAGACGCTGGTGCCTTCTGGACTGTGGTAAGCTTTGACAAGACTGAAGAGGAGGCCCGACTGAATTTGTCTAGTACAGCTAGCGTTCCACTCAAAATAACTTTTCCTTTAAAAAATCTATTTTTACTGGTTCAAGCCTCGTCTAATCTTTCAATCATAAGGGTGAGCCTTGCATTTTATTTTAAAGTACACGGGGTAGCATTGAAGACTTAATAAATGAGGAAAATCATTTAATTCTCTACATTTAACATGGGTTAATGTCACAGATTTTAATCCCTTGTTTGATTCTAGTGGAATAACCAGCTTTATAGGAGAAAAATATCAAACACTTGGCCTTTTTCAGTAAAAAGAAAAAAAAATCTTCCCCTTCGAAAATTCTTGAACTTCGTACATGACACAGACCGGTATCGGCAACCCTCAGTGAAGACTTACATAAGAAGCGGGAAACTTGGTGTAAATGGTGTCCTTGAGAAGCCACTCTCGGGAATGTCCATCCTGTGCACCCCCTGTGTGCTAAATTAGCACTATCCGAGCTGTTTGCATTTGTGGAAATTGGATTAACAAAGGAAATTGGAATTATTAAAGGACTGGAAAGGGAATTTTTTAATTGGCCCACGTTTGCCGCGGCTAGCCAGGCCACTTCATCAGCTCCTGGTGGGCACTGAACTTACTCTGCTCTTTGAGGCTTCATGGAAAATAACTAATAAGATAAAATGAGAAGCGGTACGGAGCAGATTAATTCAGGAAAAAAAATAACTCGTGTCTGTCACTTCCTATTATCATAGAAAGGCTGCAACTATTGATCAAAAAGATGATTTTTTTTCTTATTTTTGAGTAGGTGAGAAAAAATGTTTCTGGTTATTCAGCTTAAAATATATATATTAAAAAGGCAATAAAAAAAAGTCTAGCTCCAACTTCTGCTTCCGATGGCCCTGTTCGCCACCTGCCATCCTCAAAGACCCCTATTTTATTAGTTTCTTGGGGATGTGTTCAGAGTCTCATTACGCAGTTATAATCAGGTGTAAACTTAGATCAATGCTGTCCCTGCGTCTTATATAAAACATGGAGCGCATACCCCCGGAGTTTCCGATGCAACTGGAAGAGCTTTCCAATCCAGGCTGATTTCATTTTCCGTGCCTCCTCACAGTACGTGGAAGACAACAGGCCCTGATTCACTCACCAAGTCCCCCACTGACGTGCACAGTGGTTATTTCTGGCTTTTTGTATGGCAAACGATGTCATAACAAAGAAGCTTGTGTACGACTCGCGCCCCGCGTGCGCACGCAGTCTTTTCTGTAGGATAAACTCCAAGGAGTGGAATTTCTGGGTATGAGGGGGCATTAATATGTAGATAGGCAGGGGTGATTTGTGCTCCCTGAGAATTGTATCGTTTCAGTCTGATAGGTTAAAATGTCTTTGTATTCAAGTTTAATTATTATGTATCTCATGATAAACAATTTGAACTTTTAAAAATATTCTTAAGGTTCAGTTGTATTTCTCTTCCTTCCTAACAATATTTTTATTATCTACCCACATTTTTAAAAATCAACAAGTAGTTTTCCTATTGTCAATTTCTAGAAGTTCCACGTACAATCTTTGATCCATTATGAGTCTTATTTATCCAAATACTATTGAATGTATTCATTTCCTCATGAGGGGGTGTATCTTGTGTGTGCTAGGCATTATGGTGAGGACTCTGAATACATATCTTAATTGATCTAAATTAAAATAGTTAATCTTTATTATCAACTTGACTGGGCTTAGAACCACTGTGGAAATACTCCTCTGGGTGTCTATAAAGATGTTTCCAGATTTATCTAATGAAGGCGTGAAGCCTCACCCTCATTGTGGGTGGTGCCATCCCGTGGGTGGTGCCATCCCGTGAGCTGTGCCATCCCATGGGCAGTGCCATCCTGTGGGCGGTGCCATCCCGTGGGCGGTGCCATCCTGTGGGCGGTGCCACCCTGTGGGCCGTGCCATCCCGTGGGCGGTGCCATCCCGTGGGCTCCCATCCTAGAATGAATGGGAGCGCTCCATCCAGTGCTCTTCTTTCTCTGCTTCTGGACAGTGTATATAACTGGCCAGCGCCTCAGGCTCCTGCTGCCCCGATGTCTGTCATGATGCTCGGCACCCTCAGACTGTGAATCAAGATAAAGCCTTCTTCCCCTCCTTAAGTGACTTTTGTCAGTTACTTTATCACAGAAACATGAGTTTTTTTTCTAATAACCTATTTTCCGGATGGGAGGATAAAGTTAAAAACACATCTAAGTGCCCCCAAATCGCTCAAGCAGTGACAGATGGAACCAGACTTTATATCCATATAACATGACTGAACGCCTTAGCTCTCGTATACTTAACTATACGGTATCCCACGACGCACATATCTAGCAATAAATCTCGGCAGCATTAAAATCAACCTGGATAAATAAATCTTCAATGGTAAGATTAGTAGGGGTCTAAGCCAGTAGGATTAGGTCCCCAGAGTGTGACACTCTCCCAGTACCTTTGTCCCTGTGCTTCCAGTCCCCGTGTCCCCTCGGCATCCTTCCTCCCTTCACTCCTCTTCTCATTCACTTAAAGGTACTGTCTTAGTCAATCTTACATCCAGACACTGAGTGTGACAAACACTGACCTGAATCTGTTCCATTTCACCTGCAATGGCTTCCTGCTTCTCTCTATACCTGAGCCCTTCCTAAGAACATGTCCTATGAGAAAAACCATTCTATACTTCAAAATTATCACTTAATAGGATCCCGTGCTCCTTGGCGGTCTGACTTCAGCCAAACTGCCCAAGCCCCAGCCAGTCACCTGACCTGGCAAGTCACCTGAAGCCACGAGAGAGTGGTAACTGCCTAGAGAACTGGTTTTCCAAAGGAGATTGAATTTTAAAGGATGTCGCACTAAGCCAAGGGAATGAAGCACTGAGGAAGCATTGTAGGTGCCATGCTGGAGAAGGAAGCCACCTTCCCCAGCATCTCCAACCATCACCTAAGCAAGCAGCCATTCTTATCCCTATTACAGAGACACATGTGCACAGAAGTTTAAGCCCAGGTCGTGTACTGTATGCTTGGGTTTCATTTGTTTTTAATTTATCTTGTTTTTCTATGATCTCTTCCCCTTTTTAAAGCCAAATGCAAATGTTCTTAAGTAGTTGAGGGTTCCCAGTCCAATCAGTGTGTGGTTTAACTATCATTCACTCCCACTACTTTCTCATGAAAAATCTACCCCAACCCCAAGATTTTCACCAGCCTACAAAGGCTGAATTGTGGCTAACTATCTTTTCACTGCATCTTTAAAGGAGAAGTACTGAAAAATATCACTTATAACTACATAGGACAATTTTTACCATCTATTAAATCACTGTTGCAATCCAACTAAGTCACCACACGGAAAAGCTAAGTTGGGGGCTGGAGAGAGCTTAGTACTCATCGTTCTTCTACAGAGCCTGAGTTGAGTCCCCAGTACCCACATTTGGGGGCTCATATCTGCCTTTAACTCCAGTTCTGAGGGAGCCAATGTCCTCTTCTTGTATTAATACTCACCTTCATGCATATTGTGCGTGTACATAGACTCAGGTGGAAATACGGACACATAGAATTTTAAAAATCAATAACTAATCTAAAAAAAACAGTTTAAACGCTAATTGTTATTTTATTTCATGTCACTGTGGATTGAATCTAGGGCCTCAAATGCAAGACAAGCTCTCCATCTCTGAGCTATGTCCCCCAGCCTTCCAAACTAAATATTAAAATCAGTCCTCAGAGTTTTGCTCAGTGGTAAAGCACTTGCCTAGCATGTGTGAGACCCTTGGTTCAATCCTCAGCACGGCAAAAAATAAAAACTAAAAATAAAAACCATATGGTCTCACTATATCCAGAAAAACATCGACAAATTCTATATACATTCCTGGTTGGAGAAAAAAAAAAATAAAACTTTCCACAAACTAGGAATGGAATGGAAACTGATAATGGCCACTTTAAAAAGCCTGCAGCTGACATCATACTTACGGATTGCATTAGAGAGTTAGAACCTCTGTAACAAAATTCTGTTAGTGAGGTGGCTTTAATGGCAGGGATTAATCTCTCTCTTCAGGATGCTAAGCTGCAAGGTCTAACGCTGGTAGAGTTGCTCTCCCCCTGAAACCTCCCCCCTGGGCTTGTAAGGAGTTATCTTCTCCCTCTGCCTCTACCTGGGCTTCCTCTGGGCTCAAATACGTCTGAGACCTAATTTCTCATCTATTAATGTCTGTCATATGGGATTAAGGCCCAATCTTAGGACCCAGTTTTATTTTGACTGCCTCTGTAGAGAGTCTCTCTCCAAACAGTCATAGCCTGAGGTACTAAGGGTCAGACTTTTAATATAGAAGTCTGGGTCTGGGGCAGGGGCAGGGGCAGGGGCACAATTCATCCATAGCAATGCATAGAGACAGTACTTGCCCCTAAGATAAAGATGTGCAAAAATGTCTGCTATCAACACCTTTTCAACAGCACAGCCATAACTCTAGTCACCTCCAAACGATAAGGAACAAAAGACAACTAGGTGGAAAAGGGACACATAAAACTCTTTCTACTCATGGACAAGTTGACGAACTGTGTGGCAATCCTGATAGAAGAAATGAAGCAGCTGCTAAGATATTAAACAAGTGAGCAAATTTTAAAAGATAAAGCTACAAAACTCAAGAGAATTTCTCTGCACTGCCAATGAACAGCTGAATATGAAATGTTTTAAATGTTTTTTACAATAGTATAGAAAACATGAAACACTTCAGTATACATCTCATCAATACGTTTGAGATTTATACAGTGAAAGCAAGAAAACACTGCTGAACTATAGTTGCATACGCCTTTGTCCCTGAAACTCAACAGTGTCAGGTTGTCAAATAGCTACCGACTGATGTATTCTAGCTAAATCCTCACTAAAATCTCAGCAAGCTTCTCTGGAGAAACTGATGGACAGTCCTGACAGATAAGGAATGTCCAACTGGAAAACAAAGGACAAATCTGACTATCATTTCCTGAAAGAAGGCAGAACTGTCTTTGTCATCTAAAATATCCAAACAGACAAATGAACCGATATAAATGTACTTCTACCCACATGCAAACACTTGAGTCCTGGGAAAGACACACAGACAGATGAATGGGAAAGGGAGGTGACTTTTCTACAAACCGTACTGCTTCCATCCAGATAAAGCTCATTAAAAAAATAAACCTTAACCCGACCTCACATCTCATCGAAGATAAATGAACTCCAGGGGCTGGAGAGAGGAGGCAGCAGTTGAGAGCACTGGTCGCTCTCACAGAGGAACTGGACTTGGTTCCCAGCAGCCACACAAAATCATAAACCATCCAGTAGCTCTAGTTCCAGTGGATTTGGTCCCCTTTTTGGCCTCCATAGGCATCATGAATGCATAAGGTACACAGATTATATATATATATATATATGTGTGTGTGTGTGTGTGTGTTATGTGTGTGTTGTGTGTTGTGTGTGTGTGTGAAAGCAAACATCTGTACACAACAAATAAAATAATTTTTTAAATGAACCCAAAATGTGAATTTAAGATCAACATGTATGTAAATGTAAAAAAAATTAATTTGTAAAAATTATAACCTCTTAAGAAATGAAAATCTTTTTGATATTAGATAAAGATTTCTTAGATACAAATATATATACAGATGCAGCAATCCTTTTTAAAAGTAACACAGTAGCTCCCTTGTCAAAGATCTAGTGACCATAGGTGTGTGGGTTCATTTCTGGGTCTTCAATTCTATTCCATTAATCTTCCTGCCTGTCACTGTACCAAAACCATGCAGTTTTTATCACAATTGCTCTGTAGTACATCTTGAGATCAGGCATGGTGATTCCTCCAGAGGTTCTTTTATTGTTGAGAATAGTTTTCACTATCCTAGGTTTTTTGTTATTCCAGATGAATTTGCAAATTGCTCTTTCTAACTCTGTGAAGAATTGTGTTGGAATTTTGATGGGGATTGCATTGAATCTGTAGATTGCTTTCAGCAAAATGGTCATTTTTACTATATTAATCCTGTCAATCCATGAGCATGGGAGATCTTTTCATCTTCTGCTGCATATGTACCAGAAGATGGTCTAGTTGGTCACCAATGAGAGAAAAGGCCCTTGGTCCTATGAAGGTTCTATGCCCCAGTGTAGGGGAATGCCAGGGCCAGGAAGCAGGTGTGGGTGAGTTAGTGAGCAAGGGGGTGGGGGGAGGGAGGAGATTTTTAGAGGGGAAACCAGGAAAGGGGACAACATTTGAAATGTAAATAAAGCAAATATCTAATTTTTAAAAGTAACACAGTAGAACTCAGTGAAATTAAGACGATCTGCTCTTCAGATGCTATTTCTTAAATGGAGGGATTCACAGTCTAGAAGGAAATTGGTGAGTCCAATAGCTAATAGCAAATTTGTATCCAAGTAACTCCCAAACTCAATAAAGTCAGATGTGGGTACACTTCTGTAATCCCAGCACTCAGAAAGCTAAAGCAGGAGGGTCACCTCCTTGGTAGTGAGGCCAGCCTGGGCTACACAGTGAGTTCAAAGATAGCCTGAGATAGAAAGTAAGGTCCTGTCAAAAGCAAAACACAGCAAAGCCCTCACTTCACTATGGAAACAAACAGTCCAACTAAAGCATAGGCAGGGCTTGAGAAATAAACATGGGGCTTCTTCCAAAACTAGAAATACCGCTCGTGACACAGCCAGACCATGCCTGGACATTCACCCTAGGAAATCAAAGTGACCACCCCAGAGAGAGTCCACTGCGCATGCTCCTTCCTGCTACAGCCGCATCATAAGGAGCCTAAAGAGTCAGCTCAAGTGACCAAGGACAGAAGATAAATAAGGAAAGCATGACAGCTATAAACACTGATATTATTCAGCCACAAAGTGAGTAAGATTGTGTCGCTCACAGGAGAACAGATAGAACTGGAGGTCACGTTAAGTGAAATGAGCCAGGCTCAGAAAGACGGATGCCAGGCATTCTATTCTCAAATTCGTATAAATAATTACACTATACAGAGGAAGTTATAATCCAAGAAAACAAGGTACATGGTACAATTGCACCAATGCAGAGAATGAAAAGTAGGTCTGAAGCAGTGGAAAAGAGGTAAATGATTGCTTGAAGGGATGAGAGCAAGCACTAACCAGGAGGTACACTGAAACCCTTGGTGGACATATTCACTGCACCACTGGTGTACACATATAACCAACCAAATGTCATATACTCACTACTTGTATTTTACTGTAGACTGATTGTACCTCCGTAAAGCGCCAGCTAGAGGTCCACAGCTCACCGTCCAAGTGTCCCTCCGCTCTGCTCTCCAGCAGAGCTCACTGCACCCTGGACCCTTCCCACTCTAAACTCTGCCATGCTGTCTCTGGCTATTGAAACAATGCTTCTTCGTCTTCAAGTCTCCTTGGAGTCCAAGTAAAATGTGATTGATCATCTCTAAAGGCTGTTCCTAGCCTTCCATATCACCTGGAGACGCTCCTGGCTGCAGAATGTCACCTATTGGTTTCTTCTGCCCATGTGATCTGGTTCTTAGGTAGTCAACGGCGCGAGCAGACTGACGGTTCCTTGACAGAGAAGATGGGGGTTTGTTGCTTGGTTAGCTGCCCGTTTCGTTTCATGGCTTAGCAGAAGTCTTCATTATTGAAGCACTGTGTAAGTGTTTCAAGGGTGGATGGATGCATGGAGGGAAGAACAGAGGATAACATAGTCTATTCCCTCTGCTCAAGTTTATTTCTGAAAGGCAACTTCAGTTGTAATAATCCAGTTGGTGCAGATGTGTTAATTGGTGCTCGTGTGTTTTCAGCACAAGGAACTCATTTTCAACATGTCTCCCTGGAGATAACCTCTTAACCCAAAGGAACAATTCTTTCGATAGACACTTCAGACACTATGGACTGATGGGGATATAAACACCAAGAACACAGAAGAGTCTGCCATGCCTTCACATGATCCTAGCTGGCAGCCGCCAGGAAACGATGGAACCCCATCTGAGTCCATAGATTTCTCCCAAGACTCCCCCACCATCTCCGAGGAGTAGCTATGAGACTGGAAGCAGCTGACGTGCCAACCCTACATTGCCTGAAAATGAGAAGCGCCTACAATATCATTTTCTTAACTGGTAGGGGAACTGAGGAACAAAACATCCAAGAATTCACAAGAATTCAGAGGCAAAATAAAAAGTTGCTCAGTATTTCTGGCTCCCCCAAACCCAGGATTTCCAGTTCATGTTGTTTCAAGATCCCACAAAACCACTGGGGAGGAAAAAAAAGGTTTGACATTCTCCTAAAGTTGCTATATCCTACAACTCACCATATAGTGCCAGCAATACTAGTCATTTGAGGGCAGAGGTTATTTATTGGCCATAGTAGAGAGTTTGATAACATTTTCACCCGAGCATAATAAGAACTATATAAGCTACCCTACTCTGGAATACAGAGTGGGCTTAATATAACAATAACGAAACAGGCTTCAGAGTCCAGAAATGACTCGAAGACAAAGCTGAACAACAGTAACTACTGAACTACTCATAAATGCTCAGAGTGTAATAAGTTGCTTTCTTTTTATTACTAAGTTGCTAAATCAACCTAATATGACAATGAGCTAATGACAGTGCCTTGCTTCCTCATAGACCTTCAATCATTCATTTGCTAAGTATCTTCCATAGACCTAACATACAAAAGACTCACTTGAATTGCTATTTCTCGTGTGTGTGTGTGTGTGTGTGTGTGTGTGTGTGTGTGTGTGTGTGTGAGAGAGAGAGAGAGAGAGAGAGAGAGAGAGAGAGAGAGAGTGTGTGTTTAGATGTAGAAGAGGGCTTTGTAAGAAATGCTCTGGAGTTCAGAGCTTACTCTAAGAATTACTAGACATAAGAGGAAGATTTTAAACATTGGAGTTGAATCATCTGATCTAGATCTTTACAAGAACTCGTTAGCTACGACATGGAACGTATGGGGCTTGGTTGCATAGCTTAGCAGACGCCTTCATTATTAAAGCACTGTACATGGACTATGAGAAAGGTAGGAGTGGACCAAGACCAATTACAACATCACAGCAGTCCAGGAAAAGAAACGATAGTGACTCGGGCTAAGGTCCTATCAATGAAGAAAAGTAACAGAGACTGAGGCAGGAGGATTTCAAGTTCTAAGTTAGCCTGGGAAATGTAAAAAGAACATCTCAAAACTAAGAGAGGAATGCTAGAGAGGTGAGCCAGCAGTTAAGAGCACTGGCAGCTCTCACAGAGGACACCAGCTTCCATTCCCAGCAGCCTCGTGGAGCGCTCAACAATCTGTACCTCCAGTTCCGGGGCATCCAGCGCCCTCTACTGGTCTCTCTGAGCATCAGGCACCCACAGGATATACAGACATGGAGGCAAAACACTCATAACAAAAATACTTTTAAGCAAAATCTTGCTAGTGTATGCAATGGTGTCAGCGTTTGGAAGCTGATTATGGGATGGATCCCTGCATATGGCAATCACTAGATGGTCCATCCTTTCGTCACTGCTCCAAATTGTGTCTCTGTAACTCCTTCCATGGGTGTTTTGTTCCCATTTCTAAGAAGGGGCCAAGTGTCCACACTTTGGTCTTCATTCTTCTTGCTGACACCATTGCATACACTAGCAAGATTTTGCTGAAAGGACCCAGATATAGCTGTCTCTTGTGAGACTATGCCGGGGCCTAGCAAACACAGAAGTGGATGATCACAGTCAGCTATTGGATGGATCACACGGCCCCCAATGGAGGAGCTAGAGAAATTACCCAAGGAGCTAAAGGGGTCTGCAACCCTATAGGTGGAACAACATATGAACTAACCAGTACCCCAGAGCTCTTGTCTCTAGCTACATATGTATCAAAAGATGGCCTAGTCGGCCATCACTGCAAAGAGAGGCCCATTGGACTTGCAAACTTTATATGCCCCAGTACAGGGGAACCCCAGGGCCAAAAAGGGGGAGTGGGTGGGTAGGGGATTGGGGGGGAGGGGGTATGGGGGGCTTTTGGGATAGCATTGAAAATGTAAACGAGGAAAATACCTAATAAAAAATAAATTAAAAAATACTTTTAAATGAGAAAGGAAGAGAATCAAGATGGCATATAAATATACCTCATGAGATTTGATATAAAATTAGAAATAGGATTTGTATAGACAATGCTTAGATTTTTAAATTGTGCCAAGTACTTACTAGGTACTAAAGGTCATTAATTTTTAACTTGTTCAGTATAATTGAACCAAGAGATACTATAACAAAAACTATATTACAACTCAATATTTTATAAATATCTACCCTAAACTATCTACACCAAACTCATTAACTAGTAAATGGCAGTGGTGGCCCTGTAAAATGAACTTCTTCAGGTTCTAACCACAACCCTCTAGTGATAGCATGCCAATAACAAAGCTAAGGGGGTTACCACCACCATTTCTCAGGGCAGCAGCAGTGCAGAGGTGGAGCCCTAATACCTTGTCTGCTTCCCCAGTGCACACGGACAGCCAAACCCAGGAAAGATGGGTATTGCCTGCAGATGCTCTGAGTGGTCAGCTTCTAATGGCTGCTTCTCTTGTCCCTCACACACGGGTCCTGAGTCCTAGGACAAATCTTCAGCTTTGCCACTGTCCTCTTGCCTCTCACAATCTTCTCCCAAGATTCAGTCTAGAGATTTTCAATTTCTTAAAACAAGATCTCACACAGCCAAGGGTAGCCTCCAATTTACAGGGTAGCCAAAGATGAGCCTTGAACTTCTGACTGTTTCTTCTTTTCTGGCCAGACTAGGTATGGTTAGGTTACTGTCCTCAGGGCACTTGGAAGTGTCATCTTCTTCTCACCTAAGGGGACACGTGCTAGCTACTCTAAATCTTCCCCCCTGGCTCAGCCCTCCCCCGTGCTGGGTCATCATGGGTTAAAACTCACCCTTTAAAATATGGGTTCTTCTTTGCTTCTCTGAGGAAGGGATTGTTTTTGTCACCATCGACACCCCCCCCAACTGGGTAAGATAGTCTATTATTTTTAAATCGGTCTTAATTGTTTGTACATGCTTTTCAATAATTCTTTGTACAATTGGTATTTAATCAATAGTTGAATGTCAGTTCCTTCTGCCAGAATGAAGATTAAATGATGCTTAAGATCATCTCACCTTTATTTATTTTCGAAGGGACAGTTTCTACCAGATGTGTGAAGTCATGAGTAATAAACTGGATAAATATATTAATACACTTACTCAAAGGGACTATAGACAAGAGATACCCTGTGTCTCCAGTGAGTTTTGTGTTATTTAAATATTTTATAGGGCTCAGAAAGATGACTTAGTAAATAGAAGTGCTTGCTATGCAAGAGTAACAACCTGAGTTTACCCACATGGAAAGCAGACCCAGTGGTGTACACCTGTAATCTCAGACTATTACAGTGAGATGGGAAACAGAGACAGAACAATCTCCAGAAACTTGTGGGCCATCTATCCTAGCATCCATAGCAGAAATGAGAGATCCTGCCTCGAACACGGTAAGAAATGGCCAGAGAGATGGCTCCGTGGTTAAGAGCCCTTGCTGCTCTTACACAGAATTCAGGTTCAACTCCCAACATCCACTTGGCAGCTCACAACCATCTATAATGCTGTCCCACGGGATCTCTTCTAGGCTTCGGTGATGGCTGGGCCTCGAGCTTTATTACAGGCAGCACCTGGCATGTGGCAGGCTCACAATGAATAATTGTTAAATTAGTAAGTGATGGAAGGAAATAAGAAGAGCTCAATGACATTTTGCATAGGACAGAAATGAGCTTAAGAGTATGAATGAGAAGCGAGAGAGATGGCTCAGAGGTGTAGAACACTGGCTGCTCTTTCAGAAGATTCTTAGCATCTGCATGGCAGCTAGTACCACTCTGTAATTCCGGTTCCAAGGGATTCTGGCTTCTGGAGTAAAGCATACACATGACGCAGGCATACATGCAGGCAAAACACACATACACGTAACATGAATGTAAATAAATATTTTTAAATGAGTATGAATGACTCCTTGCATACAACCTGTAATTTACGGAATCCTGGGTCAAACTTAGGGTCTTGTAGTTTCTAGCATACGTCTCTGTGCATAGACTAGATCTCACACTTCCTCAAGGGGTCTGATCTAGGAGAGAGGTATTCATTGGATCACCGAGATTTGACGTTGCTGGGATCACAAGATGATCCATGTGAACACAGCTTCCAGCTCTGGCTGGGAGGCCAAGCTGGGAGCGAATCAGCAAGGCCTGGCTCTTTCACTTCACAAACAGATTGGAGGGTGATAGAGAAGAGACCACTGGGAAGACTGATTCTACACACCAAAAGCAACTGCTGGGTCACACGTTCATAGTTCAAACCTATAAATATTCCCATTAAGACTTATTTCATTGTATTTGTTTCTTTGTGTCTGTGTGTGTCTGTGTGTGTCTGTGTGTGTCCACAGAGTCCAGAGGGGGGAATTGGGTCCCCCTGGAGCTGGAATTACAAGGGTTTGTGAGCCATTCAACATGGATGCTGCCATCTGAAATCCACTCCTCGTGACTGAGCAGCAAGCTCTCTACATCACTGAGCCATCTTCCCAGCCCCTGCTGATACATTTTAAACAAGCACCCTCGCTTATTTTATGCATCTGAAAGTCTGATCACAACTGATTTAAAATTGGGATAATTACCTATTAATTACCATATCAACGTGTTTCCTTCACACATTAAAGAGCATAAAAGATGGGACTGATGTAAGCATTCCCAGCCCAGGGCCATTGTGGTTAAGAAAACAAGATTAATGGACACGTGTATACACTTGACACTTTGTCTCCGCACAGCTGATCACAAGCAAGGTAACATTCCCTAAAATGTTTCCTTTGATTGTTTTTTTCCTCTCCGGTCCTCATGAGATCTCCTGTGGGAACCGTAGGAGTAAATCTTTAAGGATCTGCAAGCTGCTTTTCTGCAGTGTCTAAGATAACATATGAGCCTGTTTCGTTACTAATTGGTAAGTAATTGGAAACAATGCGTATTGTTAACTTCTGTGACTTGGGGGGTATGGTTTGGTTTAGTTGGATCAGCTGGACATGGAATGACCGCTTCCTAGACGGGATTAAGCCTAAAATATGTGTGTGAAAATGCTAGCAACCGCGTCATGGCGTTCCTATGAGAACTTAGTAAGGTAACATGGAAAAGGCCCCAGCCCACCACCAAAGAGACTGAAGAATGAGAGTGCTCTGCTCTCAGGGCTAAAAATGTGCACGTCTGTATGAAAGATAGGAGAGGGCAACGCTTTGGGGCTTCTACTGTTGTATTTTGTTGTTGTTGTTGTTGTTTAAAGAACTGAACTACTATTTCATTCTAGTGGGCTAGCTCCCAGCAGATGAGGCTCTCCTCCTTTTGCTTTCACCCAGCTCCAAGGCTGACCTCTGCAGTCCCCTGACCTCCTCATTCTGCTCTTGTATTCCTTTCACTGTTTGTTGGACACCTCTTCCTGCTCACAAAGGCCACGTCTGGCAAGGCTGTGTTTAGACTCATTCATCTCTGCATAATCCAAAGATTCAGAGGTCATGCCAAAGCCAATTGTGTTACTACCACCGAAATGGGACTAAATATCATCTTATAAAAGTGATATATAAAAATTGCTAAACTATTTGTTTACCACTCCATTCCCTCTTCTTATTACAAAATAATAATAGTAGTAGTAATTTAGAGTCGGCCAGCATCCTTAACTAAGACAGTCTCAGAAGCTTCTGTCTTCCCAGTTCACCTCTGTATTAACTATTTTCCTTATTGCTATGACCCAACACCTGACAATAAACAACTTCCTGGAGGGAACGTTTATTTGGGTTCATGATTTGAGGATATAATTTATCGTGGCGAGGAAGGCATGACTCTGAGTGGGCCTACGGAGCTTGAGGTGGCTTGGTCATGTCTCTCTAGATCAAGAACAAGAAAGAGATGAAGGCGACTTCTCAGCTGCCTTGCCTCTTTTCCTTTCTCATTCAGTCTAGGACCCACCCAAGAGATGGCTCCCCTTTCCCAGAGTGTGCATTCTGGGTGAGTTTCCCTGCTTCAGTTAACTCTCTCTGAAGACATCTTCACAATCACCCATAGTGCTCTTCACTGATGCCATTTGGTTTTTCTTAATCCAACCAGGCTGAAAAGTCAGCCAGCCCACTGTGCAAGCAGCAAAGCTGTGTCTGACTCCAGCTCTTCCCTTGGCCTCTTCCTCTTGAGGTGGTGTGTTCGTCTCTTCAAGCACATGCCTTGATTGACTCCTTTCTTTATATGGGTGCCAACCCTACATTCAGGTGAATAACCTGTAACAATTCACCAGTCATCAGAAAAGAGCATTGGACCCCAAGATACTTCCAGAAACTTAACTCCAAACTGTTTTTTAAAAATAATAAAGAGTCACAGGAAATGTTTCTAAAAGATGGTTTTTCTATTTCTCAAAAGACTAGATTTCACCCTTAAGATAAGCCTGGACTCGGGGGCTACCCACCTGGGTATTGTGGGCTTGGGAGATAGAAAAGCAATAAAGAATACTACTGCCCTTGCAGAGGACCGGAGTTTAATTTCCAGCATCCCCATAGTAGTTAATAACCATGTGTGAGTCCAGTTTCAGGAAATCTGATCCCTTCTTCTGCCCCTAAGAACAATAGGTATACATGTGGTATACACACTTGAGAACACACACACACATATACACAACATACACACACAAAACATGACACACTCATAAAATTAAAATAAATATTTTTAAAGTAATGACACTGCTCATACCTCCTGTGTATATAATCGAAGAAACCCAGCTCTAACTCACATACTTTGGAAGCAGATAGCTCTGTCGATTGTTTTATTACATTTTTCTGTTGGGGCAGTGGCACCTGCCACTACATGTTTGTGGAAATCAGAGGACAATTTGAGGAAAGTGGTTCACTTCTTCCTCCATGTGGGTCCCTGATACTCTGCTCATCTGTCTCAGCAGCCTTTACCCACTGAGCTGCTTTGGGTGTGTGTAGTAAGGCAAAAGTGTGTCCTCTAAGAATGTTTTAGGGAGGATCCCTTATTTACCATAATTAGGCATATATAGAACCAATCCCAGATGCACTGTGGGTAGGGACACATGGAGTAGGAAGAGCAAATTATGGTCTATCAAAGTAGGAAGGGCACAAACTATGCCACTTACTAACAAACCCCACCATCTTTCAGCCCCCATTAAAAGGACCCTGAAGCTGCAGCCTGAGCCCCACTAGTGTCTCATTCATATGGCCTGCTGTCTCTCTTAACAATGTATACCTCTCTAACCTGTGCCTTGACAATGTATACCTCTATAACCTGTGCCTTGACAATGTATTCCTCTATAACCTGTGCCTTGACAGTGCATCCCTCTATAATCTGTGTCTTGACAGTGCATCCCTCTATAATCTGTGTCTTGACAGTGCATCCCTCTATAATCTGTGCCTTGACAGTATATCCCTCTATAATCTGTGCCTTGACAGTGTATCCCTCTAAAACCAGAGTCTTGACAGTGTATCCCTCTATAATCAGAGTCTTGACAGTGTATCCCTCTATAACCAGAGTCTTGACAGTGCATCCCTCTATAATCTGTGCCTTGACAGTGTATCCCTCTATAATCAGAGTCTTGACAGTGTATCCCTCTATAATCTGAGTCTCAACAGTGTATCCCTCTATAATCCATACTGCTGCTTTTCTCCAAATAAAATCATCATGCTACTTTTACAAATTTGTGTGGGCTCTTCTTCCCAATTGTTTGAATAAGAAGTCAAGAACCTGGAAACACAGGTCCAGATCCCAACCACCAGTTACAGAGTAGCAACGGGTGAGTGATGTCACTGTGGAGTTACTTCTATCTTCCGTTTGGGTAATTGCCTACCAGTTGTTTTTAAGTTCCTTGATTGTGACAGATTACACAGACTAATAAAGAATCTACTGACTATTTTGAGAGCCAATTACCAATAAACTGATATCTATCTGGAATTAAAACTGTATTTTAATGAATCATATTAATAACTTTTGATATAGTTGTAAAACAAAGGGTAGTTTGATTCCTTTTGGATCAACACAGTGCATAAATAAATGGGTGGGATGCCTGGCTGCTTTTCTGTGCTTCATTCTCTTTATTGGAGGTACAGGATCCTTTGTGGTCCAGCAGAAAAGTGAGCAAAGGAGACAGGAGAAGTGCTAGAGTTGGAAAGGCGCATTGGTAGATCAGAGATGGTAAATACCAGGCAGCCAGGACAAGCTCAGATCAAACCAGTTCAACAGACTCGGGGCCCAGTATACAAACAGAACAGGTATGTTTAATCACCAAGGTTGTGAAATATGTGTCTCAGGCCATCACCTGGGATGTTGGCTCCGTAACTTTGCTGGATACTGCAATCACCTGGGAACCCAGTAAACACCAGAGAATCAGTGAGCAATGGTAAAAAAAAAAAATCGACCTTTACATTTTTACCAGGTTTCCCCTAGTCATTCTGGTATCCATCAGAATTTGAAAAGCAGTGACCTGCCACACCAACCTCTAGGTGCGAAGAGGTGACTCCGAAATACTCCCATGGACTACGAAGTCCAATGGAAGGAAATGGAGGAAAGGTTGCATAATGGAGGAATTGTATTCCTCTAAAATAATCTATTTGGGATTTTTTTTCCATTTCACAAAATGCACTTTAGGTCAGGTAGTGACCTCCCAGCCAAGCCTTTGAGTGTGAGGACTGAAATGAAGCTCAGTGTTGTTCACAGAGCTTTCACTGTGTGACTGTTGGTGTCCCGCCAGGCTTCCTACACACGGAGCCAAGGACCACCAAACACACAAGCAAGCTGCTCCCTCTGGTAGATCCCAGCCCTATGTTCCACACTATGCTGTTTGGGAAGGATGCTACTGCACATCTGTTTCTCCAGCATCTTCTACACAGCTGTCTCCCCTCACCTGCCTCAAGGCCATGGATTTGCTAGACTCTTGGCCGCTGACTGAATTGATTGGTGCAGGGCATTCCATTCCTAGCGGGATTCCAACTGAGGATGCTACTTGCATGGCCTTGCCTGATGCGTGATCGGGAAATTTCCTCAGCATCTTACGCTGTCTCACTGCACAGCCTGTAGAATGCACCAGGCACCTTCAGATGCTAAATCAGCACTGGGATGCAGCTGCAGTGGCACAAACAGGATGTGATTGAAGATTAGGTTTGGTATTGTGCCCATAAACCACAAATGCTAACTCTGACATTCTTGCGCACATCCGACTTGCCAGCAAGAACGACGCTGCAAGAGGATCCTTCTGCACACGTTTATTGGGAGAGCTTGATTGCAGAGGCAAAGAGAGACCCCCAAGCCCAGAACTGGTGCTGCTTATATAGGCCTAGGAGAGGCGTGTCTCATACCCGGATTGGTTGTGCATTCTACCTCATTTGCATGTTCCTCATCTGATTGGTTATTCTCTCTCAGTACCTCACAAAACCTCATTATCATACCTCATTTGCATGTCTCACATCTGATTGGTTAACTCTCTTAGTACTTTGCAGAGCCTCATTATCATGCCCGGGCCAGGCAGTGTTTTGGCGAAAAAACTTTACTGCATAAGTACTCATTGGTTGTTTGCCCAAACTTATGCGTGTTGGCCAGCAGTAGCCTGCGCCACCCTGCAACGGCACATGTGGCTTCCCACATGACATCATCAGCCACTCGAGATAAGCTGGAAAGAACAGTATTGGGTCCATAAATGATGGGGTCACCGAGTCTAGGAACCAAGCCTAGATTTCTGTTTTTGGAGGCTAAGGCAGCTTAGTCAGTAAAGCGTTTGCCTCACAAGCACGAGATCCAGAATTTTATCAACCCAGATCCCAGATTTCATAAAAGCTGGGCAGTGAGATGTACCTTTATAATCCCAATACTGGGGAGGCAGAGACAAACAGATCCCTGGGGTTCACTGACCAGACAGATTCACTTACTTGATGAGCTCCACTCCAATGGGAGAGCCCCATCTCAAAATAAAAATCGATAATGAATGAAGGATGATACCCAAGGTTGTCTTCTGACCTCCACACACATGTGCACATAAGAATGCGTATGCCCATCCACACATGAACACATGCACGTGTAGAAGAAAATTTTGACATCTTTCTATTCTTAATACAACTGGCCTTTGAACTGGATATCTCAGAAACATCTATTAAATGTTTGGAACAAGAATTCAAACCTGTTTGAATACCTGTGCATGCCCTGGGTGTCCCAAGATGAAAAAAAGAATATGTCTGTCCCCCGAGAAGCTCACACATGAAGAGAAGAAAAGTCGGGTGTGATTGGAAAATAGGCCCATCTCTCTTTCCCAAACACCCCAAAGCTACCTCGGGAATCCCTTGATATTGCGATGTTCTTTTATGAATCTTTTTTTTCCCCAAATCTATTTTTACCACCCGCTTGTCTTCTCCTTTCCCAGTCAAAGTTAATTGCTTTGCAGTCGCTTTCCAAAGTATACCCAAAAGCATTTCACTGCAATGATCAAACTTGCTAAGCACAGGGGCATCTTTTTTCTTCTTCTTAAAACACTGGGTACCTCTAGTTCTAGGCACTTGAAAACCCAACGAAGTCAAAACCTTCCCTGGGGAACTAAAATAATACATCGACGGCACCACACCTAGGCTGAGCCAAAAGCCTAAAGACAGAGTGGCAGGGCTCTCTGTTACAGAGAGACACGATACTGAAGGGAAAGGAGGTGGGCTTTGAAGGAAACAGACAGAGTATGAATTTAAACTTGAAACTTTCTGACTATGTGACATTAGGAAAGTTTCTGATGCCTCTGAAATTTAATTTTCTTTTTCTTTTCTTTTATTTCAGGGAACTGAGCCGAGGCAAACGCTGCTCTAAATGATCCACATCACTAAATTTCTGATGTCAAAGTGTGTACACAAAAGTGCGCCATGCTCTCTGTGACACGAGGGCCAGAAAACTGTTCATGACATGCCTCACACGTAATGGGTTCTGTATAATTGGTAGGTATTGTTCAATTATCCCTAGCTCAACTACTTCTAGAAATTACATTATTAACTACACCTTTGATCATTAAACACCAATAAAATAGTCAGTTTTAAAATCTAGTTAAATAATGAAAATCTAAGTTATAATAGTTTTGTCTTTTCAAATAAATAGGCCTTCCTGCCCTATATATTTAAATAGAGAGAGAAATAGAATATGAAGTTGAGTGATTAGAGAAGTAGAGGAAGATCTAGAAGGAACTAAGGAATGGAAAAGAAAATAAGAATAATATACTATCTTGAAAAAATAATTAAAATGTATATATACATACATATTTACTTATGCATATATAGACACACATAGAGAAAGAGAGGTCATATATAAGTATATCTGTCTACATACAATTGTTTGGCCTCCAGCTATCATTTCTGGAAGGCCCTCTGTCACACTGAGACTGTCCTAGAAGAGGAAAGAATGAAGTCACCCACCCAGCCTCTCACAGGTGACTCCAGTTTCCCTGCCCTGTGCAGGCCCCTCTTTCTCGTCACTACATAAACTATGGGGTTCTCTTCTCTCTGGTGTTCCCACGATGAGGAAGAACTGTGACAAACAGGCATTACCAGTCAGTATACCACTTAGTTGCCTGTCACTCAGCAGGAAAGGGGTGGGTGGCCTATAAAGAGGGAAGCTGGCTGCGGCTCGCAGCTTTGGTGGTTCCAGACTGGGAATTTCTGTTTTTGCAGTTTAGGTTGGACTGCGGCTGCAGACCGCAGTTGAGAGGGGAAAGGACAAGAAGTGAGATGCCAAGTCTCGCAGTCCCCTTGGAGGGGTGTCACCAGTGCCCAAAGAACTCCCACAAGGGTGGTCCTGCCTCCTGAGGGTTCCATCAGGTTCCAATAGTACCAAACCAATAACCAAGCCCTTAACACACGGGCCGGCAGGGACAGCTCAGATCTAATCCAGAGAGGCACGAGGGAGAGGTTATCTGCGGAACGAAGGCTTCCGTTGCCTCACCTCAAAGTTCCAAATTCCCTTTACCAGGCCCTGAGTGCGCATCCGTGTTAGGTGCGCATCCGCGTTAGAACTGTTACTGTTACTTTTTTTTTTAATCACAGATTATATAGATAGTATGGAATATGATGAAAACTTGAATTCTAATGAGAATATAATCCGCCGAGTTTAGGGTCTTGCTGAATCCAGGACCGGTCTTCAGAATTCATGAGATCTAAATGTCTGTGTGATCGAATCAAGATAGGTTTGAAGAGCTCAACAAAATATCAAACTTAATTGTTTCTGGGGCCTGGGAGGGCCCTGCTGCTCTTGCAGAGGACCAGAGTTCAATTCCCACAACCTAGTCAAGAAGATTGCTACTGCCTGTAACTCCAGCCCTCTCCTGACTTCTGAGGGTACTGGACACAGGTGAGCATACACAGACACATAGATACAGGGACACACAAATGTCCAAAATAAAAAGAACTAAATAAGTAGAAAGCAATGAGGATGAACCTGGCATCAAACGCACACTGCTGTACGCATGGGCACATGGCCGAGGTTCCTGCACACATACACATGCGCGCATGGCCCTGGTCCCTACACGCATGCATACATATACACACACACACACAGGCATGCGCACACATGGCCTTGGTACCTGCACATGAATGCATGTGTCTGTGCCTGCAAATTAATAAAAACATAAATGTTTCTGGCTATGTATATATCAGCAGGGTGAGCCCATACTCCTTTGGGAGTTCTGAGTAGAGAGAGAAGGACAGAAGGACAGACAGAAAGGAGGAAGAACAACTTTTAACAACAGTGCCAAAGACAACATTTCAAAATGAATGAAAAATCGGTGAGGAAAGGTAAGAATTCTTATCTCAGTGGCGGCATTGAGAGTGGCATTGATCTTTCTTGTTTATCTAGATTGGGAACTTGGTTCAGTCACAACACTTTCTCAGCAGCCCCCCTGCCCCTGCCAACACCACACCCCACAGAGGGAGGACCTGGGACCCAGGATCTCTCAGCTCAGCCCTTTGACCTACTCCCATTGGCTAAACCATGAGCTACCACCACTCGATGGATGATTAATAAGGAAAACTGAAAGAAGTAATGAATTTCACAAATCAAATGCAATGTGGTTTCCAGAAATGCATAATTTATAACCAAAAAAAAATCAATTAGTAAAACTCATTCCTTGTACTATATTTACAGACTACCTCAAGAGCTACCGCTGGAAATAATGGATATCGCCCTAAAGCGAGGAAGGCCTGTGAGCTTCCAAACGCCCTATTGTAAACCAAGCTAATTATCACAGCAAACCTGCTGTAATTGATTTTATTTATTTATGTGCCTGCTTTAATTGCATTTTACCCTCACGGTGCTCACTTTCCTAGCACTGTATGGTAAAGTAAAATATAAGTTGCCTGCCAAGAATAAATTCTTTCTGGGCAATTCAGCCATTTTTGTTGGTAAGACTGATAACTTGACTTGCTTAGCTAATTATCTCATCTCTCCGAAGGAAGACTAGTGAAGATAAAAAAACAAAACAAAAACAAAAACAAAAAAAGACTAGAGTCAAGCAGGATTGAAGAAGTTGAGGCCAAGGGCTAGGGCTAGGGCTCAGTGAGTAGAGTGTTTGGCATGCAATCGTGAGGACCTGAGTTCAATTTCCAGGGCCATATGAAAAGCTAGGTGTGTCAGAATGCACCTGTAATGCCAACACTGAGAGGCTAAGGAACACAGGTGAATCTTGGGCTTGCTGGTCATCCAGGCTGGCCTAGCTGGCAAGCGCCATACTGAATGAGAGCTGTTCTGTCAAAAAAGAATAATAAGGTAGAGGGCAATTAAGGAGGGCATTCAGGTAGAGCTCTGGACACATATGAACATGGACATACAGGCACCCGGAGAGGAGTAAAGCTGACAGAGAAGGGAAGGCGTGTAGAAGGAAGGAATCGATATTTTCCGGCTGGGATGTAGATAAGTGATACTGTGCTTGGCTAGACCCTATATGGGGTTCCAAACTCAACACAAAAACAAGAAAGGAAGGAAGACAGCATGTGTGAGGTGGGGGAAGTGAATAATTCATGGTTCCATCTTAGGATATGCCACAACCACCAGGCAGAGTTGTCGAGTGACCCCCACCAAGGAAGAGAAGGTAGGAGATACACCGCCACAGAGAAGTGTCTTGACGCGGAAAAAGAGTGTCAGGCACGCTAAAACCCAAAATAAGATCACAATTTCAAACATCTAACAATCAACAAAAGGCTTCTGGGCATGATCACAGCAAGCGAAGGACGTCACAAAGAAGAGCTGTGTAGAGAGATTTGGTCCAGGGGCCACTGAAAGGGCAGAAATGGCAGATGTTCTGAATTTCTTACATATCATTTCCTGTGGGGTGATACTGGTAAGGATGGAACACAAGGATGGAACTCAGACATGGACCAGGAGACCAAGACTGTAGGATTCTGCTCAAAACATGGTAGATCAGGTACCTCCCAATGTTAACATTCACAAAAGAAGGAACTTCGAAAGGAAGTGACGTCATTGCAATTTGCATGGAGGAAGCTTCTGGAAAAAGGAGAAGGTATTAGAAGTTAGCAACGAACTAATATTGACTTAACACTCTCTAATGATGAGGCGTGGGACAGGGCGGGTTTCATTAATTAAACTCAGAGCCTGTGTTGATTCTGGGCAAGGAAGGGATTGAGAAAAAAATGAAACTGGATCTATTTGGAGCCAGCATGGATTTGTGATAACAATTCAAGCCAGACCTAACTCATTTTCTCTCTTGATAAAATTACTAGAGCGGGAGACAAGAAAAATGCTGAGGACATATGTGTCTGAATTTCAGCTAGGCATTTGACAGGCTCTCTTTTTACCCTCCCGGGGAGTACAGTATTTCCCAAATTGGTATCTGTGAAGAACAGACTTCCACAAGATATTCATAGGTGTGCAAGGAATACACACAAATACATTGGGAAAGGAGTTAAACAAGATGTAAATTCGTCTCAGCATTTTGAGGCATAACATATAAGATAAAAGGCGCGGTGAGTGTTCAAGAAGATAACATAGTTGTCTGTGTAGCACCACACAAATATTTCTCAACATTTTTGCTTAGGAACATGTATTAATATCTTTGAGAAAGTTCTGAGAAAGGCTTTGTTGAGATAAGAAGTCGGTTCGGAGTAACACATGCAGCAGAACTCTTCCTCATTGTCAGCTAATCATAAACAGGGTGCCAACATGAAGAGACATCTCCACTGTAGTAACGTCATCCTTAACTCTGCTCTTGACATCATCACCATAGACGTATTTGAAAAATTAGGGGCTGGTGAGATGGCTCAGTGGGTAAGAGCACCCGACTGCTCTTCCGAAGGTCCAGAGTTCAAATCCCAGCAACCACATGGTGGCTCACAACCATCCGCAACAAGATCTGGCGCCCTCTTCTGGAGTGTCTGAATACAGCTACAGTGTACTTACATATAATTTAAAAAAAAAAAAAAATCAGTGGCCTTTTCCAAACTGTGTGTGCCAAAGGATGAGCATAAATGGAGCCTGGAGAGATGGTTCAGCAGCTAAGACCTCTTCCTGCTCGTCCAGAAGAACGGAGTTCTGGGATGTAAAAGGAAGATAGCTGAGCAAGCCACAGAGAGCATCCCAGGCCCACCTGCCTAGGAATGGCACAACCCACACTGGCCATCTCATGAAGGCAACTCCTCAACTGGAGTTTCCTCTTCCCAGACGGGTCAAGTTGGCAACCGAGATCAACCATCACAATCTTCAATACTTCAGCTAGAAAAAAATATGGGTTTCCTATCATGATGCAAAGTGAGTACCTGTATATATGTGTGTGCACTACTCGTGTGCCTGGTATCCCCAGAGGCCAGAGAAAGGCATCAGTCCTCGGGAACTAGAGTTACAGATGGCTGTGAGTCACATGGTGTAAGTGCTGGGGACTGAAGCACAGTCCTCTGCAGGAACAACAAGTGTCCTTAGTTGTTGAGCCATCTCTTCCAACCCTACATATGAATAAGTCTTAAAGGGAATAGGACAGCTGACTAGAAACATGAATAAGTGGATTAAACTCAATGACCCAACTATACCATGAACAATTTCATTACATTTCAGAACAACCAAAAAAGGTAGGCTATCTCACACCAGAAACGACAGAAAGCCTTCACTGACATTAGCAACGTGGTGGTTAACCCTTTTTGTCTACCACTTCCCTGTGTCTCATGTGCAGACACCTTCTGTCCATAAAAGCCCTGAGGGGCAAGTATGACCTTCAGCATTTTCACAGAGAGAGAGCTGAGGCGTAGAGAAGAGACCAAGACGAATTTAGCAGTAGAAGGGAGAGGTTTTCAGAGTAGAATACACAAACATCACGAATCCAAAGCTGAGAGCACATTTAAGGAGAAAAGGCTACCAGAGACTCACGATGCTTGGATTACAGGAGAACAGACATCTCAGATGCTGGTGGTGGGAGTATAAACTGATATAGCGTTTCTAGACAGGAATGTGGCAAGAAGGATTCTTAAAAATATCCATTCTCCTCCTCAATCCAGTAGTCCCACTTCTGGACCTACTCCTAAAGAGGCAGTGCGCGTGTGAACAGAGATTTCTCCACGGGATGATGTACCATGTCACCGCTCTTAATGAGAAACAAATTGTTTCAGTAAATTGTGACTAAAAATACTCAGATGCAATGCAGCCTGTAGAAATGACACAGTAAATATGTCTATGCACACGCAAAGATATTCCCAATATTTTCTGAGTAAAACCAAAAGCAAGTTTGTTCTTGAGAAAAACATGCAGAAATGTATGCATCCGACTACAAATGACAGCCCGTCTTCTAACACGAGGGTGGTGAATCAACATTTTCGTCCTTACTTGTAATTTCCTATACGTTCAGATGCTAGGACAGGAGCTCAGAACATAACATATAGAGTGGTCAAGACCCGGCTCTGGGGCCAACACAGTGTTCAAAATCTCAGATGAACTGTCACTTTCCGAGTGACTTAATAGCCTCGCTTGTCCAATAGACACAAAAAGCAACAGTCACCATGGGGCCAGCCAGGATTGAGCCACTCACTGCCAAGCCTCATATCTGAGTTCAATCTCAGGACCAGCTTGGACCTTCAGGATGAGAGGGTCAAGCTGATTTCCACAAGTTGTCCTCCAACCTTCACGTGTGCGGTGTCACATAGGTGTCACACACACACATGGAACTAAATGGTTTTAAAAAAAAACATATCTACGTCATAAAGATGACATGAAAATTAAATGAATTGCTATATGAATAGCATTGAAAACAGTACCTGGACCCAGCAATTATCACGAGGACTAGGTAACTCCAGAAGTTAGTTTTCTGTACGCTGTGACACCATGGCTATGGAAACATAGAGAAAGAAGGGGGCTTCTGTCTTCCTGGGCTTAGGCTTACAGAGGGATAAGACTCCATCGTGACAAAGAAGCAGCCAGTATGGCAGCTGGATCAGCAAGCTGAGAACTCACATCTCAGACTGTAAGCAGGAGGCAGAGAGAGAGAGAGAGAGAGACAGAGACAGAGACAGAGACAGAGACAGAGACAGAGAGACAGACAGAGACAGAGAGACAGACAGAGACAGAGAGACAGACAGAGACAGAGAGACAGACAGAGACAGAGACAGAGAGACAAGACTGACCAGGAACGGCAAGAGAATTTGAAACCTCAATGATGGCTCCCAGTGCCACACCTCCTCCAGCAAAACCACACTTCCTAGACCTCCGCACACAGCACAGTTAACCAGTTAACCAGTTAACCAGGGGCAACTCTCATCACAGTCACTACTGCTGCTTTCCTAATACTTAGACAATTCAGCCAACAACCATTTGTCAACCCAACAGCCTCGGCTTTGACAGAAAGGTGCAGGTATTCTGTGTTTGCATATCCATTAAAGTAAACTTAATTTAAATTTTAAAGGAATCATTACAAGTTTGGAAAGAAGAAACACAGTCCATTTTGTTACCTGGAGCTGGTACCGACAAGCACATGGTCACTTCATCTCAAAAGCACCTGTTTGTTGTGTCTGCGTCTGGTTTTGAGGTATTTTATAGTCACGCAGGTATTATTAGGCAATCATATCCAGGCCCAAAACAGCAAGTTTAAGATAATGTAATAACAGGTATAGGAATACCATGGAATTGAAAGAGGAAAATATTTTAAACTCAAAAGTAGTAGAAAGATGACAAAACATTACATGTGTTCATGCAGCTATGTGCTTCAATTATAAGCAACGGACTTGCAGGAGACAGGGGACAAGTCACGTGACCTTCAGAAAGCACCTGATGTATTCAGTGTAAGGTCAGCGCCAGCAGGTGAGTCGAGGTTCGATAAGGTCGGTGAGTGGATGCCCAAGGGATAAGTATTAGAAGCTTAGGGCTGGAAACCTCGTGGAACTAACTGAGATTAGTGGGCACTTTTTGGATAGCGTTAGCAGTTAAGTTTGGTGTGTGCACTCGGCATAAAACCCGTGACATTCCTGAATGAGTCCATCAATCAGGGCCTTTAAGTTGGTACCGTTTCCTACGGACTACAGAGGCAGGAAAAATGTTTCAGAAGCAGGACGACATTCCCTGCACTCCCTGTGCAGAATCAGGGAAGCTGCTTTGAAAAAGCCTCGACGGTTTTGTGACGGAAACAAATTCATCTACATGAGGACGGTGTATGTGATGGGCTGCCTATTGACGGGGAGACTAGAACATCTTTTTTTTTTCAACCCTTCAAAGCGCTGTCTATGAGAATGCTCTGGGGGTGTCTGCCTAAGCCCTTCTTACAAATAGTGCCATGGCTTTGCTGTTGATTATGAAGCTAATTCTAGGAGGCTGGAGCGAAGGCTCAGTGGTTAAGAATACTGGCTGTTCTTCCAGAAATCCTAGGTTCAGTTCCAAGCGTGTGCGAGGCATCTTACAACTCACTGCAACTCCTGTCCCAGGGGCTCCCACACCCTCTCCTGGCCTCCATGGGCACTGTATGTATGTGTGGTACATGCACACACATATGCAGGCAAAAATGCATATGCCTATGCACAAAATAATTTAATACTTTTAAATAAATTTAATTTTAAAGTCTGTTACATTTTTCATGTGTGGAGTAGTAAGTATCACACTGCTGTGTCCCTGGGCATAGGAATGACCTGTGTGTAAGATGAACTTCCACACCTCAGTGAGCTGCCCAGAAAGTGTTGACAAAGCAGACGTAAAACACTGAGGACCACGCAAGGCACAGACACACACGGTTACACAGAGGGAGAGAATGGTTCCTAGGACTCAAGCCGCAAGTGTCGATGTACTAAGTGTCTTAACAAATCAATACAAAGATGAAATGTCACATAGGGGTGAGTCTATCCAACAGAAGCCTAGACACAGAGTTACTGAGGCAAAGGATGGCAGGGTCTAGCCTCACACTGAGGGAGGGGACCAAAAGAGTCCAGCTTTTTTATCCACAGACAAGGACAACAGATAAGGTTACATCATACTGTCTTGGGCCAAACCCACTAAACATGGAACCCAGGCATCCCAGAACTTAAGAGGTAAACATGGGAAGATCAAGAGCTCAAAACCATCTTTTACTACATAGGGAATTCCAGGTCAGCCCGGGGCCTATATGAGACTGTCTTTAAAAGCCAACCAACAGACATGTGCCACCCACCTGACTCTTCCCTTTCTGGTGACTCTGTGTGAGCTATCAATCTCCTTCAAGGAGACATGATGAAACCCACTGTAGTCATCCTGGTCCCTGTGGGCATAATTTCACATCATACATAATTAAGTTGGCGGATGACTCGGATGACTATTTTGCTTTCTACCATCTTTTTTTTTTCTTTTTAATGAGTAGTTTGTTTCACTTAGCATATTGATGTTCTGTAGACTTTTTTTTTTTTTTTTTTTTTTTTGTGGTTTCTCGAGACAGGGTTTCTCTGTGTAGCCCTGGCTGTCCTGGAACTCACTCTGTAGACCAGGCTGGCCTTGAACTCAGAAATCCACCTGCTTCTGCCTTCCAAGTGTTGGGATTAAGGGTGTTTGCCACCACTGCCCGGCTTTCTACCATCTTTACAACACAGAAAAATCCTTGTGAGCAGTCTTTGCAGACACAGAAAGCCATTTTCATTGCACTTTTAACTAGCATTATTTCACTCTATTCACTATTACTGTGTGTGAGGTATGTGTACACATGCTCTGTGCAGGTCTCTCTGCCACACCCTCAGAAGGGAACTTCTTGGGGTCAGTTCTCCCCTCCCACTTTTAAGTGGGTTCCAGCGACTAAAGTCCTGTCATCAAGCCTGACTTTATTCACGAAGCCATCTCACCGGGTCCAATTAACATTATATCATACATCAGTCTCTTGAGCCTGATAGTCATCCCTGAAGACTCTAGATGTCTGTTTCTGTACCAGCCCTGTAAGCCCAGGGAGCTGACTGACACCGGGCAGGAGCGACTCATGCAGCCCCCACTCTGACATCAGGATGTGCTGTAGGCAAACGTTCTACATGGTTGCAAGCCGTGATTTGAGGGCTCTGTCTGTATTCAGTGGTGCTCCTTTAGAGAGTTACTGAAGGAGTTGTGAACCAGGAAGGAGCCAGAAGGAAACAACCAATTTATTAACCTGAGTGACTACTTAGTTCTAGAAACTCTGGTACAGGGTAAAGCAGTTAGAACCCACGGGGCTGCAGGCAAAGTGACTCTAGATACAACTGAGTCAAGGCTGCATTCCAACTATGACCCCTGTGTTAGGGTCAGCTCCAGGTTAGAGGCTCAAAGGAGCCGACTTATTGTATTAAGATTCCCTGCCTAAAGTATGCTGTGTGCTGCAAGTCTGTAGTCAGTACTGGTCATATGCAAGCCGCTGCGTGGGTTACACAATGGCCTCATTCATCTCGAATCCTTCACAGAAACCCCGTGTCTGTCCCACCGAGTCTGAACGACTTCATCTACATATCCAATCCACAGAAACCCTGCATCTGTCCCACCAAGTCTGAGCGACTTCATCTACACATCCTAGCTTTGTTTTCATCCTGTCCTCCAAGTCCCTGGGACACAACCTGTGATCTGTTTGCTAACAAGAACCAACTCTCTCATTAAGTCAGATTTAAAAAAATTCACCACAAGGATGTAAGTCAGCAGCTCATGGTCCTCCAGAGGCCCGCAGCAAGGAAGTGGTTAAACGATTAAAAACGCAAAATGCAATGCAGCAAGCTGTGTACAATTAACCAGAATTCAAATATACACCTTGTTCCAATCCCAGGCATTTATCAGATAAAAATAGTCTTCTACAAGAATGTCATGATTAATGAGGTGAGACTCCAGCTAATTACTGTTTCCTCCAGAAGTAATTAGGTTGGCATCCCTAATCAAGATGAATGAACGCTCTGACCCGCTTTTTTAAATGTAAAACTCAGAGCTCCGACCACAATCTCAGCATTTAGTTCAGGCAATGTAGTCTTTATTAGGCTTGTAGTTTGATTAAATTCTTTTGTTACACCAGGCCTTCCACACATGAACACAGGAACGCGGAGATGTTCAAAGAGTTTTTCACCCTTAATTAAAGACCGCAAAGCCTTGTTCCATTCACGGGGCAATACGTAGGACAGGTCTAAATTGATAGCTTTTAAGTAGAGCATAAGGAATAAGAAAAGGTGCTTTAGCGCTAGCCCAGCTGAGAGAAGTCTCCCCCACCCTTCTCCCAGAACTACACTTGTTATGGTGGAGAAATAAAAGGGAAACAATTTTGTTATATTTTATTAAGCAGCTTTTTTTCACTTTCTCGCGGCCTCTCTTAAGGAAGGTAGGGCATGTGTCTAGCTTTATTCTTTTGTCTAATGAGTTTTGAGTAAGGGAGGGAGGAAACGCGATCCAATTAGTCCCATCAATAAAGCGCTCCTCAGTGTGGACCACAGGTGCCTTTAGAAGCAGGCCCTGTATTGCGGTCTCCTGCCTCTGACTGGAGAACGACTTATTCCCATTCCTGACCCACGGTGCCGGTAAAGTAAAAAATGTTTGTTTTCAAGATGTGACTGCGCTTTGTTTTCTGTTGAGCAAAGAGACTAACTCAGTTTGCGGCTAAATGTGTCAAATCAGTTCTCCACAGGATGGTATATCAGTATTTCACAAAACGTGGCAGTATCTTCACTCCCAAATCCGCTAAAATGGAGGCTAAAATCAGGTCTTGGCACATTCATCCCTCCCTCACACTTAATGGGTTTCCGGTTCCCTCCCGCCCTCTACCCCTTCACCGGTTGCTGTCTATTTCCTGTTTGCTCTCTGTTCTCCATAGTTACTCCATGGGAGTGGGACCCTCCTCTCACCCTTCCTCTGCCAGTTGGTTTATGTTTCCACTTGCCAGGTTGGGAAATCCTATTTTTATATCTTCTACTTAATTATATTCCCAGTCTAGAATGTGCTGTCTCCTCTGATTGATGTGCTTCGACCGCCCGCTGTTTTGTTTTTTTGTTGTTTTTTTTTTTTTTTTCCTGCGACTCTGCATACAGGAGGATAAAATAATCTTAAATTTTGACACCTCGCCTAGGTTTAGGAATCTGTTTCTTTTTCGGGGGCTTTTCCCTGTTGTAGAATTTCATAAATGGCTTTGGCATTAGTAATTCCTTTTTTTTTTTTTTTTAATCTTGTCTTCAATTAGAAAGACATATGAACACAGCCGACCTCCAGGTTCTGTCTACCCGGTATGGGGCTGCTAAGATACTGCAGAAGAGCCGCAAAAGCCAGCCAGTCTAAGTAAGGGACAAAGGGGTGGGAAAATGGGCCACAAAGCCACACTGTTCCAACAGAGAGCCCAGACACCAATGCCCGCCCCCGGCACAGGGACAGGGACGGGTAACTGTGTCAAGATGTGGCCCGCTGCTCCAGGGTATTGTCAAGTTGTCATTCTGCACGGCACTTGGTTCTCTTTCTCGATTTTCCAGTTGGGTTTAGAATCAGTCATAGTTCCATGTCATTTACTTACTCCATCATTATTCTACACCAGGCTGCCTTTCTTAAATGCGGCTCCACTCGCGTCGCTGGGGAGCGTTAGATTTTGTCCTAGGATGAATTAAATAGCTCCCAAGCTTTTTTAGCCTCGTCTCTCGGGTTCTCTCTTTTCCTTGGTGCCTGTCTGTTTAGCACAAGGAGCGCTCCTGTTCTGCCTGATAAACCCAAGCTGGTATCTTGTGCTTTCTGCCATGTGTTATTTAATTAAAACATGTAGTTCTTTCTTGGTCTTCCGAATACTTCTGGCACCATAAGAGCTGCTAAGACTGGGCAGTGCAGAACTTCATATGAGGCTCCTGACCTTAGTCTAGCCTTTTAATGTTATACAGATCCTTGATTTTTATCACGTAACATCAGCCCCCTGAGAGCTAAGCCGCGGATCTCAGAGCTGAGACACAATTCCACAGACATGGAATATCTAGTCCTAAGACTTCATTCATATGAGACTGGATTATGCTCCCATAAAAAAAAAATCTTAGATGAAATTTTCTTTGGCAAGTTATGAAGAAAATCTCTTTCAGTGCCCTCCACCCTGCCTAGTCTAATAGTTAGGTTTCCACAGAACAGTTGTAGCTACAGCTTAAATAATTAGCAAAATGTTATCAATAAAGGAATTCGCTGTTTCTTCTTCTACCTGTTTTAGTCAATATCATGTTGAGTTGAGTTATTCTGACTTCTTCCTAATGCTCTACCTCACACAGTTCACTCTAGAGATAATGCAAAATAAAACATCATTACTCCAGCTTGGCCCAGCTGTCTGCTTCTCAGCCCCTTGCTTATTTGTTCTTTTCCACGTTAGGGTTCCTTACCCAGAACTATATCTTTCTTATTCTATTCAACATTTTTTTTAAAGAGATGGTTTTCGGAAAAAAAAAATCACTTTTGCTGGGCATGGTGGTATAAACCGGTAATCATAACACCTGGGAAGTGGGGGTAAAATAGTTGAAAATACAGTAAGTTCCAGTCTAGCCTGGGCTATGTGAGACCTTGTTCCAAAAAACAAGAAAAAGGAATCACATGAATAATAATATATACTCGCTTACAGTTGTGAGATGGCAAAATAATAACCATAAACCATTTTCTTACTTGCAAGATAAACTGCAGGTGGAAACAATAGAGTGGTTGGAGTATAATATGAGAGAGAGCTTTGCCCAGCACCAGACTGCCACAGCCCCGACATGACTCCAATCTGCAGCAGGGGCTCCTGCAGTGAGAGGCTGGGCACTTGTCCAAAGAGAGGTAGATTCCATGTTGAGTCAGGCTGACTGTCTGCACTGGGTCTATAGGAACCACAGGCCCAGTGGCAAGGAATCCAGGGGGTGGGGGGGCATAGAGACTTGGAAGCTTCCAGAACCAATTATTTCTAATGCATGGCCCGCCATTGTTGAACTGGAAGGCACAAAAAGAAGAAATTGATCCGTGAGCAGAAATCCAGGTAAGGTCCTGTCACCTACCCAGACTCCAGAATGAGGCCCCAATGTCAGAAAGAGGCTTTAAGACCAAGCACTATCCTGTGGCTGAGACACATGGGAGAGAAGCTGTGCTTTGCAGCATCAGCGAGCCGAGGAGGCATTCCCTACAAAGTACATGGAAAAGTTAACCAACTCAGAGGGCATGCGGGTGGGTAGCATGAGTCAGAAGAGAAACACATGAAAAGTGTGGGTCATGGGGAGAGAAGGAAGTCCCTCACCCAGTCAACAACATCTGCTGTGAAGCCAGCCAACATAGAGTTAACACTCCTCTCACGTACAGATATGTTAATGTATAGATAGATGCTAAATGGACCCAGCTTAAGAGCTGCCTGTCTAGACTTGGACAGGGCTTCGCTCCTTTCCGCAGGCTTCATCTAAGAATCTCAGCTAAAACTGTTAACTTTGATTACAGTGATATATTCTATCTCCCAGGATCCTATGAACTAGACTTTACCTTAGGGATCGTAGCCCTGAGTGCTGGACTTCAGAACCAGGGAGATCCCATTCAGGTTTCCTGGCAACCCAAAATCTACTAAGATGTTCTATATGACCACCATAAACATCAGAAACAATGAGCTGATTGTCCCTTGAAGAGCCAGTACCCACACTTACGCGTGTGTGTCTTACTCTCTGGGACGCCCCTGCTCTGGGGCATGTCTTCCTTCCTTCTGAGAAACTCTCTTTTTCTTACCTGACATGGTGACAGCCTTTATTTAATCCAGTTCTACTCTAGGGAGTGCCTTATCCTGAAACACTTGTTCTGCCTCAAAGACAGGAACTCCAGCCTAGTGCAAGACAAGAAACCTAAAGGTTTTGGGGCCCTCCTCAGGTTGCTGAGCAACCTTGCCTTGGGAGGAGGGGCAGTTCTAGAGATAATTTATATCCAAGCTGATGCTGGGCCCATGTTTCATCTGACAGCAATGGCAGAGGTAAGAGGATGGGACCTCTTCTGCCGGATGAGCTGCTATGGTGCTCATACCTGCAGTTCACATACTTAAAGAAGCTAGATTGCTCTAAATTAGAGGCTAGCCTGAACTACACAGCAAGACCCAGGCTAGCTGGAAATAAATAAATACACAGTGAAATCCTTTCCTAACAAAAGGAAGAAAAACCCAAGAAAAATATATACTAGTTCGTAGTACTATGATTCATAAGTGTGCGGATACCTTGATCCCAGGGACCTTATGTGGACAGAGAGAGCTACGTTTTCTTGAATAAAAAGCAACCTAAGGGAGTCAGGCATGGAGAGCCATGCCTTTAATTTCACCACTCAAGAGGCAGAAGCTGGTGGCTCTGAGTTTGAAGGCAGCCTGATTCACAAAGCAAGTTCCAGGACAAACAGTATTACACAGAGAAACCTTGTCTCCAAAATCCAATCAATCAACCAATAAATCCAAAAACAAACAAACAAATAAAATGACCACGCAATCTAAGGAATCTAGGCTGGAGTACATCAACATTGTTCCTTGGATCACTACTCTTATAAAACCATAGTCCATGTCAAAATGAACATATATGGTCATATGCCTTAAAAACTAGGAGGGCTAGAGAGACAGATCAGCAGTTAAGAGCAATGGTTACTCTTCTAGATGACTGGATACTATCCAGCACCTGTGTGGTGACTCGCAACCATCTGTAATTTTAGTTCCAAAAGATCCAATGGATCCAAACAGATCCTCTCTGTCTTTCAAGGACACCAGGCACTTGAGAGACCTAAAATAATAATAGTAATAATAATAATAATAATAAATTTTAACCTTAAACTATTGTCACCATCTCTTGGAGATTCATAAACCCTGCCAATACACACTTGATTAAATGTATTTTATCTAAAACATTCAACATTGCTATCATTAGTAGCTGTGTTTTTTACATTTGGATAAAATGTCTATATTGGGCTGTAGTGATAGCTCAGCTGCTGGGAGCGTTTGCAGCTCTTCCAGAGAAGCAGAGCTCAGTTCCTCGCAGCCCCTTCTCTGCACTCATTTCACTAATTCAGGGGCTTGAGCCTTTCTCAAGGGTTAGACTGTGGGGAGTGGCTCCACATTCCGACCCCGTCATTTTGTCAGAAATCATCTGTCCTTTTCCTTACACCGATTAGACATTTGTTTTTTTCACTCTTGGGACATTTAAATCAAACTTCAAGAATTTTTTTTTCAGAATGTATTTCTACAAACATAAACATCCCATTTCTGTGGACCCCGAAGTCCTTCATAATCACCTTTTGAATGATGTTCAGTTAGCAGGTGAGAACCAGGAGGCGCCATATGCAGGGTCCCCTGAAAACCAAGCAGTGGACAGATGGCACAATATGTTACAAGCCCTCCTGTTTCTAGTGCGACAGAAATTGATTCAGTTACGTTGGGGACAAAATTCTACTTTCCTAACTCTCAAAGAAGAGGAAAATTTAAGAGTATGCATTAAGTAGCAGTTCCTATCTCAACCGGGGTGCAGTGGTTCACACCTGTAACCCCTCCGGAGGCAGAGGCATGGGCTTACCAGTCACTGGAGGCCAGCCTGGACTACACAATGAGTTCCAGAGCAGCCTACACTATGAAATGGGACCTTGTCTCAAGAAATACAAAATGAAGGCTGGAGACACAGCTCGGTTGGTAGTGAGTGCTTGCCCGATCTAGCACCACATAAAACCCAGTGCAATGGTCGATGCCCGTAATCACAGCGCTCAGGAGGGCAATGCAGGAGAAACGAAAATTCAAGGTCACCCTGGACTATCTATATAGCACCCAGGGTCAGCTTGGATACATACACGGATGAATGAGAACATTGCTATACTAGAATCTGCTTCAAAATTTGGTAGTTTAAATGAATATTTCTTACTACATCATTTCTGTGACTGAGGGATTCAAAAACGCCTTGCTGAGTGATGTGGCTTACGGTCGCTCAGGGATTTCCAAGGAAGACTTGCACATTTAGCTAGAACTTTGGCCTCAAGTGACCCGAATATGTGCCTAGGGGCTAAAGGCCTCTGGTCTTCTCTTGGGAAGCTTGAGTGTCCTGACAACGTGACTGTAGCTTCTCACAGAACAGGTCACTGGAAGAGAACAAGAAGCCTTGTAAGCCCTTGGCCTGCTGTCTTGTCAGGTCACACACACGAGAAGGAAAGCCACCTGTACCCCTTAAGGCAAGGAACAAAATAAGGGGAAAAGTGGATGTTTTTTAAAAATCACCACCAAAACTCTAAACTGTAAGAAATGGACAGTGGATCTCCATTTACCCACATAAGGAATAAGAAATTAAATGCCAGGCAAACTTGGGGATTTCTTTTCAAATCAAGTTAGTAACAGATTTTTTTAATGCAACAGAGTATAGTGTAAGAATGACATTCAAACCTTTGTGTTTAAAATAATTAGGAAAAATGCTAAAAACTTGGATATGGGGGAAAGATCATTATTATTTTTAGCATCATATTGGAACGTTGTTAAAGAGGTTTGTGCAAGGTTTACTTGTTTTCTTCGAAGAAAATATCTCTTTTGAATTATTAATGTTCATCGCATCCTTAAACGCTGTGAAGATACAGATCAGCTTCTGTATTTTTGTTTTAAAATATGGTTTCCATCCATAGAAATTCTTTTTCTCTAATGAAAAAATATATTCTAAATCTTAAAGATTTTATTTCTCTATAAGATGTGTCTGCTTCTCATTGGCCCTACCAAGATTTTTTTATTTTGTTTTAGATTATTTTATATTTAAGCATGTGTGTCTGTGTGTATGTGTGTGTCTGTGTGTGTCTGTGTGTCTATGTCTCTGTGTGTGTATGTGTGTGTTCTGTGTGTCTATGCCTGTGTGTATGTGTCTGTATTGGTGTATCTCTGTGTGTCTCTGTGTGTGTGTCTATGTGTGTGTGTCTGTGTGTGTATGTGTGTCATGGACATGCACATGCATGCAATACCATTAAACTGTTGAGGTTTGGTCTGTCACTGTGTGTTGTGATGCTAAATTCCATTCCTAAAGGTCTGGGCCTTCTCCTGTTTACAAGCTTCCATCGTACAAAACTTGTTCCTTGATTTAAATTTTTTGGTTAAATAAAGTTGGTTAAATACAGCCGGAATGGAGAGATGGCTCGACGGTTAAGAGCACTAACTGCTCTGCCAGAGATCCTGAGTTCAGTTTCCAGCAACTACATCGTGGCTCACAACCATCTGTAATGGGATCCAGTGCCCTCTTCTGGTGTGTCTAAAAACAGCTACAGGTACTCACATACATAAAATAAATACATCTTTAAAAAAAAAAGTTGGCTACTGGAGAGATTAGAGGTAGGTGGCTGAGGAGTGACCTGGTTGGAGAAAGAGAGATCAGGAGGAAAGAGAAAGGAGGAGGAGGAAGCCACCATGATGGGAGATGAACCATGAGCACACAGCCATGAGAAACAGCAAGTATCTGGGGTGCACTGCTGGGGAGGTAGCCAGGCCTGTAGTTAGAAGAGTAGATTAGGGGTGACGCCCCAGTAATTGTCAAAGCCAAATAAAATAACCATAGTCTGAGTCTCATTTATTTGTAAGCTAGTCAGGGATACACTTACATTGTTCTTACTACATTAGAGACCAGAAGAGGGCATTGGATCCCCTAGAGGTTGAATTGAGGTTGGGAGCTTCCCGCTGTGGATGCCAGGAACTGAACCTAGATCCTCTACAAGAGGAGAAAGTGTTCTTAACTGTTGATACAATTTATGAGAGTCATGACTTTTAAAAGTATGTTTGAATATCTTCTGAGGTTCTTCCTTGCGAGAGCCAATGGCTAGAACCTGCTTTTATTTTCTGAGAGGAACATCTCGTGCTTTCTTTATTAAGTGCAATAAGAGTATATGGGAGCACTAACGTTAGATGTTTAGTTTGATAGAATGTACGTTTAGTGATTGCTATCAATATAATGGGACCTCTGGTTTTCTGGGTGCGAGACAACAGGTAATCTGGATTAGTTGACAGTTTGATTGTTTGCTTGTCTATATTTGTGAGTTTAAACCACTTAGGAAAAAATCCATGCCCTTAGGCATGAAGAAAAGTCTTTGTATTTGGGTCTGATGAATGGTTGCGATTTTATTCATTTGAAACCTCCGTAGGTAAAGAATTGGAGCTACAGGTTTTCTAGGTGTCTCTAGTTCATAGCAGAAATGAATGTTGTATTTTTCTTTTAGTGTGTGAATATGAAGCACTTCTTAACCTATGGAGGCCATTCTCTTTCAAACCACCACACTGAGACTGGCTGTGATCTCCTCGGCTCAAGTGATGCCCCCACCTCAGTTTCCCAAGTAGCTGGAGACAGAGGCTGAGTGCCATATCACCTTGATGAGCACCTACCCACCATAGAGAGGCTCTGGACTGTGATGGACACATAATTTGTGCTGCTTTAAGAATGTAGAAGGGCGTGTGGGTAGAGAGATGGCGCAGGGGTTTGGGTTTGCTTTTTGATATGTGACAGATAGTTCCCAATTTCCTACCCAAAATGTCCCCTGATTGGTAGAAGGTGGTTTCTTTGATCAGACACAGAGTGGTTCACGCTGTTCTTGGACAATATGACAAAGAGAAAAGCATATGCAAGAAAAAGAGATACACGAACACAAATAACAACCCTCGTTTTAAAAATAAAGTGTCTCGCTTGTGGAGAGTGAAGCTTAATGATTTCGGGAAGCTGTATGCAGCTACAGAAAGCCAACGAGATCAGCTCTGCTCCTGAACACCTGCCTGTCATGCACTGGACAGGAAGTTAAGAGGCAGAACACACTCCTGTAAACAGCAAGCAGAAGGCCTGCAGAGGGAGCTGGACTCCATGCTGTCACACCAGCACAGGGCTAAGGACATCCTTGCGTTAGGATGGAAAACTCCTCATTTACAGTAATTAATCTGATCTTAAGAAATAAGAGAATAAAAAGATACCCTTATATATCCTGTCATCTACCCAGGACATAGGAAATCTGTATCTCATGAAGAATAGCTTTTTTTTTAGGGCAGGCAAGTTGGCTCAGCCAGTAAAGGCACTCGCCACCAAAGCTGACAACCTGAGCTCGGTCCCCAGGATGGCGTTGTAAAAGGAGAGAAACGAGTCCTAAAAGTTGTCTTCTCACCTCTATACATACACACACACAGAGACAGACAGACAGACAGACAGACAGAGACAGACAGACAGACAGAGAGTAAATATTTAAAAATGGATATCTGTCTCTATTTTATGTGCTGAACTATTTTAGAGAACAAACAGAACTGGCAACGTAAAAGACTTTAAAAGCAATCCAGCCTGAAGGGAGCAGAGGTTGGAAGAAGAGCAGGGGGTGAACCTGTGAGACAATATGGCAGTACTTAAGTGTATGAAGGGAGAAACCTAGAGGCTAACAAGGATTAGCTTCAGAAGACCTCACCAGCATGGGTCTTATGTATTTGCTCACTACATGCCAATAGGTCAATTCATTCACCTTACACCTTGATCCAGTAATGAGAAGGCACAGGGTCAAAATGTAGTATCTTTCTATGACTGACTTTAATTGTGTGTGTATGTGAGTCCAGTGCCTGCAGAGTCCAAAAGAGGGCGTTGGAGAGTTACATATGGTTGTGAACTACTTGACATGGGTACTGAGAAGCAGACCCAAGACCTTTTGCAATAGTAGTAAGTGCTTTTAACCCCTAAGCCACTTCTTCGGAACCTGTTTTTGTTGTTGTTGTTGTTGTTGTTGTTGCTTTTATTTTATGTGTGTATGGATGTTTTGCCTGTATGAATGTCTGTGTGTCACTTGATGTGCCTGTGCCCATGGGAGCCAGCAGAGTGTGTCACATATCCTAGGACTGGAGTTACAGATGGTTGTGAACTATCCATGTGGATGCTGGGAATCAAACCTGGGTCCTCCAAAAAAATAGCCATTGCTCCTGACCTGTGAGCCACCTCGCTAGCCTGTTTTGGTCGACATAATATTTGCACACACTTATGAGATACAGGATAATGTGTTGGTTCGTGTCAATATTGAGTATTTATCAACCTAAGATAATCCGCATATGTAACACTTTGTACTTTAATTCTTTATAAAAATTCTCAGAGTCCTCTTCAGATAGATGAAGTACTGCCATTGACTATACCACAGACATCTGAGCATATTCTAGGCTTTTAGCAATCAGGAATAGTCTTTAGCTGGGTGGTGAGTCTTGCCTGTAAGCCCAGAATTTGGGGGTGGGACTCGGACGTAATGAACAGAAAAAAACACTGTGAGTTCAAGGCCAGCCTGGGCTATATAGTAAGTTCCAGGTTAACCTAGGCTAGAATGGAAGCTTTCAAAAAATTGAAAGTTATGTATAACTGAAGGACATTATTAAGGAAAAATTTATCCAAAACTTGAAAGTAAACCAACAGAGAAACCTCTGGCAGCTTTCAATGTCATACTGCAGCGTTTGCGTGTAGGTCTGCCCATAGTCTGGCTAACCTTCACCATGGTATACTTAGTTTGACTAAACTGTTGAGCCAAGCTCTGATGTGCATGCTACCTTAAAGACTTTAGTCAACAGAGACCCAGGTGACTTACCTGATCCATGCTTATTTTACACTTGTGCAAGTCAACTTTCTAATGTTTTGAAATATGCGATTCTTGACAGGATGAAATCATTAAAACGTCCGTTTCTGAGGGGTAGCATATGACGCTGTAGCTGTAGACAGAGATGTGTAGGCTCCTCTCTGAACGGTTCTTCTGTGCCTTCAGAGGTTTACCAAGTTCGCCTTGGACAATTTCATAGAGGCAATGATTTCCCGAGGCACAGCCTAGAAGTGTAGGATTAAATGATCTTTTATAAGTCACTAAACATCCTAAAATCCATTGGAAGACTGACCAGAAGCCACTGCACTTTGCACCGAAAAGGGGGATGCTGAGTCAGCAGCTAAATACTCTTCTCAAAACTGAGGTGACCTGCTAGCTCAGCATGGGGACAACCCAAAGTCCTGGGATAGACAGTGCCAGTCAAAACCAGCACTGCCTGCAGCACAGAGGTCAGAGCACCGAAACCCCACTTAGTCTGTGGGTGAGGATACTTTTGTGCAGGTTTAGGAACACGGGGATGGCTGGATACAGTCATGAGGGCACTTGTGAGCACGCACAATTTTGAAAGCAACCTTCAAACAAAGAGAGCTACCACTGATTCCCCAGGGCAAAGTCAGGTTCGCCATATCGTGTGATCCTGAGCAGGAGACCCGGTCACATCAGCCAAGGATGGTAAGTCCCTTGAGCACTGGCACCAACTCCCCTGAAGCCTCCAGCTCAGGACTCACATACCCAAGACTTTCTGTGAGTTTATCAGAGTGTTTGGATCCTTGGTATTCGCATCCTGTGATGTCACTGTGGAGTTTAGACAAACCCTTTGGGAACCTCTAAAAATTAAGAAGGCTTAGATGGATTTAATAGACACATTTGATGACTTCTTGCCCTCCCCTCACCCCTCACCCCCCCACACACACACACAAAAAAAAAAAACTGAAACAAGAAAATTCCATAATATGACCTAGTATTAGGTACTCCTCCTGTTGCTATGATCAAACCTCTAACAAGAAGCAATTTAAAGGAGTAACGGTTGGAAGCTGAGAAAGACTGGGTCTAGAGCATGTCTGGCCCATAAGTATCAGTCCACGCCCCAGCAACCTGCTTCCTTCAGCCAACCCCCACCTCCTAAAGGTTTCACAGTCTTCAAAAGCCGCCATGTCTAGGGCGGCTAGGAAACAAGTGTCTAGGAACCAAGTGTCCAAGCACATGGGTTAGGAAGGGGGACAGCATTAGTGGTAGAAGATGAAAGGCAAGACTCAAACTTTCTATTATGGGGTTGGCTTGGGAGAGTGTGGCTTCGTGGGAGAAGTGCTTGCTACATAAGTACAAGGACCCATGTAAAATCCAGGGATGACCGTGACCAACTCTAAGCCAACACTGTCAGGGACAAATGCTGGAAGACCCCAGGCTGAGATCCAGTCATTGGGTGATTGTACAATTGGGTGTTCCCCTTTTATAAGGAGCTGATGGAGGGGTATAATGTCTATTAGGTTCCCCTGCTGGGAACCCCCATCCCACCCTCTCTCCCCCTGCTTCTATGAGGGTGTTCCTTCACCCACCACTCCCACTTCCCTCCCTCAGTTCCCCTACACTGGGACATCTATCTAGCCTTCATAAGACTAAGGACCTCTCCTCCCATTGATGCATAACAAGGCCATTCTCTGCTACATATGCAGCTGGAGCCATGTGTACTCCTTTGTTGGTGGTTTAGTCCCTAGGAGCTCTTTGGGGACTGGTTGGTTGATATTGTTGTTCTTCCTGTGGAGTTGCAATCCCCTGCAACTCCTTCAGTCCTTTCTCTAATTCCTCTATTGGTGACCCAGCACTCAGTCCAATGGTTGGCTGTGAGCATCCGTCTCTGTATTTGTAAGGCTCTGGCAAGGCCTTTCGGGAGACAGCCATCTCAGGCTCCTTTCAGCATGCACTTCTTGGCATCCACAAGTATCTGGGTTTGGTAACTGTATATGGGATGAATTCCCACATGGGACAGTCTCTGAGTATCCTTTCCTTCAGTCTCTGCTCTACACTTTACCACCATATTTGTTCCTGTAATTATTTTGCTCCCCCTTCTAAGAAGGACCAAGAACCCACACTTTGCTCTTCCTTCTTCTTGAGCTTCATGTGGTCTGTGAATTGTATCTTGGGTATTCGGAGCTTTGGGGCTAATATCCACTTATCAGTGAGTGCATATCAAGTGACTGTGACTTCTTTTGTGATTGGGTTACCTCACTCAGGATGATATTTTCTAGTTCTATCCATTTGCCTAAGGATTTCATGAATTCATCATTTTTTAATAGCTGAGTAGTACTCCACTGTGTAAATATACCACAATATCTCTATCTACTCCTCTGTTTAAGGACATCTGGGTTCTTTCCAGCTCCTGGCTATTATAAACAAGGCTGCTATGAGCATAGTGGAGCATGTGTCCTTATTACATGTTGGAGCATTTTCTGAGTATATGCCCAGAATTGGTACAACTGGGTCCCCAGGTAATACTATGTCCAATTTTCTGAGGAACCGACAAACTGACACACCTACCTCAACAAGGCCACACCTATTCCAACAAGGCTATACCTACTCCAATAGCACCACACCTTCTAATAGCACCACTCCTTGGGTGGAGCATATACAAACCATCACATGAGTTAGCAGGGATTTTTTTTTTCCTCTCAAAAAAATCTAAAGGAGATTTTCAACATTCTTTAAACATGCCAAAGTAATTCTTTTCCTTAGGTGAAGAATGAAGGACGAGAATGTAAGAAGTCAAAGGAAACAAGGCTAAGAAAGAGCTCGCCAGGACTGAAACACTAAACCATCTTCCTTCCTATAGTTCAGGCACAGAGGTCCCTGCCTGCGATCCCAGTACTCGGGAAGCTGAGGCTGGAAGATCGCTGTATCAATGCCAGAACCTGTTACATAGTGACTTCCAGGCAAGACCAAGCTACAGTAGCTACCTTGTGTCAATAAAACGTTTCCCTGAAATTTTGTTGAAAATACAGTAAAATACAATAAACATTTCTTTCGCGGGGTGATGTAAACAACATTTACCCCTCCTCCTGTGGTCCCAATGACAAAAGGAGTCATGGCTCCACCAGTTTATCCTGAGCAAGCAGCCACGGCGGAAGTTCTGCACCCAGAGGGGATGCCTCCTCCTGAAGACTGAGTGTATGCAATACCATCTCAAGCCCTTCCCCTCCTATATCCTCTAGCCCCTCCCCTAGGCATTAGGGCAGAATTGCATCCAACTGGTCGGAAGGAGTGCCTAGACGCTCAGGTAAAGGTCCCAGGACCCTCCCTCCCCACCTCTCCTCCTATGAGGGAAGGCAAAAAGCCCCAGCTGCCACCATGTTCATTTGCAACAAGACACAGGTGATCTGATGAAGGTGGCGGCTCAGAGGCTAGTACCCCACCACAAATGTTATAAACATCTGAACCTACTGTGCGACTTTAATCAGTACTGGTATTTTTACCATAGTAAGATTTTTCTTCAACCGAGAAAACCCTTCATTATAGGAGCCAAAGAGATGTCTCCACAGTTGAGAGATTCAGTGTCCATCACCCACACCAGTTGCTTACTGCCAGTGACGCCATCTCTAGGGGATCTGTCACCCTTTTCTGGCCTTCGTGGCTACCGCACAGACATGTACAAACCCGTATGTGAATACACATATACATATAATTTTTTTCTTTTTCTTTTTTCTGATTAAGTCAACTTATTAAACCAGTTGACTTGGGCATCTTCATCACTGACTTCAGCCTTCACTCCTGCTCAGTACTGACAGCAGTAACCTGTTTAGCAATCTCAGAAGGACTATATGAACCGATGAATGGCTTGTGGATGCTCTTCCGGAAAGGACCCCACTTCTAAAACCTTCTCCACGAGGTGTTTTCCGTGTAGTGACGCTGAGCGCTTTGCCAGGCATGCGCACTAGTGCTTCATAGAAGACCTCTTCCTTTGTGCCCCATGAAGTTGGCACACACCTCCAGCGACTTGGCGTTGCTGCTGGTGAGAGCGGGATTAAAATTCGGTGAATCATCCAACCTGGGTTCCACAGGTTATCTTTCCTGTATCTTTAAAAGCTGTAGTGCGGCTTCATGGCCGACTTGTTTCTTGGCTGGAGCGAACAGCGGTGCATGCCCCGCCTCATATTTTTTTTGAAGTAACATATAGATGTTTCCCCTATTATCCTTTCCCAATTCAGTTCTTCCTTTCTTTTCAAGGGCAATGGTGATTTGAGTACTATGAATTTATTATGTTACATATGTAGGAAGAAAGATCAATGGATCAATCAACTGATCGATTGACTGACTGATTACATTTGCAATGCTTACCTTTCATTGTCGACTGTGGAAACCCACCTATAGGTGTATCTCTTAGAGTGTTTCCAAAAAAAGGTTTATCACTGAAGAGGACGACGATCCGTGCCAAATGTGGTCAATACCATTCCATACATAGGCCAAACAAAGAGGAGAAATTGAGCTGTACTCATGCACTTCTCTCCTCCCTCTCTGCTTCCTGACTGAAGATGCGAGGTGACCAGCTGCCTCACACTCTGCCTCCATGGCTTCCCAGCCAGAAGGATCCCTTCTTTCCATGGCTTACTATGAACCTTGCCCTCTCAAGCTGCTTTTTTGACGGGCATTTTGTCTCCGCAGGGACCATGTAACAAGTACAGTATCCTATGTGCATGGTATACATCCAAAGGATATGTAGTGTCAAAGTATGGGTTAAAAATGCATCGAAGGGGCATATCTCAGAAATTTCATCTTTTAAAATATAATTTTAAATTTCCTCCTAACTCTGGGAAGTTTCAGAGGACAAATTTCATAGAGCCTTTATTTGTACAACCAAAAATCAATGGCCATTTCTTCTTGGAAAACAATTAGATACAAACAAATTGGAGCAAGGATGTTTTTCATAATGAATTCTGAAACTGTGTTGCCAGTTACGAGAAGATACGGAGAATAAGAAGGGATTTCTGAGATGGAGATGTGACGAAAGTGCTCCCAGGGTGACGGAAAGTGCTCCCGGGGTGACGGAAAGTGCTCCCAGGCAGTTACACCTTATCTGCACCTCTGAAGTCGGAGGTAAAATACATCCAAATTAGACTTCAGAGGTGAATCCGGAAATGGTAAAAGGTGACTACCGTTGAATTCTTTTCCATTTGTGGAACTTCACACCCCCAGGCTACCGCATAAAAAGGTATTACCTGATGTGCTAAATTTCCCCTAGCACTTAGACTTTTCTCACAACTTAAGCTGTTCTCGCAGGCATCCCTGATGGCCTCTAAAAACCACAGTTTTCTGATCACTGAGCACTTCATGTGGCTCCCAGAACTCTGACTAGTCGCAGGTGTGACTTGGGTCACCTGAAAATAATCTCAGCAAGTAAAGTCTCCTCGGGCACATTTCGCCCATGTGCTTACAGACACCAGAGTGGAAAAGGGCAGTCTGGAACTTTCAAACCATGAGAAAGAATCAACGGACTGCATATATATAGGATCCAAATGGCCCTCGCGATTGTCAGGCCAAGCCAATTAAGGAAAGAATAGCTCACTTACTGATTTTATGCAGTCAGGGTTTTAGTGAGTAATAAATGCACACTAAGCCTGGCTCTTGGTCAGGCTTCTTTGGATCATTATCAGTCCCTTAGTAATTTTATCTAAAAGAGAAGTATTGATTCTGGTGTCCCAGCCAAACGCTAATTCAGAATTACAGTCCACTCTTCCTAGACTCCCTTTGACCGGCATGTTCTCTATCACCGGCTTCCAGGGAGGTCAAGGTTAGCTCACTCTGGCTAATCTCAGCACACACGCAGGTCTCAGTGGGTTCACTTGACCTCTTGCCCATCATATATTCAGCCACATAAACGTTTACCTTTTAATCCTTTTCAGCAAGGGAGAGTTCTTTAGTCAACCCATTGGCAAGATCAACCGAATAGGACACTGGCAGATATTTATTTACAGCTGTCTGATTTCTCGATGGAGCATCCCAGACTGATGGAGAGAAACATAAAGAGCAAAATTGTAGACTGGATTCCTACAGGAAAGGAGGGTAATGAATAATTAGCCTGAGTACTAAGAGGATGGTTCAAAAGTGGATATTGACTCTGATGGCATCATTTTAGACAATTCACAGCGTAGTCATTATTTTTTCCCAAATGAAATATTCCATACAATACGAAAATAAACATGGCGTCAGGATGGCTGGACAGGTAAGTGTGGTGGCCCACCTGTCCACAGTGGGAACCATAACCTAGACAAAACCCCAAGCCAGTCTCCGATTTACAATTGTGTCATAAGGAAAGTAATTATGTATTTCTTTGATTTAATTTGAAAACTTCATTAATTCTTTGGGGAAGAAAAAATGAGTTAAAAACGCAGTTTGCGCTCTGGTCGGTTTTAAAAGGTGTCTTTTAAACCTTGATAGGTTTGCAGAGCTTTATGAGAAGTTTTACATTTATTTTTCAGTAAGTTGATGGGGTTTAAGTTCGAGTTAACTAGGTTCATAGCTTTACGGGAGGCTCACTGGTACTCACGGAGGCCGGAGATGTTCCTCTGTACGGCTGGGGCTACTGGTGGTTGTGAACAACCCCACCTGAGTGCTGGCAACCAAACATGAACCCTGTGCAAGAGGAACAAACACTTTTAGTCACTGAGCCTTCTCTCTAGCCCAAGATTTTAGTTTTATGTTTGTTTTAGCATCACGTGTATTTACTCAAGTTTATGCTCCCTATAGACTCTAGGGAGAGATAACGCTGGGTTGGAGGCATTATTGGAAAATAATAAAAATAACCAGAAGTCAGAAAGAATTGATAGCATTCCCACATACTCAAACTCCTGTGAAATTAACTATGGAAAATAAGACATTGAGTTAGCACATACACACATATTGAGAACTAAGAAAATCATCTCTTCTTTAAGAATTGCTGACACTCATTAGCATCTTCGGATATAATTTCGTGCAATTTATTTTTTTTTATTTATAAAACTGTTTCCAGGTGTGATGGCATCCATCACAAGATATAGTTTAAAAATAAAAAATGACAGCATTGGCTTCCAAAATTTATGTGTGCTCTAATTATACAAAAAAGTAATTTGTTAATGCAATCTCTCTCTCTCTCTCTCTCTCTCTCTCTCTCTCTCTCTCTCTCTCTCTCTCTCTCTCTCATTCTCATGATGTCACACTCTAAAGATGTTTTCAAGGTGAAAAAAATGAACTCCAGAGTCCAGGTATTTCCGTCAGCCCTATCACTGCTACTTAAATGGATTTTAACTATACAGCCTAACAGTATGCTTGGTAATTCTTTCTTGGACTTATTTTTTAATGTGCTGAACAGAAATTCTAATGACAGGCAAACTATTTTGGGGGGCTTACAGTTGCCAGAGTCAGCTCAATTATGAAAACAGTAGAGTACTAAAGTTGAGCAGGGAGGGACACAGACAAACTTTGTATCTGATATTCTTCATGCTGACCAAACATTGACCAGGAACAGTGGAAGTGGGAGGGTTTACGTTAACTCTTGGTTCAGGGAATTCAGATCATGAGGGAGGACCTAGTGGGAGAGTCTCCAGCAGCTGTCGGTGAGGGAGCTTGATCAGGTCTGAGCGGCTCTGGAAGCAGGAAGCTCAGGTCTGAGGGGCTCTGGAAGCAGGAAGCAATGATTGAAAGTTGAACTGAATGCTCGCTCAGTAAGCTTTCTCCTTATCATTCAGCCCTCGGGATGGTGGCCCTCAACGTCCAGGGTAGATCATCTTCCCTCAGCTACGCCTCTCTAGAGACATCTTCACTGACACCCTGGGCCGTGCTTCACTAATGCACGGGTGTTATTAAATCAAATCAAGTTGACAATAAAAAAAATTAACAGTTCAGATTCCATTTATTTGTTACCAAAATACCACAAGAGCTGGACACATGACTCCGCAGAAAATAGTGTCTGTGGTCAAGCTTTATGACGCAAGTTCAATTCCAGGGAACCACGAGGTAAAAGGAGAAAACCAACTCCCTGAAGTTGTCCACTGATTTCAAGTATGCCATACCGTGGCACAGGTGTGCACAATAAACACATACATGCAAACAAACAAACACATGGAATTTTTAAAGATTTTTTTTAAGTACAACAAACTGCCTCATGGTCCTAAGAAAACTTGGTAAAGTATTCATTTTAGGTGTAGATGTGACTGTCAGTGTTCGTTAAATTCTTTTCTGAGCGCTATCTAGGTAAAGGTAGGAGGCATGTTGTAAAGATAAAAGGAAGGGCGTTTGCAGCAGCCCAGTGGGAGACAGACTCCTGAGAGATTTGTCCATAATTAGGACAGAGCACTGATTGTGAGCCTGTCTGGGAGATGTTACTGGGGGGGAAGGGGGGGGAACACCAGCTGGGTCCATCTGTAGGAAGATGGCAAAATTAAAGTAGCACAAGAGGCAAGAGCCCCCTGTTCCAGCCCCTCTCTCCACTGCAGTCCAGCTGGTAACCCTGGGACTTTCAGAGTTCAAGTCCCCCAGTGCCTGAATTATAAGTATCCAAGACAGTGTGGTCTATGAGACCTACCCTCGATGTGGGGCAACTATGTTATCTGTACTTTCGCATCAATAAACCTCTTTCTAATCTTTTAAGGCCGTATTTGTGGGTGTAGAACACCTGGCCACTCAACACCACAAATCTCCCAGGCTTGTGGAAGACGAGCTGTTCTAGCCAGAAGGAATCTAACCCACCTCCAGAAGCAGCCTGACCTCTCCAGAGCCTGAATCCACGGGTACAGAGGTTAAACGCACATTCAACACAAAACAAAACGGGAATGTTCCATGCCTGCGTGTGCGTGTGTAATCACAGGATCCCGAGCCTGTAGCGCATGCTTGGTGTCTATATCATATGTTACCAGATACCAGTTGTATATTACAGGCTGCATATGCAATACCATATGGACACTATAAAATATCACATTTGTTGTCGGGATAATTTTACATTTAGTGCATGATTAAAATGTCCTCTATTGCGTACCTAGCTTTCCTGCACTTGCATAGGTTTGTCTAGCAAATCACCTTCCTGATCGACCTCAAATAAAATCTAAGTTAAGGTCTCGTTACGTAAGATTAAAAAAAACAATATGGAACCCTGAATGCGGTTTGTTTTGCTCCCTTGGGTTCTGCCATACAGAGCTAGCACGAGCGCAGCTGTCAATACTCAATTCATCTGCTACTGGGCGGCTTCGCCTTTCACTCACTGTGACATTTTTAAAGTGGCAAAAAAAAAAAAGCTTAAAGCAGGCATATTTGTCACTTTTTTTTTCTTTCTGGTGACCTTTTAAACACTGAGGAAATTACTCTATATGTACGTCCCAAAGCCTTTAATCATTACTCGTGCATTTCACAATAGTGTTTTATATAGCCCGCGTCATTTAAATGTAAGACATTTACATTGTGCTTCCTATGGGCTGCTGTTTATTTAATTATGCAAGAATTTAAACATAATAAAACCTCATCCACAGTTCTGAGCTGTGGCCAACAGGCACTGCAACTGTCGTGCGTTGTCTCATTTTTAAAGTGGAAAGTCAGAAATAGCTTACACACACCCTCAGCTTCCAGCTTTTAAATTCTCATAAGGCGCTGAAATAGACTTATTCAATACATTTATATTTTAAAGGGGGATATGGTGGGAGAGGACTGGGGCAGTTTCAAGAAGGTGAAGAATTAGTCTCGGCCGTGCTCAAGTCGGCTGTGTGGTCTCGAGGGCATCACTGAACATCTCTGATTTATAGTGTGATTTCATCACGTGTGAAGTCACACGTGCCAGGCTGTATTGGGGGAATGAAATTAGCTAATATTTGCACCCGAGCTCTAAAAATGAAGCCAATTTACTAGGACTTCGAGTTCAAAGTGTATTATTGTGTTAGCTAGAAATATGGACACAATGTTTAATTATTTTAATGTACCAAAAAGAGATTGAATGTTTCAAAGAAGCTGATGCTGGTCTTAGCAGGAGACGGGGCAACACGTTGGTCTTTCCTAAAAACAGAAATGGAAATGCGCCACACCTGGTGTGGAACAGTCTTTAAAACGGCAAAGGACACAAATGGGTCGTGTTTAGAACTGTTCTTATTCTCATCCCTTTCCATATATTTGAGGCCAGTCTGGACTCCATAATGAAACACCATCTAAAGTTAGGTGGGTGAGTGGATGAATGGATGGATGGACAGAGGGTCAGATGGGGGGACAGACCAAGGAGAAGAAGGAGGGAGTAAGCAAGAGACAGGGAAGGAAGGTTGATAAAAATATAACATCGCAGCTGGAGAGATGACTCCACGAGGGTCAGTAAGCACACAGTAAGAACAGAGCTTAGTTCAGCACCCAGCACTCATAAAAGTTGGGTGTGGCCGTGCATGCCTGTATCTTCAGGGCTTGAGGCTGTGGAGACCAGAGAGAGACTGACTGCTGGGGCTTGCTGACTGCCAGCCTAGCTCCAGGCTCGGTGAGAGATGCTGTCTCTGAAGAATACAGCAGGGGGCAATAGAGGCGACTGAGGACAATCCTCCATGACCTCTGCTCGCACACACACATATACATTTGCACACACACACACAAATACACACGGGTGTGCGCACACTCGCACGCACACGTTACATCACAATACAAAGTAAGCAAATAGTAAATAAAGCACAGAACCCGATGCCTCCCAGGCGTGGGGCTTTTCCTGGGCCCTGCACTCGGTAGTCAGCTCCCAGTAGCCACCTGGTGAGTGGTGTCTCTTACTAGAGTTCTGGCAAGACAGTCTCTCCGAGCTTTGCCATGACAGCAACGTGGTGACTTGAGCTTTTCTCTCAGCTGTGGCCAACATGTATTTCAACTGTCATGAGTCTTTTTGGAGGGGTGGGGTTCAAGACAGGGTTTCTCTGCATAGCCCTGGCTGTCCTGGAACTCACTTTGTAGACCAGGCTGGCCTTGAACTCAGAAATCCGACTGCCTCTGCCTCCCGAGTGCTGGGATTAACCCGGCTCTGTCGTGAGTCTTAATGTTAAAGTGGAAATTCAGAAATAGCTCACATACCCTCGACTCCCAGCTCGTAAGTCCTGATGAACAACGGATACTTCTGCCATTCAGAGAAAAGCCAGGCATAGATCTAAATGCAGCATCCTCCCAGGAGCCCAGTAACCTCCTCAGCCAATAACCTCGTCCCCTAGCCTGGGACAGCTTGTGAAAAGCTGACAAGAAACACTGGGCTCCTGTCAAGGCCAAGGAACATGACGTCTCCCCTCCACACTCAGTCTTCTCAGGAGGCTGGGGTGGTAAAGAAAGTAGGGATCTACAATGACAGTAGTGTCCTAAGAGGGCCCACAAAGCATTATAGTAAAGATGAGTCTATAGGATTATTTGAAATCTTGTACGTCAGGAACGTTTGCAACAGGAACTTGAGGGAGTCATAATGAATAAAATTCTACAGCCAAGTGGGAGTGTGGAATTAGATTCCTTAACAAAGACAGTAGTAGGGTGGGTGGCCAGTCCAAGGAGAAGTATGGTGGCTGCAAAGATGCTGCCCTGCCGCAGTCACTGAGACGTGGCTGGAAGCAAGTGGGACTCAGTGGTGACCCCCTCCTGTCGTTACCACAAACCAGTGAGGTTTTCGCCAAGGAAATAACATTTCCAACTCTGGGGCTTCTGTGGAAAACGGATGGAGTGAGAAGGCTGCACGGTGAGAGCTTTGCTGGATTAGTCCAGGCAGGAGAGCGCGCCCTCAGCCACACTGCTGTAAGGAGTGGGTGGGGAGGATGGGGGAAGGACCCACCAACGCTTGCTTGATGGAGGAGTGTGATGAGGACAGGCAGATACAGCTAATTCTAGTCTCCTGGCGCATTTGCCTACTGAATAGGTGAATACTATTTCGTTACGGAAATACTTAAATACAGTCGCACCAGATGTTAGAATGACAGGTCTACAAATGTGCTGCTACTCGCAGTAAACATTTGTGTCTAAGAGAAACGTTTTTTGCTTATATTTGACATTCTAGAGTGAAGAGCAAGTCTGTATTTTCTCACAGACTACAAGTCACTCTAAGTATGTAACATCACCACTATTAGGCTCTCTCTCTGTTGATGAAACTCTTTTTTCCCTGCCAGGAGATAACCCGGAAACAACATTATATAACTCTCTGTTACATCCTCGACAAAACAGAATAACCGTTTTTGTAGCTCACACTGCACCTGCACGGTTATAATATTCTATGCACCGTTAAGTGGTACAAATTTATTTTATGTGCATAAGTAAAGTGATTACAGTCCAGGCTCAGAAAAATGTTTCCAAAAAAAAAAAAACCCACCTACATGTGTAACTCCTGGGAATATATGTAGTCACCCAGACTCATCCTCTGTGAGACAAATCCTTCCCTCCATCCATGCTATGACAATCCCTATGCTATTATGACACTTAAATCATTGGGATGATCTTTTCCCAATTTTCCAGAACATTCCCAGACCCCAAGGAAGTCAAGCTGTGCTTGGGAAAGGGTTCGGGAGAAAAGGGTTCTGGGTTTTGTTTTTTTGGTTTTTGTTGGTTTTTTCTTTTTTCCTCAAAAACTACAGAGTCCACTGCAGTTCAGAAGCAAACAGCCTCCCTCCATCCCAGGAGCTGTACCCCAGATAAGTGAGCTCATCCTTGGGGGAGCTCACGGTGTGAATGGGGGAGCTCACAGTGTGAATGGGGGAGCTCACAGTGTGAATAGGGAGCTCACAGTGTGAATAGGGAGCTCACAGTGTGAATGGGGGAGCTCACAGTGTGAATGGTACACCGAGAGCCAACAACGGAGGGGAGGGGAACACCACACCAGACGACGCATTCGTTGATCTTTGGAAACAGCCTCATCCCCATCTCTGCATGTTCAGAGACCTCCAGGCCTTGATGAACTCCAACTTCATACCCTGCAAGTCCTGGGTTAAGTAGGTCAAGGGGAAGATATGGAGAGTGGCCACCTCACCTAATGGCTCTGTCTCCCCAATTTGCTGGATCCCGGATTGTGCTGGCTTGCTCGCATGGGCTTCTCAAAGCCAATCTCCAGAAATTTTATGAGCCAGTTGACAATATGTGGAGGCTTGAAGTTGGCTATGGTGAAAAATGTGCCAACTACAGAAACTGTCAAGTCCAGGCCTTTCCTTGCCTAGAGTCCATTATTAAAAGTTTACCAGCTTAAAACTGTCTTCCAGCCTGCGGGGAGGTGAGAGGTCATTGAGAAATCATGTTTGCAGATGCCCCCCACCCTCTCCTGTCTAACCTCACACTTTAATCTTGGTGCTCGCTGATAATGTCCACATTGGGTCTTACAGACAGATTGATACTGTCTCTCTGAAGCAACCACTCAGGTGTGTCATGGGTAGGATGTACAGACTGCTAAACTGCCTCACCTTAAGTAGACAGTTCTAGGAAACCCTCATACCCCCATCTGTCAAGAAATGCATTTCTGCCCTCCCCTAAAGCTCACAGTTGCTAATTTTTTTCCTCAGCTCTTCAGCTTGGACATAAACATGGACTCTCTCTCTTCTTTCAATCTGCTGCCCCTGCAAGACCAAGCGTGGGGAAATGCCACTGTAGTTCCAAGAGCAACTTGAAATTGACAATTCCCTCAGCTTCAGTTTCTGGCCAAAAAGAGTTAAGACTTTGTCGGCTCCACGCCACCAGGGGCTTCAGAAAGTCAGTCAAATCTGCCGACTCAACACATTTTAGCTTTCGATGGAAAAGATGCCAACCGAAGCAAAATGGGAAGACATTTCCAGGGAGTGGTAACAGTAAGACGGAGGGAGTGGGGAGAAATTGAAATAACTTCTGTTTCAAAGATCCCAACAAGATATACCTCGTCAACTGTCTGTACCTCACCTGCCCAGTGAAATATTATCTCAGCCATTTTACAAATGTCACGATGAGAACGGTCATTTAAATCAGCTGCCTTTGCCAAAGTGTCACCCTGACATCCTCCCCTCCATCCTCCCTGCACCAGGCCTTCCCAAGCCACATGGACACAGCACTCTCCGGCATGCGGGACTATTCCTCTGAAGTAGATAATAGCCGTTCTTTAATGTGCAGTTCAAAGTCTTCAGTGCATTTGGCGTTTTTTTAAGAATATAATATAGGTGGTGGTGACGTGCGCAGTTGGTAGAGCCATGGGTTCTGTCCCCAGCACTGCGTAGTTGTGACTAATCAGCACTCAGGAAGGGAAGCCAGGGCCATCAGAAGTGCAAAGTCCTCTTCAGCTACACTGAGGTTCAACTCCAGCCTGCACTGTGGGATATACCCAGTCTCAAAAATGTGTTTTTAAATAGACATATTTTTTAACTTATTAAAACTTTATTATAAAGAACTTTTAGATTTTAATAAAAAAATCACACAACACAATAACCAGACCTGCTCAAAGCACAATAAATCTCTACGTCTTCATGAACTTCCTTCCATACAGGTGGAGCACTGTAGCTCTGAAGTGGTGGAGATTCACATTCGATTCTACACTTTCAGTCTCTGGTACATAAAAATATATTTGATCATGGAAAGTGACCATGAACCTGTAAATATTCACGTTATACAATATATATATTATAAATAATCAACGTGACTCCTATGTTACCTGCTTCTCATATTTTTTTCCTTTTCTGATTTTATAGATTTCCTTTAAATGTGTTTCAGGCATATACAAACATGCATGTACAGATAAATGTTGATAGTTGTATAAACCCATGTTCAAGCTGATGAATATATGCATCACCCCAAAACATCCTCATGCTGTTTGTCCTCTGACCGACCGGCTCCCTTACACAGGTGCCAGGCAACACGGGATTCACTTTCTGTAAAACTCAGCTACCTTCCTGCTCAGGGCTCAGTAAAAACAGATCCATACAATCTGTCCTTTATAACTTGCCTCTTTCACTTAGCATAGTGATTCTTCTAACATTAAATTTTTTAAACATTGAAAATTAATAATAACTGATTTAGCCCTTATTTTAAATGTGTGTATGAGAGCTTTCGCTCCGTGCATATCTGTGTAGAAGTTGAGACAGTGAGACGAGCAAAAATCTGCCAGCAGCAGCCGAGGACCAAACAGGAGCAGAAGCAGCTCCGACTCCTGGTTCCTGCCACGCAGTCGGCGAGGACTCACTTGAGAACCTTTTGCTTTGCTGTTTGCTTTGTTTTGTTTGGAGGGAGGGGCTGAGACTCGGTCTTACTCTGTAACCTAGAATCACTAAATTCATAAAATCTCTCCCTACCCGGTGGACTCCCTGTGTGAGCCACCACACGCAGCTCACTTAGCTGGTTTGAAGGACTTTTCTGACAGAGGCACAGTCGCCCTTTTGCAGGTTACAGCAGCTTCCCTTATGACTGTTTTAACTCCTGCCGGAAGGATACAGAAGGACACGGTCCTTCGGGGTTTGATATTCTCCAAGATGCTTTTCGAGAGACTGAGCGGTGGTAAGAGCCTCAGCTCCCACTGTTCACGGGACCATTGTGGGGGGGGTTAAACTCACTGTTCTGTGGCTCAATCGCGACGCTTGATTAATGGGGTTTATCAAATGTATTTTGACCTAAGATATTTTCTACGTATCAGGAAGTTAACCCATCATAAGTTATGGAATAGTTATTGCGAAGGTGGGTTAGAGAAAGGAGGGGGAAAAAATAAAGGAAAAAAGAAACCTCCAAATATCTGGTCATTTCTTCCTCATATTTTTCTTTTAGAGGGAAAAAAAGTGCCTAGAGTAAGTAGACGTGAAAGTATAATCAGTAACTTCAAAAATCAGTAACCCAGGGTCCAATGAGACGGTTCAGTGGTTAGAGCACTGGCTGCTCTTGCAGAGAACTCCGGACCGCAGCTCACAGCCAGCCATCCGTGGCTGCAATTCAGATGCCCTCTTCTGGCCTCTGTGGGCACCAGGTATAAACATGGTACACTGATATACATGTAGACAAAACACAAAAAGTAAAAATAAGTAATAAATCTTTTTGAATAAATAAATAAGATAGGTCTCATCTGTCCAGGTGGCCGGTTGAACAGAGCACGCCAGATTGGGGACCATGGTCCTGCCCCGAGGAGAGCCCCAGATCCTTCCTTCCCCCTGTCTGTCCTGCAGTGACAAGAGATAATTTCTACACCCACCCTCACCACTCGAACAGACCAACTATCTCCTCTAAGACCAGGGAACCTACGGAGACTGACTCACAATGAAACCCTGCTCCTTCCTCCTTCCGCCCTCCACTTTAATTTGCTACAGAGGGAGAGTGGTCTAAAAGTTCTCATCTCATCCAAATGCAGATAAATGTGGCCTGCTTTGAGCATACAGCACCCATGCCAGCTGAGAGGTCTGCACCACTGTACAATTGTCAAGGGAAAAAAAAAAAACAAAACACATTAGTGCTTCTAATCCAAGGACAAAAATAAAATCGCTCTGAAATAAAGTTTAGCATTTCTTTTTTTTTTGGCATTTAAAATATCCTTCTATTTGTGCTCTTCTAACTGAGCATATGACTTGCAAAGTGAAGTAGCCATAAATCAGGATGCTGTAACACCCTCCTCACAGACATTTGTCAGAAAAAAAAAAATAATAATTAGCTTGCTGGCTAACGGAACACTAATACAGCAGTTTGGTCCATTCCATTTGGTCCTTTTTCAACAATTTTCAAAAAGCTCCAGGGAACTAGACAAAGAAGACGGGAATGCTCGTCATCCTACCCCAGGCCTGATGGAGAGGATTTCTTGATGCTGATAAAACTCTTGGACCAGATCCTTAATTCTGAACTTTCTGAATCTTGTCCATCAGTGTGGCAGACTTGTTCCTGTTGCTGCAAGGAACAAGTTTCCAACTTGGCCTGGGGGATGCACGCGGGTTAGAAACAATATTGTCATTGGCCTAGTGTTGGCAGGGTTGGTGGAAAGTCAGACAACTGTTATGTTCTGGAGTTTGAGCTAATAGTGCCCTCTGTTTTCCATTTTGGCTCCCATCAACACAATTACCAGATGGCCAAGAAGCCACTAGAACAGAAGTAAAGACCCGATACAGCAGACCAATCCAGGAAACACTCACAGCGTCCAGTGGTTGGAAACAGCAATCTGGATGCTCAAAGATGAGAGGGGAGAGGATAACACCCGCTCGAGTTGTGCCTTTCACCAAACACACGGTCTATTTAGAACAGTAACTTCACCCAGATTCACCACTCCCGGAGAAGCCCACTCATCCCTCCAAAAGCCAAGACCTGATAGATCACAGTCAATTGGAAGACTTAAAAGGTTCTTCCCGGGTCTTCCCAAGATTTACAGTCAATGAGTCTAAGGTGGAGGACAGACCTCTACAGTCTTTAAAAAAAAAAAAAAATCTTTCCAGAGCCAGTGAGATGGCTCAGCAGGTAAAGAGGCTTGCCACCAAAACTGTGAACCCAGAGTTCACAAAGTTGGAGGGAACAGACTGCCACAAGGTATCCTCTGTCTGCTACATGTACATTGACTGCACTGAGGCTGGGGCATGCACCTGGCCACACATAGATTAACTAGTTACTTTGTTAATAATAAGCAAACAGATATTTTTTTAAAAAATCTTTCCACGTGCTTCTGACAATCATAGAATTCTGAGTCTACTTGCAAAGGAGAATTTCAAATGCCACACCGAATGCAGAAGGACTCAGTTGGGTAGCTCTTCAGTTCCCACTTCCTCCTACACTGGGCAGGGCCCCAGGGCTCCTCCTGCCTCTGCCTCCTCAGAGCTGAGGCTGTGAAAACACACGTCACCACACTTGCCTTTTTTATGTGGGTTCTGGGAAACCAAACTCTAGCTCTCATGCTTGAAATGGCTGAAATTGGAGCCATGTGAAGGTCGACTTCCATCAGAGGTTGGGAGCAGGGCCTGCGTTCAGCTGGCTCCAATACTGACATCTGGGCAGGCTGGAGGGTCTCCTTGGCCAAGGCACAATTGCTCCTGCAGTAATTAGATCTGAAGTCAAATCGCCTGTTTGGATGAACAGCAATCTTCAACACAAGATAACCCTCACCCAGGGCAAGCTCAGAAGAGCAAACAGACAACTGAGTGACTTCCACCAGGTTGGATTTCACAGTCATTTAAAGACTCTGAGACTACTAAACGTAAAAAACATTACAATCGTAAGAATACCAGAAAAGGGTTGCAAATGAAAGCCGATACTTGGAAACATAAACCAAAATTCTTATTATTTATACTTTACTAGGAAAGAAATAGGGAATAAGAGGAGGGCACAAATCTTCCATGGAAAACTGGAAAGCAAAATCCAGAGAGTGAGTTACAGCAAGGATTCTAAGTGTCAACAGACTCAACAGCTTCTATAGCAATAGGAACAGTAACTAGTAACTAGACTTAGCTCTCCAGCCGATTATATGAGCATCACTGAAGCCTGTAGCAGATTACATTGTTGTCTTTAGGTCTGATTGTTCTTTGGGTCTAGAGGGCAGGATCTCAACCTGTTGTCCCGATTGGCCTGGCACTGATTCTTCAGTGTGTAGTAGAGGCTGGCTTCAAACTCACAGCCACCCTCCCATTCCAGTCTTTGGAAGACTGATATAAAGATGAGAGGCAGACGTGAGGTGACACGCCTGGCTCACGTACAGTTCTGTCTGTCTCCAGAATGTAAGCTGCCCTGCAGTGTGATGAGCCAATACATTTTCTTCTGCTCTCTGACCTTGGGCCTGATCCCGTGACTCCTGAAGATTCATGGAATGAGACGGAGAGGAAGTGCCAGTACTATTCTATGATCTGATTCTTTTCCTTTGGGTTTGTTTTACAAATTTGTAAGCTGTGTCATTTAACTAAAAGCCACTGAAGCTTGGCACCAAGGCTAACAAACCAACCGATATCCTAAAGCAGGTTTGTCCCCAGAAACATGCAGCCCTGGGAGCTAGGAGACTTACGGCCCCAGGCAAGCCGCCCTGGGAGCGAGGAGACGACTTACCGCCCCAGGCAAGCCCCTGAGTTTCCGCAACAGCTGACTAAGACGTGGGCCAAAGATACAGACAGACTTCCTATGCTTCATTGAAACCGAAATAAATTTCCAAATATTCCATTGTCCTTATGGTACCTTTTGGTCTTAATTTAGATACCTCAGCTCTTACTATTGTCACAGCTACAAATTAGACATTTTATTTGGGGAAAAAATAGTTCTAAAAAGAACTCACAAAAATTCTGAATGACTAAAAGGACTAAAAATAAGCCGGGCGTGGTGGCGCACGCCTTTAATCCCAGCACTCCTGGTCTACAAAGTGAGTGCCAGGACAGCCAGGGCTATACAGAGAAACCCTGTCTCGAAAAACCAAAAAAATAAAAATAAAAAAAAAAAAGGACTAAAAATGTACAAAAATGCATGCACACCTCCCCACAGAGCACATGTATGCACTCATACATACAGTCACATACACACATAGTCACACACAGACACACACACACAGACACACACACACACACATGCTACCATGTTGGTGTTTACTGTCTGAAATAACCAAATAACCAAATGGAAACTATGGGCTGACTCAAATAATAATATGTCAGCTGCTGGATGTGCAAAGTCATCAGGCTGACAGTGACTTGTGTCACAATGAACTATCAGCTCCTACAATTAGAGACATATTTAAGAAGACAGCCTTGGCCTTGCTCAGCCGGTGTTTACTGGGTGCTTACTCCGTATCAATGTAGGGAACTGTGGCTGAATGCAAAGCTATGAGCGATGCTATTCCCATCTTTAAGCTCCTCGGGGCTCAGTGTTTCAAACCCCAAATAAATATCCAGAAGAGCAGAAAGTCAGAATCTGCTTCAAAGCAAACGTCAAGTTTGCTAATGAAAGACCTATGGCTCCCCCGAAATACACCAGCAACACACATCAACTAAGGGAGCCTTTTCCAAAGTGCTTATTTTAAAGCAAGAAACAAGAGTTTTTAAAATGTCTGATGTCACGACATATCTAGAAGATAACAGAGTCAGTAAAATAGGAGCAAAAGAAACCGAACAGACCAGGAGATGGCTGAGCAGGAGAAGTGCATGCGTGGAACCAGACTTCCGAAGCCCTAGACCTCCAGTCACTCAGCACTCAGGAGGCGGAGACTGGATCCTGGCCAGAGAAGCTGGCGTTCTAACTGGAGTAGGGCATTGGCAAGCTTTGGATTCAAGTGAGAGAGACCTTGCCCCAAAACATAAGGCAGAGAGCACCTAAGGAAGACAGCCCACCATCAACCTCTGACCTCCAAATGTATGCACCCATACATGTAAACAGGCATGCACACACACGCACACGCGAGCACACACACTCATACTACACACACAAAGTAAAAAATAAGGGGTTAAAAGGATGACCCAGCAGTCAGTTAAGGGCACAGGCTGCTCTAGCAGGAAACTCAGGCTCAGTTCCCAGCACCCACATGGCTGCTCACAGCCATCTGTAACTCTAGCTCCAGGGGACCTGGTGTTCTCCTTTGCCTTTGTGAGCGCAGCATATGCATATGGTGTGTATACATACATGGAGATATTCCTATACATAAAATAAAATTACATGTCCTTTGAAGCAATACGTAAATAAATCTAACAAATGCTTTGAAGATCTCTATCAAGAAGAATGTAAGTTAGATAAGCAATGTTTATCACAGCCATTGATTATATCAACCTGTGTCTACTATAGCAATCATTATTCCTAACTTGTTTATAAATTCGAGTGAACTTTAACTGAAGTCCAACAAGGGTTTCCTGGGAAGCCAAAGGCTAATTTTCCAGAAACGTGTGTAGATAGATGAATGAATAGACAGTTGTTCAGCAGAGCAGTTAAAGTGCGGAGCTCAGGGTTGTCTGTCTGCCGTACAGAATCTTTCAAACTCTCTTCACGGTCCCATTTTTCGATTGGCCATAATAGAAACCAAGAGGGACTCTTACTGCAAGTAAAGTAAGGCAGACAGTGTGCATCACGTGAAGAAACGTGAAACAAGTACTGTAATAATTAAGAAGATGTACTAAGAACATGGAAGCAATAGACATCTGGGAAACCGGGCTTATGTCTGATCTGACATCGTAGATCGAAGGGGAAAGGACAGGTTTTCAAAAGTACATAAGAAAAAAAATTGGTTTTTTTTTTTTGAGACAAGGTTTCTCTGTGTAGCCCTGGCTGTCCTGGAACTCACTCTGTAGACTAGGCTGGCCTCGAACACAGAAATCCACCTGCCTTGTTATCCATGTTGAAAAGTATAAAATATCAAAGCCAAAATGTTAAAATGTAACTGGTAGATATCAGGAAAAATGCATATATTAAAAAACTACATGGAAATTCCACGTTACCCCAATCAGCTGCCTATCATCAAAGCCAACAGGGCTGGAGGTGTGGCTCAGTGGTAAGTGCACCTGCTTGCTATGCACAGGCCCTAAATTCAATCCCCGTGACTGGGGGGTGGGGGGGTGGGGGGAGGTTGGGAGGGAGCCTTAACCATCTTTACAAAGTTGTAAGATTTCTTAATATGACACAAAAAAAGCATAAGCCCTAAAGTAAAAGTCATCGTTACTATGACACTAAAATAAAGCACTGCTCTGCATCCAAAAGACATCATCAAAAGAGTAAAATAGGGGGCTGGAGAGATGGCTCAGAGGTTAAGAGCACCGACTGCACTCCCAGAGGTCCTGAGTTCAAATCCCGGCAACCACATGGTGGCTCACTCACAACCATCCACCATGAGATCTGATCTGATTCTCTCTTCTGGGGTGTCTGAAGGCAGCTACAGTGAGTGTACTTACATTGAATAAAATCGATAAATAAATCTTCATCTTTTTAAAAAAAGAACAAAAGAGTAAATAGTATCCCATTCAGGAAGGAGTTGTTTCCAACACAGAGAACCAAGAAAAGATTAAACCTATAGTTTACAAAATTTGCTTATAAATTCCTGACACCCCAAAAATCCAACCTTATAGGAAAAAATGAGCATGAGACACATGGGGTTTCTCTCAGAAACTGAAGCACACACAGGATTCGTCTGTATCCATAAATTACCCATGAATTATAGGTAAAATGCAAATTAAAACCACAACAGGATTCCATTTCATAGAGACCAGAAAGGAAACCAGTGTTGTGTTCCGGCAGGAGTGAAAAGCACCCGGAATTTTCAGACAGTGGGAGCCTAATTTGATACAGTCAGTTTAGAAAGCAGCACAGAGCTGCAAATGGAAGAATCAGGCACACCCTTGGTAAGCCCAGGCGACAGCGAGTAGTAACTGTCAACTTGATGAAAGTGTTAAGATACGTGAGAGATGAACCTCTGAACACATCTGGGGACTTTCTTCTCTGTTTCGCCTGCATGGGTGCTTTGCCTGATGTACCTCTATGCACTGTGTACAGATCCCACAGAGGGCAGAAAATGCCGGGTCCTCTGGAACTGGAGTTACAGAAGATTGTAAGCTGCCATGTGGGTCCTGGCAACAAAACCTCTACAAAAGCAAGAAAAATGCCTTTAGCCTATGAACCATCTCTCCAGCCCTAGGTGAGGGCTGATTTTCATCACATTAGCCGCTATGGGAAGACCATCTTAACTGTGGGTGTGACCGCTTCCTGAGCAGGGGATCCTGACTAAGATCTACATCTTACCACTTACTTCCATTCATTCCTCTGCTTCCTGAGGGTGGATGCAGAGTGACCGGCCGGGCTTCAGGCTCCTCCTGCCTTGGCTTCTCCACCACAAGATGCGGTACCTTGAACTGTGACTAAAGTAGGCCTTTTCTCCCTTAAGTTGCTTCTGTCAGGACACGTCACTGTAGCCAAAGGAAAAGAAACCAAGACATACAGCAAGCCCATCCCCTAAGCATACATCCTAGAGAAACTGCACGCTCACACACTTCACAGCAGTGTTCCTTGAGCCTATAGAATCATAACTCCAAGGGCTGGAGAGATGATGTGTTCGTTAACAGCACTGACTGCTCTTGCAGAGGACCTGGGCCCAGTTCTCAGCACCACACGGAGACTAAAACCACCTGTGACTGCAGTTCCAGGATCCAACACACTCTTCTGTCCTCCGTGCCGATGCCTGTGTGCTACACACACATACATACATGCATGCCCACACATACATACACATACAATAAAAATAAATAAATCATTCTTAAAGTTCAATTTTGAGCTTTCAAAATAGCTAAAAATAGTTGACTTTTCATATACACACATCCCTTAAACAAAGAATGTGTGGAGACTGTGTTGTTGGGTAAATTGTTCCATTGTGCATATTATCATAGTGCATACAAACAAACATCAGGGTCTGCTGCACACCCAGGCTGGATGGTGTGAATATAGCCTGACATAACATATAATATAGAGCTACTGCTCCACAGGAAGAAATAACGTGAAATTAAATCAAGAACAAGAGAAAGCGCAATCAAGAGACGAAGGCTAATGGAGCACTAGGATGTGGCGTGCCGCTTCCATGATTCTAACTGGTGCTCTAATCTTTTCTTCGTTTAAATCGATGTGGTTTTCCTTTCTAAAGATTTGGTTTTTAAAAAAATTCAAGTGTGTGTGCAATTCGTGCGTGTGCATGTTCGTGTGCGTGTGCGTGTGTGTGTGTGTGTGTGTGTGTGTGTGTGTGTGTGTGTGTGTGCATGCAGTGTCTGTGGAGACCAGAAGAGGGCACTCGTTCCCCTAGAGCTGAAGTCACAGGCAGTGGTAAGACACTCGATGTGTGTGCTCACGTCTGCAAGAACAGTACACAATCTTCGCTGCTGAGCCATCTCTCAAGCCCTTTCTAAATTTCTTGCCATCAGAGGTAGATGCTAAAGTAATGGAGAAAAGTGGAGCTGCGTGTGCAGATGATCCAGTGACTGGTGTTTAGATAGTGTCTTAGGCAGTCCTCCTGGGTACAAGCTCTGCTCTAGGACAGGACTCACAAAACAGTGCAGAGGCAGTGTCACTAGGCTAACAGAACCTCTCAGCTCTGTCGTAATTCACCAGACCAGAGAGGACAAGGTGGAACAGCTTTTAAAGGTATTTACCTCTGAGACTGGTGGGCTGGGTTCAGTCCCCAAGTTCTGCATGGTAGGAGAAAGATGACTTCAGAGAGCTATCCTCTGACCTCCACATACATGATGTAGCGTGTGCAAACTCAAGAGCACCTCTTGCAGAGGACCTGGGCTCAGTTCTCGGCACCACACAGAGGCTCAAAACCACCTGTGACTGCAGTTCCAGGATCCAACACACTCTTCTGTCCTCCGTGCCAATGCCTGTGTGGCACACACACATACGTGTGTGTGCCCACACATACATTCACGTACAATAAAAATAAATAAGTCTTTTTTTTAAAGTTCAATTCTGAGCTTTCAAAATAGCTAAAAATAGTTGAGTTTTCATATATACATATCCCTTAACAAAGAATGTGTGGAGACTGTGTTGTTGGGTAAATTGTCCATATACACATATGGACATATACACATAAATAAATATACATACATTTAAAAAATAATGCTATGGGCTGGAGAGACGGCTTAGTGGGTGAGAGTTCAGTTTCCAGCACCATGACCAGCAACTCACAAAAGCCTGTAACTTCAGCCCCAGGGGACCCAGTGACAGAGCCCTGGCCTCTGTGAGCACCCACAAGCATACATACAAATAAATAACAAAATGAAATGCTTTCAACTAAAATAACAACAACAACAACAATAATAATAATAATAATAATAATAATAATAATGGCTGGCCACGGTTATGTATGAAGACCACTCTCAACTGAAGCTTTGTGTTATCTGTGAGAAGCAAATCCTATAAAGTGTGAAAACGCATGAGGTGTGAGCACACAGATCTGGAGATGTCATACCGAGCCAACAATAAGCCAGGGCACCACAATACAGGTTCTAAGCACGTGAAAAACGTTCCGAACTGATTAAACTAAACAATACACACTTGGGATACAAAGGAACTAAAGACAAGCAAAGGGAGCACAGCAAGAAAAAAGAGAAGGCACACACCCAAAAATCTGAATAAAATAGCCCATAGACTACTGTGGCATGCTCTCAGAAACCTTCTAACTTGAAAACTTATTACTGAACATCTGCTGTAAGCCCAGAAAAAAACTAAAGTCAGAAAGCAGATAACCTAAGCCTTCACGTCAGCCAGCCATGCTATACTCATGGGACTTCTCTCTTCCTGGTTTCGTTTTGTTTCTGTTGAGACATGGGGTCTTATGTAGCCCAGGCCAGCCTTGAACTCACTAGGTACTGGAGGATGATCTTGCACTCCTAATGTCCCCCTGGCTCTATGTCCCAAAAGGTGGGGTTACAGTCGAGTGCTTTGACACCCAGCTACACACAGGCAAAATAGTTAAGACACAGCAGGAATCAAAATGCAAAACAGGCTGAACTTCATGGGAAAGCCACCCCGTGCCTTCAAACTGTGTCCTCCCATTAGGACAGAATGCCAGGGCTTTCTTTCTCTAAAACCCACACGACGTGGTTGTCTTGTGTCTGTGGGACCGTTCGTTGTTCAGGAGAACTAACGTCGTGCTATCTTAGGCAGAACCGGGGAGCTCAGAACTGCGAGTGACTCGCACACTGCTGCCTTTACCCAAAAAGGTTCCTCGATAAAAGCTGAGAGGGAACAAGGTTAGAGATCAATTTCTCTCTAGCTGGGGCATCCGATTACTACGATTACTGCTCATTTGATTCGTCAAAGGGCTTCGGGGTGACTAGAGCAGCCCACAAGTATAATAAATTGCTACCTTCATCTCTTGACTGACTTGTAAATCTTGAACCTTTTCTGGGACTAACCACTTGCTAAATTCATTTATCAAAATTAAAACTAGGTTTTCAGAATACTGCCTTACAAATCCCAAGGAACTCTGGAAGATTAACCTTTCGAAGATCCTGTTAGGCCAAACACCAGTGGGTGACAGCAACTGCCGTGATTAATGGCCGGTACCTAAGGTCTGGGGAGGACGCTGTCAGACACTTCCCCTACACGGTGGCATAAGTCAGCCACTGATCAAAGTAAGAAAACACACTCCCCGTGATCTCTGTACAGATGAAGCATTCCCAGTGAACAGTGAGGGCATCCCGTGGGAATTCTTTTTCCCATGGAAGTGTGTCGGAGCTCTTCTGTGCTGAGTTCATAGGCTTGGCTCTTTGTGTTGGTACATGCGATACATGTATGTGTAAAACAATAATTAGGTTGCCTGGTCAGTAAGCCTCAGGGACCCACCTGTCTCTGCCTCCACAGCCCTGGGGTTACACGCACATGCTGCCATGCTCTGCCTTTTATGGGGGTTCCCATGATTCGAACTCAGGTCCTAGGGCGTTGAAAGCACGTACTTCACAGGCTGAGACATGTTCTGCATCCCTGTTTTATATTTTTTAAGAAGCATTTTTTATGTATATGAGTACACTAGCTGTACAGATGGTTGTGAGCCTTCATGTCGTTGTTGGGAATTGTATTTAGGACCTCTGCTTGCTCTGGTCAACCCCACTCGCCCCAGTCATCCCTGCTCACTCCAGCCCAAAGATTTATTTATTATCATATATAAGTACACTACAGCTGACTTCCAACACACCAGAAGAAGGTGTCAGTTCTCATTATGGGTGGTTGTGAGCCACCATGTGGTTGCTGGGATTTGAACTCAGGACCTTCAAAAGAGCAGTTGGTGCTCTTACCTGCTGAGCCATCTCCCCAGCCCTAAAAAAGCATTTCTAAGGAGAATCTGTGGCAGGCATAAAATAAGACCTGAAATCCAGAAGAAATCGGTCATGGCTTTTTCTGTGGTGCTGCTCTGGGGAAAAGAAGGACTTTGGTCAGTGTTTTCATCGCAAGGCCCCTGCACCGCTTTCATGGCACGGCTTGTAGACGCCCATCATCTGGAGGCGCACAGTCCTGCCTCCTCTCTCCCCTCTCTATTTATAGCCTCTGGTGCTATCTTAGGGCCTCTGAGGCATTTCATCCAAATAGCCACTTTCACACAGAACGTTCCAGCGCCTCCCCAGTGCAACCCTTGACATTTTCCCGTCCCTTCCTGGGAGATGCATGCTGTGAGCCCGCTCCTGCGTGGGTCGGAAACAGCAGCTGAGTGAGATAATGGTCCCCTTGGATCTTCTGCCCCCCCCCCCAAAAAAAACAAATTGTTCCTGGGCTCAGAGCAGGTGTAGTGATATTCTCAGCAAAGTGCCACCTCGACTCACTACCCACGCAGAGGCGCAGGTTAGACCCAGATGGAGGAATGAAACAGCATGCGCCCTATCAGGGGGCTCCAGATTCCCGTAATTACTTTATGAATTATGAAACTGTCCCTTCAAATTCTTCAAACTGGCAAAGGAGCAGCTTCATCATCCTCTGGGATCTACTAGCTTATGATGTAACCACTAACTGACAGTCATAACCGAGGGCTGTACAGATGCCCCAGTCTTACCAGCCTCTAGTAAAGGTTGTGTCTTTACTAGGTTACCATGTGACGTGATTAATTCCCCTATTGATGTCAATAGTTACAACTGGGAGATGCACTCAGTTACCGGTATTCATTGAAACCTGAAAAACTGGAAGGACACCTTGCCTCAAACCAGTGAGTAACAAGGTCATAAGTTATGCCCTGGGCTCCCAGATGCTGAGCTGGGCTCCTTCAGAAACCTCTTTCTCCTTCACCACCAGTGAAGGCCTGGGTGAGTCCCAGGGGCAGGTGGCCACATCTGGACTTCAGTTCCAAGTCAGAGATATTAAAAGCCCTTGCAGAGCTAGTAGCTGAGTGGCAGGCCCTCACAGGAGTTGTGGGGCTAAGTGGGCAAGAGGATGGAAGAAAGTGTCACCCGAGTAGGGGCACCAAGAGTGACTCTCATGGAGAGGATGGTTAGGCCATTTACTGAAATGCAGTAGGAAGGGGTCATGCAAACAGCTGGGTGGTGGCGCGATAACCAAAACACTTGCTGCACAGCCTGAGGGCCCCAGTTCAAATCCTCGTGCCCGCGTGGAGTCCGATGTAGTGGTGCTGCTCGGTGATAGGAGGGGAGGACAGAGAGTACCCAGAAGCTGAAGGCCAGCTAGCCTGATGCGTGCCGCAGTGAACAAGAGAGAGTTTACCTCGTTAGGTGAACGGCAATGACTAATCCTCAAGGCTTCTGTCTTCTGACTGCCTGTGCTTTGGAACACATGTACCTGTGCTCACACATCATACACGTAAGTACACAGAACGAAGGAGTGGGCCAATCAAGGAGGAGACAGAGGAGGGCATGCGCGAGAAAGCCCAGGAATTTGGCGCGCTAGCAATCCAGGCTGAGAGGGGAAGGGAGGGCCAGGAGGCAGAAAGGGTTAAAGGCTCAGAAGTCTAGGTGTTACTGTTGATAAAAGGAGCCCGTTGCTTTTGCACTGTGCAGTGAAAGCTGATTTTTGCCGGGTTTTTAGGAATACTAGCCATGCGGGAGTGTGAGTGACAGACAGGAGCAGAACACGGCAGAAGCACCTGCTTGGAGGCCAGAAGAAGAGAGACAGTTTACAGGGAGACCCTAATCTGAGTCAACAACAGAGCACAGGGGGACACAAAGTCAACATGATAAACAGCAAACGGTCCCCCAAGTCCTTCGTATTAGCTGTTGGCTGAAGCTGAAAGCTTCCACAGCCTCAAGCCTCAGGTGGGGCTGCCCTGCAGAGGTCCAGTGGCTTCAGCAGCCTTAGCAGGAAGCAGAGGGAAAAAAGGGGGGGACCAGAAACAGGGCCAGCCCCAGTGACGCACTTCCTCCTACAGGACCAGGCCCAAAAGTGTGCCCAGGCCCAAAAGTGTGCGGCTAGAGAGGAAGCATTCAACAAAGAGCCTATGGGGACGATGTGTATCCAAACCTTAGCACCAATCACTTTGTAATTTATTTACCATCACCATAACAGAAGCGCCATGAGGTATGGCTTTGTTTTTGTTTTCCGAGGCAGCACCTTGTGGCGTAGCCAGGCTGGCCTGGACCTCTTGGGCTTCCCGGAACATCCCCTAGTGTGACCAAGCATTCATCGATGTGTGCACCACCTCCCAGGACATGGCCTCACAGAACGAATGGAGCAAACCTAGGAGATCAGAGAGGGGGCCGCCCGAGGGGACAGCTAATATGTCTAACTTAGTTCACATATACAAGGCAAAAGGGTTCTGGAGCGTTGGCCGGATTCTAGAGAGGCTGGCATGAGACTGGGGTTTAAGGATCAGGGGGAGGCATTGGAAACGAGGAAAAGTAAGATGCGTTGGAATTTTTGTTTTTCTGACATTTTGATCTGCAGTGGCCGTCAGCTGTCGGCTTCACATGGAGTCTGATGGGACTCGCTGTAAACAGGTATCGGAATGGTGGGTTGTTTTGTTTTGTTTTGTTTTGTTGTTTTGTTTTTCCTGGACTGTTCAGAAACCCAGCAATAGGAACAAAGAAAGCAAGTGCTTACTTTCGTCTTAAACTTTATTTAGAAAATTACCAAATGTTTCACTACCCGTTTTAAGAGTTGACAGCAATCAGGAAAAAAAAAATCTAGACTATGGAAAACTACAGAAAAATAACTTAGTTCTCTCAACAAATAAACTGCAAACAGAAAGACAGACAGACGAGGGAGGGAGGGGAGAAGGGAGGGACAGGGGCTGAACAAGCTCTACTAAGACAAAGTCCCAGCGCGATAGTTTGAAGAAAGGCAGCTTTAGCCTTCTTAAGTGTGTGGCCCCTGGCAGACTGGTCACACTCTAGTAGGTGACCACACACCCGAGTATGTAGGCAGTAGCAATTGTACTCAACAGATTAAAAGAAAAAAATAAGGATGCAAAACTGGGGCGGTGCATCCAGGAGGAACTGGGGAGGCAGGTGAACCAAGTCACAAAGTACAAAATTCTCAAAGCATTGTTAAAAATATTTTAAAATAATGCTTAAAAATAATTTTTAAAAGGTAGTTGGTGTGATCATAGCACATATTTGTAACCCCAGTCAGTGTTCAGGAGGCTGAGTCGGGAGAGTCATAGGAGTTTGAGGCCAGCTGGGCTATGTAGTGAAGCCTTATTTCAATAATAACAATAACAATAATAATGAAAATTGATCCATCGCAATATATAGGCTTTATTTAGATGCTAATTTCAAAGATCAAATTATAATTTTTTTTTTACTTATGAGCCACTGGAACTTTGAATGTTGAGTTTGTAATATTAAGGAATTGATAATGTTTTAGGAATAATGCTGGCATTGTAGTTATGCTGGAGCGTGTCGTCTTCATGAATAAGAGATGGGTACGGAGGAGTGTGAGGGCAGGGACACAGTGCTGCCAGGAGCTGGGGGAGCTGGGGACTCTGGAGCTGAGTGACAGTCTTGGAAAGATTCCTTTTGCTAATAAAAATCTCTGCACTTTCACACAGGTCTCAATTGTACTGGATTTAAAATTTTAATGAATTCCTATTTAGTGAATAGTGTAAAAATCATGATAGTTTTAATGGACAGCTTAGGAGAAATTTAAAAGGAGAAAACATTTTGAAAGGCACAAAATTTTTTTTAAAAAGACAAAAACCGAGTCAGAAAGATCTTAAATAACAACAGAGGCTGCATCCACGCAATGAAAGCAAGATTCCAAGACAGACTTGTGACATTATATCACCACCTTGTGGTCTGTTTGGGTATTGCCCCTGAGTACTCACGTGAGGAAGATTTTACCTGTAGCTGGCTGGATGTACGCATATCCTAGACACCCTGAGCTCAGAGCAGGGCTGAGCTTCAGTCTGGGGTGGAGGGCGGTGAAGGGGGGAATGGGTATGGGGAGTCTAATCTGTGGCATAAACTCCTTTGACTCTCCCAATCAAAGTTCATCTCTGCGTCTTGTCCTGCGTGTCAATATTTACTGATCTTTATGATCCCAAGTTCCTACTTTGTTAGCGCCTAACTTGGCATTTCAGGATTCCGTGAACAAACCCTTGCTTGCTTTGTATAAATTCGGATGACACTTTGGTTTTTAATCATACCCGCTTGTCACAAGCCTGATTGGCCTTCGGCTCTGTTACCGAATTATTTCCTCTGTACAGAAATTCCAGAAAAACTAAACCGCACCTGTGCTAGATGCAAGGCAGCGAGCGACCAGAGCTTCCGTGGTGGAAAGGCGTGAAATGCTGCCGGTCTGGAGTCGGTGTGAACCGGACGCGAGCTAGCTTTAGCCCCTTAAAAGGCATTCATTGCCTGCCCACCTCTGTGTTTGACCCAATATCCTTACAATTATCCTTTTCGAACATGAAACAGCCCACTAGCTTCCAGAAACCAAAGGCTAAGAATGTCAGTGGATATCACCTGAGGCCCATTACAGAGAGTTCCTGCTTTTCTGTAAATCACTTTCCAAGGTCTGTGGATGCGGCCCAGCAGGTAAGTGCTTCCTTAACATGAAAGACTCTGGGACACACACACACTTACACATACACTCACACACACAAACTCACACCACACACATACTTACACATGCACTCACACACACAAGCTCACACCACACACACACTTACACATACACTCACACACACAAACTCACACCACACACACACTTACACACACACTCACACACACAAACTCACACTGCACACACACATAAAAACTCACACCACACACACACTCACACACACAAACTCACACTGCACACACACATAAAAACTCACACCATACACACACTCACACACACAAACTCACACTGCACACACACATAAAAACTCACACCACACACACACTCACACACACAAACTCACACTGCACACACACATAAAAACTCACACCACACACACTCAGACACACACACACACTCACACACCAGTGATCAGACTTTCAAGAAGGAAACAAAATGCCCTCTCTGACAAATAAATATCTTTAATGACAATTAACCAGTATGAACCAGATGTGACCGTGCACTCCCTTAATCCCAGCAGTGCCAGAGAATGGAGGCAGCAAGAACAAGAGTTTGATTTCGTCCCAGCTACATAGCAAGCTTGAGGGTGGCCTCAATGTGAGACCTGAGACGATGACTCAAGAAGTTCATCAAATTGTGCACATTAGGAGCAAAACTGAAAATATCCATGTGCACAGAGGTTTAGATGGGAGACTGTGTGTCACAGTCGTGGTGACATGGCTTGGGGAGACTAAGCATCTAAGATGTCCAGAGTAAGCACCATGAGCTGGGGTGATCCAGAGCAGAACTTAAGCAGCTACCCACCAGGGAAGTCAAAGGTGGGAACACCCAGGGCTCTGTGGCCCAGATCACCTACTTAGGGTGTGCAAAACCTTCACATCTGAGCACTCTGGAGAAAGAAGGGGGGAAGGGGAGGGGAGGAAGGAAGGCAGGGAAGAAATGGAAGAAAAAAGAAGACTGAAAGGTATCCTTTTATTTATTTAATTTTTTTTTTTTCGAGACAGGGTTTCTCTGTGTAGCCCTGGCTGTCCTGGAACTCACTTTGTAGACCAGGCTGGCCTCGAACTCAGAAATCCGCCTGCCTCTGTCTGCCCAGTGCTGGGATTAAAGGCGTGCGCCGCCACTTCCGGTTTGAAAGTTATCCTTTTAAAAAGGAAAAGGTAGGGGCTGGAGAGATGACTCAGTGATGAGGATATAATACCCTCGCAGAGGAACCAAGTTCTGTTCCCAGTACCCGGAGCAGGCAGCTCATGATCAGCGCCTGGAGCGTTCCAAGCCTCTGGCTTCCATGGATGAACACATGTGGCTGTCCAGCAGCCACGGAGAACTGGGTACACCTGGAAGGGAGGCTGGGAATGACAAAGGGTGGGCCGGTGAGAGGATAATGAAGCCAAGATAAAGGTTTTTCTGATCAAGGCTCAACGTTTAATTTTCAGCTCTGCGTTTATATGGGGGGAACCCAAAGACCCATCCTTTGTTTCGGCTGGACAAGCAAGCTCAGCGGGCAGCCTGCTCCAGCAGGAAACTTCCACCTCGGTCAGAAGACTCCACCCTAGGTGGGCTAGGTAGGGGGGGAAGGCAGACTGTGGTTAAGAAGACAAACAGATTAAGGTCTGTTTACCTTGCTCAAGCCTGGGGGAAGAGCACAAACACGCTCTCAAAAACGCACACATAATAACACACATACTCATTCACATACAGATTTAATTAAAAAAAAACTTTAAAAAGAAAAAATGCTAATATGGAATAACTGTGGTCCATTTCTAGTTTTTGAGTTTATTTCTATTCACTATCGCCAATACACAGACACACACTAATACACAGATGCTTGTGCACAGTGAAAACTTGAAATGCACATGTATGACATTTACATAGGGCAACAATTTCACCTCCGATTTCTCTATACTCTTATTTTGCTATAGTGAACAGGTATTGTCTTTAATAAAGGAGAAATATAAATATGTTATTAAGAAAGGAGGCTGGGTTCTAGAGGCCATAAAAGAGAATTCAAGAAGCTGGCCTAGGTTCTAAAAGCACAGCCTCTTAACAGAAAGGCCTGTGGAGCTCTACAAAGGTTAAACCAATTGGTCCTAAGTGCCTGGGCGTCGAGTTCTCAGATCAATGTCTGACTGGAAATTACTCCGAGAGGAGAGGAGAGGCAGGAGGGAAAGGCGCTATCTGTACTTATCCTGGGTGAGACTGTTCTCCTAACCTTTGCTCCTGGGCCGCCCGGGGCCCCTGACCGCAGTGACCTGGAGAATTCTGAAGACCATCCATGCAAAAAGCACAGGGAATCCACATTGCATGTCCCCTCCGGTTGGCACTTCCTGCCTTTTAAATAAGCTTAGATGGCAGCAAACATTGCTACTGATTGGGTACCAGGAACATCCCTAAGTAGAAAAACTCTCAGGGGGCTGGGGTAAGGGCGTCATCAGCAAACTGCTTCCTGGGAACGCCAACTGGGAGCCAGTTTGCCACCTTTCCTGGCCCCTTACCAGGAAAGCACATTCTGGGAGGTCTTCCTGGCAATAAGCCTGTGTGTTTCCGAACACACACTCTTTACTGAGTTCTCATTTCCTTTCTAGTTTAATTAATAATCTGGTACAGGATCTTGGGTACCTCAGGCACTCATGGTGTAATCAAGAATAAAGGTCTTATTTCATTTCTATTTTTAATTATTTATTCAGCATAGAGGGGGGGAGGGGACACATGCCATGATGCGCATGTGTCCATCAAAGGGCAACTGTGGAGGCCAGTTCTTTCCTTCTACCATGTGGGTTCCAGGGATTGAACCCAGATCCTCAGGCTTAGCAGCAAGCACCTTCACCGGCTAGACCATCTTACAGCCCAACCTTGAAGTACTGGCTCAACAAACTCGTTTGTTATTATCCTCCTGGCTCCACATGAGAGGTGCTAGGATTACAGACATGTGCCACAATATCCATTATATTCAGTGTTAGGAACTGAATCCACAGCTTGGTACATGCTAGACAGGCATTCTGCCAACTGAGCTACATATATAGTACTATATAAACCCCAATCTTTAAAATATCATGCTTAGAAAGCCAAGCATGGTGGCGCATGCCTTTAATCCCAGAACTCGGGAGGCAGAGGTAGGCAGATTTCTGAGTTCGAGACCAGCCTGGACTACAAAGTGAGTTCCAGGACAGCCAGGGCTATACAGAGAAAGCCTTTCTCGAAAAACAAACAAACAAACAAACAGAAAATATCATGCTTAGAAAAATGAAAAATAAAAAAGGGGAGAGAATGAAATGAATAAAAATAATATGTTAGGCAAACTAAAAAGGAGAGCAAGGGGACGGAGAGAGGGCTCAGTTTTTAAAAAGCACATGCTGCCATTGCAGAGGACCTGGGTGTAATCCCAGCACCTACATGGTGGCTCAGGAACATCTATAACTCCAGTTCTAGAGGAGCCAACATCCTCTTCTGGCCTCTCGGGGCACTGCATGCATGTGATATACATGTGATACATCGGCAGGCAGGTAGGGAAACACCTATACACATTGTTGTTGTCAGTGTTCTTTTGCTGAGAAGAGAGACTGTGACCAAGGCAACCCTTACAAGAGAAAGCACTTAATTAGGTGCTTGCTCACAGTTTCAGACGTTTAGTCCATTATCATCATGGTGGGGAACATGACAGCACACAGGCAGACATGTAGGCAGAAGGAAGAGAGAGACACTGCTCCTAGCTCAAGCTTTTGAAACCTCAAAGCACACCTACCCAGTGACACACATCCTCCAACAAGGCCACACCTACTCCAAGGCCACACCTCCTAATAGAGCCACTCCCTAATGACCAAGCATTCAAATGTGTGAGTAGATGGAGGCCAGCCTTATTCAAAACACCACATTCCTGTCTCCCTTGGGCTTATAGTCATATTATTGAAAGAACCACAATGTGAGGTCTCCCTCACATTCTGACTCAGGAGAGGCGACACCCCAAATCACTCATGAGAAACAGTCTTGATGCAAACTGCAAGAGGACTTTTATTCTAAGAGCGCTCTGGGACCCACAGTTGTACACCACGTAGGGGTAGGCGTAAGGGGTTATTTAAAGGAAGAAACCACAACTCAAGGGGGTGGGGAGGGTGTTGTTGGAAAATACCAAAAATACCAGTTAAGAGTCCCAAGGAAGTGCAAAGTCAAGACAGTTTCTAAGAGTATCTAACAATAGCACATTTGCATCATGGGTTCCAGCAACGGTCAGGGTGGGTCAGGGTGACTTTCTTTGAACTAACACATCCAGAACCCAGGAAGCAGGTGGGTGGAGGAATTTCGCTATCTGTTTTATGGTTAGCATGCCTTGGAACATTGAGTCACAAAGGTCACATTCTTAAGCCTGGGCCTAAAGGCCTAGTTTTTATGTTTTTATGTTTCATTTTTTCATTATAATGCAAAAAGGCATTTAGTCCAACTTCAGAAGTCTCCATAGTCAATCCGTCTCAACACTATTTAAAAATCCAAAGCCTCTTCTGAAACTCACAGAAATCTCTTAACTGTAAGCCCCTATAAAATCAAAATCAAAAAGCAGACCACACTGGGCAGTGGTGATGCACACCTTTAATTCCAGCACTTGAGAGGTAGAAGCAGATCTCTGTAACTTTGAGGCCAGCCTGGTCTACAGAGCTAGTTCCAGGGCAGCCAAAGCTATAAAATGAAACATTGTGTCTGGTGAGGTGGGGGAGGGGGGGGGGACAAACCACATACTTCCAACATACAGTGGTACAGGATATACGTGACCATTCTAAAAAGGAGGAAATACTGGACCAAAGCAAGAGCTAAAACCAGGGCTGGAGAGATGGCTCAGTGGGTAAGAGCACCCGACTGCTCTCCCGAAGGTCCAGAGTTCAAATCCCAGCAACCACATGGTGGCTCACAACCATCTGTAATGAGATCTGACTCCCTCTTCTGGTGTGTCTGAAGACAGCTACAGTGTACTTACATATAATAAATAAATAAATCTTTTAAAAAAAAAAAAAAAGAGCTAAAACCAGCAGAGCAAACTCTAAACTACATCCCCACGTCTTATGGAGATGCACTTTGGTTTGCAGCCCCTTTCCATTTTGTTGACCGCAACACACTCCTCTCCCTTGGGATGCTTCCACGCCCTCTTACAAGCGCTCCTCAGCATCTATCCCATGACTGCAACATATTGAAGTCTCTAATACAATCCAGGCTTCCTTATCCTTCCCAGCTTCATGCATGCAATGGCCTCTGTGAGCCACCATGAAGGGACACTGAAAGAACTGGCATTTGGCACAAGATATCCCAAGGACAAGTTCTCAGAAAAAAAAAAAAAAATTACCCCAGAAAGACAAAAGGCAAGGAACAAGAGACAAAGGCAGGACATCGTGAGCTAGGAAGAATGGGAAGGGTACAAGGGAGAGTGGGGAATAGGGGAATCTGTCTAAATTAGGACTGCCTTTAGATAGAGGAGACAGACGTGGACCATAGGCAAATGGCAGTTTACAAAGGTAAAAGGGGAAACCCTGTGATAGGATGAGGTGCTTAATTCTGATTAGACAAGTGAATTAGATGAGCCAAAAGTGCGGTTTTGACTGCTGGACCTTAGTAGTCATCCTCAGGGGAAGGAAGTGGCCAGATAAGGGAACAGACCTCGGTGGCTTTAGGAATGAAAACTATGGTTTAGCAAGGCAGAGGGCATGGAGGGCTTACCAGAGCCATGCCTGGACTCAGTGGTTTCCTTAGTCACAGAGGGAGGTTCCACAATCCCTTTCTCGTATCCCTGACTCTAAAGCCCAGAACCACATGGCTGAAGCCACCAAGTTCTGCTTGCTGGGGCTGGAACATGGCTCCCTCGTTCAAAAGCATCCTCATCAGCTTTCTGTTTCCATGGTTTCCCTCACTCCCTAAGCTTCTCTTGAGTTGGAAATGGAGCTGATGGGTGTTTTCCTGAGGTCACTACTCCCTTTCATTCCATTTAGCGCCAGGCTTTTCTTTAAGTGTTTTACCTCCTAGAGCACAGGATTCTGCTCTTCCTGACGTTCCTTTTTTCCTCCTCAAGCCACACATTTTGTATTTTTCCTTGCCCAATGGCTCCTTTTAGTATAGAGCTGCAAAAGACTGGCCACACCCACTGCAACAAAAGCCACACCTCCGAATCCTTCTCAAGCAGGGCCACTCCCTAATGACTAAGCCTTCAAATACATGGTCTATGGGGGCCATTCTTACTCAAACCGCCACACACATAAATCTTTGAGGGGGAGAATAAATACCCACATTCCCTGGCTACTCATCTGTAAGTATATACGCTTCATGCATAAGGCCTTTTTGATTTTGCATATTATAAAACACTATAAAATGGTTGCTCATGAGAAATAAGGGGTTAAAAAAAAGGATGGAGTGAAAGAAGAATGAGTTGGGCTGGAGATAAAGCTTGATGGTGGAGCATTTGCTCAGCATGTGCATAGTTCTGGATTTGACCCCCAGCACTGCTCCAATAAATAACAGCCAATCGTGGTGGTGTAAGCTTTTAATAATCCCAGCACTTGGAAGGCAGAGGCAGATAGATTTCTGTGAGTTTGAGGCCAGCCTAGCCTGGTCTACAGAGAGAGTTCCAGGGCAGTCAAAGCTACATAATAAGACTCTGTCTCGAAGAAAAAGGAAAAGAAAGAAGGAAAGGGAAGGGGAAGGGAAGGGAAAAAGGAAAAGGAAAAGGGAGGAAGGAAGGAAGGAAGGAAGGAAGGAAGGAAGGAAGGAAGGAAGGAAGGAAAAAAACATGTCATTAGCAGGTCAGCTGCCATCACAGGAGTGGACAGATGGACATCCAAATCTGTTTCCTAGATGGTGGTGAGAGAAACTCTGATGAGAGGTCACTTGTTAGGGATGCTGGCAGGAGAACCCAAGGTGACATGGGAGTCCAGGATCCCTACTGGAGGTCACAGGAGGGAAACAGAAGTACAGAGGCCTCCAGTTGGGACGTCTTAAAAGTGTTTAGTGAGGTAGGAGGGAGAATACGGCCAGAGCTGGATCAACCCGGATGTGTAGACAGATGGCCATAGTGATGTCTTCAGACTTTGGATATTTGCCCAACACCCTGTCCTAATGTTTCATTTTTATTCCAAAAGATAAACGGAACAGTGCTGTCAACACTTGGAACAACACTTGGAACAACTGAAGACAACAGGATTCTGCTTTGATAAGGAAGTGGGCACCAGCAAACACAGTCAAGAACTTAGCATTTTCCTTCTTGTTCAGTTCTGTCAGATTTCAAAGTCGAAACTCATAAATCTTTGAATAAGATAGCTTTTAGCTTTTGTTAGGGACATCAGCAACAAAACAACAGCCTTCTGCCACCATGCAAGAAGAAATATGCAAGGAGCACAATAACATTTTAAATTTTTAGTGTTACAAAACGAGGGAAAGAGAGCAGTTTGAATTAGCATCTTCTGTGTGGTGTGAAGATTGAAACAGTATTCATCAACTAACTACTAAATATAGTGTTTTTATAAAAAGAATTAATTTTTCAGCTATTAAGATTCACAGTACAAATAGTTGCGAAAACCAACTAGAGAGATCTTAGTAGAGATGGGTGTGTGATATTGATTCATAGTCTTATGCAGAATTTATATTATTCTAGAAAAATACCCACTGTGTCAAAAGCAGTTGTATGCTGTTAGCCTCAACTGTCAACTTTGTGAGATCTAGAATCACCTCTGGGTGTATCTATGGGGAATTATCTTGATTAGATTAAGTTGGGAAGACCCAGTCACCATGGGCGGCACCATTCCCTAGGATGGAATCCTGGTTACAAAAAGGAAAAGAGCGGATCACAACCATTTGTCTCTGCTCCTTGACTATCTTAATATCTGTAAACCATGTGCACAGTTCCTTGCTGCAATGAAGCACCATGACCAGACAAAGGCTGGAAGAGAATTTATTTGGGTGGGTGGTGCCAGTGGCAAAGAAGGCCTGGCTTCTGAAGCAGGAATCTGAGGAGCTGACATCTGGAACCATGAACCAACAAGTCAAGAGCAAGCAGAGAATAATGTGCTTCCTAAACATCAAAGCCCACCTTCCAGCAAGGCCATAGCTCCTAAACATACCTAAACAATGCCACAAGGACCAATTATTCAAACCTTTGAAGGGGCTGCATTCTCATCAAAATATTACACTATGTAAAGAACTGACTCGCCGGGCGTGGTGGCGCACGCCTTTAATCCCAGCACTCGGGAGGCAGAGGCAGGCGGATTTCTGAGTTCGAGGCCAGCCTGGTCTACAAAGTGAGTTCCAGGACAGCCGGGGCTATACAGAGAAACCCTGTCTCGAAAAACCAAAAAAAAAAAAAAAAAAGAACTGACTCTACACAAGTGTCTTCTGACCCCCCCTACTGTTATAGCGGTACACACACCAACCTGCATCCATCTCACACACGCACATGCACACGCACAGCTAGTAGGCCTTCGGAAATGTTGGGTTACCAGAGTCTAAGAATACTGAATTCTGGGCACCTCTGAGAAACGAACTACAAATTATATTTCCGTCTCTCAATTGCGGCTTAAACAAAACCGAAGCCAATCAAGATGGCGGGGAAGTACATGGTAGACTTCAATTCATTTCAACTTTAGGTTTTCTCCTTGTAAGCAACACACGGACTCAGACAAGATAACCTCATCATTTTTGCCCAGAGGTATAGCTTTCCTGAAATAACAAATCCTACCTTCCTAGTGTTTTCTTCTTCTTCTTTTTTATAAATCTTTTTTGTTTTTGTAGACAGGGTTTCTCTGTATAGCCCTGGCTGTCCTGGAACTCACTTTGTAGACCTGGCTGTCCTGGAACTCAGAAATCCGCCTGCCTCTGCCTCCCAAGTGCTGGAATTAAAGGCGTGCGCCACCACCGCCCGCCTAGTGTTTTCTTGGAAAATGTTTCTCTACCTTTTGACTTTCGTGTGGGAAGTGAAAGCTCATCATGTACCCATAGTACACTACAACGTTGTGAGACTAGAGAAATAGTGTTCACCTTGAGACAGATTCCTAAAGCAAAGGACAGGAAGGAGAGGAGTTGAGTATGCTGACAAGAAGTGTCTGTGGGGCAGTGCAGTGAAGTATGGGAAAGGCCACAGATGCACAATTAGCTAAGCAGACTTTCTCAAGGAGAAATCTCCTGGAGTTTGGGAAGAGTTAGCCTGATAGGGGTGATGAGAAGCACAAGAAGCGAACATCTAGAGCCTGGGAGGTGTGGCTCAGTTGGCAGAATACAGATTTTCAAATGTTTTCACAGCATAATGCAAAACCAGAGTGAATGTGGCAGTCTGCATGAGCGGTGTTCCTTGGCAGGCTCGTGGCTCTGAAGCCTTCCTTGAGCCTGCTGGGGGCTATGTGGAGAGGGTGCTGAGGAGGTGAACCCTTGCTGGAAGTATGTCATGTCACCAAGTCCTTGCCCCATTTCCTGTCCTCTTTTTCTATGTGGCTGAAATGCAATCGGCCTAATAGGGTAGAGGATGTCTTTAATCCTAGCACTCAGGAAGCAGAGGCAGGTGGATCTCTTTTGAGTCCTAGCATGCTTCAACCTGGGCTCATATTTTCTTGGTTAGGCTGGGAGCCAGCAAGCCTCAATGATCATTTGTGCCCGTGCCCCTCGAGCTGGGGTTAGAGGTGAGTGGAGAGCTTGCTCTGTGGATGTTGGGATACAATTTTCAGTCGTCATGACTACTGGGTGACTCCTCTCCTAAGAAGACGGAACTCCAGCCCTCATTACTAACTCTGGAAAACTTTTGTTTCTTCTCTTGTTTTAGGGATCAAACCTAAGACACTGACTGCCCTTGCTAGGCAAGGCAAATGTTCTACAACTCGGCTCCAACCCTTTCAAGTCATGTACTTCCATATATTCATTCTACAAGAGTGAGTCTTAATTGAGTATGAACCACATGGACACATTATAGTTAGAACTCAACTTTATTGTTACAACCAATGTTTATTTACAGAATATAAATCTCTTCAAAAAGATACATTCCTTCATTTAATCAATGGTAGAAAGCCTACAGAAATAAAGCCTAAGCCGCACTTTATCGTAAAAGAAACACGGCTTCATTGCAAGTTCATGAACACAGAACACAAATGTACTTCACTTCAGCAGCGTCATGAATGAGGCTGTTGATTTTCACTGGCAATGCCAATTTATACATGGAACAAATTTTACTTAAATTAACAGTAGTAAAAATTAAATTTCAAACACAAAAATATGTAACAACAAAGGAAAAAGCAGGAAGTATCTGTGCTAGCAGACAGATAAGCAAGTTCTCCAGCACGCAGACGCTGCTGAGTGTCAGGGAAGCTAGGACAAAGGCTGCGCTCACTGCGAGGTATCACTCCACGGTCAGTGCTGAGACTATCCATAGCACTTACAGTCTATACAAAGCAGCAGTAGACTACAATTCACATTTGAGAAACACAAATTTAAGATCCTACGCCATAGCTTCCCGATTCAGCAGACAGCTAATGCAAAGACAACTCCCCACTTCAGCTTTTCCCTTGCATATAGGTAATACCATGTTGTCTTCTTTCAATCAGGACATCTGACCTTGCTGTACAAAAGCTCCTAAATACAGAAAAGTTCTTACAAGTTCATTAGTTTACAGTTACTTTAGTACATGTAAATACAGAGGACGACTGCAGATCACTAACAAGGAACACTCAGTATGTCGCTACCTACAACAAACAGCAGCACGCCACAGTGCAGGGGTGGAGAACAGGCACTCCCCGCCCTCCACCGCTCTGCAGGGTTTCAACCTAGCTCTCAAGAGTTTCCAGCTAGGAAGCCTGCAATTCCAATCGGATAGGCTTTCCTGCTCCACCTTCACAAACTAGTCGAAAGACAATGTGGTGTTCTCGGTTCTATAACTATCTAGTGTTTTATTAAACCTTACTTGACAGGACCTAAAGGACCACCATGGGTAAGACAACCAAAAGATAAAATTATAACTATTTTAAAGAGGATTTTTGCAAGTGCATACGCCATACAATGCACAATGGACAAAGATAAGTTGGTGGTACCATAGTCTACAGTCCAGGAGAGAAGCTGCGGCCAACACAGGAGTTAAAGTGCTTATCAATCAAGCATCACTATTTGTTTCTAATCCAAATACTTTGGGGTTTCTTCCCATATCAAACTGAGCCAAAAATGAAAATTTTCAGCATTAAAAACTGCTAAACCCAATCTAACTCATTCTGTAACATGTCACTGAATTTAGCCTTCAAGAATTCAAAGTAATGCAAAGCCTTCAGTATTTTCGTTTACAGAAATATGGACTGAAATTCCAGAAATGGGGATGTTTTGTCTGGAGCAGCTGATAGCATTTGTCAAACCCAAGACTGAACACTGCTGTCACTGTGGGGAAAGGCGGCTCACCACCTACTCTTCTCAGACCAGGAACAGGCCAGAGGATGCAGCTCAGCTTCACAGTAAAGGCCAGCCTAGAGTCTGACAGAGGAAAATCAGCAGCCGTTGAAGCCAGACTCCTGTGAGGAGGCTCTCCACCTGCACGCACCTTCCCTGTGAGGTAGCAGAAGCTGCTGCCACGAGGACAACTCCAGGACAAAGCATGGTGACAGGTGACAAGTTAACAGGGAATACTTAAGTCTACAGTACTCTGGAATGCAGGATAAAATGCTTAAAAGCAAGTTAGAGAGAAAAAAAGTAAAATCCCACCTGATCCTACTGCCCTTTATAAGTCAGTCTGAGGTCACCAGGAGACACAGGGGCTTCTGCGGGACACAGAAACAACTGAGTACTTTTCAAATATTCTAACTTTTCTTTCGAGTGTTTGGGGGAATTCTTTTTTGTTAGCAACACAAAGTTAAAATAAACATCTGGGGGTCAGGGAGAGGAAACGAGTTGGCCCATACTGAGCCACTCCAGAGAAGAGCCCTGACAAACCTAAGCGATGTCATTTGCCCTGTGTCTCGTATGGATGAGATTTACATTCACATTGAATTTCAAGTTTTTGTAGAAAGTGTCAACAAACTCTGAAAATAGAAAAGGGGACCACACTTCAGTTTACAAACAAATTATATTTTTAGTTTCCTTTAGTTTCACATTGTGACTCAAAGATGAGCTCTATAAATATACTGCTTCCCAGAATCTAACCTACCAAAAATTAATAGCCAAGTAAAAAATGGAGAAAAGTCTTATTAGGCACTGAGAGGCTAAATAAATAAATCCCAACGGTAACTAAACCATTAAACCTTTCTTCCAGTTCCTGCTATCTTACTGCTCGGTTCCCAGCCTAATGACAACAGGCTGGATCATTTAGTGACAGAGAAACTTCTACAAAGGAAAATGCAGAACTACACACTCTTTAGGCAAGACAACACTCACACTAATTGCAGCAGCTTATTTACACCGTCCTATTTACACTCCAGCAGACCTAGCTGATGAGGGTTGTGCTCATGTTCATCTCAGGCAGATCATGTCAACAGCAAGACAGGGCCACCACATCTCATTTCCAGAAATGGTGGTAGCACAGAGGGAGAGGAAAGGTATCAAATATCACTGGTCAGGTTGAAGATCATACAGTGTGCCAGGGAAACAGGATGGGGGTGGAGGGCAGAAATGTGGAATTTTGCTTGTGAAAGCATCCAGGCCACTACAGTCTATTGATTACATTGAACATCCATGAATGCCACTTCTAACATCCACTTTCACATTTACAAAACGAGCTTACTACCAGTTGAGTGATTAGGTAAGGCATTCAAGTTCCTTAGCTGAACAAAAGAAGGCAACTGATATCTAGCAAGCCACAGGACACATTTTAGAGGGATGCTCTTCAGAACAGTCCCAATACACCCTCTTTAGAATCCCTTACATGGTCAATACAAAGAAAGACATTTTGAATCCTCTTGATAGTCTACACCATGATCCCCAAAAGCTGTATGAGAAGCGGGTGCATCAGAGCACCCAAATCTGGCCAAGGAATGGGGCAAGAGTTTCCGTGGCTGGTCTCTCTCCACGATCTCTTACGTGCTAGCAGGATGAACAAGGAAGCCTTGCTGTCATTGCACTCACGCCACAGGAGTCTGTCACATTTCCGCTGGCTGCTTTGCAGTCCACCAGCACCAGCAGCAGCCGCAGCAGCTGCAGCCAGCCGCAGTCTCGCAGCTGCAGCAGCACAGTGAGCCTCCATTCAAAGCATTCTCTCGAACAGGAACAGACTAGCAAACACTGTCTTCTCCAGGGTTTCCACATGACACATACTCTCAGATTTTAAGGAGGAAAGAAAAGAATCAGGAGGCTCACATTTTTATCATCCTACGACAATGTTTCAACCATGAATGAAAATTCCACTAAGCCAGTTGCTTTTTCTTTTTTCAGGTTTGCTTGAACATTGTAACGAGCTTGTCATTATTTGTTTCCATTCAAGGAAGTCGGCAAAATTGTAATGATCTTACAGTAACGTGGTTCATAAAAACAAACATGAACATTACAGCACTGGGGAGGTAGAAACCGAATCCAGGTCTAACACTGTTAGAGACACGTATTTAAGAGTGTATATATGTGGCTAGAATTTACCATTTCAAATGGCATGTTTCTACTTTATTAGGTTTGAACACCTTGAGACAATCCAAGTATTTGAAAGCACTTGGCTGAGAACATAAGTCATGTGGAACACCAGACAATCTTAGAATAGATCTGTAGTGCATATGCAGATCCATGGAGCCAACTCTGTACATAAGCACTTATGTGACCAAAGTGCAAAGCCTGCCTGACTAATCTAAGTCAAGTTACCCCTGACTGCTCAACCCGCAGAGCAGTCTTCAAAGATTAAAGCCTTCTTGTCTACCTCAAAGACCTAACTTCCTTTCATGAAATAGTTGCCTCCCTCCTACACCTACACAAAATAAAAACTAGACTGACAAAACCAAGATAAATCAAAACAAGTCCTCCTACCACAACTACTGTCTAATTCACATTTCCTTATTTGTTAGATTGTAAGTATCCAAGCTCAATGACCTGGCTACATGCTCCTTACTGATTCTGTAACTGCCTCAACAACACTACTCTGGGATTACACGTGTAACTAGTCATTTGCTGACTCTATAGACACAAAACCAACTTAAGGAAGGGATGGATCTGAATCAAAAGCATCTAAATGATATTCCTTGCTTCCAAGTATGATGAACTCTGTATGTTTGTTTCAAATACTAACAATACCAGCTATTACTTAATGAACAAAAACAGAGTATCTTAAGTAAAACAAAACTTTTGGTTAGAAACAATTTGATAGGTAAATTCTAAAACTGGGGACAATGACCTTAAATGACTGTATGTAGTATTTGAAAACATGACTTAATAACAGATTTTAACATTAAATTGTTATATTCCAGGCTTATACAGTAAATATATTTTATATTGTCAGGCTATGTAGAGACAATTTAATTCTAAGTTGTACTCCCCAAAAAGAAATGATTTCCAATTTCCAATTCAAAAAAGTATACCCCAGGAGACAGTAACTGCCTTACTCCCCCCTCAATGGGCACTTCTCTAAAATACCCTAAGTTAGTACTGAGGCAGTGACTGCCAAGGTTGAGAGTAAATGATTCATTTTACAAAGGTTACACTGAACAACAAGAATGTTTTTCTGAAATTAAATCTATCAACAAAACCTTTTAAAGATTTCCACAATATTCTCATTGCATACACTGAACCAACAAATGAAAGATCAAAGTAGTCAGTCATGTCAAATCTGTAATAAATAATTCACATGTAACATGGCTGTACTGCCACAGGCTAAAGTCCCACTCCTCACTCTCCCTGCTGATGGTCAACTCTTTAGCCCGCCACACACTGACAGCAGTAAGCGTATCTCAACATCATTCTATTTAAAAATAGGTTGGTTGTTTAGAGGCATAATCCTTAAAGCAAGATAACCAAATTAAATGAGTTTTAACAAATATTGGCTTTTGGAATTTCTCAGAAACATCCACAAACGTCGCTCAGCTCCTGGAGAACAGCGAGGCCTCTTCTTTACTCGGGCATTTTTAGTGCTGTGACCTCGGGCTTCATTTTAAAGTACTGGTTAAAACGGACAACCGCATACCTAGTGGGGAAAGAACAAGGCAGAGTCAGAGCTGCCCTAGCTGACTGCACAAAGGTGGAACTGCCAGTGTGCATGCTTCACCTGCTGCTGCCCCTGCTGGACACTCCCCATGCCGAGCATGTAAGTGCATGTGGCTTTCACAAAGCTGCAAACAGTGACAGGCGGGTCTCCCTGTCCCGTCTATAGCTCAACCTCGCAGAGACAGTACCTCAGTTAGCATCATCTTACCCAAGGAAGTCGAACTCGATCGTGGAGTACTTAGCTTGTATCAAAGCCCAGAGTCCCCAAAAGAAATGAGAAGCCTTCAAGAGAAGAAAGAGCAATAATTATGGAAACATACTTTGTACATGATACAAAATTGTTATTTATATACATGTTATACATGTAGGGTACTTCCTTTTTTCTCTACTTTCTAGCACTCAAAATATCTTTTTTCTTCTGTTAATTTTTACACAACATGGCCACATTAAAGCATACAAGTAATTACAGGGTCAACACTGATGACTCTGTCCCTACTGACAAGTGACAAAGTCAGAATGACTTGCAAACTGAAGTCTAGTAGTTTCTGTAACCTTTGTCCAAAGCAGATTCAGTATTCCACATAACACACAGACACAAGAATTAGGTCACACCCTCCACCTGTTGTAATGGCTCATCATACACACTAATTACAACAGTGACGAACAAGTGTATCCGTGAAAACTGCATCCTAGAACTTAAAATTAATGTGATTTAGTTTACAAGTTTGATTGCTTCCATGTATCTATGTGCACTAGGTGCATGCCCAGTGCCCAGAAAAGTGTTTTACATCACCCGGAATAGGAGTTGTAGATTGCTGTGTGCCACCATGCTCGGGGCTAGGACCCAATTCATCTCTCCAGACTCCCCCCCACACACACACATACTTTTTTTTACATTTATTGAGAGAGAGAGAGAGAGAGAGAGAGAGAGAGAGAGAGAGAGAGAGAGAGAAAGCGAGCACATATGTGGAAGAAAGAGGACTCATTTTCTCCTTCCACCACACAAATTTCCAGAATTTTACTCTGGCCATTAGGCCATTTCACTGGCCCACAATTAATTTTCACTTAGACACATTATTTTAAAATTCAGCTAACACAGGTCAACAGCAAGATAGTTCAACAAAGACAAGAGCTCCGAGTTGGACCCCAGGCACTGGAAGGAAAAGCCTACTCTCAGAAGTTGTCCTGACCTCTGGTACACATGTGCATACACATACACACACTAATGATAAATCAAAAATCTTAAGTAGTTTTTTAAAAATTCTGGTAACAGGGGGGCTGCTCTTCCAGAGGACTCAGATAGGATTCCCAGTACCTACATGGCACCCACACAGTAGCTTACAGCCATCTGTAACTCTAGTCCCAGGGGATCTGATCACTTCTACCTGCCTCTGGGCACCAGGCATACAAGTGGTATGCACACCTACATTCAAGCAAAACTTTCACATACATGGTATTTTTAATGCTGGCAACAAAATCAAACTTCCACTTCCCCAGAAACACTCTACTTTTACTAGAGATGCTCTAGAAAAAAATTAATGTTAAAAACATTTCCTCCTCTGTTATATCCTCCAAGGCAAAGGCAACAGAAGCGCCAGGAGACTGCTCAGAAGGTAACCGAAGTGGCCTCCACCAGTCAAACCCGGCAAGCTTTCAGTCTCCAGAGCCCACATGGCAGAAGAAGAGAAAGAATTCTCCTAGGTCCTCCTCTGACCCCACCCACCAATCCTGTGGCATGAGCATCTCACGCCCACACAAAGTAAATAAATGCATGTAAAAATTGTTTCAGTGTGTGGTGTTAGCAAGGCATGTTGTAAAGTCTATGGAGATCTCTCCTCCAATTTCAGTGCTTGTGGACATCAACAGCCATAGAGAAGTGCAAATAAACACATTAGAGATTCTCACTAGTATCAGAATGCAATTATCAAAAAGACAAAAGTCAGTAAATGCTGAGAGCATGCAGTCGGATTAAATCCCTTCAGCATTACTAACTGGACTGCAAATTACCCAGCCAGTATGGAAATCAACATGGAGACTTCTCAGAAAGATATAAACAGATCTACTGTACGACCTAGCTATGCACACTACTTCGATATTTACCATATATGCCATGTTCTATATAACAAGGACGTTTCCTGCTGACTGCTGCACTACACAGCCATCAGGTTACGAGCCAGCCTAGCTGTCCAATAACAGGAAGGGACAAATAAGGCATCAGTGGAATCTCTGCAGTCACAAAGGATGACATCTGTCATGTTAACTGTGTTAAGCCAACCTCACAAAGACAAATACTGTGTTTCTCTCATTTGTCATGTCCTAGACTTCTAGGTATAAACGGATAAAGACCAACACTGTTACAGAACAAAGGGGCTGATGGGAGGATGGTGGAGAAAGGGAGATGAGCATGGGGTAGGAGGGGCATGCTCCAGTGACACTGTAGACGCACATGGATGGCCTTATGGAGCCCTACACAATAATAATGTCTTCTTAATTGGGGCTGGGAGAATGGTTTGGTGTTAAGAAAATTTGTTATGGCTGCATAGATCTCTGTGAGTTTAAGGCAAGTCGGGTCTACAGAGTAGCCATAGCTACAGAGAAACTCTGCCTAGAAAGCCAAAACAAAAGACAAATACAAAAACAAAAAACAAAACTATTTGTTGTTCTTGTTCAAAGGACAAGTTAGGTTCCAAGCACCCACATATTAGCTTACAATCCATATCTTTATCTATATAGTTCCAGGTGTTCTGATGTCCTCTGCTGGCGGACATGGCACACATGTATATATACAGGCAAAATGCAAATACACATAAAATAAATAAATCTAAACTAAAAAAAGATTAAAGTTTAAAATCAAATTAAAACTTAAGAGGTTGAGGCAAGAGGATTAGTACAAATTACAACTGAGCCTGGGCAATTCTAGGAGAGTCCGAGTTGTAGAGGGAGGTGAGGTGAGGAGAGGAGAGGTGAGGAGAGGAGGAGGGAGAGGGAGAGGGAGAGGGAGAGGGAGAGGGAGAGGGAGAGGGAGAGGGAGAGGGAGAGGGAGAGGGAGAGGGAGAGGGAGAGGGAGAGGGAGAGGGAGAGGGAGAGGGAGAGGGAGAGGGAGAGGGAGAGGGAGAGGGAGAGGGAGAGGGAGAGGGAGAGGGAGAGGGAGAGGGAGAGGGAGAGGGAGAGGGAGAGGGAGAGGGAGAGGGAGAGGGAGAGGGAGAGGGAGAGGGAGAGGGAGAGGGAGAGGGAGAGGGAGAGGGAGAGGGAGAGGGAGAGGGAGAGGGAGAGGGAGAGGGAGAGGGAGAGGGAGAGGGAGAGGGAGAGGGAGAGGGAGAGGGAGAGGGAGAGGGAGAGGGAGAGGGAGAGGGAGAGGGAGAGGGAGAGGGAGAGGGAGAGGGAGAGGGAGAGGGAGAGGGAGAGGGAGAGGGAGAGGGAGAGGGAGAGGGAGAGGGAGAGGGAGAGGGAGAGGGAGAGGGAGAGGGAGAGGGAGAGGGAGAGTCAAAATACCGTAAAGTCCTACCAGGCCCAAATGAAGCATTGGTATTGATTTCTACTTCCCTCACCCTTAGGATAAAAAAAATCTTATATATTCTACAGGTGGATTACTAACGTTAAGTACAGTACTTCAAAATACATTTAAAATCTTAAGACGGTTGTTTCTAGCCTTACTCTGAAGGTCAACCTTATTCTTGGGTTTGGCCACTGTGGTGGTTTGAATAGGCTTGGCTCCCATAGACTCATTTGTGTAACTGTGTGTCCCACGGGGAATGGCACTATTAGGAAGTGTAGCCTTGACAAAAAAGCTGGACAAAGACCTTAATGGGAAAAGAGTGGGGGAATTACTCATTCACTCAAACACCTCAGTGCTCCACAAGAGGAAAACAGAGTTACTTTAAGGAGAGCAAACTAGTTAAACAGCAGCTAGCAGAGAGTCGTAAAGGGAATTGGAGCTTGCACCTGCACATGCCTGTGCACACCTGTGTAAAAATCCTACCACAGTTTCTGCAAACAGAAAGCAAGCCCCAATGCAACAAGACATTTCCAGAAATGAAATGGACAGACGTCACATAAGAGATCAGTAGAACTGTGATAAGAGAAGAGAGATTCAACAACTAACTAATTTTATTTATGAACAACCAGAAGTTGGTATCAGACCTCAGAATATAGTGAACGTACTATATACTAGAAAACTGCACTTAAACTTAAAGAAAATGCTAAAGGGGTAATATTAATAGAACAGTTCTTCAGCCAGTGAGATGGCTCAGTGAATAAACGTTTTGCCATGAAGCCTAAGGACACAGGTTCAATGCCTGATCCTCACATGGTGGTGAGAACACTCACACCTCCAAGTTGTTCTCAGAATCCCACATGTGGTACACACACACACACACACAGCACTGTTTACTTTGATGCTCTTTATCTTTTTCTATCAGAGTGCATAAATGATGTGGGGCCGTATGCACCTGTGTGCACATGGACACACTATCACGTTCCACCCTATATTTTTGCATGTGTGTCTATGTGAATGCTTGTATGTAGGGATATGTATCAGAGGTGCATGTGTATGAAAGGGCATCTTCCCTGTTCTCTCTCCACCTTATACACAGAGGCAGGGTCTCTCTCTTGACCCAGAGCTGAACTAGCCTAGCTACTCAGGCTGTTCTGGGAATCCCTGCACTGAACTTAGAGGAGGGCTATCATACCTACCTAGCTCTTTACACTGGGCGCTGTGGATCCTACTGTTTACACAGCTAGCACTTTATCTGCTGAGCCATTTGTTGAGACAGGAGCTATCTGACCAACTGAACTGGTTGGCTGGTCAGAAGGCCACTCAGCTAGGACTGGAACGACAGGTCTGTCATGCCCACTTTTACGTAGATGTTGGGGGGCTAAACACAGGTCCTCATGGTTACAAGTCAGCGTGCTTGCTGCGCCATCTCTGCCGTCCTCATAAAAGTGACACGTGTGACTGTCTGCGAGAGCCAGCATGGCCAAGTACACCTGCAACCGCAGCCCCCGAGGCCTGACACACAAGGCTATGACAAGGCTATGGGCTCGAGTCATACACTGAGGTCAGGATGCTTGTTTGCAGTAAGCTTGGTTTACTTGTTTGAAATAGGGTCTCATATAGTCTAGGCTGGTTTTCCTTGCTGTGTGGCCAGGCTGGCGTTAAGATCTAGATAGATCTGTGTCTGCTTCCCAATAGCTGGTACTGTAAGCCTATACCACTGTGAGGTTTTCCCCTTAAGTCACATTTAAGTTTATTCGTAATTATACTTCACTAAAAATTGTAAAGATGGGTGTTAACTTTTACAAGAAAAGAAAAGAAAAGAAAAGAAAAGAAAAGAAAAGAAAAGAAAAGAAAAGAAAAGAAAAGAAAAGACAAGACAAGACAAGACAAGACAAGTCATCCGGTCATTCTAAATTACAAGCATTCTGAAGAACTTTACTTCCAATATTCCTAAGCTAGAGCAGCAGTAAGCACCTAGCATCTGGCTAATGGACTGTGTTCAGATACAATCCTAGAATCTACAGCATGTGAATGCTGCATGAAGTCTGTTAAGTCCACTTCTTTCTGGAAGTGAGTACTGTGCCCAGCAGCTCGACCATGCGACATCAGACAGCAGCTGTCACATCTACACGGCCACTCACGTGCACTGCGCTGCCAGGGTCTCTGGAGAATCAGTGCCTGAACCTAAGAACATCAACAGTCTAGTTGTGGGCCATCACTGTAGGATATCTGAAAAGATGGCCAATGCTCCCAAAGCCAATTTCATAAAATCATATTTGAAATGTATAAAGTAGCTGAAAGAACTGACCTAATACTCAGTAATGTCTTAACACATCAGCTGTAAGCTGTGCTAATGAACGACAATATTCTCAGAAGATAACTAAATATTTTCAAAGTAAACTCAGGTACAGATATATAAGTGGGTAAAGCAACAACAAATTGTGTCCTTAAAACAAGGAAATTAACGAGGCAAACTGTAAGCAACCACATTCTTCACTATTTTCAACAAAATTTACAAACTAAAACTTGGTTTGCCAGGTGACGAGCAGCTGGTTAGCGACACTCAGAGCGTCTCGCTGACTTCATGTAGACTTACCAACGCAAACTGATTGACTTGGATGAAGAGTGTCTCCACTTCCTTCTCAGTGACATCACTGCCAAAGCCCTTATACTCCTTGTAAGCTTCAAGGTAAGAGCGCAGCCACTGGCCCTGGAGCTCTCGATCAGGATAGAGACTATAGTCTACATCGCTGACACCTGAGGAGAAACAGCCGCCTGAGAAACACCCTGCACGTGCTTATGTACTGCCACCACGTTTCCCACAGAGAAGCCATGCAGCCTCTCACTCCTGCTGGCGATTCCTTTTCTATTCCACAGTGGACCTGCACTCTGACGAGCTGCTGCTCATCGTAGGAAGCTGGTGACGTCACTGCTTCCACTGAGCAGTCCTCAGCAGAAGCCCCGTCTACATGGGAGTGAGTGCCTCTGATGATTTTCAAGCAGTAAAGGGAGAGCAGAGCCAAGAGCACCACATCCTAACAGCTTTTGATAACACACAGGATAAACGTATTTTTATTGATTATTTGGCAGTTTCACGCAGTGCACTACAACACTCTCCATGTCTAGTCCTCCTAGGTCCACCCCACAAAGGAAAACAAACACCATGTCCAGCTGTATGCCCATATATCCCCAACTCTGCCATTTTCTACTTCCATCTTTTCCAAAGGAAGGGGTGATGAAGAAGAGAAGAAAGAAAGGTGGGCCATGACCACAGTCTGATGACCAACCCTACATGTTTCTGCTACTCTTGCCTGACACTTGGGGTTCTTCATAAATATTCCAAACCTGGCTCTTTCATGTTACAGCTTTTGCTTCTCCTTCCAGAGATTGCTATCTTACAGATAGCAATCTCATCTTAATGCTCCCTTCCTCCCTTGTATTCCAACATTCAGGTGTTAATTCAGCTTTTCCCACAGAAGGTCTAAGACCATTGTGGACGACACAAAAGGGTGAACTCTTATCTACACAGACTCATTCCTGCACACGCATGGGCTGTGGTGCACGCATATGTATCATATATGTGTGGTAAATTTGATAGAACTAAGTAACTAGAATCAAAACTTCCACCAACTTCATTTATTAGCCTAGACCCCAATTATATAAATATAAAAAGACGGGAATCTGCTACAAGCCTAAGTTCAGTGATACAATATCCTAACTAGGAATAAAACACCCAAATTATTTTCTGATCTTTACTTTTAAGAAAATCCTAAGCCGGGCAATGGTGGCACATGCTTTAATCCCAGCACTTGGGAGGCAGAGGCAAGTGGATTTCTGAGTTCGAGGCCAGCCTGGTCTACAAAGTGAGTTCCAGGACAGCCAGGGCTATACAGAGAAACCCTGTCTCAAAAAAAAAAACAAAAAACAAACAAACAAAAAAGAAAATCCTAAATATAGTGTTAATTATATATTCCACTTACATTTTAAAAATCTCAAGTTTTAGAAGTAATTGTAAAATGAAATTCAAGAGGTAAAAATGCTCAGCTTTTAAATAGCAATCAAATTTAAACTGGCGTTAACTCATAGGCAGCAATGAGTTTGTGTAGGCTGAGTTCACCCTTCATGACATGCATGCTGTTCTTGCTATGAAGGAGGAAGCTGTTATGGTCTTAACACCTGTTAGGTAGTATTTGGATGTGCACATGGAGCAGAAGAGAGGGATGCAGCATTAAGATGAAATCTGTAGCAATCAAAACAAAACCATAAAAAAATGTGTGTGTCTTGTTAAAAAGCATTTCAAGAACCATGTGGCTTGTTGTGCTAGAGATACCTGCGATGGGCACACAGAGCAAAGGCCTGCACGGGATCAAAACCCAGGTCACACGCCATAATTCTCCAAGATTCTCCCCCTCTAGTGCAGTATTTTCTGATGGCAATAAGGCAAAGGCTCTCTTCTCCAGGAACAAGTAAACAAAGCCAGAGGGTCAAGTAGTGGGCAGCACATGCTGCTCCTGCCCAGGGACTCGGCCCTGAACGGCTCTAGAGTGTCAGTGTTGGCAGACGACCGCAACAGTGAAGCATGGATCTTACCTGCAAATTCATTGAAATGATTTCCAATATCATATGCCAAGTAGTTGTATCCAGAATACTCATAATCAATGAACTGTACGTCACCTATGTGAGACACAGAAACAAAGCAAATAAGACATCACATACATGATCAGAAAAGCCCTATGCTCTCTGTAACTCAGTCTCATTTATGTCTCTTTTGTCTCAATGGCGTGCTTGGTTACATGCACTTCTGAGACAACACAGGGGAGGCTGTGAATTTTATGGCAATGAGCTTTACAAAATTCAAATTATGTCCCTTGATCAACAGCATTTCAAAAACATTATTATCCACTTTTATTAAAACGAAAATATAGTCATTTCCAAGTTCTAACAGAGGAAAGATACGTTTTTCACCACATGGGGGCATCAATAACTTAAAAACTCATATTAGAAATAACTGTGAATCGTTAACAGCCTATCTTAACAAGACATCGCCTATGACAAACTACACACTAGCAAGCTTAGCTAACGTAGGAAACAAACTCGGAAACCATGAATTCTGTGCTTCTGACAGTAAACGTGGTGACCAATGTGATGCTATCACCAGTGTTGAGAAGTGAGTTGCTATCAAAGTCTTAAGTTTGTAAAGGTTCAACCTCACAACTGCGGTTTCCATGTCTTAGGGGCATTACGTGAGTTAAATTAAAATTCCATTCAAATGTATGTGTGTATCTCTCTCTCTCTCTCTCTCTCTCTCTCTCTCTCGCTCTCGCTCTGTGTGTGTGTGTCTGTCTGTCTGTCTCTCTCTCTCTGTCTCTGTGTGTGTGTGTGTGTGTCTGTCTGTCTCTCTCTCGCTCTGTGTGTGTGTGTCTGTCTCTCTCTCTCTCTCGCTCTGTGTGTGTGTGTGTGTGTGTGTGTGTGTTGTGTGTGTGAAGACAACTCTGTCCACCTTTTACAAGTGATTACTGTTACTTAGAAATGTTTAATGTTTAAGTGCTCATTACCGTGGGATTACATGTAAATATGTAAGTTGAATGTATTCTATGATAAAACACAGAAGTGATACTGATTTTTTTAAAAACTAATGTATGTCACTGTGCACACCAAGGACGTGTGTGCCCCATGGAACTCCAGCTGCAGTGGACACAGAGTGGCCATGGCTGCGAGAGTCCGTCTCAAGTTGGTCAGGCTGAGAGATTGTGTAACAACAATGTGGTCATCCTGTCCTGTAAGCCGTGTGCTGCAGTTACAGGGGCGTTTCTCAAAGAAAGCAGTGTCTTAATTTTACTGTCTTAATAGAGATCTGGATATTTAATCCAGAAGTATATGAGCTTAGTTATAGTTAATCCACCAAGAAAGACAAGAGCTTATGACCAGGAGCTGCTGTGGTAAATGTGAAGCTCTTTAGAGAGCAACTGGATTCCATTCTAAAACTGTGTAAGGACGGCAGGCCAGGAGCTGGGAGCAGCCTGGGCTGGGATGCGGCCTAGCAGGCCTAGCAGGCACCAGGCCTGGGGTTGACCCTAAACACTGTATTGGGGAAAGGAGCAATGATCAAAGTATATTCCAGTTTGTAAAACTGGACACATCTTGTTACAGTGAATGGTAAGGGACCTTAAATGTTCCTAAGAATAAATCACTGCAATCCCTGTGGCTGCTGCAAGCCTACGACTGCTTGACAAGCACCCATCACTGGAGGATTTCAGCGAGCAACACAAGGGCATCCGGACAAGGCTGGCAGTGACAAGCTGCGGACAAAGTCTCACGACAAGCCCTGGACTGAGACAAAGCACTCAACAGCTTTCAAAATTAGGAGTCTAAAAGATAAAGTTACAAAATGGATATTGAATCAGCTAGTATACTGTGTTGCAATTTATTAAAATATGTCTAAGAAAAGAGAATATAGGGCAAAGGTGAATTGAAATAAACCAAAACAAAATGTTCATCTCATTTATTGCAGTGGTAGACTAGTGACTTTCCTTTAAACTTTTCTTCCCTTTCTTTTAAAACTTCTTTACAATGAGCGTTTCTGAAGAGAAAAATGTTATTCTTAAAAAAGAATACTAGGAGTATTCTCTAGGAAATTGTCAACAAGCAAAACTAAATAGAATGATCCAGAACATACCTATGCCTCCACGAGCATTCAAAGAACAGAATACAACATTTACCATGTCCATAATTGAAGCACCCGAACACCTAACAGGTGACTTTTACGTGCAGCTGTTGATGACTTTGGCTCTTTAAGCACAACTTCTTGTAGAGCTCATTTTAATAGTTAAGTGCCAATAAAAATACACAGCCCAGTCCCGAAGCTTACTTTTGCAACATAAATAAAAGCTTCCATTTTCAAAAGTATATTTAGAATTTGGCAAATACAGTTAAAATAGCAGGTAAAAACAGTCCCGCTTATACACATAATTTAACTAAAACATAAATCATTTTAAGAAAAGTTAAAATCTGTTTCAACATGAAAAGTTTTAGCAGTGACTTTTGTAGTAGCGTTAACTCATTAACACTGGCCTTTATGTTTAAAAGCTATGTTGAGTTTATAATGAAATCTAAAGATAAGAAAATGAAGCTAACAAAATACAGATGGGGCTGTTACCAGGCTCCGTGCATGTGAACAAGTGAGGCGACAAAGCTCCAGTCAGTGCGTTTAAGAAGCACGGGGCGCCGCCACATGGCAGCAGCAATGGCATACCTAAGCTGTAGCAGATGAAGAAAATTTGGCAAACTCACATTGTACAAGACACAAAGCTTTAAAGGAAAGAAATTTTTTAAAAAATCTGCATTAACTATTCTTTTTCAATTTATTACAAAGTGGAACTCAACCTTAAATTTAAGATTCTGCAACAAACGTAAAATTAAAGAGGCCTTATGATCTTTAGGGTGCCAGAAAAATCAAATTACAGCATTGGAAAATATTCTCCTAGCAACAGAACATGTTATTTCTTTTCCCAGTGAGTTTAATTTTTTAAAATATTTCCCAGTATTAATAATGTCCATTACTCTTAATAAATAATTCCTAAAGACAAGAATTTCTCCTTGAGGTCTCAAAGGTGAACAGATAATGAAAATACACCCTAGAATCTTATGTGCACACTCACTTCCCAAGGAGGGGCTTCTAGATCATCCAGATTCTCAGGGCATCCTTAACCTTTAAAAAAAATGATTAGCTTAAAGGCTAGCATTGATTTTTATTATCTTTAAATAATTGCACCAGTGACACACAACACAAAGCAAATAATGGGTGAATTTGAATTTTCAAAAATATTTTTGATATTTACTACGGTTTGAAGCCCTCACCACTGTAGGAAAAATCCAGTTAAACTGGTCAAATCTCAATGCAAGAAAACTAGTCTTCCATTTATTAAAGCACTTTAAAGCCAAAAACAAACTAAACAAGGCTATATAATTAAAACAAGACACATGTCTTGACCTTCTCTTACTACAAATGAAAAGAAAAGTCACCTATTTGAGAGCCGGACCCTTTCCAGCCCAGCTCTTCAACCTGCTCAGCTCTTAGACATGGAGAAACAGCAGTGAGGAAAGCTCACAGGAATTCTGCAGAAAATGCTGCCTGTCTTACACAGAGCATGGCAAGAGGATGTGAGCGAGGAAATACCCACCTCCAGGCCAGGCCAGCACACATCACTCTCACTGTAAGAGCAGGGACTGGCAACAGCTATGTGTGCCCGAGCCTGGGGAGGGACAGAAGAGCCCCCGTGGCACATGGGAAGTAATCAAATGCTAGGAGAGAAATGGAGGATCTGCTACACAGAACACAAGCACAGTGACAGGAGAGGAAGGGCTGCAAGAGCATTTCTACAAAGGGGAAACATGGCATTTAACATTCTCACCCAGGTATGACTAAAATACGGTGGGCCTAACGCATGCGTCTGAAAAGGCTCATGCAAACAACTCATGAAAACCAGTGGGTCACACACAGGTACACACAGAAAGAGAAGAGAGGGATGCTGGGAAGAAAGGGCTCAGCACAAGAGAATACTGGAGAAGGAAGGAGCGCCGTACACCAGAAACTGTGACACTGTCAGGCAGTAAAAATAAACACTGAAAACAAACATCCAGCAATCTCAGTCAGTGCTCCTTAATAACTAAGAAACACAGGGGACTGTTTGTTGGGTTTTAAAACAGGGTCTTGCTCTGTAGCCCTGGCTGCCCTGTCACTCACTACATAGACAGCACATCATGCCTCAGTCTCCTGCGAGCTAGGATTACAGACATGCACCATTGCATCTGGCTAGAGTCCTGCTGGACGCTCACTCTCACACACAGTAGTCTAGAGTAAATCAATTCAGGATTAGTGTACTCTTCTCAAGAACAGGAGGAGGCTCTCTCCAGGATGGTAGAACTGTTCTGTACTTAAGGGCCTTCAGCTTATAGGGGCAGACACCTATCAAATTCTCCAAGTAGCATGCTTAAAACTTGTTTTTAAAGGCAGGTTTCCACTATGTTACCTAGGTTACCTTGAATTTCTCAGGCAACAGATATCCTACACTTCAGTTTCCCAATGGCTGCAATGCTATTCCACATCACCACTCCCAGCTTGCTATGCTAAGACTGACACAGTACACTTCAGTGCACGCTGAGCTCTAAACACACTACACTGTAAAGAACTTGGGGATGGAAACCACGCAGGTCTGTAACTCAGTGAAGATAAAGTAAGAAAGTAAGACAGACTGATGAATGAGCAGGTGAGGTGGGATAGAGCACAAACTTTGTCAATTGGAGAGACTCTAGGTACCAGGTGCATGGTTAGAAAGAGTTAGGTCTATATCTGTATTTGTAGATATTTAAACTCAATACTCTATAAACATGGCTTTTATTTTAAAGGTATGGTGGTACTCCAAGCAGGTAAGCAAAGGTATATATGTGTATGAATATATTGATTTTTATAAGCAAACTGTTTATATGATTAGGTACCTATTTCTGCTTGTTTCATCAGGAATGTTTCGAAGACAAGATTCTGTTTGTTTCTGTTATTTCTTTAATAGGGACTGGGGGGGGGGGGGGGAAGAGCCTAAAACCTACCCAAGAATGACCCTGAATTCCCTGTCCTCTTTGTTTCTACCTTCCAAGTACAGGGATTACAGTACCGGCACACCCATTTACTCAACGCTGAGGATGGCACCCAAGGCTTTGTATATACTAGGTCAGCAGTTACCAACTGAGCTACATCTGCAGTACCACAAGGACAGCTTCACTGAGGCCAGATCTGTCTCAGCCAAGCAAGAAGGGACTAAGAAATCTCTATAAACCTCCTAACAAGTCAAATTTGTATTAAATGTTAAAATAAAACCCATGGGAAAAATCTTCTGCATCACTAAAATAACAAGTTCTGCGTTAGTGAGAGTAGAAGGGCTCTTGTTTAGAGCCAATCAATCAGAGGACAGTAGTACAGACTTTCCTACCTACCATGTACAAAACTAAAACCATTCCAATAAAAGGTCTTCATTTTCTTCTGCTTTTGTTTTGCCTAAATGCCAACCAATCAACTTCTTGTGTTTTACTGAATAGAAAATGAACAATGATTGACATCCCTTAAATTTAAAGTTATAGTAAGACTTATACAGTGGGCTCTTATGAATAAACTGGGATGAGGGTAAGAAACAAATTAACTAAAGTCATTGTCAAAGCAAAGAACCTTCTAACAAAAGTAGAGACAAGCTCGCAATCTTGAAAACTTCATCAATGGCTTCTGACATGTCCCCAACTGAAGAATTAGCTAATATCCGAATAGAATACTACGAACTGGAAATCATTCCGAGTTCCCCACTCTAAGCCTTGTGATATTAACAAATGACTGACAGACAACTGCATGCTGTCTTGCTCTGTAGGAAGAAAGGCTGCTTTATTTTTTTTTATTTTTTTGTTTTATTTTTACAATTTTAGCTCATCACTGTGCACTGACCCCACTTTGAGGTCAGCTGTCCCTTCATACAGTCAGGAATGGATTGACAGCAGCTAAGGAACGCCTGCATTCTTGTGCTAATTCTTTTGTTGTTGCTTTGGGTTTTTGTTTTGGGCTTGTTTGTTTCATTTGTTCCTCCTAGTAGCTCTGGCTGTCCTGGAACATACTGTGATCCTCGTGCCTCGGCCTCCCAAGCACTAGGATTAAAGGTGTGCATCACCACTCCCCAGATCCTGATAGCATTTTATAAAACGTATACTATTAACAGCATAATAATGACTGGCAAACTATGTATGTATATTAATGCCAAAGCCAGTTCATCACATTGCTTTAAAATGTATGCAGTCACTGGAAGAGGATACTGCACAAATGTATTAAGTGAGCTTCAAACTTATACTTCTGAGAAAGAACAAAGACAGCTTGATGATATTCAGGCCCAGCCCACTCACTTCATCTACTTATATCTCACAAGATAAGCAGAAAATAGGGAGGTCAAGAGGATAACTTTAAGATAACAGATCAAATGTGTATGTAAATAAAATGCAAATTTTAATCCATTATTCTAAGTACAAGTTAACCTCCTTCAAAAAGCTCAGCTTTCACAGGCTACAGTAAAGGAAGGAAAAGCTCAGCTCTCACAGGCTACAGTAAGGAAAGTAAAGCTCAGCTCTCACAGGCTACAGTAAGGAAAGTAAAGCTCAGCTCTCACAGGCTACAGTAAAGGAAGGAAAAGCTCAGCTCTCACAGGCTACAGTAAGGAAAGTAAAGCTCAGCTCTCACAGGCTACAGTAAAGGAAGGAAAAGCTCAGCTCTCACAGGCTACAGTAAAGGAAGGGCCAGCTGAAACAGGTGCAGCCCATTTGCCTTTGCTGCTGCGGTGCTTAAGAGCCTTGCCTTTAAAGGCTGAGCCAGCTCTCCAGCCCCCTTTTGTGATTTCCTCAGCCCCCACTTGAGATGGGGGTCTCAGTATGTAGCTCTAGATGTCCTGGAACTAAGTAGACTACATCTGCCCGCCTCTGCCTCCTATGTGCTGGGATACAAGATGTACCTACACACACCTGGCTCCCATATTGCCTTTTCTAAAATCACCTCTGCAGTGTCAAAGCAATGCTCCTAACCAAATGCATTAAGCTTATCAACTTGTTGGACTAAAATGTGGTTATCTTCTTCTTGTAACTACAGATTCAAATAGGTCACATGCTTTCATTGTCTCAAAGCTACTAGCTCCTCACCTGAAATCACACCAAAGAATGTCAGGCCAGGCGTTCTTGAATTTTAGGTTTTACCTGAACACTAACTACAGTGTCTTAGAACTTATGTATCACCTATTAACATAGAAATCCAAGATCTAATTAATTAGCCTTTCTAGTAAACACAAAACTACTGACTGATGAAGAGAAAACATAACGAGTCTTTCCTTACTAACACTCAAAATGCCCACAAAGACAAGGAGCAAGCAATACAACAAGAACTCTTACAGGAAGGAAAGGGACAGAGAGACATGGAGAGGGATTTTGACCTCTAACACCAAATTAAAACCTAATTCTTCTCTTTGATTTACATGTAAATCATCAAGAGCTGAGACTGACAAATGTTTAATGAAAAGTACCTATGACAAAGTAATCTGATTTTTTTGGTCCCTTATTTTTAGTTTTATAAACAAGTTTGTTCTATGAAATGAATATGCAAAAAAGTAAAATATAAATGATAATTAAACCTATATTCCAAAGGAAGTAACAAATTCCCTTTAACGTGCAGTTAAAGATAAAGCTGAGTGTCCACTTCAATGTAAGATGAAGTCCCTTCCATGAAACTCCATTACACAAATGTGTTACTCGGTCTTGCAATGAACTTAACACCAGCAGACCTGTTAGGCACAGCTAATGTGTCTGCCTCATATGGCATTGAGATCTGGTCACCACTCTCGTACTGTAACAACCATGTATAATCTGTGGACAGTAGCTCCTTAAAGAACACTGTCAAAGGCTTAATGCTCTAGGGTATACCTCAAGTTTAAAATGAAGTGATTCCACACAAAAATTAAAACAATTCAAAACACAGCCTTTAGTGCAGCGTTTTGTTTTTTTAAACAATCTCTCATCCACATTAAAATATCAAATATGAAAAATGAATGTCTTTGAAAATATAGCTTAAGGTCGCACCATCCTTGACAGTGCCTCTTTAGTTGGGTTTCAGGCTAAAATTAGCAATAATTATTAACAATTATTTTATTAGAACAGTCCCAACTCTGGATATAAAATCACTAATAGGAAATTTAATACATTTATGACTACAACAATAATAATTTGTTGGTTTTAGTATATACATAAGAACACTTTTTTTTTTTAATTTAAAATACAGTCTTCACAAAATAACTACTTCCGGAATGGGCCTTCTCTGAAAAGCAGCGGCTCCGGTTTCAAGCACTTCTCAATTATTAATTATTAACACAAATGGTACTTTCAAATTTCAATTTAAAATCTGCAGGTGTTTACTGTTTAGCAACCAAACCTCAAAGCCCTTTACCCAATGACCTAATAATGCAACCAGTGACTCTTACATATGAACACAACGCATCAAGATATGAGCAGTCACACAAAGTTACACCAAAGTATCAACTTCTATCTCAGAATAGTTTAAGTCTATTTACCAAAGCTATCTTATTACTACTTCATTTGCTATAAATATGAACAAAGGCAGTAGGCTACATTTGAGTCTCTCCCTAGAGTATCAGCACACACACAGGAATTAGAAAGCCTGGCGATACTGAATGCTGCTAAGCCCACAGCGCAGATCCAGCAGTGCAGTAGCAAATCTGTTCATTTCCCACACTCCCCATTACAGCAGACATGCTTTCAAAATCACAAGTAGCCAAACAGCTTTTAAAAATATATTTATATGTGTATATTTATGTATATGTATATACATATATATATACACACACATACATAATTATCATTATACACTTAAAAAGTCAAGAACCAACTACTTTTAACAATTTAGACACTTTATCCATATATGTATTCATGTGTGTGTGTGTCTATATATATATATATGTATATATGTATATGTATATCCCTAATAGCAATTACCATGATTTTTATAACCTCAAGCAAAAGTCTTTGTGTATGTTTCACTCCTTGTTTACTGATACAAAGACGAGGGACCATTAAAAAGAGCATATGAGCAATCAATCAAATTACTTACTGCTAAGGTCAAATACCTACCTTGTTTCTCGTTGTAGATTATATTCTTACACAACAGGTCGTTATGGCAAAGGACCACAGGTGAGCCCAGGCTTGAGAGAACCTCTTTCATCCAAGTCATCTCCTCCTGCAGAAGCTGAGGGCTTGGGATCTCACTCAGGAACCTTTCCATTGTAAAAGAAGACTTGTTTATCTAATTGACTCTTCTTTCAAGTTTAAAGTTAAAATTCTACCTCAAAGGCTTTCTATTGAATAAGCCCATATTCCTGAATTCAACAATAAATCAAAGTGTTCCAAAACCTGAATAAAGAAAACCTTCATAATCAACTTAAACATAAGACAGTTGAACTGTAGAGCAGAAACTAAAAGCTGATACCTCAAAACTGAGAGGGACAGAATAAGCAGTCAGCAGCTGTGGTGCATCGCTCTCAACACCTGATGCTAACTGCCACTCTATACAGTCGAGGGGACTGAGACACAAAGAACTCACTAACTGGCTAGAGTATATTATTTAAAGTTACAGACTGAAATTAGTTATTTTAAGCAAGGAAAGGTGAAATGAGTTGTCTTCAGAAAACCCTAGAGCACCGTCTAAGGTGGAGATGACACACTCAAAGATGGAGATGACACACTCTAAGATGGAGATGACTCACTCAAAGATGGAGATGACTCACTCAAATTACCCACTTCATCTCAACAACAAAGCTATGGCTTGCCTCAGGAGAAAGTTTCTTTTAAAAAAAAAAAAATTACTAGCATAGATTTTAAGCACGAGGGTTAATAGAAGGGTGCCTGGGAAAAAGGAGGAACCCAAAAGTATAGATGTAGGTTATCTATTTGCATAAATTTTAATAGAAAATAAAATGGCACAGAATGGGCGACCTCCTCCAGCTTGCCACATGCCCTCCAGGCACGGACTGCTAGTCACTCCTTCCCAAAGAGCTGCCTGGCCTCTTGGTTCTTCATCCAAAGTCTATCAAGGTACCCTTTACCCTCCACACAAATTATCTACATGGGGAGACCACCAACAAACTCAGCTAATAACCTACAGTAGTCTGGTCCCTTTACACAGATGACACAATGGGCCTGAGCACTTGCCAAGGGGACATGACAGGGAAATGAACTGGTAACCGGGCCAGGCTGGACCCACAGTCTGCTGCTTCCCAGACCACTTACAATATTCTTTCTGTGTGTGTGCACGAGCTTAAAAAGATTCTGGGTGTGTGTGCATACGTGTGGGTAAGCACACTGTCAACACTTCTAAATCATGCTTGCTTCTGTTGTTCTGGAAACAAAATTCCTACACAAAGTAAAAGCCTTAACACACTTTACATAGAAACCTAATAAAATGTTCCATGTTTATACTACTAATAATATTCAAGATTTAGATTCTAAGACTGATCTATAAAAAAATCCCATATAATAAAACATGAACCAACACATGCAGTCTGAACTTGGTAGCCAATGTGAAAGAAGGTAAATTTTCACCCTAGTAATCTACCATTTAAATAAACACAGTAAATTAAGATGGCCTAAATTCTTACATGGGACATCCATACCCACACCTCTACCCCTCTAGACCTTTACCATAATTGGTACCGCTGTGCCCTCTCCTGGTATTCTTTATAATTTCGTCTAAATGGATACTTCGTGTCTGTAGCAACTCCACCCCCCTTTATTGTGCTAGGGACTTTTCTTCAGGGTCAGAGTGGATGAGGAGAAAGGAGACTGTTTCTGTAGTGTCATCTGAGAGCCACAGTCAATAGCTTTGTTCACTTTAATACAGAGAGGAATGCAGACCAGATTTTATACAAGCACTATCTTTCAGTACATATTAAGGGCAAAGCCATGCAAATAACCTAAGTAATTTACCTTTTATTAATGTTTTCATCAGCAAATCCGGTGGGAATGAGAGAGAAGTATTTTCCCATCTTTAGCCATAGGTTAGACTTGGGGATCCAGCCATTGTGCGCATGAATAGCATGGATTTTAGCAAGTTGACGAGCTATTAGCCTGTTGAAAACAAAATTTTAAATTAAGGATAAATACGTAGTCTATTTAAAAAAGATTCTCACTGTGTCACTGTTAGCCAGGTTCCTCAACTGTCTTCCCTGCCTTTCTGCGGTGTTTCCTTCTAAGCTCCATTTTGACAGTAACTCTGCCAGGTCAAGTTAGCTGCTTCCTGCAAACCTTTCCAGATTCCTCCACCTCACACAGCGGCTGCACCTCACAGCTGCTTGCTATGGCCACAACATCCTTGACTCCTGATGCGACTACTCAAGAATTTCTGACCACTCAGCATCCCATCCTGGCCACAGTTTATCACTACTGTAACTATGATCCCAGAAGAAAAAAGCTATCCCCTCCCCAGTTGTAGCATTGCTACAAACAATTTACCATCCCCCAAAAGCTGATTGAATGGGCTTGCCTGGGGTCTAGCTAACGAGTGAGAAGATGTAAAAGCTTCCCTGGTGACCCTAACACACAAAAACACTTGAGAACAACTCAAACTAAGACACAGAGAATCAAGTTCATAAAGTTGTGATTAAATAAACACTTTTAAGTTTCTACAATTACTCTTGCCTGATTTTCTTGAGATCAAATACTCTAGGCTAGCCTTGGACTGAGTAGCAGAGGATGACCCTGAACTTCTGATCACCTTGTGTCACCTAATTTAAGTTAGGTTTGTCAGTCGGGAAGCATTCTGAGCACTGGACAGGTCCAAGAGCACTTGCCGTCCTAACCAAGAGAGGGGGCTCAGTGCCCAGTGTCTGCGGGACCGTGCTATTTTTGAGCCCCCAAGCCTCAAATTCCTAGTCTCCAGTAACACTCCTCCTCAGCCTTCTGCGTGGCTGGGATCAAAAGGCATGTATGTCCCTACATCTAGTTTGGTGTAAATCTGAATGTTTTGTAAACTGGGGAGAGGGGTCGTATGTACGGGTCACGTGCCTGCCATGAATGTGTAGGCCAGAAGGTAACAACAGGAATATCTCCTTTGATGACTTTTGTTTGTTTTTGAGATCCCCAAGAAGCCAACTGTCTCACCTTCCGCCCCCCAGGAGTGGGGTGACAGGTGTGCGCAGCATCCTGGATTTGAGTGGTTCTGGGAATGCAAACTCTGGTGCTCAGCTGTGCAACAGCACTGTACCCACCGAGTCTCCTCCCAGCTACTTTACAGGGAACAAAAAAAAAAAACAAAAAAAACCTCACATAGCCAAGGTTAGCCTCCTGCCTTCCACTTCCCAAGTAGAACTAACTCCACATACATACCACACTCAGCTAAAAACTTAGAAGAGCATGCTTCCAAAAGCATATCAGAGGCAGCCACTTATCTATGACAATTGGCCAAAATAGCATTAATAGCTTCTTAGTATCCAAGTTGTTACAACTGCAGTCTGGCTAACATGTAAGAAGACATAAGAAAAATATTACAGAAGTTTACACACATTACTTAACACTTTTCTAAACTTCCTACACATACAAGTTGAGCATCCTTAGAAAAAGGACACAGATAGTAAATTCCAGTGCTGACTATGTGACACCTTGAAAACCCTGTATACAACTGCACTCAGGCCCTGCTCTAGGTACATAGCCCAACATACATGGATTCTGTGTTGAAACTTGGCCTCAAACCAAAGACAGCAGCACATTATGAATGTGCAAATACTCCACAGCCAAAATTACCTAGAGCAGCATTTCCAGCCTGAAGCATTTTAGATGACAGAAATTCAGCCTGTGTTTCTGCACTGGTAAACTTAATATTATTCCTATTTTTTAAATGAGGAAACCGAGGCAGCAAATTCCCATACCTCAGTAAAGGTGAGTGGCCTGGCTCTATGCCCAATGTCCACAACTCAAAAAGGTGGCAAGGCGGCTTTAATAGTATACTCTGAATGAAAGCCACAAGACGTCTAATTTACCATTTCACCATGCCCCCCCCCGACCCCCCGGTTCCACAACATCCTGCTAGTATCAGCAAAGTAGAAACCATAAACTCCCTATGTCCAGTTCCAACTGTTATGTTTGGAAAGTAAAACTCTCCTGACTGCAAACTCCTGACTGACACGCCACCCACTTCAGTGTGAGGAACTGAAGACAACTCAACAGTCCTGGTGCAGAATAAAGGAAGGCCGCGTGGGATCTGCATGGGGAACAAGGAGTGATTGCAGCAGAAGCTGTGTGCACTGCAGGTACCGCACTTAAGAATACCCTGATCTACTCAGCCAGGTCCACGCCAGCCAGGACTGCGTTATGAGACCCTGTCTCAAAAACAAAGACAGACCAGGGTAGCACACACCTGCATCCCAGCACTCAAAGATAAAGGCAGGAGGATCGCAAGTTCCAGGTCACCCTCAGTTACAGTAAGTTTGAGGTCAGCCTAGCTCCATGAGATCCTTCCTCATTAGAAAAACAAACTTTGTATATAGTGTTTAACAGAATTTCAGCACAGGCAAATGATATGACATGTTTCATTTCTCATTAGTTTTCACTCAAAAAATGTTAAGGTACAACCCAGGACTCCTCTCAGGAAGGTTCCATGGTAAAGCTCTTCCACAGACATTATCTCCCATGCCCACTCTCGTTCTCTCGAGTGAACCATGTCTGCTAATGTCACCACACCAACCACTAAAACAAGTCCACTTAGCAGTCTTTATATTCTAAAATGTTTCAACTTCTAACTTAGGAGATGTTGGTATACATGGATCAAACACTAAAAAGTCTGCTGGTGTTCAAACACTTTCCTTCTTGCGAGGGACACAGGGTCTCATGTAGTCCAGGCTGGCACCCAACTAGGTAGCTAAGGATGGCCTTGAACAGATCCCTGCTGGGATTGCAAACTATTTTTGGTTTGTTTTGTTTTGTTGTTTTTTTGAGACGGGGTTTCTCTGTGTAGCCCTGGCTGTCCTGGAACTCACTTTGTAGCTGAGGCTGATCTCAGAAATCCGCCTGCCTCTGCCTCCCGAGTGCTAGGATTAAAGGTGTGCGCCACCACGCCCGGCTGATGGCAAACTATTATACTCAGCTGTTAAAAAGTGTCTAAGAAGCCAGCTAAATGTTACAGCAGGTAAACTGCTTGCTATGCAATTCTGATGGCCTGAATTTGGTTCCAGAAACCCACAGGGAAGAAGAAAACTCACGCAAGCAAGTTTTCCACTAACCACAAACAATGTGCTGTGGTAAAAAACACTCAAACTCATACACCTGTCTCGTCTCTCTCTCTATCTCTATCTCTCTCCTGTCTCTCTCGATACATCCTCCCTTCCCTCCCACCTCTAGCTGCCCCCTCTCCTTCTCCCTCCTCTCCTTTCTCCCCTCCATACATGAAAATTAAATGTGTAATTTTTTAATTTATTAATATTTCTTTAGTGTGCATAGCATTCTTTTTCAAAAGAAAAACTTTATAAATTTACCTGAAAATGGCTGGGTTGCAGACATGCTGCGGGTCCAAAGCTTCGCCCTGGATAAACTCATAGCACAGTCCGTTATTAAAGGTGCAGTAGAGCTGAGGTGCACAGCCGTGAGCCTGCAGCACGCGGAAACTTTTCACTTCCTCATCTCGGTCGACTAACAGTTCAGTCTTGTTGCCGTAAATCCTCACCAGAACTACATCTTCCATGGTGTCACCCACATAGCAGGCGATGAGCTTGTTTGTGATCCCATCTGTGAACAGCTGCCAGAGGAAAAGAAAAGAAAGAGAAATGCTACTAGACTTTCTAAGGCCGGGATTAAAGATAACGTGAGTAAAATGGTAACTGGAAACACCACAAGTTTGGGTATAGCTTAGTGTACATGGTTAGTATACCCCAGACTTGGGGCTCAGTCTCCAAAGCGGAAACATACCTACTTTTGACTGTCAATGGCCCTTTTGGAGAACCCTCAGAAATAGTGCACTTCCTCAGCAGACAAATCTTGTTTGACCCCCAGCACCACTGGGGAAGGCACCTGAGGAGTGAGTGAGTCCACTTAGGGAAGACAGACTAGCCCGATATGAATGCATGGCAATAAGACCAAGGAGGGCAAAGAACACACAGGGCTCAGAAGCTTTTTAAAGGATTAGCTCTATTCACTGACATAGCACAGAGGGTAAAAGCACCCAGCAGCACACCTGACACTGGGCTTCAAGTGGGGGGAGGGGAGGGAGCAGAGAAAGGAGAGTGTTCACTGACCTCTGCTGACGGTCACAGCATGTCCATGGCCACAAATACACACAAAAGAATTGGAACAGAGAAGTCTGAGAAAGGCCAGATGTCATGACTCACACTGTAACAACAGCACTCAAAAGGAGCCTGAGTTCAAGGTTAGCCTGCACTACATAGTGAGCTCAAGACAGAGTAACTGTCTCAAGCTCTACCTACCACCTACCCGACAACACCCTGCAGAAGAAAAGTTTGAAAGGGCAACAATCTATGTAATAGATTAAATGCAGAAGAATACAACAATCCACTTAAAACCCTGACTATGAGGGAAACTAGTGCTTGCTAGGTCCACAGGAAGCTGGTGCTGCCACCTGCAAGGGGAGCACATCCATGCACGACATTACTAAGACTGGTCAGACAATCCCAGGCCAAGGTTTACCATCTAAATCTGTAGATGCCAATATCTTTAACTATATATGTAGCACAACCAGGAAGAACAAATACCCTAATCATGGCTGAGAATGGGCATACCACTCACGCCGTCATTTTCAAAAAGTAGAGAAAAATGATTACATGTAGGCAATCAACAACACTCACACATTATACACCATATCCACCTGGACACACCTCCTCCTCTCCAAAGCTCAAGAGCTTACCAACTGACTGGCTTGATTACACAGGTCTCACTCAGTAATGCCCCAAGCTTAACATTCAAGAGCACATTCTCAAACAGTTGGAAAGCCACATGACAACACAGTATACACACACACCTCAGGTCCTGTGACTGGCAGAGAACGTGAACTGTTATTTTTACTACAACGTTTAACTTCTTTAGAAATGACCAAATCAATTAGAAATTAATCCACTGCACATCTAAACTGTCTATGAGGGTAGACATCGGGTCACAGCCGTGGGGTAGTTGCCTTTAATCCCATCACTCAGTTTGAGGCCAGCCTAGACTACAAACCCTATCTTGGAAAAGAAAGGAAAGGGGCGGGGACAGAGGAGTGTCAGAATGAGCTGCACTAACAGGCTGTCCATCAAGTGCACGTGTCCTCCATCGTCAGTCCGCCGTAACCTGGGATTAGGATCAGCACAAGCACACTGAGCAATCAGGCACTGAGTGGACAATACTTAAGTCAGAGAACACACGGAGCGACTGGAGCTTCCACAGGGGCTGTCAGCCCTCACGCTGAGCGGGACCTTCTAGCGCCTGTCACCTCCCAACAGAAGACAGAGGTTGTTGTATCTGTCCCCCTAGAAGTTGGAAGGGGACATATAACATACATGCTTAGACAAAACAAAGAAGCAAGCAAGGACTGATTCTGAAATGGTGTGATTACCACATACAATAAAAGTTCAGCACAGGCTGAGAGATCTCTGTAACTATGTCAGATCCACGGCCAACTCTATGGGAAAGGGCAAGAAGACTCCACAAGAGATTGCCTTTGTCAATACACAGTGAGGGATACGTAAGTGAAATTAAGATATGTAAGTTTCGTTCATTAGGAAAGGACAAGTAACTACAAGTGAGGCATTGAGTTAGTGGTATACGATATGTCTAATATGCAGATAGTGCCTAGATTCAACACTACACAGACATACAGAGAGAGAGAGAGAGAGAGAGAGAGAGAGAGAGAGAGCTCAACACGGCAGCTGTGGGTGCCTGTAAAGCTAAAGCAGGAGGAATCCCAAGCTCAAGAGCAGCTCAGGCTCTATATATGGTGAATAGAAAGGAAAGAAAGGCAGAAACAGAGAGTCAAAATGCAGATGCTAAGAAAAAGGAAGAACTGAGGAAGAGCGGGCAGTCGAGCAGGCGACAACAGTGACGCACACGGGTCTCACTGCTTCCAACAGAAAAAGCAGCATCTCCCAGGCCGCTCCTAAAGCTCAACAAGATGTCATGAAGGGAAAACACGACAAGGTCTCCTATGAACACAAATATAGGATGGGTGTGACGGCCCGAGACGGTCACTCAGTCAGAGCTAAAGCAAGAGGACGCAAGAATGAGCTGGACACTGACCTGTGCTGACTCTGTCTCATACAAAACACAAAAGTAAAACTTAACTTTTGTGAAAACACAAAAGTTAAAATCTTAAATTATGAATAATCAATACAGAAACATAACAAAATATGTTATCTCAGCTAAATTTTATTTTCTCCAGAAATGAAAAGCTGATTTAATGTTTAAGTTTTCAAATTCAATACATATACCCCAATAACAAAACATGAATACACTGACTATACTAAGACTGCCTGTTAAGAAGGGTCTAATGTAGCCCAGGCTAGCTTGCATGATGAAGCTCAAGATGACCCTGAACTTAATCCTGCCGCCTCCACTTCCTCAGCACTGAGATACAGACATGACATCATGCCCAGCTCAGTCTGGCTTTCTTGTTAGCTCTTTCATAAGTGTTCTGCCTACATGTATGTCTGTGCACCATGTATGTGCCTAGTACCTGCAGAAGACACCAGATGTCCTGGAACTGTACTTGCAGATGGTTGTGAGCTGCCATGTGGGTGCCAGGAATGGAACCCAGGTCCTCTGGAAGAGCAGTCAGAGCTCTTAACCACTGAACCATATCTCCAGCCACACCTTACTTAGGAGCGGCCTGGGAGATTTTAAAGAAGGAAAATACATATATACACAAACATATGCACTTGTATTTAATTTATACACAGAGAACGAGCCATCTGCATCTGTGGGTTACATATCTGTGGCCTCAAACAACCCTGGATCAAAAATATCCGAGGAAAAGAAAGCTTGCCTGCACAGCATAGACTACTGGGCATCATTCCCTACTGTACTAACTGTGGGTTACCTAGGTTACCTAAATTGTAGGAGAGGATGTAGAACCATGGGTTACCTAGGTTACCTAAATTGTAGGAGAGGATGTCCACAGGCTAGTTACATGCAAGCCCTTTAACGTACAAGGAGCCTGAAACATCCCCACAGACATCCGAGAGGATCCAACGAAGGACTGAAGCTTTGCTCCCGCCTGACAGATTTTTCACTATCTCAATAGACTGTGGTTCTGGACTCAACCTAGGAAGTTATCCATTTTTAAGACGAGAAAACCATGCCACTGGTAAAGATGTCGTATTTATCTGAAGGCACAGAGTAACAGAATCCACTCAACACCTCATGGATGCTATGTCTCAAATTTTTAGGTCAGCAACACAAGCCCAAGTCGTTCATTTCCTGTCGAAAATGACAAGACAGAAAGTGCTGACTCCCAGCGCACTGAGGTTGTGTGTCTGAATACTGCCGACTGCTAGCCTGCAGTCAAGGTGAGCAGAGTCCGGCAGTGGCCGGGCCGACTGCAGCAGAGTTGGGTAACTCTATCTACAACACTGTGCAAGACGGGGAGAGAGCACCTGACTCCTTGGCAGTGAGGCACACTACCACAAAAGAAAGATGGTGGCCGAGCAAGAACAAAGAATGGAGGCAGACTGAGCCAAACAAGACCTGGGGCTGCTGATCTCAGACCTATCACAGAAGACAAAGCGTGCACTTGGGTGACAGCTCCCTGCTAACCAAGACGACTACTAAGGGCAGGCAGGAAGTCGGCAAACCAGGGACCAGGCAAGCAAGGAGAGAGGAGCTGCCTCTTTTCTAAGTCATTAGGAGAGTGGAAGTGACAAGAGTCTGAGGCCAGCCTAAGCTACATAATGGGTTATAGGCTAGCTTGGACTACAAACTAAGACTACAAGGTAAGATAATATTTGTGTGTGTGTACATACACACGTATGTATGTATGTATGTATGTACATGTGTATTATGTATGTACACAGTAACTTATTTTGTGGGTTATTTTGAGGGCAAAGTTAGGACATTTTCATACAAGCCAGTTATGGCTGGGATACTAGAGAACCCAGAACTCACTATGAAGAGTCCTTGACAGCTGTGACAAACACTATGCTGCAAGCTCATTCCAAGGACTAGCAGCTGGGTGGTAAAATGAATAGAACTGGCTTCTATGCACCCTAATGCAGCACCCTAAGCGAGGTGGCTGAGCTGTGCACGCAGCTATAAGGACCAAAGCTCAGTTGTTTTTTAACTATCACCATGAGAAGCGTCTGCTCATGGGGAGAGTACACACTAGTTGTCTTATTATTCTACATAACACAGGTGATCTCATCTAACTAGCCAAAGGGTCACAAAACAAAAATAAGCATTCCTGAAGAAATTCTGCTTCGAGACTGCACTATGAAGCCACAGCTGAGTTCCATGGTACCATCTCTGGATTTACAGACCTAGCAGCCATTGTATAAACAACATCCTTCTCCAGAGAAGGCTGATACAGTTTACTATCTCTCTATTCCAGTAAGCACTTACCCTATGGAAATACGGAGAAAACTCATCCAAATCACACAAACATACAGACAAGCAGTCTGCTAGAACAGCTTTAACTATCAGAACAGGGAAACAGCTTCAACGGGGTTACAGGAGAAGTCAGTCAGTGCCAGGACAAACTATGATCAAACACTGGAAACCCAGGTACGTGGGAGACAGAGGCAAGTGGAGCTTACGCTCAAGGGCAGCCTGGGCTACATACGACCAGTCATAAAACATAAAATTACATAGCTGCAGTTTTTTTGAGACAGGTTCCCCTTACATAGGCCTGGCTATCCTGGAACTCACTATAGACCATGCTGTCCTCAAAAATAAGACCAATCCACAACAATTCATTTTGTGAAAGGGAGGAAGGAGAGAGATGCTACTACTGTGGCCACCACTAGAGGGAGGGCAAGGTTAAGACCAGAAAGTAAATAAAGCTAAGTTGCTGGAATTATTCTTGCCCACAACTACAACTAGTTCATGAATTTCTCTCCCACTTTTTTTTGAGAAGGAATCTTGCTGTGTTGCCTAGGCAGGCCTTGGCCTCCTGAACTCTAGCAACCTCTCAACTTCCTGAGAGCTAACCCGACAGGAAAGTACCACCATGTGCTAAGCTTACTGTTAAAGACATGTAGAATCTAAAGTTTCCAGATGTATTTCTTTTTTGGGCATGTGTGGCACACATGTGAGTATCCACAAGTATGCAGGCACACACAGAGAGACCCAAGATCAATAGGCCTCCTCAGCCACTCCTTTTCCTTACCAAACATCTCTCAGCTGACCCCAGCTGGCTGGCTTGCCCCAGGAATGCATCTCTAAGCTTCTGAGTGCTGGCATTACAACCAGGCCTACAAATACACTCAACATGTCTATAGTACTGGGAAGTCAACACTCCAGCCTTCACACACAGCAGCAAGCTTTATCTGAGTTGTATCTGCTGAGCCATCTCCCCAGCCCTCATGTATGTGTGTATATCTGTCTGTCTCTCTCTCTCTCTCTCTCTGGTTTTTTTTGTTTGTTTTTGGTTTGGGTTTTTGTTTTTTCAAGACGGTTTCTCTGTGTAGCCCTGGCTGTCCTGTACCTTACTCTGTAGACCAGGCTGGCCTCAAACTCAGAAATCTGCTTGCCTCTATTGTGTCTATTGTCCATCCAGAAGGCTGAGGGCTGACATGGTTAACTGCCTGGTGACCTTGGCTCTATCTAAATGGCCAGAGACCAAACCAGATTCTCCCCAGACCATTACAGTAACCCTGTTTTTCTCAGTTAGTCTAGATACTGTCTTTATGGAAGGTGTCACATGGAGTCAATCTATAGAATCCATCTTTAGGAGGTATCACCTGCACTTTAGAGTCTTGACATGATCCTGTCTGATCTTTGCTTAGCTTACTATATGATTTATTGTGCACACAGGATTGACTTGATTATCACCAGGAAATTCCCCCCCTCCCAAGGTCCGACTCCAGGGTTTGACAACTCTTAGACACAATCCATCCACAGCCATGCATGGTAAGGGGCCCAGGCCCTAGTGTCGTGTGAAGCTTCTAATGATACGTGAGATCTGAGGAGCACCTACACCAGGATGCAGACAGATAATGCCAGCTTCTCAAAGAGCTGGGAAGGGAAAACTTATCAACATGTAAATAGTTTTCTATTCAGCTAACATTCTCAAGAGATGGGCAGAGGAACTTCCTACTCTGATAAACACTTCACTCGTGCACTCAGAAACATGCATGGACTAGGGACAGGGTGACCTGGGGCACGCCCCACTCTGGTATTTTACTTTTTTTTTTTTTTTTTTTGGTTTTTCGAGACAGGGTTTCTCTGTATAGCCCTGGCTGTCCTGGAACTCACTTTGTAGACCAGGCTGGCCTCGAACTCAGAAATCCGCCTGCCTCTGCCTCCCGAGTGCTGGGATTAAAGGCGTGCGCCACCACGCCCGGCTGGTATTTTATTTTTTTGTGTTGTTTTTTTCCACATAGGGTATCTCTGTGTAGCTCTTGCTGCCCTGGAACCTGGAACTTACTCTGTAGACCTTGAAATCAGAGATCTGCCACCCAAGTGCTGGGATTAAAAAAGGTGTGTGTCTCTACTCTGAGTCTGAGTTCAGAGTTCAAGGCCAGCCTGAGTCCAAGACAGGGCTACCCAGAGAAACCTGTCTTTAAAAAACACACACACAAAAAAATGATTTCAAAGCCATCCTCTTCCCACTTCAACAGTGATAGCCCAAAGGAGAGAAAACGGTTTGCTTACGTCAAATCACAAAAGTGTTGGTATCTGAAAAGTCACTACAATTTAAGTCTCTACTTTAGACCACAGTTAAACCAGTACATCACAGTAAAATACACGGATAGTTTTTAAAAAGTCTGAAAGCAATCAAACACTGCTGTTTTTGGCAGGTGTAAAACATCACATAATCTCTCCCATCCTTGTGAACTTTTCTTCTAAGACATCTAAGACAGGAACAGGAAAGAGACAAGTAGGCTTAAGTGACAGCAGAGAAACAAAGTTGAAGAACAGCGTCTAAGTGGAGCCCGCAAGGAAGTCGTCTTTATCTGGTAGAATTATGAACTTAGCTAATGCTTAAAAAGCAGGGAGATTTCAAAACCATCCAGAAATGTGGACGAGGAAAGCTGGGGATGGGGCTTGGGTGTAAGAGCACTGCCAGTAGAGCTCACCAGCACTGGGGAAATGCACTCATCTGTCTTACAGGAGTAGTACACTTCTAAAGTGTTTTTGTTCCATCTCTGCATGTGAAAAAAATCTGAGCAGTCATTCAAAACCGTTCCATATTCTGATTTGTCTAGGGCGGGACTTTCAAGAGCAGATGTTTCTGATTCAGGCCCTATACAGCCTGTGCTCAGCAGCGAAACTGTCATGAGCTAGCATTTATTTCACCCTCACAAGCCTCAGAGGGGTAAGGAACTGTTTATTGGATCCATTTTATAGCTATAGAGAATGAAGCTTAGAAAGGCTAAGAAACTGACCAGAGCTGGACAGTGGTGACACTTAATCCTAGCATATGGAAGGCAGAGGCAAGTGGATCTCTTGAGTTCAAGGCCAGCCTGGTCTACCGAGCTCATTATAGGGCAGCCTAGGCTATACAAAGTAACCCTGTCTCAGAAAGAAAAGGAAAGGGAAGGGAAGGAAAGGAAGGGAAGGGAAAAGAAAGGAGGACAAATTTGACCACGAGGCACATTCTGTAGCTCACACATGTCATACCAACATTTGGAAGGCTAGGGTGGAAGGACTGCCTGTAAGTTCCAACCTAGCCTAGGCTACAGTGAGTGAGACTGTCTCAAAAAGAAAAAGAATGAAACTTGAGCAGTAAGACAAAGCTAATGAAGACCCAACCCCCATGCTCAAGTCGGCTACTGAAAATACTGAACAGACAACAGACATAAGCTACCAATGTCCAAGCAAGCTTCCTGGGATCCTCTGGAGCAGACTCAGGAGAGTGGGGTTGGGGTTTAATGGGAAGACCGGTGCACAAACTTACATTCTTCTGTGTGAGGGTACATGCATGTGCAGGCATAATGCAACTGTGTGTGTGGAAGCCCATGGTTAAACTCCAGCATATGGATGTATTAAAGCAGACCCCTCACTGAACCCTGGGCTGGAAGAGTCCACCTGCTCAAGGCGTTCCTGGTTTCTGCCTCTGAAGTTAACTTTACATCATCTGTAACAAAAATACGGTCTTCCCAGCCTAGCAAGCTTTGCCATTATATCATTATCTATTGTAGACCCCAAGCTAAGGAAGAATTTACAGAGTGGCATGTCAGTTAATTAAAGTCTTGCTCAAACGCTGATGCACGGGGCAGTCCTAAAGCGACCCACTGAAATATTCAAGAAACTGAGTTAGCTTTTTCAAAGGGAAAAGGATTTTGTCTAGGCACTGTACTTATAAACTTGAAATCCCCCTGCCATAGAGACTGAGGCAGGGATGTCTAAAAAAAAGGCAACAGGAAGGGAAAACAATTCAGTGTCTTTGGTCCTGACAACTATCCCTGAACTGTAGATGCCTCAGAAACACCCCACTCAGAAGGAGGAAGTGCTGCATAGCAAAGGTGTCTGTCAGTCTCTAAAGCTGCAGCACCCACGGAAGGAAATGCAAGTGTGTTCAGGCGCTCAAAGTGCTCTTTTTTCTGAGCCATGGCAGTTCAGAATTAGCCTTGCACAGGCGTGGCCTTCATGCCTCAATCCTCTCAATCCTCTCTCTCTCTCTCTCTCTCTCTCTCTCTCTCTCTCTCTCTCTCTCTCACACACACACACACACACACACACACACACACACACACACACACAGAGCCTTTCTAGGTCAAAGGGCAGTATTCCTAAGGTAGTCCTCTTAGATCTGCCACTCACACTCACACTCACACTCACACACTCATACACACATACTCAGCTTTACCAAATGCAATACCCATTTACAGTTCTTGCCTGTCTCCCTCAAAGGAAAATATGGGGTGGAAGGGATTTTAAAAACAAGGCAGCATGAAACAGAAAGCATTTAGCGAGTCTTGTCTTAGAACTACCGTACCTACTCAGAAATCTAACCTCTGAAACCCCGCCCTATAGTGTTTTTACTTGAAAGGCCAGCTCTATCCAAATTGAGGCCCAACTTCCCAAGCTGGTAGTTCTAAGAAGAGACTATCTTTTAGGGAACCATCAAATCTCTTTGTTTTGGGCCTATTTCTATTTTTCTCACATCCCACATGTTGATATTATAGGAGTAACTACCAGGAAAGATAAGGATGGTCACAAAATCTTCTAAAATATGTTATATAAGAATACATTTTTAATATATTTTTCCTGCTGGCCTGGAACTCCTTATGTAAAGTCAAGAATAACCCTTGAACTCCTGATCATCCTGCCTCTACTACATACAGCCAAGAAAAGAGTTAGTCTGGGGGAGGGAAAAAAAACAGTGAGTGTTTGGAGTAGAAAGCTTGCTTAGCATGCTCTATGCTCAAGCTTGCATTTCCAGAGCCTCATACAAAGGGGGAGGGGGAAGAGAATACCTTAAAAAACAGGCTATTCTTGATACCAGCTGACATGAAGTTACATTTCTCTTTTCGCTATAGGATACATGATTCCCTTTCAGAAAGGAAGTAGTAGTATTATCTTTTACAGTTCAAGAAATAAAATTTTAAAAGGAACTAACTATAACCATTAAGGAACACTAAACAAGCAGGCCACAGTGACAAAAGTCTTAAAGCCCAAGGCTCAAGAGGCCAGCCTGGTCTACAGAGCCAGCTCCAAACCAGATGGAGCTACAGTGAGACCTTGTCTCAAAAGAATACAAATAATGACAAAATTGGAATTACTAAACAAGGCCCCAAGGCATCACTGGTTTGCAGTGTCCTAGCATGTGTAAGTCCCTCTAGGAGCTGGGGCAGAATAAAGAACCCTAGCCTTGACTTACTGATGGCTCTGCTTCTGATCCAAGAGTTCTGCTTGCACAAGGAGGGGATGAATTTCTAATTATTGATTCTAGAAGTGAGTAATATCTCTGTTAAATATACATATTATAAGTTCAGATTATGAACCCAAGGGTTACAGTTCATCGTCACAGCATAGGACAGGAATGGTGGCAAAAACCTGCAACCCCACCACAACAGGGTGCCAGTTGAGTGAGGGATCTAGCCACCTTGCCTCGAAAAAGAAAAAAAAAAAAATATATATATATATATAAATTTATATATATATATAAATCTAAAAATATATATATCATGATTTACCCTCATCTCCTATACAACAATCAAAATAGCTTTAAGTCCTTCTTTACATATACCCTGGCTTTCCTTCACTAAATTTCACAGGAGGTAAGAGAGAGAGAGCACCTACCTAGTATTTCCTAGGCAACAATGACTTCAACCCAGTCCAGCAGACAGCACTTCACTCAACAGCTATTACCACTTTCTACACACAAATAAATGAAAGGAAATTCCAAGCTTCAAACTTGAAAAGTCACTGCTAAAAAACAATATGAGTTACCGGCACTGCAGTTTACCAGGAAGCAGAACTGCCTTTAATTAGTAAGATATTTTCCAGAAATAGATTTTATTAAATTTTAAAACCCTCTCAAACAAGCAAGTGAATACACTATAGTAACAGTCTAACATGAGGACTACATACAGAGGTAGAGCACTGGTCTAGGATCCAGAGCTGCCTTTCCCAGCACTGCAAAAAATACACAAACAGACATGCTTCCATTTGAAAAGCACTTCCTTAAAGGAAATTCAATAATCTTCCAAGTTATACATAAAAATCATTTTGAATCGACTGTTTCCTATATACTTGGCCAACAGGCAAGCCTTTAAATGTCAAAGTCTTTTGTCTAACAAGTTTCTTCCCCAAAACATATGGGTCTCTTTCAGCTGCTCAGAACACTTCTAACAAGAATCGAAACTAAAACTCATAAAAGCCCCCAAGTGTCAGGAACTGCTCTGGGGCCTAGACACTACTCATGTTTTAATTATACTAAAAAAATTAGCAAAAAACTTAAATCAATAAATCCTGTATAAATCCCACAATGTATTGGAGTCATCAAAATAACAGACGTCTTGGATAATACAAATTACTGCTCAAATCTAAAACAAGCCCAAACCGTTAAAAATTTACTAATTTGGCTTGTTTGTTTGCAAGGAAAAAGGAAATTCATCTAAGTAATTCCTAAAGCTGTGCACCGAAAAAACTATAACCAATTACACCAGATAAATTGTGGGTATGGCGGATCATAACTTGCAAGTGCCTTTTTTTTTTTTTAATCCTAGCTTTTCGGGAGTAAGGGTATTCTTCTGAGAATTTTTGTCTTTAAAACCACTGACTCTCGAAAAAATTGCCAGGCCACTGCTCACTCCAACCCTGAGCATTAATTCTTCTAAGACTTTACAAATTTAGAAACCTTCCAATTCAAGCCTTCCTATAACGCACGGCATAGCGTTCCCTAGCATCCTGGCGTGGGCAGCAGCAGGTCCCCGGTCATTCGGCTTTGGAAAGGAGTTGTTCTCCCGCGGCTCAGCGATGGGGATGTGGGAAGATCCCGGGCTGGATGAGGCAGGGATGGGAGGGAAGCGCAGGGGAGGGAGGGCAGCGGAGAGGACCGCGGGAGGCGGACGGGCTGCGGGGTCTGCGAGGAGAGGCATGACGAGGGCCGCGGCAGCCATCCCCGGGAGCCTCTCCGGGGGCCGGGCAGGCGTCGCTGACGCGGCGGCTTCGGGAAGGAAACCCGGTGCCCGGCCGGCCTCACCTGCAGGGTCACCTCCCGCGGGTCCCAGTGCGGCCGCAGGTGCCGCAGCAGGCTCAGGGCGCCGTCGCGGCAGCGCTGCTCCTCCTGGTCCTGCACCGTCACGTCGAGCTTCGGCACCTCGGGCGAGCCGGGCGGGACGTGGATGTAATTGGCCATGGCCCAGGCGACGGCGGACACGACCACGACGACCACGGCGACGGCGACCACGAGCGCGGCGGGCGCCGGCAGGCTGCTGGACCCTTCCGTCCCGGGGCGCCCTCGGCGGAGGGCTGCGGCCGCTCGGACGCACGGGCGGGCGGCGGGGGCGACCGGGCGGCCGGACGGGGTGCGCAGTGCAGAGACGCGGAGGCACGGCCGCTCTCGGGAAGATGCCTCAGTGCGCTAGACCGCGGGCGGCCGCGAAGCATGCCGGGACTGGCCTGACGCTAGCGTCACGCCGGGGGCGGAGCCTCGGCTGCGTCAGGCGGCTGGCGGGGTGGCGAACCCCGCGGCACAATGGGCGGGCCTCGGGGCTCTTGGGGATCGGGGTCTCGGGGAGCGCGCAGCGCCAGGCACTCCGCTACTGTGGGGTTGGCTGGGCTCCTGCACCCGAAGGAGTCCGAGCGCTGCCGAGCCCTGCCGGAGCGCTTACGAGCCTTGCCGAACACTGCCGAGCCCTGCCGGAGCACTGTCGAGCTTTGCCGAGCCCTGCCGGGGCTCTAACGAGCCTTGCCGGAGCGCTGCCGGAGCCCTACCGAATTCTGCCGAGTTCTGCCCGAGCACTGTCGAGCTTGGCCGAGCCCTTTCGAACTCTACCGATGAGCTGTGGTGTGCTACCCAGCCCTGTCAGGAGTCAGGGAAGCGTCACCTTTCTAGATCACTAGGGTCGTGGGCTCTGCTTACTTAGGGCTGACGTTCTTACGGGCCGCAGAAGGCACGTCCTGAAATAACCCTAAATTTAAGCTGTGAGTTTGGCCTCAACCGGCCAAGCTGGATTAATTTGCTCGCCTTGTTCCTGAAGCTGTGTGCACAGAACTACATGCTTGCTTGGTTCAGCAACCCGATTCCCTTTGGCGGTACATAGGAATCACAGTATTTGGGGCAAACTTTACGTAAAGTGAGAGTAAACCGGTGACAGTGGTGTGATGACATATACCTGTCCTAGTTCTCAGGTGCCTAAGGCAGGATTGCCACGAGTTCCAAACCAGCCGGGCTACATTGTGAGTTCCAGGTTTGCCTTACTTAGTCATCAGCCGACCGATAATAGACGACTGCAACACTCATTTTAAGGGTCAGATAGTTGACGTTGCTGAGAATTATTCAAAGCCGGTTATATAAGGTAGAGACTAGGAGGGAATTGGAAGGAAAGAAAAATAGATCTGTCATGCTAAATCACAGCGTGTCCTGGGACTCGCATGGCTACATGAAACCTCCGTATCAAAAAGGCTCTGCTCTCTGCTTGTTAGAGAAATACTGGCAAGCGGATCATCTACAAGTTTTTGGTCCGCCCTTGTGCTTTCCTTTTTATGACGGAGACAATGGAAGTGACTTTCACCTTGACTTCTGGCCTCCCTGGGGCTCAGTACAAGTGAATAATTTGTGAATGGTCAAATTAGCACACATTTGTGTTCTCCTTGTTCAGAATGAGCCTACATACCTTTGTAAGTCACAAATAAGTCTGAGATAATGATAAACTTCCTACACTAAAAAGTGGGAAATCCACTCCTTCAGTTTTGCAACATTGTACGTTTATTGAACATTTTCCAGACTTGGGTATGTGTTTTTAAAAACCACTATGTAGCCCGACAGTGGTGGCGCATGCCTTTAATCCTAGCACTTTGGAGGCAGAGGCGGGCAGATTTCTGAGTTCGAGGCCAGCTTGGTCTACAGAGTGAGTTCCAGGACAGCCAGGGCTACACAGAGAAACCCTGTATTGAAAAACTCAAAAAAAAAAACAAACAAACAAAAAAAAAAAAAACCACTATAGAATGCCCTACTTTCAGTACCCTGAGCGCACCCACACACACCCACCCCCCACACACACACACACCCACCCCCCCCCACGGGAGATTATTACAGGAAACACTAGATTATGTATTCTATATAATTGAGACTAAAATAACAGAACACACTAATACTTCTACGTTTTGAGTAGTAGCATCTCCTTACTAAATCGTTACGTTTTAAAGAATTATATGGAATATAACTAAACAACTAACACCAAATTCAATTTAAATTAAAAGTAAAATTTTAAGAAAACATGTAAAAGATCAGGCACAGTGTAACCCTGGCACTCGGGAGGAACTGCAGACGATCAGTCGGGGATTCAATGGAAGGAATACGAGAGCCTGTATCTAAACAAACAAACAAACAAACAAACAAAAATACTAGTGCTTTTTCCTTTTTTAAAAAATAAGAATCTTAGCCGGGCGTGGTGGCGCACGCCTTTAATCCCAGCACTCGGGAGGCAGAGGCAGGCGGATTTCTGAGTTCGAGGCCAGCCTGGTCTACAAAGTGAGTTCCAGGACAGCCAGGGCTATACAGACAGAGAAACCCTGTCTTGAAAAAACCAAAAAAAAATAAAAAATAAAAAAAATAAGAATCTTTTTAGGCATCCCATTGCCGACCTGAAACTTGCCTTGAACTCACAGAGATCTACCTACCTCTGCCTCCTGCGTGCTGTGATTAAAACAAACCCACGCCCCACTCTCTGTCCCTCACCCCCTCTGGCCCTCTCAGTCTGAAAAAGAATTCTAACTATGCAGCCCTAACTGGCCTGGAATTTATTAGGTAGACCAAGCTAATATGGAATTCACAGAAACCCACCTGCCTCTGCACTCCTAAATGCTGAGATTAAAACCATGTGATAACATGCCAGGAAAAACTCATCCTTAGAATATTCAAAGGAGCATAGCACTTACCAAGAAGATACACAGCAAAGCCAGCATCCATTGAGAACACATGCAACAACCTAAGTCATTAAGGACTGTAACTTTAAATAACGTTGAGATTCGGCTAAAACTGAGAAGACTAAAACCGCCAAATTCTGGTAGGAGCATGTGACCATCCTGCCTCTGCCTCCCATCAGACTTGGTTCGCTTTGGGGGGTTTTATTATTTGCATGACCAAACGAGTTGTCAATGATCAGGGAGTGTTTCACCTCTTCTGGGTTCATCTTTTGTACTAGAAAGTTGGCCCTAGGAGGAAAAGGTACAGTTTATCTTATCTACTGCCACATGTCCAGGGCTTAAAATAGCAGTGGTGACATAAATGATGCCAATCAACTGTAAGCCATGCTAGTAAGGACTTGACACTCTGCCAGCCCACTGTAAGAGCAGCCTCTATCAGGGATTCCGTCATCAAATCTCCACAGACTATGATGAATGCTTTTGATGGCCAGCTCATCTGTTATCCTGGATCTAGTCTTCTTTCCAGTGGGTCAGTAAAACTGTAGCACCATGTGACAAACACCGAAAGGATGTACAGCAGTTGTCAAGACAAACGTTATCAGGAAGCATCCAGTTTGTGCCAGTCGCTTCCCGTATGTATGGGTCTTCCCATTCTTGGAATTCACCTGCCTCCTCGACTGTTCCTTGAAAGCTCACTCTCTCACTTCAAGGACTGATTCCCCAACATAAGACTTATCGCAGCTCACCTGTAGCACACACACTTCTGTTTATTTCCTTTCCTGATGAGTGGTGACAGTGGTGATGTCATGGTGGTGGTGGTAGTGGTGGTGATGGTGGTAGTGGTGGTGGTGGTGATGGTGATGGTGATGGTGGTGGTGATGGTGATGGTGATAGTGGTCTCGGGGCAAACTCAGGTGCAGCCGAGGCATCTTGGCCTCATTTCTTACACTGAATTTTATTTTTCCTTTGTTACTTTTTTTTTGACATTATTTTACAGTTCACTGTTTTATTACATTGTATTTATTTTTCTGAGGAGAAGAGTATCCAAAGCAGAGGACAACTTGTAGAAGTCTGCCCTCTTCTCCTCCCGTGTTAATCCTAGGGATGAAATTCCCTTCATAAAGCCTGGAGTGCCTGTGACCGCTGAGCCATATTGCTGGCCTCCATTTCTTTCTTTTACACATGATAAAACACCTTTAAAAATCTGCTCTGTGATAACCACATCGCGCTGTTAAGTCATAACAATTATGCCATACATAAATGATGAAGGAGAGTATTTATAACGTGTTATGTAATGAGCATTCTGTGTAAGGGAGCGAACGCATGACTGAGAACAAACCCAGAGGTTCAAGTGATAAATATTTTAATTATAACAGAGTTCGATTTCATTCCCAGAGTAACAACAGAAAGTATCTACTGAAGAAAATGTTCTGTGCAATCAAATTATACAAGCATGTCTAACAGCTGGATCATCTACCCAATTGAAAACATGTTTAATTGGTTATTACCCAGAGGACTCTGAATCAGCATGCCACAGAGGTGCTCACGCGCTCGTGTTTGTTGCTGAGCTAGTCTTAGGGCTAAGAAGTGAGCCAGCCTAGAAAGACAAATGTAGGATCTCTGAGTTCAAGGCACAACCTGTCTACAGAGTGAGTTCCAGGACAGCCAGAGCTACATAGTGAGGCCCTGTCTAGAAAGAAGAAAGAAAGAAAGAAAGAAAGAAAGAAAGAAAGAAAGAAAGAAAGAAAGAAAGAAAGAAAGAAAGAAAGGAAGAAAGAAAGAAAGAAAGTGACATACACAACCCATTTTGCTTAGCTTTAATGAAAAAGAGAAATTGTGATATTTGTAGGAAAATGAACTGGAAATCATTGTGTTAAACCAAACCAGTCAGAAAGAGAAAGACATACTCTCTATGCTCTCTCTCTCTCTCTCTCTCTCTCTCTCTCTCTCTCATGTGTGTGTGTGTGTGTGTGTGTGTGTGTGTGTGTGTAAGGAAAGAAAGAAGGAATGGGACTCATGGGCAAGCCGGATGGACAGTGGGGGAGGGGAATGGAGAGAGTGGGGGAGGGGAACAAGCTAAAACACCATGAAATAACACATGTGCACGAAGATTCTGGAACGATACCCATTTCTTTGTATGCAACCCCACCAAATTTAATTTTAAGGGTGAAAAAAAATGCTTAATACCACTCCTATACACCTAACAGAAAAATAAGGTTTGTCAATGTAACGTTATATGAAAACTCAGAATTCAGAACATCTGCAATACCAAGCATTCAGTGTGAAGGAAAAAAAAAAAAAGAAGAAGAAGAAGAAGAAGAAGGAAAGAAGCCTTAGCTGAACAAGGCTGCACCTGCTCTGCTGAACCAGGAGAAGATCGCCCGAGGCAAGTGGCTGCCTACAGTCTGCAAACCCAACCCTGAGGCAGACCCTGTGAATGACTTCTGAGCGCACAGTCATAAGAGTTAATACTGCTGCTCTGTGGGGCTGGGCTGACGGTGCAGGTCCTGTCTTGCCTCTTTCCCGGTCCCGAGGAGAAATCTAATTCTACCAGATCGCCCTCTAAGAGCAGAGAGCCTACGGTTTTCCACTATCCCCTCCTTGACCCTAGGCAGTGTCTGTGTATTACAACTGGGGATTTGACGGAACAGAGACGAGTAAACTGTCTCCCCAACTATATTATATAAAATCCACAGGAGGCTACGTGAGCCGATATCTGTCTGCAATCCCAGCACTTGGGAAGCAGCAGCAGGAGAAAGCTTTGGCCACATTAGACCGTGTCTCAACAACCAAACCAAATAAAGCAATAACAACAAATTAAATATATGGGGGCGGGGATATAAGGGGTAAACTTTCTGTTTTTGTGCTTCAGATTTATTCATTTTTAGTTTATATGTATAGGCATTTTACATGTACGTATGTCTCCATGTGTGTGCCTGGTACCCACGAAGGTGAGAAGTAGGGTGTGGGATCTGGAACTGAATTTACAGTTGGTTGTGAGCTGCTGTCTGGATGCTAAGAACCGATAGGTCCCCGGAAAGAGCAGCAAATGCTCTAACCGCTGAGCTCTCTCTCCAACCCCTTGTTCTGTGTAGGAACTAAAGCTGGGGCTCTTCACATGCTAGGATCATGCTTTGTACTTGCTGGGTGCCACGGGCCACTCCAGTCGGGTATGGGGGTCCCTGGAATGAGGGGTCCTCGACGGTAAGTTGGTAAGGATTCGGTGGTGACAAACAGAAACAAACGCAGAGGCAGTTTGAATCTGAGTGTATTCTGCAGCTCTCAAGCAGGGGATTTTATACATTAAAAAACCCAACATTACATCTCTTAGAAACTATATCCAGTGAAACAATCACAAATACCAACAAAAGTCATTTTGGCACAGTAAAGCACAAAAATCATCCAAGCATTACAACTCTGAAACTATGTGTTCAGTGAATCACAAGCAGAACCGGCAACATCATTATAAACCATCAAAATATAACAATTCTAAAAGAATGTATTCAGTGGGGGACTGTTGTCCAAGACTAGTAGCATATTTCCAGGAGCAGGTTAATAAATCTTTAACAGTCAGTGCTCTTAGCTGCTGAACTAACTCTCTAGTCCCATGGTCAATTATTATTTAACATCTAGTGCCTGGTTTGTTTGTTTTTTTTTTTTTTATAAATCTTCAATATGTAAATTTAAACTATTTTAATTCTGTCTGATTAAGGCTTTCTTTACCATATACCAAAATCCACCTCCAATGACACATGTGTAACCATATGAAATTATATTGTTGGGAAATGTTTTATCTATCATCATAGTTTTGTAAATGATTTAAAAAGTAAAGAAGCGTTGGTTTCCCTGGGGATAAGGTCATGTTAGTGGCCCCATCTCTAGGGATGGTTTCTTACCCATTATTCTCGCTTAAAATCTTGGCCTAGTCTACTAGGAACATGTAAATAAGAAAAGGAATAAGAGAAAACAAAACAGATATATTGCCATGAGAACTACGGCTCAATATTGGTTCTCCGGCGAAAAGTTCCACAACCGGTTCCAGGGGGCCTCCCCCTTTTGAGGTCAATCGCCTCAGTCTGTGGAACTTGTCTCACAGATCCTACTGGAGGTGGTGTGGCATCTGGGATCATGCTTTGCACAAGCTAGTATCGTACTTTGCACATGCTGGGATCATGCTTTGCACATGCTAGGATCATACTTCAGACATGCTAGAGTCATGCTTTGTACATGCTAGAGTCATGCTTTGTGCATGCTAGTAGGATCATGCTTTACTACTGAGTTACAGGCTGAGGGGAAAACAAGGCTGAGGGGAAAACTTAGAAATATCTTGTATTTTTTCCCCTCTCTTCTCGTTTCCTTTTCTTAACCAGCACATCCCACACAGATTAGGCAAGTGCTCTACTGCTGAACTACATCGCAGGCCCTAAGGTAATTACACGAATAATGAAAAGAGGGCGGGCCATCTTATCAAACTGAGAAGTCACGAATGGTAAGGCTGCACAGTCCCAGTACATACAGGTATTTCATTGGTACAATGGTAATGTTTTTGTGTCCCCATGCTGACTTCCAACTCAACTCCTCCTTTCTCAACCTCCTAATAACTGGGTTAATAGACATCTTTATACTTGGCTTAATGAAGATAATACTTGTCTTCATATTAATTAAATTAAAATTATCAGGGAAATATATATCATGGAAAGGTTGTGTGTTATTCAAGAACAGTGTTGTAAATTGTTTTCCAGAGAGTTAGGTAAATTTAGTTTGGCAGTTCTTATTGTTGCCATTTAAATGACAGATATGATCTTGTCATTGATGACACAGACTCTGTAACCCCAGAAATTGGCATCAGGAGTTTGTAAGCATTCTCAACAACATCGTGAACTCAAGGTTGGGTTATGCAAGACCAGATCTGGGGGGGAGGGGGATGTAAAAATCTAAAAACCGATAAACAACAACAACAACAAAAAGTGATTAGAAGTTCAAAAAAAGGGGGGGGGATCAATTTCCATCTTAGTTCTGCACAACCATAGCAAATATATCACTTCAGACCCAACAACACAAGGCGCTGTTTATAGACCTACCTGATTCTTCAAAACAACGATTTGGTAACATTTTGATATTTTGAAAACAAAAAAAAAAAAATGATTTCAGAGAAACTGTGTGTGTGTGTGTACCTGTTACTGGGGTGAATAGACGCTATCTGTATGCCCACCAAGATGCTAAGCACACAAATGAGGGCTGCTGTCTCGAGCCCCAGACCCTGCTCCGCCTTGATCCGGAAGCAGCTGCTTTGCCCTCTGGCTCTTTGAACATTGTGCTGCCATAGAACTGAGCAAACTTCCGCTGTTTCTCACGTTCCTGGTCAGCAGAACAATAACAAGAAGGAGTTAAAATTTCCAGCACAAGCCGGTGGTCCTCATTCAGATGATAGGCTATGTGCTTGGTTACTATGTTGACAGATCCTGTTTAGCATCAAAGCGTACCCACACACACACTCATATATACATACACAAGTGGTTGATTGTGAAAGCTTAGAATAATGGTCTGGCTAAATAACAGGTTTGGGGTTGGCTTTTGTATGGTTTGGGGTTGATTTGGGGTTTGCGGTTTTGTTGTTGTTTTGAGGCAAATCTTGCTATGTGGTCCTGGCTGGCCTGGTACCTTCACAATAACCCAGACTGCTCTGAAATTCGTACTCTGCCTTAGCCCAGAGCACTGGGATTATGGGTTTGAGCCACCACACTTGGCTCTCACATTTGTTTGCTTCTAGACAAGGTCTCATTTATCCCACATGGACATCAAAGTTGGTGTTATGTAGTCGGGAATTTCTGATCCTCCTGCCTCTTCTTCCTGAGGACTGGAATGACAGGAGTGAACTGTCACACGTGGTTTACGTGGTGCTAAAAATTGAACCCTGGTTTTCAGCCATACTAGAAAAGCAGCCTCCAACTGAGCCACATACCCAGCTCCCGAAGCGTGTTTTCAGAACTTACTAAGCTTTTGTCTTCTGCCAAATACTTTATGGTGGCTAGCTTCAGTATTTTGCTGTTACTACTATGTAGCAGGCAGTAGTAAAGATATATTTCACTCGGCCCAGTGGGATCATCGCAATGTCTAAGCCTTAGGTCAGGAAAGGGAGTCCAAAGCCAGACCTAAGGTCTAGCTTCTACACGATACTATCGGAGTAGATGACACCCCAGGCAGAAAGGCAGTATCAAGGGCCTACTTTTTCTGGCCCTTTGTAATGCACTAAATGCACTCATGTTACTCTTCTTTTCTTCCCATTGTACTTTAAAGCCACCAGTAACACGACCCAAAAGAGTACAATAGCGAAGAATGAGAAGTGGCAAGGCTGGCGGTTTATCAGAGTGCCTGCAAAGTCACCGGCAACCGGAGTAGATGCGGAAGGATCCTTTGCCGAGTGAAGAGTCCACAGACCCGTGGAAACTCTGGGGATTACTAAAAAAGTTAAGCGAAATCCTGGGACTTCCGTTTTTAATGACAATGAACAGTAGGTGCCCCTATTCATTGTAGACTTGCAGGTATTATTAATTACAAGACCAACCGCAGCTCTTGTCCAGATGTAACAGACCATTGTGGATGGCACGCAACAATATGTCGTAAGGATGAATTATTTTACAAACAAACAAACATGGATTTCTACCTATTCCTACAACTCTGGGACAATGCTCAGAAATACTGTACATATTCTTGACCCAAAACTATTTATATTGGAAAGCAATACATAAAAGGTAGACAGTGTTCAGATCATCAGGTGGAAAAAATAAATAACAGGATTCAAGAGATAAGAGGGAGACACAGACAGGCGGAAAAAGCCAAACAACATAGCATCCTAATTTATTGTCAAACAAAGGAAAAAAAAATGTGTGTCTCCAGATACAGAAAAAGTGATTATGTTTTGATACATTGACTTTGAATCTCTGCTTGCATGGTACTCGAAGATGCCAGATCTTTGTCAGCAGGGCAATGGGATAGCAGGTGTGGGAGGGCATTCCTAGAAAGCAGCTGTGTCTGCAAAAGTTGAAGGGCCAATCAGAGCCACCGCGCTGTGTGGAGAGGTTGGAATGTTGCAGGTCCAGAGCCTGGTTACAATTTGTCTGGTGATCGGTGATCTTTCCTCTGATAAATAGCTTCTCGGCTGTACCGGATGTAACTTCCCGTAACTAACACAAAACAGCATACTGATAAGCAGATTTAAAAAAAAAAAAAAAAACTTCAGATTTTTGCAAAGTTTTGAATAATGTAAAAAAAGCTTACTTTTCTACCAATCAAAGGGCATACTCATATTATCTGATAGCATCCAAGGCCAATAGCAAAATTTCCCCCTTATCTGATATATCTACCAATGCATTTTTATTTTTTTAATTTTTTTTAAGATTTATTTATTTATTTATTATATGTAAGTACACTGTAGCTGTCTTCAGACACACCAGAAGAGGGCATCAGATCTCATTAGGGGTGGTTGTGAGCCACCATGTGGTTGCTGGGATTTGAACTTCGGACCTTTGGAAGAGCAGTCGGGTGCTCTTACCCACTGAGCCATCTCACCAGCCCCCAATGCATTTTTAAAATGCCTTGGTTTACGCTTTTCTTTGTTCTGTTACTGTAAAAAACATTTCATGAAGTTGCTGCTTCCTTGAAACATGGTATTTGGGGTTACCTATGTTTCTGGGTCATTGTTGCTCATATGTGGCTACAGAATAAACCATGTCTTTTGTTCCTTTGAGATGAAAGCTGTTTTTGTTGTTGTTGTTGTTGCTGTTGACACATGCATGGGCCACAATGGTTAGCCTGAATTTTACAATGCTCTTTATATCTTAAGTAGATCACAAAACAGGTAAGTAGTTAAGAAGGGGGTTGGGGGAGCAAGAGGGAGAATTTTTTCCTCAGGCTAAGTGTGGTAACAAAAGCTTTTCATCCTAGTGCTCATGGGGCAGAGGCAGGGAGATCTTGAGAGTTCAAGGAACGCCTGGTTTACAAAACCAGTTTCAGACCAGTCAAGGCTGCACACAAAACAGGAACAAGAAAAACAGCAACAAAAGACTCTTTGACCAAGCATTCAAAACTAAAGTGAGTTCCCTGAGCTGAAAGTTGGAGCAAGTAAATGTTTATTCTTCTAAATAATAATATTAATAAAAAGAATCAGCGAGGCAAGCCTGGACTACAGAGTGAGTTCCAGGACAGCCAGGACTACACAGAGAAACCCTGTCTCAGAAAAAAAAAAAAAAAGAATCAAAAAGATTTAAAAAAAACAACAACAACAACACATTAATAATCTTAGAAAATTGCAAGTGTGGGACTGGGAACACAGCTGAGTTGATAGAGTGTCTGGGGAGCATGAAGTCTTGGGTTCATCTATAGCACCATATAAGCCAGGTATGACTGCTCACTCTTGACATCCTAGCACACAGGAGCTGGGGACAGGAGGGTCAGAAGTTCAAGGTCATTCTCGGCTCCATCACGTCCTGTCTCAAGTAGAAAACTGCTGGTGTGAAAGGAATACAAGCAAAATGGAGTGTTGCTAAGCTGGACATTAGCTTGCTGGTATTTTTGTACCATTATTATTTTAAATGTGATAGGTTTTTTTTGTTTTGTTTTGTCTTATTTGCTTGTGGGAAGATGTTGCCTGTTCGTTTTTTGTTTGTTTTCCTTTAGTCAAGGCTAAGGGTATGTCTTTTCGGGTCATTGCTTTATTTCTAAATTTCTTCTTCTTTTTAAAAAATTTTAGTATGTGTAGCTCGTGTGTGTTTGTGTGTGTGTGTGTGTGTGTGTAAGATATGTGTGAGTATAAGATATGTGTGAGTGTGATTGTGCATGCTTGTGTGGAAGTCAAAGGACAGCTTTCAGGAGTCAGTTCTCTGCTTCTACTATGGGTTCCCGGAAATTGAACTCAGATGCTGGGACCTGAACTCGGGTCCTGTGGAAGAACAGTGCATGCTGAGCCCTCCCTCCGGCCTGCTTCCTTACAGCTGCTCCGACCACTCTTCTTTATCCTTCCTTCTCTCTCTGACCTCCCTCCCTTCCTTTTCTAGTTCCTTTAAGGGTAACATTAGCTTGCTAACTCAACCCCTAGCACGGACACGAACCTGTTTAGACATTTGAGATCTTTTCTGTTTGATTGACACAGGCACTGTGACCATGCATCCATCTGCTGTGTCCTGTACAGTTCAATAGATTGTGTTTCCGTGTTTTATTACATTTTTGAATTCTTCTCTGGCTGTTTGTTCCTTCGTGTGTTAATTCTCAAACGTTTGTGTATATTTGAGAGTCCTCCTGTTGCCGGCTGCGGTGATGAGGGGGCTACCTGACACCGTTTCAGTCCTTTGAAAATTGTGAAGCCTTCTTTGCCACAGAGTATAAGATCTCTCTTGAAGGACATTCTCCGTGTGCACTGAAGAAAGCAAGCCTATGCCTGTCGGGACGCTACGCATGTCTGTTAGGTTCCTTTGGCTGAAAGCGAAGCTTCTTAAACCTTTTCTAGTCGCCGCTCCTTTTTCCGTGAGAAATGTTGACTCCGGGTTTGTGGAACGCACTGTGTACCCTTGACTTTCTGAAACTCCAGCAGTCACCTCCCCAGTGCTGGCATCTGGCCCAGCTTCTCTTAACTACTTTGCAAGTGAACATAAGTATTATTGACTACACGCACACCGTGGCTCCAAGCCCCCAGGCCCCAGCTGCGATGTTCAGTGGTGTTATGAATCAGAACTGGAGATCATCGGCTCAGCAAGGGTGTAAAGGGGAGCCACAACCATTTGCATGCCTGGCTCCTTCGCACCTAAATTAAACAGACCCTGTGACTCCCTTCACAGTGTCTCCATAAAACAGCCCCTACTCAATACATGATTGCTACCCGGTTGTTTTTCCATCAATAAAAAGAAAATACTGTTTGTACTACCTAGTACATGTTTTAACTTTAAACAATAGGGTCAGCTGAATATAGCTCCTATCTGGAGTTGTAACTATGTAAAGGATTGTTTGAGCCTAGGAGTTCAAGGCTAGCTTGGGCAACAGAGGGAGGTCCCACTCCAGAATCTAAACAGTAGCATAGCCAAATGAATCCTATATCTTTGATACATTTATGTATTTACCTATTTTGTGTGTAATCTAAACAGTAGCATAGCCAAATGAATCCTATATCTTTGATACATTTATGTATTTACCTATTTTGTGTGTAAATTTTATTTAGTTATTCATTTACTCTGTGTGTGTGTGTGTGTGTGTGTGTGTGTGCAGTGTGTGTGCATGCATGTGGCAATCAGAGGACAACCTATAGGAGTCAAGTTCCACCTTCTGCCATGTGGGTCCTGGAGAATGCACTCAGGTCACCAGGTTTAGTGTCTCTGTTCTCTGGACCATCTGACAGCCCACAACCTCTACAACGTAATGTCTGACGCAGCCTGACTAATCCATAAACACATTTTACTTTTATATTTGTGCTCTGGATTGACTCCTGGACTTTGTGTGCTAAGTACACAGCCTGTCCTGAGCCACACCTTAGGTCCCGAGCGGTCTTTAATGAATAATGTTATAGGGTTATAAACAGGCTGCCTCTTGCTCCACAGTGTGAAATGTTTATTCTGAGTGCACTCAGGAGAGATGCCATTGAGAGCTTGGCTGACAGAGACAGATGATGAAATCTTAATGACTTCCGGAAAACTGGGGACGGATCCGTGGGCAGCACCATCAGATTCTCCTCCTGCTCACCAAGAACTTGTGGTACTTTTCTGCCAAGATCTCTGGCCTGGAGGGAAGGATCCTATCCTTCTCAGTCTCTGGGGCGTCGAGCTCTCTAACATCCCGTGGGGGAGGCGCACTCATGCGGGCAGAGAAGTAGGTCAAACTAGGCTGAATTTTAAATAACTCAATACGATTGGAAATCCATGGGATTTACCCAAGATGTTCTTAAAAAGTGGCCCGTGGGGACGAGGCAGAACAGAATCTGAGTTAGGAAAAGACATTTTCTGTCTCTATACCATCGAGCAAAGCCTGCTTATGGAGCCACTTATGTGTGCTTTTCTGGCAAAACTACTCAGAGCCCTTCAATTTTATTTTATTATTACTATTATTGTCATTATTATCATTATTATCATTGTTAGTTTACAGTTTACAGGCTCAATAGCTACACACTAATGCTACTCACCATCTAAGGCATCCAGCTAGGCCTGGAGTAGAGGTCTGGGTTCCCAGCTGTTTGAGGGGGGCAGAGAGGCAGGATGAAAAGACCAAGCCCAGTCAAACTGACACAGTTGGTTCAAGGCCAGATGGTGCCAACTAGTGAGGCTCACAAAGAGGCCTGCTTGTTGGAGGGCAGTGGTCATGCACTAGCTTCATGACTAAGAAGCCCTGGGTTCAATTCTCACTATCGTTAAAAAAAAAAAAAAAAAAGTAAACAAATAAAATACAAAAATGAGATACTTGGGCTGGTGAGATGGCTCAGTGGGTAAGAGCACCCGACTGCTCTTCCGAAGGTCCCGAGTTCAAATCCCAGCAACCACATGGTGGCTCACAACCATCCGTAACAAGATCTGACTCCCTCTTCTGGAGTATCTAAAGACAGCTACAGTGTACTTACATATAATAAATAAATCTTAAAAAAAAAAAATGAGATACTTAAGTATAGGCCTACTGATATGACCAGTGTAATGTTGAATGTGTGTGCCTGTTTGTTGTATGTCTATTCTCTTCTTTAATCTCCCTGCCTAACAAGATGCCTGGCACATAGTAGGCATTTAAATATGATGCAGATGGGCTGTGGGTAGAGCTCAGTAGGTAACGAAGCATGTACCTAAAAACAAAGGGGTTTGTAAATTCAAGACATCGCCTCTTCCTCCTAAGGGAAAAGCAGAAAGTACATACAGAAAGTACATACGGACTGGCTAGCGTCCCACTGAAGCCACTGATGTGGATGAAGATACAGGCTGAATGTGCCGGGAGACCAACCCTTCTGGATAAGATTACAGAGTTTACCAGAACTAATAATCAGCTTCATTGTCCACCAAACTGCTCTCACAAACACAGGTATTGTAACTGTGTTACAGTGTTAAAAAGCATCAATACTTCTCTTTAAAGCCCATTCTGTCCTCAGCAGGCTTGGATGCATTCATTGTGGAGGAGTTCACTGGAGAACAGTTACAAGTCAACCTTTAGTTCCCAGCGGAGTCATGCTAAGCTGGACCGTGGAACATGACCAGAGGCTGGCCATTCTACACGGTCATTTAACTTCTTCCAGTAACTCATTAACTATTTGTATTCCTGCAGTCACGATCGCGTGCCTGTGCGTAGACTCTCCCAAATGTGTTTGAAGGTGGGTACTCTTTTGCCCTCTCAGGCACCCTGATGGTAAGCTGCCTTGTATTCACTGAGACGGTCCCTCCAGTGTTTGTCTTGGCACGCACGCAAACTTTGGACTTCAAATTTGTGCAAAACCTTTCAGCTGAACTTTGTCTCGTGATTCATTTCTTATAACAACTTGGCACCCACTCAAATATGCGCACGGAAACAGTGGTGTGCTGCTGAATTCTAAACGTCCATTTAAAAGGCAATGAGATTGGCATTAAGGTGGCGGTTGCCTCAGAACGACAAGTTTGTTGACCTGAGCAAAGGGTTTAATGTCTAGATACAATTTTTTCCAAAAAAAAGGTGATATTTTCATAAGTTCTTTAACATGAAAATCCCAGCTTGCCAAAAAAAAAAAAAAAATTAAGCCGGGCAGTGGTGGCGCACGCCTTTAATACCCGGGAGGCAGAGGCAGGCAGATTTCTGAGTTCGAGGCCAGCTTGGTCTACAGAGTGAGTTCCAAGACAGCCAGGGCTACACAGAGAAACCCTGTCTCGAAAAAGCTAAAAAACAAAACAAACAAACCAAAAAAACCCAGCTTGGCTCAGGCACTTAAGATGGTGGAGACAGGAGGATCAGGAGTTCAAGGCCCCTGCAGATCCTGCCTCAAAACCAAAACAAAACAAGGACAAGAAGGGGGAGGGGGGGAGGAAAAGCTAACCCACTTGGCAACAATGTAGACATGTGTTTCAGTCTTGTATATCTTTTCTCCCGTAGTGTATGAGTACATCAGTAAAAAAGAAAATACAAAGAAAAGTATCTGTTAATTTAAAGAAATACTTAAATTGTACTACAATTAAAGAACTACAGACAGCCCTGCCTGGCCCGAAACTCTGCCTTGAATTCACAGAGCTCTGCCTGACTGTCTGCTGAACTTGTGGGGGCAGGGTGGAAGGTGTTAAAGGCATGTCCCACAAAACGTCTTTTTCTCCCCACCCCCCGTTTTTTGTTGTTGTTGTTGTTTTGAGACAGGGTTTCTCTGCATAGCCCTGGCTGTCCTGGAACTCACTCTGTAGACCAGGCTGGCCTCCAACTCAGAAATCTGCCTGCCTCTGCCTCCTGAGTGCTGGGATTAAAGGCGTGCACCACCTCGCCCGGTTTTTCTTCCCCTTTCTTATCCTATCTATGAGTGACACCCTTTTCTTATATAACCGTTTCCTACCTTTGCATGACAGGTTTGTTTTTTTGTTTATTTTTAAAAGGTTCCCCCTGCTTCTCTTATTTTTAGTTAGTTAGTTAGTTAGTTTTTTTGTTTGTTTGCTTGTTTTCAAGACAGGGTTTCTCTGGGCGGCCCTGGCTGTCCTATAATCTGTCTGTCTCTGCCTTCTGAGTGCTGAGGCTGAAGGTGTGCACCACAAACACCTGCCTCCCACCCCCACTTCTTTTTATATAAAATTAGTGATTATAATCTACAGTAAAAGATCAAGAGAAGTAGTCAGGTATGGTGGCTCCTACTTGCAATCCCAGGACCTGGGAGTCTGAGGTCTCGGAGATTTGCAGTGAGCTTGAAACCAGCCGGAGCTACACTGTGAGGGCCAAGACAGCCTGGACTCTGCCTTAAGAACAAAGCCGAGGTCGCTGCAGTTCGTGTGGTGGTGGCAGCGGCGGCTTGGCAGTGCGGCTCCTCGGTGACAGATCCGACGACGCACGCGTCTCCCACCCCGCGCCGCCACGATGCCCAAGAGGAAGGTTAGCGCGGATGGAGCGGCCAAGGCGGAGCCCAAGCGCCGCTCCACGAGGCTCTCGGCCAAGCCCGCCCCTGCCAAGGTGGACGCGAAGCCGAAAAAGGCCGCGGGAAAGGATAAAGCATCAGACAAAAAAGTGCAGATAAAAGGGAAGAGGGGAGCGAAGGGCAAACAGGCTGACGTGGCTGACCAGCAAACCACAGAGCTGCCTGCAGAAAATGGAGAGACGGAAAACCAGAGTCCCGCCTCTGAAGAAGAGAAGAGAAAGAAGAAGAAGTCCGACTAAGCATCCATCACGTCTGTCAGTGGTCCCGCCTCCCTTCTTGTACAATCCAGAGGAATATTTTTATCAACTATTTTGTAAGTGCGAGTTTTTTAGTAGCTCTAGAAACATTTTTAAAAGGTGAGGGGATCCCACCTCATCCCATTTTTTAAGTGTAAATGGTTTTTTTAAGAGGTTAAATCATTTGCTGGTTGTTTATTTTTTGGTACAACCAGAAAATAGCAGGATACTGAATCAGGAGAGGCTGTGACTGTCTCGGGGGTCACCATAACATTCCGTAGATGGGGCTAGTTTTATATCCTATAATACAAAGCATACTAAATGGCAATTTGGCGTCTCAGTCGTGCATTTGTGTCTGGAATATTTTCAGTTCTATCTGGTCCTGTGTTTCTAGTAGAACCATTTTGTAAGAAAGCCAGTCCTTGGCCCTTGCCCTGTCAGAACTGTGACGTCTGTGGTCATGGCAGTCCATTTTCCTAACAGTTGTGATAATGTGCTGTGAAAGATGGAAATCCTGAGTCTGTTCTGTGTGTGGCGTAACATTGTGAATTGGTGGAACTGAGGAATACAGGCATTTGGCTGTTAAGAGAGGTCTTGGGGGAACTTGCTGAGTTTGAGGCTGGAACATCACTGGAATAAGTTCAAAGAAAAACAATATGTAGCTCTTCATTTGTGCACATGAACACAATGTGACTTCAGAGTTTGGGTACGTGAACACAGTATATGGCTCTTTTTGGGTACGTGAATAAGAATTGGAATGTCTGTACTCTGCTCCTCAACCAATAAAATCTGTTGTGAAAGAGTAAAAAAAAAAAAAGAACAAAGCCGAGCCGGGCGTGGTGGCACACGCCTTTAATCCCAGCACTTGGGAGGCAGAGGCAGGCGGATTTCTGAGTTCGAGGCCAGCCTGGTCTACAAAGTGAGTTCCAGGACAGCCAGGGCTACACAGAGAAACCCTGTCTCGAAAAACCAAAAAAAAAAAAAAAAAAAAAAAAAAAGAACAAAGCCAAAAAATTCCCCTCCAAAAATATTAGTTCTGCTTCATTTAGTTCATATCATACTTTTGCGACCACTGTCATTACTTTATAATGTCATTTAAATTCTTGAAAAAGAATAAGACTTCCTTAACGTTGTGGATAAAGATACCTAGAAAGTCTACACTAAGTGTATCCGAATGTTCCAGGAACTATCATAATAAGTTAACCACTAGTACACAATCAACATTAATTTACAACTACTGGAAGAATAACTGTTGCCACCAAAAACCGTGATGTGGTACACTGTTCTAAGAGAGAAAACTTTTTTGGTCAGCTCATCTGAGCAGCATCAAGCAATAGTGTGACTCCATTCCCGTCAGACATTTACAACATAATACACAAGTATTTTCAGTTGTGTGTGTTCAGACAATGTATAATGCTGCCCTTTCAACCACAGTTATTTCTGAGAGTAAACAGGAGGTATCATGAGAATCCAGCACGTTAGTGAAAGACCTGGTGTCACTGTGGGTCTTTACCAGCGAGCTTTCCAGAGCATTTGGTACAGAACAGATTAGATCTTATTTTTGCATCCTTGAGTTCTCTTTGCATTGTGAGACATACTCCAGTTATCATTGCCAGGAGAGGGCTTGTTTTTGTTCTCTTTAAAAATTTTCCAAAATAAATATGAAACATTTTTACCAAAAGAAACAGAGAGGACAGCCAAGAAGCAGGAAGGCAAGCTAGCCAAGCTGGCAGGCAGGCAGGCAGGAAGGAAGGAAGCAGGAAGAGAGAGCTGAGGAAAACTAGATAATTTATAAAGATTTCTCTCATGGGTAAATACAATTTAGTTTGAGTTTCTTGTGAGAATGGGAAAGTTTATCCAGTGTGTGGCTTGGTAATCATGTCAGAAGTTATCAAAACAATGCCAGGGCAAGTCTCCTAGGAAGTGAGATGCCCAGTGCTCTCCCGGTTGTGGTAGATTGCAACCAGGCAGCCTCTACCTCTTAATTCTCCTGAGAGCTGAGGTTCCAGGTTACGCCATCACTCTAGGGCTCCACGTTGATTAAGGTATGGACAATGAGTCTTCCCAAAGATTCCTAGTGGGGGCTCTGTATAAGTTCATACATTCAAACCAGAATTTTTTTTATTTTGACAGCATAAGACATTTAAACTTTTGACAGTTTAATTCTGTATTTGTGAATTCATCATAGAAAGAGTCTTGCATAAGGAAGTTAGATATAATGTAAGAGAATATTACATCAAGTACAGTACATTTCATTAATTAGAAACTTACATTAGTATCAAAAATGGTATTTTCAATGGATGGACATGCTTGGGGAGAACGGGAAACAGTTTGACAGGAGTATAATTGAACAACAAAATTATTTTGTCTCGTTTTCCCTCAAGACAGGGTTTTTCTGTGTAACCCTGGCTGTCCTGGAACCTGTTCTGTTGACCAGGCTGGCCTCAGAATTTGCAGAGATCCACCCGCCTTTGCTTCCTAAGTGTTGGGCATCAACTGTGTATGCCACCGCTACCTGGTGACAAAATTCTTTTTTAAAGACATTTCAAGGCCTATGGATAAACATCAGTTGACACAGGGATTTCTTTACTGATAGACCCAGGCTACCTCTGTAATGTTTCAAGACCTCCAAATCAAGTTGGCCTTTCTCTTTCTACTTCCCCTAAAGTGCATGGTGTGCCATGTCAGAGGTGAGTAAGCATAGAGTCACCCTCCTGTGTGGAAGGAAGGGGAGGGGCAGAGGTGGTGTAGACAGAGGTTTCTCTCTTGTGGGGGGTTGGGGGGGGGCACATTCCATCATTTGTTTTGGATGGTTTTGTATTCTGCTGCCCTGGGTAACCTGGAAAACTGGCTTCCAACCCACAGCAAGCTTCCTGCCTCTTAGGTACAAGGATTGTAAGTGTGGGCTACCCTGGCACTACTCATTGCTTATCTTGCTTTATGATGTTTATGAACAATAAAACAGAATGTGAAATCATTTCTTTTTTTTTTTTTTTTTTTTTTTTTTTTGGTTTTTCGAGACAGGGTTTCTCTATAGCCCTGGCTGTCCTGGAACTCACTTTGTAGACCAGGCTGGCCTCGAACTCAGAAATCCACCTGCCTCTGCCTCCCGAGTGCTGGGATTAAAGGCGTGCGCCACCACGCACGGCTGTGAAATCATTTCTTAACAAGTATCTTCCTTCTTTCTTTTCTTTTCTTTTTCTTTCTTTCTTTCTTTTTTTTTTTTGGCAGAGTCTCAGGTAGCTCAGGCTGGCCTTGAACTTGCTATGTAGCCAAAGTTGCCTTTGAAGTCTTGATTTGATTCCCATCTCAGTCTCCCGAGTACCATTCCTCAGGCTTTGTACCTAGGCTGAGCTTGAACCTATGGGCAACCTACCTTACTCCTCTAAATGCTGTGAGTCTGGGCCTGAGCCATCGTCCCTGCTTACAATTCCAAATCCGACACAGCTTATTAAATTCTGAATACTGAAGCTTCATATTCAAGCAGTATTGCCAAACTGGTTTTTTATTTAAATACATCAAACTATATGTGCTCCCACCTAAAATTTGCAAATATCCATTATATATATTTTCACTAAACCTGGGTATTTTATTTTATTTTATTTTGTCTTTTTTTTTTTTTTTTTTTTTTAATCTGGAACTAAAGCTAAATGAAGAAATGTTTTTTGTAAGCCAGACGTGATGTTCCATGCTTGTAATCTTAGCACTCGTGAGTTAGGCACAGGAAGATCAGGTGTTCAAGGATAGCTTCAACTACACTGTGAGCCAGTCTGGACTACATGAGACTCTGCCTCAAAGAAACATGATAAACAACAGTGTGGTCGTTTGAATAGGTACGGTCCTCATAAACTCATCTGTCTGAATGCTTGGCCACAGGAAGTGGCACTAGTGGGAGGTGTGGCCTTGTTGGAGGAAGCAAGTCATTGTGCAGACATTCTTTGAGGTCTCCTATGATCAAGCTATGCCCAGTGTGGCACACAATCTGAGGCTGGCCTTGAATTTACGGAGATCTGCCTGCCTCTGCTTCCCTAGTGTTAGGACTGAAGTCATGTCCGACTGTGCCCTGTCCAATAATATATTTTTGTTTTGAAAGAGACGAGAGGAGGCTATGGCTGGAGTACATTGGATGCTCCTGGGTGTGACTATTACTGATCAGCACCTTGGAGACCCCTTGCCACAGAAAAGAGTGATGCCTTACCTCAGGGGGACACAGGACAGTGTGCTGCACTTGATTCTTGTGCTCCATCCTCCCCAGAAGTTGTATTTAGAGGCACCGGCCACTGTGCCCAGCTCCGAAATTTATTTTTAAAAACGGAGAAACACCGCGGTACTAGTTTAACAGAAGTGCTTTGCTAACATGGGAAGGACTAGAAGTCCCTGAGCTAGACAGGCAGGGCAGGAAGTTACCGCAAAGATGAAAAGTTCCTGCTAATGACGATCAGGAGCCCTGGCAGCCCCTTGCAGAGCTAACACAGTAACTTCTGCCCTGGCCACACCAAGGGCGGGGAGGGCTGAGAGGCAGTTGCTCACATGGGGTCGGAGAGGAAGGAAGAGAGAAAAGTCAGGGCTCAAAAAGACTCAGAATTTCTTCCGTGTTTTTGATCTAAAAGTTTCGTTCAACGTCTAAACATAATTGATATAACTTGAACCCTGCTGCTTTTTTTTTTTTTTTTTGATTAGAAAGGAAATATTAATTGCTGTGCCTTGCACCTCACAGGGTGGTTCCTGGGATGTTCTGCACTTCGTTAGCCAGCTACCAACAGCTCAATTAAAAATCAGAATTATAAATAGGCAGAATGAGGTCTCGGGTTTAGATCTTTTTAGCCAAAAAATAAAAAAATGAAAAAATGAAAAAGATAGTAAGATGAAACTAGAATACTGAAATGATCTCTAAAACTTGAACAGTCCTTATACTAATGGCTCTACTTTTGCAAATATCTGAATTTTTTATAATGAGATGAAATCTGTTTTTCTTTTTGAAAATTAATGTTTTAATCAGCATACAACGCAGTATGTCTCATTATGACAAATTCATAAGGCTTTACTCTTAGTCACCACCTTTTCCCCACTGTCCCATTCCATTCCTTTCATTGTAGCCCTCTGGTCTCCATCCCCCACCAATTTCTTTTGTTTGTTTGTTTGTTTTCTGGGGTTTTTTTTTTGTTTGTTTGTTTTTCAAGACAGGGTTTCTCTGTGTAGCCCTGGCTGTCCCAGAACTCACTCTGTAGATCAGGGTGACCTCAAACTCAGAAATCTGCCTGCCTCTGCCTCCCAAGTGCTGGGATTAAAGCTGTGCGCCACCACTGCCTGGCTTTCTCTATCTATCTCTATCTCTATCTCTATCTCTATCTCTATCTCTATCTCTATCTCTATCTCTATCTCTATCTCTATCTCTATCTCTACCTCTACCTCTATCTCTATCTCTCTATCTATCTCTATCTCTATCTCTATCTCTATCTCTAGCTCTAGCTCTAGCTCTAGCTCTATCTCTTCCTCTCTCTCCCCCTCCTTCTCTCTCTCTCTCTCTCTCTCTCTCTCTCTCTCTCTCTCTCTCTCACCAGAGTTCTGCTCCACAGCCCAGCTTGGCTATATGAAAAGAACTAAGATGCTCATATCCTTCTTAGTGCGTCAAAAACTCTATCTCACATTGAATCTGCTGCTCTAGTTACATACACAACAAAATTAAATAAAAATATTTTGCTCCATGGCCTGAGATTTGCACACCCCAATCCTGACAGTTTCTTTCATTCCTCTGACTCACTAGGTCACACCATCGTCCTCCCAGCTCATGGCCCGTGTGTGGTGTGTGTTTGTGTGTATGTTTGTATGTGTGTGTACTTGTGTGTTTGTGTCTGTGTGTGTCTCTCTTTCTGTCTCTCTGTGACAAAGTGCCTGTTTGGGTGTGTATGTTTGTATGTGTGTGTACTTGTGTGTTTGTGTTTGTGTGTCTGTGTGTGTCTCTCTTTCTGTCTCTCTGTGACAAAGTGCCTGTTGGGTGTGTATGTTTGGCCAGGTGCTGGCCTGTTCCTCTCTCTCTTGAGATCTCACTTCACAAGGATGTGTTACTGCCTCTGTGCACCTGTACTAGTGGCCCTAGTTTCCATATTCTATTCTGTTATTTCATTAAAGCACATAAGATGAAAAGGAACTTATTTCAGAGCACTGACGACCTCTCCAATCAGCCTGTACTGTTGGAAAGGTTAAATCGCAGTTCACAGTCGGTGAGCATTAGACTGAAAGTTTGGCCTGGACCACGTGTGCTTCCCTTGGCTTTCTTTAGCTCTACTCAGCTTAGCAACAGTCATGGACAATTGATTATGAATCTTGGGTTGTTACTGCCCCACCCGGCAACCAGAAGAAAGCAATTTCTGAAGAGACGCCCTTTGATATATGCCAGCCAACTGCAATCCTGTCAATATCAGGTGCCCTTAGATACAATAATGAACTCTAGCCCCATGTCAACATCAGAGGAGACTGTGTGAGTACCCAAGGCTCCGTGGGTCGGCAGGAGTCACTGGGAACCTTAGTCACACAGGCAAACATCTTTAATTATTTTTATTTTAAATTGTGTGTGTGTGTGTGTGTGTGTGTATGAAAGTGTGCAGGTGCCTACCTATATAGGGCAGAAGTGTCAGATCACCCTGGAGTTGGAATTACCCGTGGCTGTGAGCCATCCCACGTGGCAGCTGGGACTCAAACTCAGGTTCTCTGTGAGAGCAGTGTGCACTCCTCCACTGAGGTCTCTCTACCCCATCTCTAACATTGTAAACATGAAGCAAGCAAGGCATATGGAAGACCACTAAAAACCGCATACAATTCCAGATGCACATAAGCCAGCCCTTACAATGATGAATCTGCAGTCATTTTGCCTCTGGATTTTTGCCAGTACGAGTTTAAGCCTTCCCAATTCATTTAACCCCTCCTTTCCCAAAGAAAACCACCGCCCTACACTCGGTGTGTATGCATAAATGTTTTACACACACATGAGTTCTGTATAGTGTTATTCTAAACTTTTATAAGTGATACAAATTATTCTGCAAACCACTTTTTAAGATTAAAATTCCATTAAAAATTAAATGAGCTCAGAATTTTTTTAAATTAAGCTAATTCATTTATTTTATGTATTTGAGTATTTACTTTTAATGCAAGGCCTTGCTTCTGTAGCCCTGGATGACCTCAGACTTGCTTTGTAGCTCAGGCTGACCTAAAAAATTCCTTACACTCCTGCCTCAGCCGCCTGGGTGGGATGCTCCGATTCCCTGTTCACTGAAGTTCTTTAGTAAAACAGAATATTCCCTTCTCCATCTATAATAAGATGGGACATTTTGTCTCTGACCCTGTTCCTGCCAGAGAGATGAAACCGTAAGAATTTGGGAGGGTTAGGAGTAGGTGTCTCTTGTTCTTAATGAGGCCACTCCTGCGTAGGCGCCTAGAGGCTCAGCATGGGGGATCGTCGTCAGAAAGCCCAGGCCTTAATCAGAAACTTGAAACATTCAGTGCCATCTCCAGTGTCTTAGGAGAAGGCAAGGGTTGGAGACTTGAGTTACTCTCCATAATAGCCACGTCCGCAGCAATCCACGAAGACGCGCTGTTGATGTGGCTCAGGGATCACGTGATTTTGGTTCCTAGACCCCACCTTGGAAGGAGCTCGCAAAGTTGCCGGCTGACCTCTGTTGGTCGGAGTTCTGCCCACCTCAGGGCACAGCCAACAGGGAGGCGAAACTCAGGGAGTTTGCTGCCCTCATCCCACGGCATTGCTGGGCCTGCGCTGGGCTTCAGGGAAGCACCGAGACACTGCTCTGGGGAAACTGCTTACTGTTCCACCGAACAGACACGCAGGACAAACAGACTTCTACTCCATGCATTCATATACCACACTTACATCACACATACACTAGCAATAATCATCAACTAGTTCATATAACACACGTACACACATGACACACACACAGAATACTCACAAACTAGATTTAAACCTAAGTCCTCAAAGATCGGAGTGTTAGCCGGGCGTGGTGGCGCACGCCTTTAATCCCAGCACTCGGGAGGCAGAGGCAGGTGGATTTCTGAGTTCGAGGCCAGCCTGGTCTACAAAGTGAGTTCCAGGACAGCCAAGGCTACACAGAGAAACCCTGCCTCGAAAAACCAAAAAAAAAAAAAAAAAAAAAGATCGGAGTGTTGGGACACAAGACAGCCCCTGCTAAGGCAGAAGGATCACAAGTTTGCAGTTACCTGGGCAACTTAACATGCTTATTTTAATAAACAAATACATAAAGAAATAGGTCTGTGTGTAGCTCCGTGGTGGAGTGCTTGCCTAGGGTGTAATAGGCTCTAAATTAATCTCCGAAGCCATTAAAATTCCGAAAATATCTCTCAAGAGGCTTCTCAGAGACAGCAGACCTCAGCATCACAGGACACAGGAGCTTGAAGACTTGAAGTTGGGACTCCTTAAGACTTACTAGTTTCCCCCTGGCTGTTCACTTATCACCTTTTGTTGTTGTTGTTGTTTTGTTTGTTTTTTTTGTTTTTTTGAGACAGGGTTTCTCTGTGTAGCCCTGGCTGTCCTGGAACTCACTCTGTAGACCAGGCTGGCCTCGAACTCAGAAATCTACCTGCCTCTGCCTCCAAGTGCTGGAACTAAAGGTGTGCGCTACCACTGCCCGGCTCACTTATCGCCCTTTAAATTTTCCTTTCTCTTTATTCAGAGAGAGAAAATCTCATGGAGGCCAGGCTGACCCCAGACTCACTGTATAGCAGAAGGTGACCTTGAGTCCCAGATCCTCCTGCCTCTAACAGAAGAGTGGAGATCACACACGCTCACTACCACAGTCTCCACTGTCACCTTCATCAGAAGAAAAGAGACGGTGTTGTGGGAACTAGTACCTACCTACGTGGAGAACACATAGAATATTCCAGAAATATTTAAGACTCATGAATTTCAACATAAGACCAAAAGAACCTAGGCCCATTAGGAAATTAGACACTTCTCCCATAACCCAGGCTGGCAGGAACTGTGGGGGTCCCCTGCCTCAGTTTCCCAACTGCTGGGATTACATTTGCGAGCAACCACACTGGCCTGAGTAGATTTCTTACTTCCTTAAACAATTCAGTGTAGCAATGGATCTAATAATCCCTTTGAAGAAGGATTTGACCATAAATGATATTTTTTAAAAAATTATAATATTCTCTGGGTGGAAAATTCATGGTCACTACTAAATGCTATGTCAGAACTCAGGCCATGCATGAGGCGTGTGAGGAGATTTCTGAGTCTGTGAGAAAGCTCCAAGTAAGCAAGACAAGGGTCTTGTCCCCTCTGCTCCTCCGTAGCACAGATTTGTACTGACACAGCCTTTTCTTGCCCTCCAGGGTGTAGGAAGTACAGGTTTGGCTTCAGACCACCCCAAGTCTTTCCCATTATCATTCAGAATGGCATTTCCAAGAGCGAGTTGTCCTCGTGACTGTACAGCCTCAACTCATGTGACCTTGCCCTTGTGACAGTATTGTGACTGTATACAACTTCACTTGAGTGAACTTTGCTCACGACGCTGACTAACTACTGAATTACCCTCAGAAAGGCAGTTATCAGAGACTTTCATCCACCTCATTTTTAGGCTCCGTTCTCCCAGGTTCATGCCACCAACTAAAGCAACTATGCTTTGCTTTGTTATGGAAGTCACAAGTAAAGAATTTTTTTTTAAAAGGTGGAGGTTTCTTTTTATTGTTGTTGTTGGTTTTTTTTTTTTTTTTTTTTTTTTTCCCGAGACAGGGTTTCTCTGTATAGACCTGGCTGTTCTGGAACTCACTTTATAGACCAGGCTGGCCTTGAACTCAGAAATCCACCTGCCTCTGCCTCCCAAGTGCTGGGATTAAAGGAGTGTGCCGCCACACCTGGCTGGAGGTTTCTTTTTAATTAATCAACAAAACAAAACAAAACAAAACCAACTTCTTTTGAGAGACATCTCACTGTGTAGGCTTGATTGGTCTGGAACTTGCTGTGCAGACAAGGCTGGTCTCAAACTCATAGAGGTCTGCTGCCTATACCGCCTGAGTGCTAGGCTTAGATGTCCACCACCATGTCCATCCTAATTTATTTTTGTTTTTATTCAAATTCTCTCTCTCTCTCTCTCTGTGTATGTGTGTGTGTGTGTGTGTATGTGTGTTGTGTGTGTGTTTGTGTGAGAGAGAGAGAGAGAGCAATCTGTAGATCAGGCTGGCCTTGATCTCAGAGATCTGCCTGCTGATGCCTCCCAGAGTGCTGGGATTAAGTGTTTATGCCACCACCATCGCCTGGTACAGTGTGTGTACTCTTGACCGATGAACCGTCTCTCCAAACCATAACTGGAAGTGTTCTCTAAAACGAGGATGTAAGATTTTCTCAGCCAAGGTCAATGAACTTGAGATTAACGACCTCTGTCCCAGAGTGTGTCCTTAGGCAGGAGCCTGAGTCACTCCCAGGCTGCTGGAAGTTCAGCTCTCTGCGGGAGATGAGTACAGAATACACACACCGCCACTCTGGAGCAGTCTATGACTCCCGTGCTTGATAACCGCGACCTTAACACCAAGGGCCAAGGATAGGTGAAGGGCTGTGGCTTGCTGAGACAGAACCCCGGTCCTCAAATATCTTTCCTTGTTCTGCAAGAACCTTGGTGACCAACTAGGAACCTTATAAAACAGATACTTGAGAGGGTTGGTTTCCTTAAGGGATCTTGTTATTATTTGAGACGAAGTAGGAGTCAGGCTGGCTTTGAACTGGTAATCTTCCTGCTTGAGGATCCAGGGTATTGGTGTCACAGGTATGTGTTACCTCACCAGGCTGGAGTGTTCCTTAGCTATGTTAAACCTCATTTGTGGGAGTGTTAATATGAGGATATGGTTTAGTCACATGAATTCTGCTTTTCCTTGCAAGCCTAAAGCAAATAACATAAGCTGAGGTGGATGAGGGAACTGCCTCAGTGTAGAGGTGTGCATTCGTTAACATGGTCTTGGTCTTTACTGCTCTCTCACGCTTCAGTTGTTTGCATGCTTATTGATTGATTGATTGATTGATTGGGTCTCACTATGTAACTCTGGCTGTCTTGATCTCATTATGTAGACCAGGTTGGCCTTGAACTCAAAAGAGATCAGCCTGTCTCTGTGCTGAGATCACAGGTGTGTGCCACCACTGCCTGGCTAATGTTTTGTTGTTGTTGTTGTTGTTGTTAATGTCTAAGTCATGTGACCTGCTCAGTATGTTATAAACTGCCTTTATAATCCAATCTGAGAGTCTCATTGGACTAGGGGGAGGAAGGGAAGTGGAAAGATGGATAATGAGAGGTTGCTGAGAGCTGGTGGGAAGCTGGAGACAGGGCTGGTGTTAGTTGCAGGGAATACAAATCTCCTGGAGGGAGTGGAGTGCCTATTGTGATTCAGGATGCTAAGCCTTCCTCATATAGGGGGTACCACACAGGAGGCCCAGCAGCAGCAGCAGAATCCACAGCTACAACTCCATCAGCGGGCTAGCTCTTCTGGTCAAGTCTCTAGGACAACAGGGGGCATGGTTCTAAAGGCCCAGAGCATGCTGGACACTGCCAGTCTAGAAGAGGAGCAAGAGAGATGCGTCCTGCACAGGGCAATCAGGCAGCCAAGTAATGCGCTCAAACAGACCTGGGTCCTGATGAACCCTGTGGCTGCAAACAGTGTTGACGACATAGGCAGGAAGATACGCAACCTCCACTGCCACAGCCATTCCCACCTCTTGGATCATCTGCCATGGGTTGCCCTGCAGTGGCAGACTCTGGAATTCTCATCCTCCTTGTTCCTCCTACTGTGATCTTGAACCCCACTGTGACCTCCATCCTCCTCTACTTCCCACTGACTTGCGGCATGTTGACAAGGACTGTGCTGAGTCAACAGAAGTGGAAATGGATTAGAAGAGGAATGGGGAACCAAGAACTCAGAGTAGAGTACTGCTCAGCCTCTTGCAGCAAGGACAGTACCTTCAGTGAGGGCCATTGTGTGAAGTGAGGACCATTGTGTGCACTGAGGGCCAGTGTGTGCAGTGAGGCCAGTGCTTGCAATGAGGTCAGAGCCTACAGTGAGGCCAAGTACCTACAATGAGGCCAGTGCCTGCAGTGAGGCCAGTGCCTGCAGTGAGAGCCATTGTGTGCAGTGAGAGCCATTGTGTGCAGTGAGGACCAGTTTGTGCAGTGAGGCCAATGTGTGCAGTGAGGCCATTGCCTACAGTGAGGCCAGTGCCTGCAGTGAGGCCAGTGCTAGTGGCTAGTGTGTGTAGTGAAGGCTAGTGTGTGCAGTGAGGCCAGTGTGTGCAGTGAGGCCAGTGTTTGCAGTGGGATTTCAGAACACAAATGAGGAACCATCTACCCAAGCATATATCTTCAGTACTTTAAAGTAAGTTGTGCTTGAGAACTTGAAAATGAGACAGCATAGTAATCAAAGCCTCTTTAAAACCCAAAGAGCCAAGTTAGGTGGTGGTGATACATGCCTTTAATTCCAGCACTCGGGAGGCAGAGGAAGGCAGATCGTTGTGAGTTCAAGACCAGCCTTGTCTACAGAGCCAGTTGTAGGACAGCCAGGGCTATAGACTGTGTTTCAGAAGGAAAAAAACAAAAACAACCAAAAAGCCACACACGAGAGACGATAGCCCAAACTACTCCAATCCAGAGGGCAAATGAAGCAGGTAAGCAGGTTTCTTTCTTTTTTCTTTTGTACCTTCCAGCTTCCTTCCTTCCTTCCTTCCTTCCTTCCTTCCTTCCTTCCTTCCTTCCTTCCTTCCTTCCTTCCTTCCTTCCTTCCTCCCTCCCTCCCTCCCTCCCTTCCTTCCTCCCTCCCTCCCTCCCTCCCTCCCTCCCTCCCTTCCTTCCTTCCTTCCTTCCTTCCTTTTTTCCTTCCTTCCTTCCTTTCTCTCTCTCTCTTCCTTCCTTTCTTGCTCTTTCTGTCTGTCTTCTTTCCTCCCTTCTTCTCTCCTTTCCTCATTTCCTTCCTCCCTTCATCCTTCTTTCTCTACTTTCTTCTTTCCCTCCCTCCCTTCCTTCTTTTCTTCCTTCTGTCCTTCCTTCCTTCTGTTCTGCCTATATTTCAAGACAGGGTCTCTTTCTGTGTGTAGAGTACTAACTGTCCCCCAAAACTTTTTTTTTTTTTTTTAGTTTTTCGAGACAGGGTTTCTCTGTGTAGCCCTGGCTGTCCTGGAACTCACTTTGTAGACCAGGCTGGCCTCGAACTCAGAAATCTGCCTGCCTCTGCCTCCCGAGTGCTGGGATTAAAGGTGTACACCACCACGCCCGCCCGGCTGTCCCAAAACTCTTATGTACTCCCGGCTGGCCTTGAATTTACGGGGATCCACTTGCCTCTGCTTCTCGAGCGCTGGGATTAAAGATATGTACCGTTACTGCTAACCCAGTTTTCATTTCTATTTATTCAGTGCTGAAGGACAAGACTCTGGACATCATGTCTTTTAGGCGAACACCATGCCACTGAGATACCTGTAGCAAAACCAGAAACAATAACTAAAGCTCTGATGCTGAATGTACCTGCTTTTCTGTTGGAAGCGTTTGCCAGGAGGAGCATGTGGGCAGTGAGCATCATGCCCATTCAGTTTGCCCAAGATCAAGTGTGAAAACCTGACTAACTGTGAAGTTGCTTCTTGTGTTCATGGAGCCAAGATTTTGACTGCCACGGCTCCCCTTTTCATGAGAGTTTAATTGAAGCCGTCTTTGGGTCTAACTTACAGTTACGGTTCACAAAGTGCTCTATGAAAAGATTTGATGCATCTGTGCTTGTCTTTCTTTGTCTTTTGGTACATGGTCTTTTAAAAATACCTACACAGCTGGGTGTCATGGCTCACACCTCGAGTCTCAGGATTGGCACATGCAAAATACTATTCTGGGATATATTGTGAGTACCAGACTAGCCGGGAAACACTGCAGGCGGGACCCTTTGTAAAACCAATCAAAGTAAATATAAATAATGACTGTGGGACTGGAACATAGCTCAGTAGTATAGTCTATCTAGCATGAGTGTAGCCCTGGGTTCTGTCTACAGCACCCGCTCCTGCAAACAGCAACAACCAAGTCCTCATACTTGGCTGATTTCTGTCCTGCAGATTTTCAGTGGCCAGAGCTGTCACTACAGTTGCCATAGTTATTGTAGACAAGAGCAAGCATGTGTAGATATGCTCCTGTCTGCACTGCTCTTAAGGAAATACAGAGGTCAGTGGTTCGTTTACTATCAGCTGGGCATGGTGGCAAATGCCTGTAATTGCTGCATTTCAGAGGCTGAGGTGGGAGGATTGCCATAAATTCAAGGTCAGGCCAAGCTATACTCTTGTGTGTATGTGTGAGAGTGTGGTTCTCTGTGACCACTAAGGCCAGCAGAGTAACAGCCTGCCTGAGGCAAGAAAGTAGCTCAGTTCAAACCCTGGAGTCTGACCCTGAGGAGTTTATTTTAGGCATATTTAAGCACAGCACAATTTTGGGGGAAAATTTTCCTGATGATAATCAAGTCAATCCCCTGTGCACAATAAATCACATAGTAAGCTAAGCAAAGATCAGACGGGATCATGTCAAGACTCTAAAGTGCAGGTGACACCTCCTAAAGATGGATTCTATAGATTGACTCCATGTGACACCTTCCATAAAGACAGTATCTAGACTGACTGAGAAAAACAGGGTTACTGTAAGGGTCTGGGGAGAATCTGGTGTGGTCTCTGGCCATTTAGATAGAGCCAAGGTCACCAGGTAGTTAACCATGTCAGCCCTCAGCCTTCTGGATGGACAGCAGGTTATGCATCTCTCTGCCTTTGAAGGAACAACATTCAGATATACCGTGTGTGTGTGTGTGTGTGTGTGTGTGTGTGTGTGTGCGCGCGCGCGCGCGCGTGTGCGCAAAACACGCACGCACATTGAGTATTCCAAGTTCTGCTATTTATTTAACTGTGAGTACAGGACCTCTGTGTCTCCTCTACCCTGTGACTGACTCTTTTAGGTTACCTGGATTGCAGAGTGACATCTTTTTTTTTTTTTTTTTTTGGTTTTTCAAGACAGGGTTTCTCTGTGTAGTCCTGGCTGTCCTGGGACTTACTCTGTAGACCAGGCTGGCCTTGAACTCAGAAATCTGCCTGCCTCTGCCTCCCAAGTGCTGGGATTAAAGGTGTGCACCACCACGCCTGGCACAGAGTGACATCTTGTCTCAAAAAAAAAAAAAAAAAAAATCCTGACTCTCAGTTTGATAAGTTGAGAGACATGAACACACTCGTGGGTGTGTCCATGATGACATGCCCACAGTTGTTGGCATCAGAGACAGAGCTGAGGGAAAAGCTCACACTGACCAGTCAGCGAGGACACAGAGGCAGAGGCAGGCGGATTTCTGAGTTCAAGGCCAGCCTGGTCTACAGAGTGAGTTCCAGGACAGCCAGGGCTACACAGAGAAACCCTCTCCCTCTCCCTGTCCCCTCTCCCTCTCCCTGTCCCCTCTCTGAACTCCTGGCTTCCAGTGATTGCTCTTGGGTAGCAGGGACTATAGCTGTGCTCTGTGTTGAGCTCCGTTCTTGTTATGCGTCTCTCTCTTTCAGGTGACAAATGGTTTTCAGTAGTAACCATGAGGAAGAATCAGTTATCGTAATGGCCAAGAAGAAACACCGTGGAAAATGGTCTTGTATTGAACCTCTATACAATCATGCTAGCAGGATATAAAAGAAAATAAAAGGTAAATATTTCTCCATAGAAGAGGCACAAAGCATGGTTATTTACTCAATGGCTTTAATAGCCACACAACCATTGCACTTTGATCTTCTGTGTGCTGTGCTATAACTAATTGCTTAATAACTGTGAATATTGCTAAAAGGAAATGTTTGCAATGGGAGTCATTTAGACAACTACTGAATAATACTTACTGATGTCATGTTTAATTTCCTCAATCTGTTCTTACACATAAAGCAAGAAATAAACCTTTTTTCTTCTTCTTTTGGTCTAATACTCGTATCAGAGTCACACAAATCTCAGTACTTCAAGCTCCAAGGAATCTGCCTCCTCTGGCTCACAAGAGCACACACACACACACACACACATAATTTTTCTAGGTATGATATTATTAAAAGGTACCTGCACCTATAGCACTTGTTAGAACTCGAGCCAACAAGTTTATAAGGAAACGTTTAGGAAGTCGTATGTCGTCAGTGCCTTTATTCAGAAGTATTCAGAATTTATCATCACATTGCTAATGAAAAATCTTGTCATCTCTTAAGAGTTTTTAGTATTGTCTCAAATTTCTCAGTGACTGGCATATCCTCTGAGTGCATGCTGCCAGGATGGGAAGGGCTCTGCTCTTGGGGCACCACTGATCCATATTTGTGTAAAGGACTCTCCCACATTGACTCCTGGCTTGGCCTGTGATTTACTTTGTCATTTAAAACAAATGTTTTATTTTTTATTTGTGTGTGTGTGTGTGTGTGTGGTGTGCGTGAATGAGTGCAGAGACCCATGGAGGGCGTTGCATCTGTCACTGGAGTTATAGGCAATTATAAGCTACTTAGAGCAGGTGCTGAACACTGTCTCTGCAGTGTTCCTAACTGCTGAATCATCTCCCGAGCCCATTGTGCTGTTTTTGTTTTTGAGAAGGCCAAGGGAAGCCTAAGCTAGTTTGCATATCCTGTAGCTATGTGGCTCAGCCAACTCCAGATCTAACCACCAAACAAGTGAGCCGTCAGACAGCTTAGCTCCAGTTAAGCCACCGGGACTTCAGGCACATGTGTAGCTCCAGGCAAGAAAAGTACATGAATCTCAAAACTGAGCTCAACCCAGACTCCCTGATTCGTGGAATTATGAATAAATAACAGAGATGCTGTCTGAAAGCAGTGTTCTGTGAAGTTTGATTTTTATATAGCAATATATAATTAACATACTATGATATGAATTTTGGCTTTTATCCTAAGTGAGATGGAAAGGTTATGAAAGAAAACAGGAAGCAGAAAAGGAAGTTGTGTGCCAAGAAGTGACATGATCTGACCTTTCAAAACCATCGCTTTGATTGCTGCACTGGAAAACAAGAGCAAGAGAGCCAAGGAATGTTCAGGCGATCCATTAGGAAGATCTTGCAGTGAGCTAGCTACAACATGCTGTTTCTTAGACCACTTTAAAGGCAGATAATAGGATATGGTCCCAGTCTGGGCTCTGAATCTATAATGATGTGTTGATATTTTGGAAGTTGATGTGATGGTTAGTATCGATGGGTGACTTGAGTAGGCCTAGGAGGTTGCTAAGCGCATACCTAGCGATGATTAAAGAGGAGATGAAGTTCCATCTGAAATGTAGCACTCCCTGTGAAGTGAGGGGCCTGGATGGAATAACAAGGGTGTAGAGGGACTCTAATCTAGCAATGTGGCTGCTCTGGAAAGTGATCACATCCAAACTGTTGGTATTCTGTCTGGACTCCACCCCCACAGTTACCTGGCCCACTATAAAAGGAGCTGCTTGGCCCCTCCTCTCTCTCTCTCTCTCTCTCTCCCCCTCTCTCTCTCTCCCTCTCTCTCTTGCCTCTTCCCTCCTTGTTCCCCTTCTTTCCCCATTCCCTTCCACCCTCTCTCCACATGATCATGGCTGGCCTCTATTTCTCTACTCTCTCCCTCTCCCTCCCTCTCTCTGCCTCTACCACCCTCTTAACTCCCCTCCCCATGTCCTGAATAAACTCTATTCTATACTCTACTGTCATGTGGCTGGTCCCTTAGGGGGAAGGGATGCCTTGGCATGGACCCACCAAGGCGCCCCCTCCCCCTATACCTCACCACAGCCCCATAGAACAGATTCTTATACCTCTTTCTCTTTTTATAATTACAACACAAACACCTCCTAGGTCTGTGAGTTCTGCTAGAATACAGACACAGCTTTAATCCTAAATGATGAAGGTAAACTTAGAAGGAAGCAGCCATGTTTGACAGTGACATCTAATTGAGGGGCAGACAAAGTGATGAATCAGAGAGAGATTTGACAGAGTGAGTCAGTTGTAGGATACACTCAACTCTCATGAGAACAGTGCAGAAAGAGAGGCAGCTTAAAAGAACAGCACACACACACACACACACACACACACACAGAGAGAGAGAGAGAGAGAGAGAGAGAGAGAGAGAGAGAGAGACTCGGTGTTTGGTTCATTTTATTCCTGAGTTCCATTCAGTTTGTGCAGTTTATGAAGTGCAGGTCAGCAAAGGCAGTTGAAGCCAGAGAATAAAAAGGAACCAGAAGATTAGAATGAATTGCCAGTTAGCTTAAGGCCAAGCAGAGCAATTCAGTCAGAAGCTGAGAGAAGCCGGTTTGATGCAGTCAGCTTAGTAAAGAGTTTGAACCAGAATAGCTGAGGTGAACCAGCCAGCCAGAGTTCAAAGGATTTAGAAAGAGTGAGCTTATTCAGCTGTAAGCTTCCAAGACTACAATTACATCTGGGTGAATAAAAGTCACGTTTACAAAAGAGGAAGTCAGACGTTACAGCTTCTTCTCTGCCTGTACCCTGTCCGAGTGATATGAGCTGTCACACCTTCCTGTGACGATGGGAAAACTTCTGAAGTCATGGGCTGAGATATATAGTTCCTCTCCCTGTTAGAGTTTTGCCCTGCAATCAAGGAATACAGCAAAGATCAAATCAGAGACCTGACACAGCTTATTGGGGGTGGGGGCAGTATAAGTGCTTCTGCGTAGACTGAAGGGTATCCTGGGACTTGGGCACCCAGGAACCACACAGCTCTGAGGTGGGACAGTGTCCCAAAGGAAGGGCATCCTAAAATAAGAGAGCCAAAGAACCACAAAGCTCTGAGAGGAAGCCTCCTCAGCAGAGGTGTTGCAGCTCCCAGGGGAGGCAACCCGAAGCTGAGCTGAGGAGCAGAAGCCTCAGCCCCACCCCCTCTTCCCTTCTTTGCTTCCTCTCAGCTTCTCCAATGAGAGAGTCACTGCAAGCGGTAAATCTCATAAAGGAGATTTATTAAGGGAAGAATCCAGAAGAAAAGAGGGGAGAAGCTAGGGCTGGGAGTGGACAGTGGGGAACTGGACAAAGGGACAGAACTCATATAGGGCCTTTGAGGGGGCAGAGCTTTGTAGGGCAGAGATTTCCAGTGAAGATTTGTGCGATCTCAAGCTCGGGGAAGCTCAGGGATTGGTGGGAAGTTCCCTGCTCAGGGATTGGTATTGGTGGTTTTTTATGGGAAGCTCAGGGACTGATTTTTTTCTCATCAGGCTCATGCTGAGGCACCATCTCTGTGGGGCTGCTGAGGTGTAGGGAGGGCTGGAGAGGAGGTGCTGCCACTGTGGACAGCTCCTGTGGGACAACTCCTGCAGTGGTGTTTTACGAAAGCTGTAGGGTGAGGTAGGAAAGGTGGTGTGCCACCATGGACAGCTCCTGTAGGGGTCAAAGGCTGAGGAGACTTTGTGGTGCTACCAGTTTGACAGGGGCCGCCATTTTGAGCAGGCCTGAGGGACATTTTACTGTGGCTGCTATAGGCTGAGGTAGGAAGGAGGAGCCTGCTGCGGCTTTGACGGCTTTTGTGGGTCAGTGGCTTTCATGGAGTACTGCTCAGGGGCAGGCTGCAAAGACATGAGCTTTTTAAAGTGTATGTGACTTGTGGTGACAGTGGCCGCTGGTAATGCCTTGGTGCCGAGTCACTGAAGACAATCGAGGGGAGCACTTGGTTCTAGAATGTGGGTGGCTTTGGTTTACCAACCTTTCTACCTCTTATTTATTATATAAGGCGAGGAAACAGGAAGGGTAACTGGTGAGGCAAGAGTGGGGACGCCGTGGCCTTTAGACTGCTTGAGGCTTACTGCTCTGAAGCTGTCCTGGATAGAAGTTTTGAGGAAACACCTGGACCTGCTGAGTTACTGGAAGAAGGATAAGTTAAGGGGTTCAGAGTAAAGGTTTTATCTTGGGTGCACATTTGAAATTTCCTGGCCCATAGTCCTGACAGTTGTGTGAGGGGAGTCAGAAGACCAGGGTAGAGGGAGAGCTCCTACCCTCAGGAATAGGCAGGCGGCAGGGAAAAGGCTGCTGGTTGACAGGGGTACTTTTCTGGAGTCTGTTTGACCTGTGAGAGGTATATCCAAGTTGATTTTCTGAAGCTTACAAGAAAAATGTTTAAGTTTACAAAAAGAGATTAGTTTTAGATCTGTTAGCATTACCACTGTAATCTGTACCGAAATCCACATTGTAGAAAAGCCAGTAGACTCGTCGTATCTTTGAGTGACAGTAGAAGCTTGGGAACCCGACAACGATTCTGGGTTAAAACATGAACACTTTTTCCAGAGGGCTGGGTATATAGATTGGACGGCACAGTGAGAACATTTTTAAGTCTATTCTTAGAAGACAACCTAAACAAATGTAAAACCTGGAGCTCATGACTATGAGGAACGTAGTCACCGCTTGCCAGAGCTAGACGTATAGCTCATCAGAACTCTATTGATTAATGTTGAAATTCTGAACCTTTGAAGTCTTAATATAATAATTGCATAGAGAGGGAAAGAAATCTGAAACAATTTTCATCTTTACATACACTTTAAATCACATTCTTATCCTTTACAAATTGCATCCACATACCTTAAAACACTTTCTTAGACCTTTATAACTTGCATTTATATATCTTTGTTTGTTTGTTTGTTTGTTTTGTTTGTTTTTTTCTTTGTTTTTTTTTCGAGACAGGGTTTCTCTGTATAGCCCTGGCTGTCCTGGAACTCACTCTGTAGACCAGGCTGGCCTCGAACTCAGAAATCTGCCTGCCTCTGCCTCCCAAGTGCTGGGATTAAAGGCGAGTGCCACCACGCCCGGCTTCCACTAAACATTTTACATGCCATACTCAGTAGGTCTCTGAGGAGACCATCATCTGTTATATCTAAAGTTTCTGGCTACTCGTTTTAGGCTTATCTTTGAAAACAGAAGATCAAATAAAGCTTATTCCTGTAATTAACTACATTAGATTTAGCAAAACTACCAAGTATAGTTCTGAACACATAAGAATTTGGCAATTTATAACATGACCATTAACTTGTATGTCTTAGTTATCTTTAATGGTTTACAGTAAGTTAGTGTTTTTATAAGATTGGGATTTTTTTTTTTTTTTTACAGATTTATCCCTGTTAAGTTTGAGTTTTAAAGTTTGAGTTGAAGATTTAATTGAATATCCTTTATCATAAAAAATAAACCATAAGTGCAGTAAGCTTTCCTTTTATAATACACCATTACAGAATATTACACTTTCTTGTATGACTCAGTTTATCCAAAGAGCTAAATTTTAACAAAGTGAGCAGAAAGAAAGAAGCCAGACAAATATTACTGTGAACTGAGTTGAAATTTATAACCCTTATTTATGAAATACACCCTATTTATCAACTCTGTGCTGTTACTTACCTAAATTTTCTAACAGCGAAGACATAGTTAGACATCCATCTTAAACCAGCTTTTGTTAATCTGAGTAGATTATTATAACCTTACAGTTTCATCATCATATGCAATGTATTCTAAGCCAGAATTGAACCATATGTAGAGTATGTCTAAGCAAATATTACCTTAAATTCTTATCATCATGAAAAATCCATACCAGTCCAAATATTTTGGAGACTTGTTTCCTTAGTCTATAAAAGAATTACAATTATACATCGAGATCTCATTAGGACTCAGAACTTTTACAATTGTTGTTCTGTGCCACATGGTTGGTTAAGTCACATGGCATGTGCCCTTTCATCTTAGTAAAAATGGCTGCCAGCCCTGTGCTGCTTACATCTTGATGAGGTCATTAGCCAAGATGGAGGAGAAGCACATGGTTGCTATTTAAAAACATCTGTTTTCCTAGTATGTCTAGTTATTTTTTAAATGAGAGTTGAATCCAAGTCATATACACACATACACACATATAAAGTTGAATCCAAGTTACACATACACACAGAGTTGAACTCCAGTTACATACATAAACATATAGAGTTGAATCCAAGCTGTAAACACATGTACATATATCCTAAACAAGAGTTGAATCATATATAATATGCTACAGCAAATTAAAATGACCTGTGTATAGGTTATTAATTATTAGCCTTTAGGTACAAGTTTAAAGCCAATTTTTGTTACAGATTTTATAGATTTTAAACCATATCCAATGAATTTACAAGTCTTCAGATAGAATTTGTAGTATAATATCAAGAGATTTTTTTTTGAGAGAAGAGTACAGAGAAATAAAGACAATAAAACACTTTTTTTTTTTCAAAAAAAAAAAAAAAAAAACAGGACATCTGATCTCATTACAGATGGTTGTAAGTCACCATGTGGTTTTGCTGGGATTTGAACTCAGGACCTCTGGAAGAACAGTCAGTGATCTTAACCACTGAGCCATCTCTCCAGCTCTTCCTCTGGCCCTGTTTGCTCCAGTCCAAAGATTTATTCATTTATTATATGTAACTACACTGTAGCTGTCTTCAGACACACCAGAAGAGGTCATCAGATCTCATTACAGATGGCTGTGAGTCACCATGTGGTTGCGGGATTTGAAATCAGTACCTCTGAAAGAGCAGTCAGAGCTCTTAACCACTGAGCCATCTCTCCAGCCTGCAATAAAAGATTTTTAAGAGTAGAAGGTAGAAAAGATGGCGCTGAAAGCAAAGAAGGAAGCTCCAGCCTCGTCCCCAAACCAAAGCCAAAGTGAAGGCCTTGATAGGAAGAGAGGAAGGCAGTGCTTGAATGTCCACAGACACAAAAAGAAGATCCACATAGTCACCCACGTTCAGGCAGCCCAAGATCCTGCCGCTCCAGAGGCATCCCAAGTACTCTTAAAAGAGTGCACCCAGGAGAAACAAGCTTGACCACTATGCTGTCATCAAATTCCCAATGACCACCAAGTCAACTGTAAAGAAGACAGCAGACAACAGCACCCTTGTGCTCACTGTGAATGTCAGGGCCAGCAAGCACCAGATCAAACAGGCAGTGAAGTAACTCTATGACACTCATGTAGCCAAAGTCAATACCCCATAAGGCCTGACAAGAGACGAAGGCATATGTTCAGCTGCCTCCTGACTATGGTACTCTGTTAGAAAGCAGGTGGAGGGAGGCTGCAGCTGGAGAATTCTAGAGTCGGCTCCAGAATCTGGACTCGTATGTTGTGGGTGGCAGAAGCCAGCAGAAACTGATGATCTGTACATACTTTAAGAGAGTCAGGGGGGCTGGAGAGATGGCTCAGTGGGTAAGAGCACCCGACTGCTCTTCCAAAGGTCCAGAGTTCAAATCCCAGCAACCACATGGTGGCTAACAACCATCCGTAATGAGATCTGGCGCCCTCTTCTGGAGTGTCTGAAGACAGCTACAGTGTACTTACATATAATAAATAAATAAATCTAAAAAAAAAAAAAAAAAAAAAAAGAGAGAGTCAGGATCAGGGTCAGGGTTGGGGTTAGGGTTAAAGAAGATGGACTAGTCGGCCATCATTGGGAAGAGAGGCCCCTTGGTCTTGCAAACTTTATATGCCTCAGTAGAGGGGAACGCCAGGGCCAAGAAGTGGGAGTGGGAAGTGGGTGGGTAGGGGAGTGGGGGGGGGAGGGTAAGGGGGACTTTTGGGATAGCATTTGAAATGTAAATGAAGAAAATACCTAATTTTAAAAAAAACTGTCAGCCGGGCGTGGTGGCGCACGCCTTTAATCCCAGCACTCGGGAGGCAGAGGCGGGCGGATTTCTGAGTTCGAGGCCAGCCTGGTCTACAAAGTGAGTTCCAGGACAGCCAGGGCTATACAGAGAAACCCTGTCTCGAAAAACCAAAAAAAAAAAAAAAAAAAAAAAATTGTCCTCCAAAAAAAAAAAAGAGTCAGATGAGTGGCTTGGTTGGGAGTGGATGCTGCAGGGACGGAGAGATTCACCAACAGTCAGGAAGGGCCTGGGCTCCAGTGCCAGCTGCTGCTGGTCTGCGCTGGTTTGCTTTCTCCAACCTCCTGCTAGGTCCAGCTCCTGGCTCTCACCTTGTAACAAACTTTCAGACCTGACAACTGTAACTTAGAGATGGGACATTTGTACAGCGTGTAGGGGAGACCGGACAAAACAAACAGAGCTTGGAGCAGAGGAAATAGAAATAGGAAATGGAGAATCTCCTCTTTTCCCCTCAGTTACTCGCAGTATTTATAAATGTCCCGAAGACTGTTGGAATCTAGGCTGCTGCTAGTTGGCCACATTATCAAAGGGACATTGAGGCCAGATTTTAGTGTAAAAGAAAATTAACTGGGGGCCCTTCAGGTCAAGTGCCAGGTGGAAAGGCTGGAGATTTTAGAAGAGGCATGGTGTGTGTGTGTGTGTGTGTGTGTGTGTGTGTGTGTGTGTGTGTGTAGCTGAAGCTATGGATGAAACTGTTCCTATCAGGATGTTCTCAGGACTCAAAAAGGACCAAACAAGGAAGACACAAGCCGTTCAGTGAGTTTCTACCACACTTCATGGGGGTCAGGGAATCTTGGTGCTCAGTAATAGGATGTTTGCAACCAAAAGATAAAAATCGAAGCTCAAAAAAATAAAGCCTTGCCAAAGGGAAAGGGTCTGCAGTGGAGTGGGTATCTCCACCTCCAAGGTTACCAGAGACTCTGCTGCAGGTAAACTGGAGATAAACAGTAGGGTCCCAGTGCAGCTCAGACCCTGAAAGGGGGACAAAGGCACCAGGATATCTGACAGAGTAGCATGGCACCATTATTAGATTTTTTTTTTTCATTTATCAGAGAGCCAAGCAATGATCGCACCATGCAACAGACCCCATGCCAAATATTTATTGGTGGGGGTGGGTATACAAAAGGCCATCTCTCTGTGAGTATGGAAAAAGAGGGTAGGCCTGTTGTGGTGGTTTGGCCCAGGAAGTGGCACTATTTGGTGTGGCCTTGTTGGAGGAAGTGAGTCAATGTGGGCATGGGCTTTAAGACCTTTGTCCTAGCTGCCTGGAAGCCAGTCTTCCCCTGTTTGCCTTCAGAACAAGATATTGAACTCTCAGCTCCTCCAGTACCATGCCTGCCTGGATGCTACCATGTTCCCATCTTGATTATAATGGACTGAACCTGCCATCCCTAATTTAATGTTGTCCTTAGAAGAGTTGCCTTGGTCATGGTATCTGTTCACAGCAGTAAAACCCTAACTAAGACAGTTGTGAAGGTGTGAGCTTTCTATAACATAGTATACATATTATTTATAACATGTTATAAATATGTTATATACATATTATAACATAATATACAGCTCATGACAGCAGTGGAAATGTGTCGCTTTGGTAGCTGGTGCTGAGTCACTGAGGACTGACTGGGGAGCACCTGCTTATAGAATGTGGATGGCTCTTGGTTTACCAACATGTCCTACATTGTTCCCTCAGATATTTGTCACATCCACAGCCAGTCATCCAACACAATGACATATGTTCAGAGGAGCCTGTGAGACAAGATGAAAGGGACTAGAAGAACACACACACACAAACACACACGCACATGCACACACACACAGATATGCACACACACACAAATAATATTTTTTTAAACGAAAGAATGGCTTAGAGGGCTTTTGTTTTGTCTTGTTTTCTGAAGTAGGAAGATGATGAGCACCTTAGATGAGGTGGTAAAGATAGAAGAAGTGGCACGTTTAGAGAAGACCATAATATTCGGAATTCTGTAGGGTGTGCTAATTTTGAACACACATAGACATCTCACCTTTCTGTCTAGCTTAGAATAAAAGCCCACACTCCACTCCTATCGTTGTGGGGGGGAGGGGTATGCGTGTGCCACAGTGCGCATGTGTGGTCAGTGGGTAACTCTGTGGGGTCAGTTCTCTCCTTTCTGCCTTTGTGGGTTCTGAATCAGACTCAGGTCCTCAGGCTGGTTCAGGCCCCTCTGAGCAGAGCCTGACTCTATTGAGCCACTTTCATTGCTACTTCACCAATCAACAAGTTAGTGGCGATCTGAAGGGTCCAACCAGGCTTTGACCTTCCAGGGGAGAAGGGGATGCCCTGTTTCAGAGGAGGCAGTTAGTCACCTTGCTTCCCTCTGCTTTTGAGTTCCTCCTTTGCCCTCAGAGAATTGGCTGGCACCTGCCCACGTTGGCAAGGGTGGGTCTTCTTTGCTCAGTCTACTGATGTTCATGCTAATGGCTCCCAGAGCACCTTCTCAAAAACACCCTCAAATCATCCTGTATTTGCTATCTGGGCTTCCCTCAACCCAGACGCATTGGCACACAAAATTAACCATCACGGCAGAGGCCAAAGGTCTGGCTTCCCAGGCAGAAGAATCCCCAGCTCAGAAGCAATGGATATTAAAGAAGGAAAGAAGGCAATGGTAGGCAGGTGTGGAGGTGGGCACAGCCGCAGGAAACTTAGGGCATGCCAATCTCTCAGCAACTCTCAGCTTCTATTTTCACTTTGAAGTAGGAGGGAGGCATCTGGGGAGGTGGGGAGGAGGTGAGGCATGCAGAGGCTCAGGGAGTGAAACCGTGGGAGGCTGAGGGCAGGGGCCAGGGAAATTAGAGCTTTCCTGGTCATGGCGACTTTCCATGAACCAAGTACCAGTCCACATAACTGATGGGCTTCTCTTCGGCAGATGTTAACTGATTCAGGGGTTGGTACAGAGAAGGCACAGAAACACAGGCATTTATTTCTGTTATGAGCTAGATAGTTCATATTGTGCCTTACAAACATTTTTTAAGACAAGAGCTTGCTTATGGTGTAGACCAGGCATGCCTCTAACTCCCTGGGATCCTTACCTCAGCCTCTTGAGAGCTGGGAGTAGCTGCTTGTGCCATCGCTCCATCAGACAGTTTATAGCTGAAGATCTGCAAGCCAGTGTGTCCAGTTTTTTTTTGACACAGAAACGTAACAGCTTCCATATCATTCGTGTTCTAGCACCATGCAGTTGACCTACGAGGAAAACTTGCAAAAAATTCAGTGCTCTAAGTGAATTAAGATTTTTTGTGTGTGTGTGTTGGGCTGTGTTTATAACTATTCTCAGATGCGTGTGGCTGGGAGGTTGTAGCTGAATCCACCTTCGCAGTCATTTCCATTACTGTGACAAAAGACATACCTTCCCACAAAACCAACTTGGGGGGGGGGGGTCTTTTACTGTTTCCTTCCTCTCCTCCCCTTCCCTCCTCCCTCCCCTCCTCCCTCTCTCTTTCTTCCCCTTCCTTCCTTCCTTCCTTCCTTCCTTCCTTCCTTCCTTCCTTCCTTCCTCCCTCCCTCCCTCCCTTCCTTCCTTCCTCCCTCCCTTCCTTCCTTCTTCCTTCCCTCCTTCTTTTCCTCCCTCCCTTTATTCGTTTCTCCCTCCCTCCCCTTCCTTCCTTCCTCCCTCCCTCCCTTTCTTCCTTCCTCCCTCCCTTTTTTCCATCATTTCTTTTTCTTTTTTTTTTTCTTTTTGTGCTGCTTAGACTTTACAGGGAGCAGCAGGTTGTGGTGGGGAGGCACGACAGAGAGTTCAGAACAAGGCAATGGGAGCAGGCAGCAATTTCTTCACGCATAGTGATGACCAGGGAGCACAGAAGCTTCTGGCTCAAAGCAAAGCAAGATAAAACCCTGAAAGCTTGCTTTCACACTTCCTCCAGCTAGGCTCCATCTCCTAAATGGTCCTCAACGTCTCAGCACCGTGCCCGCAGCTGGACACCTGAAGTTCAGACAAAGCCCCCAGGAGACACTTCACCTTCTCAACAGTCCCAGGGAGGGCATGGCCTTTAGCCCGAATTCCTATGGGCTTGTTTTTCTGAGATGATTCTAGAAGCAAACTATGGATCATAAACATGACCTAAGATGTGCTGCCCTGAAGTCAGGAGAACACCATCGTGATAAATTTGCTACACATTGAGGCCATATGTCAAGACCAGACAGCCTCACTCAAACTTTTGGAAAACTCTGACCTCCTTGTGGCATTTGACATTATCCTCACGTAAATACTTACATTCCCAAAGGCGAGGGTGGCAGCGGAGACAATGGTTTCCTTCCCAGGTTGCCAGTCTACTGCTTTCTCCGACACTCATCTCTCAGACACTGGCTTTTCTCTGACCCAATTTTAGTAACACTCATGAAGAGTAAGCACACACCCTTAGACCGTCATGAATATTGTTTCATCCTATGTGATAAACTCATACAGATGCTATGATTTCCTCCCTTTTGCCCCTGATGTTGAGACTGTGCGTGTGTGTGTGTGTGTGTGTGTGTGTGCATGCGCATGTTTTTCTGGGGTTGAGAGCATTGGATCTTAAACACTAGGCAATCAGGAAAGAGGCTGGCTAGAGATGGAACCCATGGTTTTGCATCTGATGCGAGGCCAATGTTTCCCCTCTGAATCAGATCTCCAGCCCCCAATAACCTTTCATTTCACCGCCAAAATACCAAGTGTTAAAGTTCCACCATCCCCTTCCTTGGTATCTTGTAGAATCTTCTGGGTTTCCACTGCCAAGACAACTCCAAGCTCCTCCGTTGGTTACTTCCTGTGTGAGGCTGAGTAGCTCCCTGCCCCAGACGTCATGATCCCCATTTCTGAAGCGTGCGCCACCACGCCCGGCCAATGTAATTTTCATTTTTCACAAAATATCTTTTCCTTTTATTGTTTGAAAAACACCAAAACTGCAAGGCATGAGAGTGCACACCTCTAATCCCAGCACTCAGGAGGCAGAAACGAGAGAATCTCTGTGGGTTCGAGGCCTGTCTGGTTTACACAGTGAGTTCCAGGACAGCCAGGGCTACACAGTGAAACCAGGTCTCAAACAAACAACAGCAAAAGAAAATATCAAAACAATTCTTGTCTTGTGGATTATACAAAAATAGGTAGAGGGTAAATTTCGCTAGTGTGCCTCATAGTTTGGGGACCTCTAGCCCAGGTTATGTGGCAGATTAGAAGAGAAGGTGTCGGCCGGGCGTGGTGGCGCACGCCTTTAATCCCAGCACTCGGGAGGCAGAGGCAGGCGGATTTCTGAGTTCGAGGCCAGCCTGGTCTACAAAGTGAGTGCCAGGACAGCCAGGGCTATACAGAGAAACCCTGTCTCGAAAAACCAAAAAAAGAAAAGAAAAGAAAAGAAAAAGAAGACAGGTGTGAGGAGCGGGTGTGGCAGCAGTCCCAAGATGGCGCCCGGGACTGCAGCCAAGTCTTATGACTTGCACCTGACGTCCTCATGCACCTGAAAATAAGCCACGCCCATCGTGAGAACTGCGCAGGTGCACCATGATGATGATTCTGGCCAATGGACTGGGCTGATGGGGCGTGGTGGAGGGGTTATATAAGGGATTGTGATTGGGGGCGGAGAGATACACAAGAGACTATTCCTGGAGAGAGATTCATGCATGATATTGAAAGGTTCCTGAATAAACTGCTTTGAGAAGAACGTAGTGTTGTCGCTCTTTTCTGCTGGTCAGAATAGGAGGCGACAGACAGGGATATGTTTGGTGGTGGACCCATAAGGTGTGGGGGAAGGGGGAGCCTTTGCTGGACCACACTAAGGCATCCCTTCCTCCTGGGGTAGCAGCCACACTGTGGCATAGTATAAAATAGAGTTTATTTAGGACAGGGGGAGGGGAGTTGAAGGGGTAGTAGAGACAGAGACAGACAGACAGAGAGACAGAGAAAAACGGATTAGAGGCTGGCCTGAGCACTTGGGGAGAGGGGAGGAGAGAAAAGGAGAAGAGACTGAGGGGAAAGGGGGGAAGGGAGCAAAAGAAGAGATGAGAGTGGGAGAGGCAAGCAGTGTCAGGTAACTGTAGGGCGGAGCCTAAGACAAAAAGCCAAAGCACTGTGTTTGTGGTAGTCACCATAGAGCTAGGGATGTGTCAGATGATGTGCAACAGAAGGACCCGTTGGATGATTCAGAAAGAAAAGGCTTGCGGAGAAACCTGAGAGCCTGGGTCCACTCCCTGAACCCATGTTTGAAAGAGAAAACTGTACTCTGAGCTCTGAGTTGTGCTCTTGCCACACACACACACAAATAGATAAAGTGATAATGGAACAGAGGTGGAAAGGGAGCAATGGCAAGCTGTGGCGGAAGTGGTGTGTCCTTGTGACACAGTCTAGGCAGGGTGGCAGGGAAGGCCAGAGTGACTGATAAGCTTCCTGAAGAGGGCTGAGGGCCACAGAGCCCTACTGAGTTCAGAGAACTGTTGTGCTGGGAGTGACTTCAGCCAGGCCAGGGAGATGAAAGCCCTGACTTGGAGGGCATGAACTTCAGACAGCAACAAAGCGTTTCCGGTATGAGATGCCTCGTGCAGTTTATGTACAGGTCAAAGTCTTTGCCAAGAAAAAAAGGAACCAGGCTGTCAGCGATAGAGATGAGGTTAGAGTTTGAGGCGTGAACCAGATTAGAACACTGAGCACGGAAGCAGAGAGCCTGTGGATGGTCCAGGACACAGGAGAGAGATCCAGCAATGTCTCACACAGATGGATGGATGGATAGATGGATGGATGGATGGACGGCGTTTGTTAGCTTTCGCTGCCTCCCTCTTCACTTTTCTTCTTCCAGTGTCTGAATGTCTGAGAGAAGACATTTAAGGGGGAAAGGGTTTAATTTGGTGTATTGTCCTTCCAACTTGAGGGAGACATCACAGCAGGAGGGGGAGGCTGGCTGCTGGTATTGCATCTGCCCTCAGAGAGCTGGGTAGGGATGAAAGGAAGTGGGGATCAGGCTGTGACACCTCAAGGCCTGCCTCCATGAGTTACTTCCTGCAGAGATTCAATACAGTGCCACCAGCTGGAGATCAAGTGCTTAAACGTGGGAACCTCCTGCAGTCATTTCAAAGTCAAACCACACTACTTCCCTTTTGAACACCAGTTCTCAAGTTATACTCCGATGCCCTTAGGATTTAGGTCCTTTAAGGTCCCTTTTCCTTCTGTCAAGGAAGTGGGAGACTAAAGAGGAAAAGGAAGGAGGAACACGAAAGCTGGGGTTGTGCATGGGGGAGACATTTCCCTTCCTCCTCTTCTTTCTGATTCTTTACAAAAAGATTTTGTTTTGGTGTGTGTGTGTGTGTGTGTGTGTGTGAGTGCACAAGTGCTCAAGTGAGTTCATTTGCCCTTGGAGTCCGGAAGATGGTGTCATGGGACTAAGTCTGGGTTCTCTGGGAATCAGTGTGCTAGTTTTAATAAGAATAGCCCCCCACCCCCATAGGTTCATATCTTTGAATGCTGAGTTATCAGAAGTGGCACTACTATTGAGAAGGATTAGAAAATGTGGTCTTAGCGGGGCCTTTAATCCCAGCACTTGGGAGGCAGAGGCAGGTGGATTTCTGAGTTCAAGGCTAGCCTGGTCTACAAAGTGAGTTCCAGGACAGCCAGCGCTACACAGAGAAACCCTGTCTCGAAAAAAAAAAAAAAAGAAAGAAAAGAAAGTGTGGTTTTGTTGGAGGAAGTAAGTCACTGGGGTGAGCTTTAAGGTTTCAACAGCCCATGCTAGGCCCAGTTCTTTCTCTTTTGGCCTGTGGATCCCATGTAGCTCTCAGCACAGGCTCTAGTGCCATGAGTCATGGGTGATGGCATGTTCCCACCATGATGAAAGCACTAAACCTCTGAAAGTGTCAGCAAGTCTCCAATGAAATGATATAAGAATAAATTACATATATATATATAAAATATAAATTATATACAAACACAAATATATATACATATATATCTATACACACTTATATGTGTGTCTATCTATCTATCTATCTATCTATCTATCTATTCTGTTTCCTATATTAGCCTCTTTCTTAGTCTTAGTTTTCTTTCTGCAATATTCATCACCATGGCTAACTTAAGCTGTTAGTGTCACAGTCTTCAATGTCCACCTTACTTTACTTTGTTCCCTGTCTTGTTCCCAGGACATGTCTTTTCTCTACATTCCTTTAATCTTGCTTGGTTTTTTTTTTGTTTTTTTTTTTTGTTTTTTGAGACAGGGTTTCTCTGTATAGCCCTGGCTGTCCTGGAACTCACTTTGTAGACCAGGCTGGCCTCGAACTCAGAAATCCGCCTGCCTCTGCCTCCCAAGTGCTGGGATTAAAGGCGTGTGCCACCACGCCCTGCTAATCTTGCTTGTTTGTCTGAACTGATTGCATTGCTGTGACCAAAGAGCTGACAAAAGGCCAGAGGAAAGGAAGGGAGAGAGGGAGGGAGGGAGGGAGGAAGGAAGAAGGATGGGAGAAGGAAGGAGAAGGATGGAAGAAAGATGGAAGGAAGGATGGAAGGAAGGAAGGAGAAGGATGGAAGGAAGGAAAGAAGGAAGGAAGGAAGGAAGATGGAGGAAGGTTTTTGTCACACAGTTTATTAAGAACAGTCCTTGCCGGGCGTGGTGGCGCACGCCTTTAATCCCAGCACTTGGGAGGCAGAGGCAGGCGGATTTCTGAATTCGAGGTCAGCCTGGTCTACAAAGTGAGTTTCAGGACAGCCAGAGCTATACAGAGAAACCCTGTCTCGAAAAAACCAAAAAAAAAAAAAAAAAAAACAGTCCTCAATAGCAGAGTAGATATAGTAGTGGGCTTGGAGAGCGGCCACTCCCTGCTGGAAACCAAGTATTCAAAGAGGTGAGTGTGGACATTCAGACGACATATTGTCTAAATATATAAATAGATGAGCAGGACACTTCACAGTTAAACATTAACAGCTCAATTTTGGAAGTTTCCCCCACAGTCTTAGGCTCAAGACTGTTCAAGAGCCTAAGCATCTTCTGAGAATCAAGGCAAACTCGTTGCTGTCATTTCCTTGAAGTAAAAAACAGCCTACATGCATGTTGCGTATGACCATAGCACAGTGTGAATAATGGCCTCTTCTAGGCTGGGTTCATTTTGTATTTGTAGCTTTTCCCAGCAGACTTCCCATGTTCCTGGCATGTCCAGTGTTTTGGTGTCTCCACAAAGCTGTGGGCTTTGCCTTACAGCTCCATGCGTTGGTCTCAGTAGTCCTATCTGTGTTCCAGGGATGTGGGTATCTTCCTTCCTTGCTACAACACACTGCCAAGGACCAGTGGCTTTTCTCTGAACCCTGGTACAAGCCTCTATAAGCTCATAACTCTGGAGTTCTGCACGTGATTAAAACAACGAATCCAAGTTATGTATCCCTGGGCAGATTGCCCTACTTGCTGACGAAGTCACCTAGTTAACTAATCAGCAGGTACGCAATAGCAAAAAAAAAAAAAAAAAAAATTCCTTTAAACCTAAAACTATGAAGTAAAGATGTATGTACTATCATTTTGCAAGATGCTCTCCCATCAGGGATTTGAAGATAACAGGAATGTCATGATGAGAGCAATGTTGAAAAGCTTTTCAAAGTGTAGTTGAAAGGCAAATAGGAAGGAGGGCTTCTGTCTCTTCCAGCTGCTGCGTGGATGGAATGTGAACTTGGGCGCCAACTCCACACTTTTAGTGACGGCATCTGGGAGGCCCGCACGCACTTATCCTGTGCTAGAGGCTCGAGACACACATGAGGAGGTCGTTGGTCTCTTGGGTCATTGATGTTTCTGATGCAGTGGTTACGTTGCTCTTGTCTTCTCAAAGGAAAGAATTCAGAGGAGAGGTTTAAGGACAGTTTAAGCAGAAGCGTATTTAGCAAAACAAAGCAAAGCACCCCAAAGTGAGATTAGAGTGGACTGCCCACATATATATATATATATATATATATGTATGTATATATATGTGTGTATGTGTGTATATACATACACATGTTATAGATAATATATTATAGATAATTTATATGTATATAAAAGATTTATTTTTATTTTAAATATATATATATATATGCATATGTCTTTGTGTCGCTATGAGCGCAGTATCCAGTGCCCGAGGAGGGCACTGGAGTTACTGGCTGTTGCGAGGCACCAGATGTGGGTGCTTGAGCATCAGTCCTCTGCAAGAGCAGTACACAGTCTTCAGAACAGAAATCAAAACCCAAATGTTGATCATATTATATTCTAGAGAAAGCTGAGTCCTCTTACAATACAGGTCCTTTGTGAGGGCATGCGTGTGTGGGAAACTCTCTGCTCTTTTGGCTTTTTTGATCTATCGGGAACAGCCTGTCTGCAGCCTCTAGGCCATTTACCTACAAAGGGCGTGTTGCCCACTAGGAGCCAGTTACCCAGACACCACTGCAGTTTTCTCACTAACTCTTTGGAGACTGCTCCAACTCCACAATTGATCTGACAGCCATTGATAAAGAAAAGTAAGATTTTTGTCTCAAAGGCTGGGGCAGGTTTACAATAGACTGTTGGAGCCAGGTGGTGATAGTTTATGCCTCTAATTCACTAGACAACCTCCCTAATGCTGAGATTCTCACCTGTCTTTTTTTTTTTTTTTTTGAGACAGGGTTTCTCTGTGTAGCCCTGGCTGTCCTGGAACTCACTCTGTAGACCAGGCTGGCCTCGAACTCAGAAATCCTCCTGCTCCTGCCTCCTAAGTGCTGGGATTAAAGGCGTGTGCCACCATTGCCAGACATTATGACCCTTTAATACAGTTCCTCATGTTGTTGTGACCCCCCACCATAAAATATTTCATTGCTCCTTTATACCTGTAATTTTGCTATTGATAGGAGTCATAATGTAAATATCTAATAAGCAGAATATCTGACGTGTGACAGGATATCTGTAGATATAAGACCCACAGGCTGAAAACTGTTATAGTTAATCTCATTACTTGGGAGACAGAGGTAGGCATGTCGGAGTTTGAAACCAGCCTTGTCTATAGAGTGAGTTCTAGGACAGTCAGGGCTACATGGAGAAACCCTGTCTCAAAAGCCAAAATAAACAACAACAACAACAAAACTACAAAATCAGACAGGCCTTGCACTTTCTTCTGGGACTTCTTTCCCCCAGACCTTCTGTTTGGCACTACAGTATCTGTATGCATTCTTCAAGAACGATTTACGTTCTGTGTCTGTATGGTGTTGTATGTGTGTAGGTGCATATGCACAGGTGTGTATATAGCTAGATATGCACACGTGTGTGTATAGGTGTATATGCACAGGTGTGTATAGGTGCACATGCATACAAGTGTGTGTGCACAGGTGTATATGTGTGTGTGTGTGTATGGAGAACAGAGCCAGATGTCAAGTGCCTTTTCTCTTGTTTTTCTTGGGAATTGGGCCATCATGAAGAAAACTTCATCAGCATTGAGAAATGGCCAGACTAAAAAGAAAAAAAATTAAATAAAAAGCAAAAACAAAACAAAACAAAACAAAAAAAAAGAAATGGCCAGACTAAACCTGAACTCGTGCCTTTTAGGTCCTTGGGACTGGCTTGTGAGAAGGATTTGAAAATGTTTCTCGCTATAAACTAGAGATACCCTATAACGTTTTCAGATCATCTTACTGAGTGATTCCAGGGGTGCCCGAATGCCAGTGGGGTACAATGAAAGCCAGGCTCACAAATGTCAGACAGGAACAGGGACTCCATCGGACTCCATCAGGAAATGGACTAGAGGATGCTCACGGCACCTGCGGAAACAAGATTGTCTGCATTTTGTTCATGTCCTAAGACTTCGTTGGCATTGAATTTTAAAGTGACAGAGCAATTAATTTGGCAGAAGAAATTACAAGACCGCATAGCATTTAGGCTTTAGTAGGGACTATGTTGGCTCCGTTTAGATGAGTTTGCAGTGGAAATCAGAAACCAAAAGCAGAGTGGAATGATTTGGAAAACATTCAGTAGCCAGGTGGTGGTGGAGCACGCCTTTAATCCCAGCACTCTGGAGGGGCAGGCAGATCTCTGGGTTCAAGGCTAACCTGGTTTACAGAGTGAGTTCTAGGACAGCCGGGGCTACACATGTACGCACAAAAAGTCTGTCTCAAAAAACAAAACCAAACAATCAAAAAACAAGCAGCAACAACAAAAAGCAAAAAAAAAAAAAGAAAGAAAAACTATTCGGTTAGGCCATAAGAGAAGCAAACGAGGAAGGTGCAGTTGTTACAATGTTACAGCTGTGGGACAAGGCTTACCAGGCACAGCTTCTGCTGTACCAGCCTGAGTTCCATGGTAGTTCACAAGCGTTTGTTGTTCCAGTTCCAGGGAGTCTGATGCTGTCTTCTGGTCCTCACGGGCACTGTGTGTGCATGGTGTACAGACATAAGTATGTGTAGCAACCCATACACATATAAATAAATAGATAAATATTAAGACATCCAAGTGTTGGAGGCACATTACATATTGATGTTACATGTCAGAGACCTAGTAGTTTTCTACTAAGAAATAATGTGGGGTCAGAGCTGTAGTCTGACTATGGCAAAATATATACATTTCTTTCTTATTAGAAAAAAAAAGCACAAATTGGAGACAGAATAAAATTGGAAACTTGAGGAGCTGAGAGATTCTTGGGTGAGGAATCTCATAATCGTGCTATGGGAGGCGAGGAAGCCCTAGCCAGCTCCGCTCAGCGCGTGGGGCAGTGCTGGCGCTTCACCTAGCAGGTCAGCTGCTTATTCCTATTTTGGGATTTGTGCCTGATTCAGAATGGAAATGCTAAGCTTTTTTTTTTCTTTTCAAACTTTCCATCAGATTAGGCAGAGAGTAAATATTTTAAGCATCAACAGTGTGACTTTTGTAACCACTAAAAAGCGACTGATTGCAAAAATAGCCCAAGGAGCAAGATGCCTATTTCCTTTAGACAGGATTTCTGTGACTCCGGCCACTGCCGTGTGACTATGAAAGCCACCGTGCTGCTCTTCTCTTGGGCTGAGTAGGCCCTGGGCAGGGTGGCGAGAGTGCTGTGGTAAGTCCTTGGTTCCATTGCGTTTCTGCTGTGAGAAGCGCTCAGGACAGTAATGTAGCTCAGTGGCAGAGGGTTTGTCCAGCGTGTGCAAGGACCTGGGTTTTATCCACAGCGATGCCAAAAGAAAAAGTAAAAGCCAGCCAGCCAGACGAATGTTGCATATTTTTCTCATATGTGGAATATTTTAAATTATGCATATGTGAAGATATTGAAGGGAATATGAACGAGGAGGAGGTTTAAAGAGTGGCATGGGAGAGAATAGGTAGAGTGATGGATGTAGGTGACAGGAAACTCTTTAGAGGAAGAGAGGACACCATGAACGTGGGGGAATGGGATATGGGTGAAGGGCTGGGGAGAAGGCAAGATGAAGTATAGTGACTGATATCCATGTAGGTGTGTGTGTGTGTGTGTGTGTGTGTATGAAAATATCACAGTAAAACCCATTTTTTTAATCAGAAATGGAAGGAAGGAAGGAAGGAAGGAAGGAAGGAAGGAAGGAAGGAAGGAAGAAGAGGGAGAGAGAAAATGCAAGCCATCTCGGGACAGGGTAGACAGAGCACCTACCCAGCCTGTCAGGGTTTGGATTTAATCCCCTTCTCTGCGGAAAAACAAAACAAAACAACCAACACATTAAAAATAATTATTATGGTGTACACCTGTAGTCCTAGGACTTGGAAGGAAAAACAAAAACAAAACAAAAAAAAACCGGGATCAGGAGCTCAAGGTCAGGTTCGCCTAAACTACAAACCCTCTTTTAAATATCAAAGAAAAGTGCATTCTACTCTTGTTGTGGAAAACCTGGGTTTTGTTTCCAATCCCCACGTGGTGGCTCACAAGTACCTAGAACTACAGTTCCAGGGGACCTGATGTTCTCTGGCCTCTGTGGGCATTGCACACACACGATGCACATACATACAGGCAGGCAAAACATACACATAAGAATAAATCTAAACCGTATTATAACAAGAACTGAGGGGGTGAGGAGGTGTTTTTGTTATTTTGTTTTAGTCTAGACCCTGAATAAATTGCAAAGGAAGAACTCTACTGGATACCCTTTTAGGCCCCATGGTTGGAGAAGGTAACCTTGCAAGGCACGAGTGGGTCTCCCTGCTCTCGTGGATCATCAGCAATTCAGTTATCTGCCTTAAGCAGATAACTTAACTTAGATGATTGAAGGCTTATAAAGTTTGGGGGGGACAGAGGGCAGGAACATCCTGGATGGGCAAAGAGCATTGGCTGGGGGCTAAGGGTACCTGGCGTACCTCATTAGCATGGGGAAGCATTTCTGGAATCTCAGGTGCTGACTGAAAAGGTTTTGTCAGGAGAAAGGAAATTGATCCCTTTGCTTATCAGGGAAACCCCAGAGTGAACCACGCGGAGCCCGGAATTGATGCAAAAAGCAAGAGGAACTTATGGTTCCCAGGCACTGGGGTTTTCATATGCAAGTTTTTATGTGGTTTCCAGGGGCAGACTAGAGCATTGGCAACTAAGCACAATGATTGGCGGAACAGTGCACCCTTTAAACTGATTGGTCTTTAGGGAATGAGGCGACAAGGACTTCCCTTGTCTGAAGGTGGGCAACAGTCGGTCCTGCGGAATGTGTTCCCACCCGCAGGTCGGTTCCTGCCCTGTTGTCTGAAAAATGCTAATTAGCCTCTCCCTTCCGGAGGGGCGAGTGTTCCTTGACCTTCCCAAAGTTCCTGAGCTGACCTTTTCACTTATAAACTAATTGAGGCTACTTGCTGGGGCAGAGGGGAGTATGGAGGCTTAGAACCAAGAGAAGGTCTGAGAAGGAGAAACCCTGCCAGAGAAGGGAGTCTCCCATATTGCACTGAGCCCAGAGGCTATGTGGTCATAGTGGACTTCGATGAGCAGAGTTTTCCCATAGGCAAGGAGTGACTCTGTGCAGATTCTGGGTCAACAATGAGAAAGCAAGTTCTGTTTGAAGACACCTTCAGCATCAGGCAGCAAAACAAAGGGACAGGAGGCTGTGCAACTGACAAACCAGCCCACAGAAGCATCATCACGGAGTTTCACCTTCTATGTGTTGAAGTGGTCAGGACAAGTCAGAAGGGTTGGATAACTTCAGGGAACCCTATGTGTTCAAAGCGTTCAAAGCAGGCCTCCCTGCTCTGTTGTCTTTCTGCGGGTCAATAGGACCGCCTGTAGCTCAGTTTGGCCTTGAGATTCCTGTGTAGACAGGATTACCTTGAACTCCAGATCCTCCTGCCAGTACCTCCTGAGGGTGGCAATTACCGGTGCGCACCAACGCATCCAGTTTATGTGGCACCAGGGACCAATTCCAGAGCTTCGTATATGCCAGGCAAGCGCTCTGCCCACTGAACCACGTTGCCAGCCTTGGGCTAGTCATCTTGGCTTTCCGACTGTCTCATTCTTACCACTCCGCCGCTGCTTAACTCCGTTTGATTTTCACGGAGGACAAGATAGCTCCGTGATTTCTTCTCAGCCTTCCCAGTTGCGTTTGCACTAACTTTGCTTTTTGTTTTCAGTTTCCAGTTTATCCTGAAAGCTCACATGACGGTCACCGTAAAACACAGCGACCTTACTAGAGGTCCCCTACCCCCACTGCCTTCTTAGATTCTGTCTTGAATCCCTCCTCCCCCCCCCACCCCCCCACCCAGAGGCTATGTGGTCATAATGGACTTCGATGAGCAGAGTTTTCCCATAGGCAAGGAGTGACTCTGTGCAGATTCTGGGTCAACAATGAGAAAGCAAGTTCTGTTTGAAGACACCTTCAGCATCAGGCAGCAAAACAAAGGGACAGGAGGCTGTGCAACTGACAAACCAGGGAGCTAGGACAAGGGTCTTAAGCCCATGCCCACAGTGACACACCTACTCCAACAAGGCCACACCTCCAAATAGTTCCATTCTCTGGGCCAAGCATAACAGGGGCAGTAAGATTTTGGGTCAACTTTGAATAGGGTTACCTTAACGTAGGGGAAACAAGATCAACAGTGAACTAATTGTGCCTAGTTTTGTTTTTTCCTAGAGAAAGATATCAAACCCTGAGCCCACTTAAATCTCTGGCAGCAGTAAGAACAGTAGCAATACCGATCACCAGTTTTTCTCTTGTGTGTGTTTTCCTTCAAGATACAATTACACTCATCTTTTTTGCCTCCAGATTTTTGTACTTGCAGAAAATATGACAACTGAAATAGAATGTTAAAATTAGATATTGTTTATATATTACAGGAAGGAAAGAGGGGGAGTATTCACAAAACAGACAAATTTCCATGTTAACCTAGTTTCTTAAAATATAAAACCGAGGGGCCTATTTTTAAACTCACAAGCCTTCTGCTCGATCTGCCTTGTGGTCAGGAGGGAGGAGACATCTCAGCACACCCAGCAGTGCTCTGGGAAGGTGGAGTCCTAAGACCAGAAAGTCCTAAAAGGTCTTGAAAAGTGACGACTCACCTGGGCATATTAGTGCGCACCAGTGATCTCAGCTCTTGTGAGGCTGAGGCACAAAGATCATGAGTCTAGACTAATTTGGGTCATATCATGAATGTAGAGCCACCATGAACTACATATTGAAATCCTGTCTTAAAAAAAAAACATAAAAACAAGATGAAGTGAGTATATTTGAAGGGGTCAAAGGTTGGTCAAACAACACACTGAAAAATATCCATCTGGATGAAGCCTCTCTTTCATTTTCAAATTCATTCATTCGATGACGCTGCTCATAATAGACAGAACTTGTAAACATCAAATTTTACTAATAGAAATATGTCATTAGAAAATAGAACTTGGGGCTGGCGAGATGGCTCAACAGGTAAGAGCACTTACTGCTCTTCCGAAGGTCCCGAGTTCAAATCCCAGCAACCACATGATGGCTTATACAAACCCACCTGTAATTAGATCTCACGCCCTCTTCTGGTGCAGCTACTTAGACATAATAATAAATAAATCGTAAAAAAAAAAAAAAAAAAATAGAACTTGGCCTAAGCTTTCTTACTATGGAGGAAATAGATTTCAGGGGCTAGGGAAACGGCTCAGTGCTTATGAGCACTTTCTGCTCTTGGAGAGGATTGGAGTTTTTTTCCTAACACCCATGTAATGGCTCAGAACCAGGTGAGGCCCCAGTGACAAGCATCCAGCACTGTCTTTTGGCCTCTGTCAGCACCTCACGTGCACATATTCCCACACAGGCATGCACACATATACATAATTAAAAATAAACAAAGAAGGGCCAGGCATGGTGTCACATGCCTGTAGTCTCAGCAGTTTGGAGGAGAAGGCAATTGGATCTCTGTAAGTTCAACGCCAGGCTGCTCTACATAGTGAGTTCCAGGACACAAGGACTACACAGAGAGAGACCTGTCCAAATAAATAAATAAACAAGTGAATAAAAATCAAACCTTGAATATAGAGAAAAACATTTAAAAAATCTTTTTTAAAAAATCGATCGGTTACTTTATAACAACAACAAAAAATCTGTTTCAGGAAGCTACAGCTATTTTGTTTATGTGGGCTCTGAGTAACAGAGTAATACCTACAAATAATAAACATATGGGAGTGAATATGTAAATCCACAGCTGTGGTACGTTACTATGAAGTATGTCAGTTTTTGGTGACACTGTGACAAACATCGAACACAAACAACTTGAGCAGAAAAACTTAGTTCATGGCTTCGGAGCATGGTCTCTGGGCCTCACTCATCTGCTTGGCTTGAATACCCTGCCAGGAGACCCCGTGGTGGAGGAGGCCCATTACCTCATCGTAGACAGGGGCGAGCGAGCGCGGGCCAGGGAAGAAAGGAAGGGGACCACACACATTCTTCAAAAGCATGTCCCTGTCCCTTCTTCCTCCCATTGTAAAGCTGCTGCTGCCTGGCAGAGCATTGCCATCTGAGGATGACACAGTTGACACCTGGGTTGCTATGACTACCCGAGCCTGTGGAGCATTTCCTATTGAGACCACAACTGGAAGTCACTTCTTACACCTCTCTTTTCTCCCTAGCTTTGCATTACCCATTTTTTCCCCACTCTAGCTCTCAAGGGTTGTTTTTAAGTTAAAAAATATATTTTTTTAGGTCTATTTTATGTGTTTGAGCATTTTGTCTGCAGATATTTGTGTGCACCTCGTGTATGAAATACTCATAGAGGCCAGAAGAGGGCGACACAACACCTGGGATTAGAGTGCTAGATGGCTGCAAGCCACAATATGGGTGCAGGGGGAACCCAACCCAGGTCCTCTGCAGGAAGAGCAAGTGCTCTTAACCCCAGTCCTATCCTACAGAAAGGGGTAAGGGACTCACCCGTTTCATGGTTACTAAATGACAGAGTCAAGATTTTAATGCAGTGGATTGTCTATTTGTTAATCCCTAGAATTATTGGATACATACATATCCAAATCCCACCCCCTTCTTTTTAAGGCTGGGTGTTGGGGTATGTAGACCTGGCTAGCTTGGTGTTTACTGTGTAGCCAAAGCTGTCCTTAGCCTAGCTGTAATCTTTCTGCTTTCTTGTTCTGAGTGTCACGATGACAGGAATGTGTCATTATGCCTATCTCCATCACAAGGCCATGTGCAGGGCATGCCATTTTCCCCTCATAATAAATGTGTGATAAAATACCTGCTTGTATCATGAGCCAGGGGTGCAGTAGTAGTATGTGGAGGCAGACAACGCTGACGTCATGGAGCTTGTATTATTAGCAGGTGGGAAGAAACACCCGCCAACTGTATTTGGCCACGAGGAGGCACATAGCAGCAGAAGGGATCACTTTGGCTACTTATTGCGCTATACCACAAGGCAAAGCAGTCTACTTTGGGGGTTCACAGACTTTAGGAACCGATGTCTTGGTTGGAATCTGAGGCATGGATGGGAATCACTTAACTAGAGACAGGTGGAAAGAGCAGGAAGACGTTCTGGGCATCCCAGACAAAGCTGGGAGAAGAGGAATGCTCCTTGTGTTTTGAGACAGGGTCTCATGTAGCTCAGATTGGCTTCAAACTCCCTGTGTAGCTAAGGATGACCTAGCCTCTTCCAGCCTCCACTTCTCGAGTGCTGGGATCACAGATGCATGCCATCGGTCCTGTCTAGAGGAACTTCTTACCCTGGAAAGGAGCAAAATTCATAATCTGAGGTATGATGTCGATTGAATGCATATGGATTCCTTATTATCACAAAACAAAGTTAAGACAACAGAAACAAAGAAACCAACAATAAAAGCAAAGCTCAGCAGGGCTGGCTTTCCTCACGGGATTTTAGTGAAACAGGAAAAGCGATCCAGTTCTGAATGTGGTGTCTAGCATGCAGGAAACAGGCAGTACATACTAGCTCTTATTTCAAAACTAATCTGCAAGAAGAAAGGCAGCCTATGAAGCCGAAGATGCTAATCGGGGGTCATCTCATGATTTATTTGTCAGGAAAGTAAGCACGGTTCCCAGCATTAATTAAAACAAACGAGTCCAATTACTAGGAACCGGTTAAGCTGAAGCCAGGCTTAACTCCACTGAAAGTCTTCAGGAAGCATCTTAATTATAATCTCCTGTTGCTGATGCCTCGGGCAGCAGGTATGCACAAGCGCTTCATTAGGAGGTCCACTAATTAGGAGGCTGAGCCTGCTAACCTCTAATTGTACAATTTGCAAATATTTTCTACATCACAACCCCTTGTAACTCTGTGAATTATGTCCCATTAAAAATTACTGCTCAGCCTCAGTTTTCTTGCATTTTCCTGTATCTCTTTTTGGTTTGTTGTTGTTGTTTGTGGTTCTCCAGATTGAACCCAAAGGCTCCTGTGCTAAGCAAGTGCTTGGTCATTGAGCTACATCCCCAGACTCTTGCTTTCTTCTTTTCTGAGACAGAGTCTCACTCTGTAGCCCAGGTTGGGCCTGAAGTTTCAGCAGTCCCTCTTCCAGTCTTTGCATTTATATTTTAAAAGAGGAATTGGTAACAAGGCAATAATTTTCCTTAGAAAAACTATCTCAATCCCGCCATCCAAATAATAAGGCACCTCTGGTCTTTGGGCACCATTGCTAGTGGGTGACTGTCAAACTGAAGGACTTTTGTAAATTTCTTTTCTGGTGGGGAGGGAGCTGCAGGGACAGACTGTTTCTCACTGTGTAACTCTGACCTAAATGGAACTTGCAATGTAGACAAGAGTGGCTTTGAACTCAGAGATCTACCTTCCTCTGACTTTCTGGGGCTGGGAATTAAAGACACATGTCACCATTTTCTAACTGGAGCGACAGGAAAGGGATTTCAACGTCCCTAGCCTACTTTCCAAAGATCTGAGGCAGGGGCTTGATCTCTGTGTATCCAAAAGGATGAAGTTCAGGTTGTGTGAGGACATTTAAAAGGTCAGCTAATTGGCAAGACAGTCCAGGTTTACAGGAAATGTCATCCACAATTGACAGCAGAAAAGGCCAGCGGCCCACATGTCTGTGTGGGCATTTACTTCATCAAGGAGTTTATCATCAGACCAAAAACTGCAAAGACTACTGCCAAAGACTACAGGATGAGGAAACAGTTGAGAAGGTGTAGAAAGAGCAATCTTACATATAGATTTCATTTAAAAAATGGTTCATTAAATAAATAAATAATAAATAAATAAATAAAATCAATCAATAATTAAATAAAATCAATCAATAAATAAATAAAAAACAAGGATGGAAATTTCTCTAGTCCAAACAGTATGCAACAATGTATCTTTTATTTATTCTTTTTCTTCTTTTGAGCAGGCCATTTTCTTTGGAAGAATTCAGTTTTGCCCATGGGCAAAATTCCTTTCTCAGGAGGATTCTTTTTGAAAATGCGTTTCTGGTTCATTATTGCTTCAAGTAATTTTTCTATCCGGTTTTAGTATTTTTGAAGTTAAAAAGATCATGCTGATATCTTCATTTAGGAATTTTCCATTCCTGATAAATTCAGTGCTGTGATTTTTTTTTCCACTGGCATTTTCAGTGTTGATTTCAGTATTTGCTACGGAGTGTATTGGTAATGCTGGGTTTACCATAGTGTAGGAAGTGCTCTTGTTCTATCCTGTGTGTGTGCTTCAACCCCAATCATTTTCTGATAGTCTGAAGCAGTATCTAATACCCCACTTTGGCAGGCTCATGATGTATCTAGAGTGGGGTCAATTTACAGAGACCTAGTGAGACTCACTTCTCACACTGACTACATGTCCCGCTGGAGGGTCGTTATTTGCTGACTTTTAGCCAGCACTGTAGACCTTTCCTTTAGGCTTGGGAATGCTTAATACTCAGAGAGCTGGATGTGCAGGCACAAACCCATCACCCTAGCACTTGTGACAATGCACCAGGTAGACTGCCACATTCAAAGCCAGACTGGGCTGCATACCAAGGAGAGAGGCCAGCAGGCAAGATGTTGCCTCAAAAAACAAAGTTCACACTGACACACAAAGTTCACACTGACATAAGGAAGTGTGAAGTGCCATCTATAACCCAGTACACAGTACAATTGCCTGTGACTGAAATAAGTCTTTGAAGAAATAATACTTATTTTCACTGAGGTGTGTGTAATTTTTTGTCTCTTTTCCTTTTTTCTTTTTCTTTCTTTTTTTTTTTGGGGGGGGTTCAAGACAGGGTTTCTCTGTGTAGCCCTGGCTGTCCTGGAACTCACTTTGTAGACCAGGCTGGCCTCGAACTCAGAAATCCGCTTGCCTCTGCCTCCCAAGTGCTGGGATTAAAGGCATGCGCCACCACGCCCGGCTTTCTTTCTTTTTTGAGCCATACTTTTCGTCTGTTGTCCAGGCTGCCTAAGAACTCGAGGCAATCCTCCTGCCTCCACTTTCCAAGTTCTGGGTTGACAGGTGTGCGTCCCCACACCTGGCTCTAACCAGAGGATTCTTACTGAAATTCATAGAAAACCACTACTCGCATCAGTACCCCTTCCTGGTGGCCGTCTCAGGAAACACTAAAAGTAGACTCCTCTAGCATGCTTAGCAGCAGCAGTCTGTCCAAGGGCCAGCAAAATGAAGCGCGGCTGGGTTGTCACCAGCGCAGGGTGCCCAGAGCGCTGGAGCGTGTCCTCCTGCACCTATCCGACCTGAGGCTGGTGGATGATGCAGGGCTCGACCGGTTCCCCTGCTCTCCAGCTCAGCCCCGCCCCTCTCTCCTGGCCCGGCGAATTCAAATCGGCCCCGCCGAAGGGCAGAGCACCGAGAGATCGATCGCTCCCGCCCCTCGAGCCGCCATTTTTGGAAGGTGGGAGGAGAAAGGCGGGTGGGCGCGGTGCCTGCTCTGCGGGATGCTGACTGGACTTGGCGGCTCTCTGCCGCACGTCAGGGGTAGGGCAGCACGGCTGGCCGGCGCCCTTCCTCCGGCTGCTTCTCCGGAATGAGGCCTCGGCGGCCGCGCGGGACGACTCGGTTCCTGCTCAGAGCGTGAGTGCGGCGCGCGCGCCCTCCGCTGTCAGTTGGCGCGCGCCCCCGACGTCCCTCCGCGCGCGTCCCCGCGGCTCCCCCCACCCCCCGGGGCGCGCGCTCGCTCGCTCGCTCGCTCGCTTGCTCGCTCGGCGCAGACTCGCTTGTTTGTTTCTGCAGGAATCCTAGGAGAGGCCGAAGCCGCCGTGATGCCGGGGAAGCTGAAGGTGAAAATTGTGGCCGGTCGCCATTTGCCGGTGATGGACCGTGCCAGTGACCTGACGGATGCCTTCGTGGAGGTTGGTTCCTGGTCCTGCCCCCCAGAGCACGGGGCGCCGAGCCCTGCCCTTCCCGCGGTCCCCGGCTCCATGGAGGGATGCCCGCCCGCCCCCAGCCCGTGAGATGTGGCCATCGGTCCCGGACACGTCCCGCTGCCAAGCTCGCGTGGTCAGGGCGTCGGTCCGACCACCTGCCGGTCCGAGGCGTGGCAGCGGAGACGCTCGCCACGACCTCGTTTGCGGTTAGGAGGTTAAGGGCCATTGCTGCAGCAAGTCCACGCAGCCAGCCCTCTGGGGACACCCACAGCCCCACGGTGCGACTACATCCAACCCGTACCCCAACACCGTCTGAATCATCAGTGCAAGTCACACACAACAGCAGCACTAAAGCTGCCCTTGTGTAGACTGGTAGGGAGGTGAGCTGTTGTTTCAGGGTAATTTATTGCCTCGAGGTAGGAAGTCAATTAAGTGCCATGGGTTTCAATTGCAAAATTGCTTTTTAAGTCTAATGATTAGTTTAAAAGTCATGCAAATTAGCACAGGCCTACTGTCCGGAAGTTAATAACTCACAACCTGAAAGAAGCCAAGGAGAAATGGTAATAAAAGTTGACATAATGAAGCAGACCATTAGAGCAATAATCATTTGGGCTATTAATGCTGAGGGTTCAAAGACATATGACGGTATATTTCTACTCAATATATTCTTAAACGTTCTAGAACCTAATTAACTGCAATTCACTCTATTTTTTTTTAAAAAGATTTATTATTATATCTAAGTACACTGTAGCTGTCTTCAGATGCACCAGAAGAGGGCATCCGATCTCATTACGGATGGTTGTGAGCCACCATGTGGTTGCTGGGATTTGAACTCAGGACCTTCGGAAGAGCAGTCGGTGCTCTTAACCACTGAGCCATCTCTCCAGCCCCACTCTGTTTTTTATTTTATTTATTTTTATGGCATTTGTTGAGTTCAACTTCATCTTTTATTGAAAAAACAAACAAACACCCCCCCCCCAAAAAAAAAAAAAAAAAAAAAACAACAACCAAACCAAAACAGTTTGCTCTTGGGCCAGATGTCAACAGAGATCTGAGGATAACTGAAGTTGTACTGCCTTTCAGGCAGCCTGGAGAGTAATGCACACAGCTGATATTAATAGCTAATATGTATTGAGCTTCGTTATTGAGATATTTGTGTTTTGTACTTCTGAATCCTTAGTCTTTACAGCAAAGCTGCTAGGAGCCATATCCCCATCTTACAGGTTAGGCAGTGGAGTCCTAGGGGCAGAAATAAGGTGCCTACGATGATCTACCTTGTAAATCTCCACAGCTTAGCAGCAGTCTCTTCTATTACAGCATTCCCGCCTCTCTAGACAGGGTGCTGAATGTTATGTTTGAATGATGGTTGTTTGCTAGGCCCTGTGCTATTCTGGTTTAGTTGATGTATGTATGATGATGAACAAGATGAATTTGGTTTCTGATTTTAAGGAACTTTTATTTTGGTGACTAAGACATTTTAAAAGTACAGAACTTACGAAGTATATAATGCAAATTAGGAAAAAATTGTTATGGGTGCCATGAAAGAATACACTAGAAAATGTATCATCACTTTTAGGTTGTGAGGTCAGTGTCAAGCAAACACCTGTTGGATGAGAGGCATTAGCTACTGAGAGCCTATAGCCTGTGTCTGTGTAAAAGGCTGAGGAGGCAGAAGGGAAGCTGGAGGAGACTGGTGTGTGTGTCACAGGAGTGTAGGAGCAGGCAGGTGGATGTCTTTTAGTGAAGGGAAGGGAGAGTAGTCTGAACCACATTTGGGGCAATGATCGAGTGAGGTAGACGGTGAGAAGATTGGTGTGGAATGGGACGTCTCCTGTGGGTAAGAATTTCCCATGGGAAGACAGTTGTGTAGTTCTGAGTTTTGTCATTGCAGATCTTCAGTGCTACTGGCCATCTGCTTTTCTAAAATAAGCTGTTGTAGAAAATATTTAATCTCACTTGGGGCTTTTTATCCCACCATTGATCGTTCAGTTCTCAGATAAGACCTACAACCTTTATATTTATAATAAGCCTTAATCAGCACTTTAAACCATACCTACCCTCTAAGCTGTTATGTCTACTTCCCTGCCAAATAACTCCACGATATGACTTGCTATGTTTCATTTGGGCTGTTTTTAATTAAAACTGGCCAGCCCTCATGGCCATGATTCAAGATTCTTACCCCATGGCATGGAAATATTCTCTCTCCATCTTTTTCTTCCTCACCCTCTCCTTGTAGTCTGTCCTCAGACTCCAAGCCCAGGAGCCAAAACCCCTGCCTGTCTCCTGCCCAGCTATAGGCTGTGAACATCTTATTTAATAAATATTCTTAAATTAAGGAGCAAGGCCACATTGTCTGTGGGGATTCCTTCTTCCCTGTGGGCATCAGGCTTGGAGACCAGTATTTAGCGTTACAGTACACAGCAAAAGACCAACGCTCAGCATCTTGCTGCTCCCTGGAGCAAGCAAAGGCAGTGCTCAGCTCAGTTACCGTGATGGTTGTAGTTTGTTGTTGTTGTTTTAGATAGTCTGTCACTGTGTAGTCCTGTGCCTCAAATTTGAGGCTTTCCTGTTTCTGTCTCTGAAGGGTCGGGATTATAGATGTCTGCCTGTGTGTCTAAGTTACTTTTCTGTTGCTGTGAAGATATACCATGACCAAGGCAACTTATAGCAGAAACTGTTTATTGTGACTTCCATTTTCAGAGGGTGAGTCCATGGTCATCGTGGTAGGGAAGCTGGCAGCAGGTAGGAAGACATGGTAATGGAGCATTTGCTGAGAGCTCCCATCTGATCTGCAAGCACCAGGCAGAGAGAGACTGACTACAGTGATGACACACCCAGTGACATACTCTTCTAACTCCTTCCAAAACAGTTCTAACAGCTGGGACTAAGCATTCAAATATAGAAGCCTATTATGGTCATTCTCTTCCAAACCATCCAATCATGCCTGGCAATAGCTGTGGATTGTGAAAATTATAAGGCTGTTAAAACCTATCACAAGGGCTGGAGAAGTGGCTCAGTGGTTAAGAGCAGTGAATGATCTTCCAGACGACCCTGGGTCAATTCCTGGCACTAATAAGTCCATTCACCATGGTCTGTAAGTCCAGTTCCAGGGAATCGACACCTTCTTTGGTCTCCACAGACACTAGACATTGCATGAGGTATGCAGATATCCATGTGTGTGTGCACACACATGCACACACGCATGCACACACGCACACTCACATATACACCTTATTACAAAACTTTTATCTGTAAAACTGTCTTAGAGTCTAGGTATATTTCCTTTGAGACAGAGTCTTGCTATGTAGCCCAGGCTGGCTTTGAATTCTCCTAATCTCTAAGTGGTGGGATTTACAGACTTGTGTTGCCTCATCAGTCATGTCACTATTGTCTATTCAAAAGCCATGACAAGGTGGGAATCAGTGTTGGGAATTTCGAATTGCAGGCTACCTAGTATTTCTGGATCTTCTTATGTACAGCCTCCAAACATGGCTAGAAACTTCTCAAACTCACGGCTGGTGAGATGGTTCAGTAGGTAAAGATGCTTGTTGCCAGGCAACCTGAGTTCAGTCCCTAGTCTCGTATGGTTGAAGGAGAGGATTGGCTTCCAAAAGTATCCTCTGACCTTCATAGGGGCCAGGCACACACACAGGCATACATATAAAGAAAGAAGTCAGTTAACTAGTGTTTGAAATAGAGAGAGACATTTCTTTTTTTTTTTTAATTTTAAAAGCTTATTTCTATTTTATTATTTTGTATATGCATAGGTGTTTTCTTGTCTGTATGTGTAGGAATCCAATCCAAATCCTCTGCAACAGCATTTAGTGTTCTCTTTTTTTTTTTTTTTTTTTTTTTTTTTTTGAGACAAGGTTTCTCTGTGTAGCCCTGGGTGTCCTGGAACTCACTCTGTAGACCAGGCTGGCCTTGAACTCAGAAATCCTCCTGCCTCTGCCTCCCGAGTGCCTGGTGCATTTAGTGTTCTTTTTTTTTTTTTTAAAAAAAGGATTTATTTATTTATTTTTATTAGGTATTTTCCTCAATTACATTTCCAATGCTATCCAAAAAGTCCCCAATACACTCCCCCCCCCCAGTCCCCCACCCACCCACCCCCACCCCTTGGCCCTGGCATTCCCCTGTACTGGGGCATATAAAGTTGGCAAGTCCAATGGGCCGAGAGAGACATTTCTAACACTCAGTTAGGGGCTGACTCTGTTCTCTAAATTGTTAGTACAGTGGGATATATCCTTGAAAAAACTTGACATTAAGAGGACATTCGGGCTGGGCGTGGTGGCTCACGTCTTTAATCCCAGCACTCGGGAGGCAGAGGCAGGCGGATTTCTGAGTTCGAGGCCAGCCTGGTCTACAAAGTGAGTTCCAGGACAGCCAGGGCTATACAGAGAAACCTTGTCTCGAAAAACAAAAAACAAAAAACAAAAAAAAGAGGACATTCAAAGATGGGGTGTGGCGATGCACATCTTTACTCCCCAGAAGCAGAGCCAGGTGGATGTAGGGAATCCTGTGCCAGCTAGAGTTTCATAGTCAGACTCTTGTCTCAAAAAAAGTTATTTGAGTAGGAGGATAAGGGGAAGGAAACTGTTATGGGTATGCGAAAAATAAGGAAAATATCAAATGTCTTAGTAGGTTGGAGAGGAAGCTTCTACAAAGAGGAAACCCTCAGTCTTTGAAAATAATTTGTCTTATTTGATGTGTACAGTGCTTTGCCTGCATGTATACATGTGCACCACGTGCTCGACTGGTGCCCAAGGGGCTAAGAAGTGAACATGGAGCCCTCTGGACCTGGAACTGAGGGTAGCTGTTTAGCATGGAGCCCTCTGGACCTGGAATTGAGGGTAGCTGTTAGCTGCCGTGTAGGTCCTAGGGAGCAAACTCAGGTCCTCTGCAAGAACTGGGGTTTTTAACCAGAGCCATCTCTCCAGCCCCAACCCTCAAGTGTTCAAGTAGCCCTGAGAGGGAAGAAATGAAGACATGGAAGTGACTGGCTGGGTCAGCATGGAAAGTGTCACTGAGCTTGTTTGTGAAGTTGAAGTCTCACTTAGGGACTTAGAGAGGATTGGGATGCTTGAGTGAGAAAGTGGCCTAAGCTAAGCGGCCAAGGTGCCGGGAGAGAGGAGAGAGTCTGTGGTCCTTGTCACATAGCTTTTAGCAATTAAGGAAATGCGATTCTAGGACATAGAATAGTCTAATAAGAATAATCCTGCAGGAGGGCGGAAATTAGCAGGAAACGGAGGCTAATGAAGGATTACATTAAAGAGATAAGCTCTGTGATGTGGACTGTAAGTAACAGAAGCTGCTGGGAGAGGGGCCTCAGGGAGCCTAGGCCTCCAGCTCCTAATGAGAAACCTACCTCCTTCCCGCCACACCCTCCAGCCTTGCCAGTGACAGTGACAAAGTGCACTGTCATGCCTGGCAGGTTATGAGAACTCGTGATGCTGTCGCTGGAGGATAGTTAAATGGCTACAGGGACATAGAAAAAGTCTTTTTCACAAGAGTAGGACCACCTTGGTGATGGCAAAGCCAGGGATAGAGCATATGTTATTGAAAGGAGGGTTGGTGTTAAAATGTTTAGGAAGTGAATCCCGCTTGGTAAAAGGGTTCAGGTTGTTGAGCAGTCTGGAACTTGGGGCAAGGGTCTTTTTAGCAGCCTTCTCAGCTTGTTCCTTTGTCAGCCCCCTGAGCTATAGTTTGTAGTGGTCTGTGTGCTCCTGTACTCTAGACTGCTGTCCGGCGTGCCTGGAGTTTCCCATCACTTGTCTAATAGAGTGCACTCAGAGGCATTTATGTCTATTCCCAGAGAGGGTTGCCAACTGTCTTTATTATTTAAATCTCATGTACATTGATAACATGAGTTTTAAAAGTTAGTCAGTGCTATATATAAAGACTTATAGAAGTAGTCACTGCCCAGCATAGGGGGATGCTAGAGCAGTGGGCGGGAGTGGATGATTGGGTGGAGGAGTACCCTCATAGAGGCAAAAGAGACAGGGAATGGGATTGGGGGGGGGGGCTGTGAAGGGGGTAGCATTGAAAATGTAAATGAATAAAATGATTAATAAAATATATCAGAACACTAAGAAATTTTAAAATAAAGATTTGATTCCCACTGCTCAAAAAAAATAGTCACTGATAATTGCTCTTGAATTAGGAGAAAAGATTTAAAAAATAGAATACCTTGTTTACATTAAAATGTAAATTAAAATTAAAAAATATTACAACTGGCTTTAAATCATGCTACCACATAAATATAAACCAGGTTACGGATCATATCAGTGTAGTTTATTCATAGTTATTTCATTGTAAAATGCATTTAATTTATAATTAGAAAGATTGTTTGCTTGTGCAGGTATATGTGTGCCATGGTACACACGTGGAGGTCAGGAGGACTTTCTTCTGTCACTGTGGCTCTGAGGAGGAATCTCATGTAGTCAGACTTGTGATTCATTTTCCACACTGCACTTAAGATTTTACAGTGATTCTGTGATCTAACCACATTTGCTTGACTAACAGATCAAGGTCCACGCTGTGTTGCTGAAGGAATTTCTCTTCTATGATGTGAAGACCAGGTTGTAAGGATGGTTACTCTTGTGAAGTGTGCAAGGCCCTTGGCCTAAACACCAGTACAGACAAAACCAAAATGTTCTTTCTGCAGGAATCTCTAGGATGAATAAGACAAGGAGTTTTAATAAATAGATCTTCATATTAGTGTTCATGCTACAAATTGGCTAAACTGTGCTGTCCTTTTCTGTGTATCCACGAGTCTGAGGGAACAAGGAGAGCAAATAAATATTTAATCAGTATTTTTTATCATACCAGGTATTTTCATGGATAATGCATAATCATGAAATGTCCTGATAAACTTGTTTTTAGAGGAAAAAGCAGATTTGAACAAGTTAAGTAACTTGAGTAGAAAATGCTCTACCTCACTGTGGGACTTTCAGTTAAAATCCTGCTGCTCTAAAGGAAGTTGTAAGATGTTCATTTAATGGCTGAGTAATAAAATCTTCTTTGAAGTAAACAAGACTTAAGGAACTGTGGTTTTCACTAGAGGGGGTCACACATAGTGGCCATGTGTGGTCCAATATTTTTCCACTTTGGTCTGTTTATTGAAATGTGGGGATTTTAAATCTTTAAGTTATCTTGAGTTGACAGTTGACAAAGAGAAAAGATAAATTATCAGCACTACCACTTGTCTAGTCCCAAGAAATCCCTTTTCCCCCAAGTGTGGCATTTAGATAAAAGCCAGCAGCCACTCAGGGACGGGGAAATAGCTCTTACCTGCTATAAGGAAGCGTTCTTATCTGTGGCAAAGGGCCCTCTGGTTTGACCGTCAGCCTTTGATTTGGTGTCTATCTTATCAAGGGCTTTGCTGGCTTCTAGATCCCTTCAGGGTCTATTCAGCAAGTCCCCAGGAGGTCTATTCAGCAAGTCCCCAGGTTACAGAGTCCCCTTCTTCCAGGTGCTTGATCCCTTAACGCTCTGGCAATGTTTTCTGCACTGCCTCTCTCTGCTTCCCTAGAGACAGACACACAGCCTTGACGGTTGGAATAAACTTTGCCCTTTCCGCCCGGAGTGACTATTTTGGTTTCTTTACTGTGCCCATGTCATTCACTACTGTTGTGGAAAAAAGAGGGCTGTGAGCATAACTTAAAATTAATACACTGTGAGCTCTCTTTGCCCTGAGTCAGAACCCTTCAATATATTTGGCTTTTGAGTAGTTTTGTAATTCTAATAAACATTTTACCTCAAATATATGTAAAATTTTAGGTAAATTAAACAACAATGTATGTAAAATACTTAGAAGAACTTCTGTTCCTTGATTTCTAAGGTGTCCTGATTGGACCAGGCCTTTGTACCCTGTGGTGAGCAGAAAACTGAAGGTGCCCTTGAAGCTGAGTGGCAGCTGCACCTGCAGTCCTAGCCACAAAGAAAAGCCATGGGCTGTATTCTTTTTTAATATTTAAGTTTTAATTTATTAATTCTTTTAAAATGTAGGAGTACACCTACATGGCAGAAGAGGACATCCCATTTCTTTATAGATGGCCATAGGGCTGGGAATGGAACTCGGGACCTCTGGAAGAGCAGTCAGTGCTCTTAACTGATGAACCATCTCTCCAGCCTGACTTTTATACACATGGTTTTAAAATGCTTCCATTAGTTAGAAAACACTTGAATGCTTTTAACCAGTATTAAAGATTGTCAGATGAACTATTTATGCTGTTAAAATGTATTTTGTTACTTAAGTTAAATAGAAGTTGCCTCTTCATAGCTGTAAATAAGAATTAAGAAGTCTTTGAGCTTGGGTGTGTTAATGCTCTTTTAAGCTTTTCTTAGAAGTGCGTTGAAGTGCCAGGATACTAGTGGTTATAGAAAATGCCAACTTTTAAAATTCATGTTTGTTTGCTAGGCTTTTTCTTTCTTGAAATATGCTAATTTCATTTGATAGCTTGTTGCATCAACACCTGTAACCACCTTGGTTGAAGAAATTTCAGGTTTATATTTGGTATTATATAAGATTGTAGATTCAAGATGTTTCTTTTAATGAAATTTATTAGTTAGTAATATGTTTGGTTTTATTTAGAATTAATTTCTTTTTTTTGGTTTTTTGAGACAGGGTTTCTCTGCGTAGCCCTGGCTGTCCTGGAACTCACTCTGTAGACCAGGCTGGCCTCGAACTCAGAAATCCGCCTGCCTCTGCCTCCCAAGTGCTGGGATTAAAGGCGTGCACCACTACTGCCCGGCTAGAATTACTTTCTTTTCTTGAAAGTTGCTGACTCTTCACTTAAAGTAGCCTTGCCATTTTGTGTAAAGCAGCCTTGACTTTGTGTTCTGTACTGTTGGTAAAGGTGGCAGACCTAGGTGAAAATCATGACCACTGTGTTGATAGAATTTTTTTTTTTTTTGGGTGAACCTGGAATTTACTCTGTAGGGCAGGCTGGCTTCAAACTCTTGGCAACCCTCCTGCCTCAGCCTTCTAAGTACTGGAATCATAGGCCCATGCTACCTCTCCGACCTGACTAATTGTGACAGATTGGGACATGAGTTCTTTATTTGGCAAATGCCTTTCTCAGTGTCCTATTTATCATGATTGCTTAGATGAGCAGCCTATGCCGTCTTTACCTTCTGATTTTGTTGTAGCTGTTCTCCTTCAAGCGGACATACCGACTCCTCCCTCAGTGCTGATGTAATGATGCATGCTCTCTGTTCCCTATGGAGTTGCTCAGGTAGACCAGTAGGTCATCCCTGTGCCTCGTATCCTACTTGCTTACCTGGGCAGATCAACCCTTCTTCCTTCTTTTAGGATATTTGTCTTTTCCCCTTATTTTATTAATCCTCACTTTGCTTAGCTGCCATTAGCATTTATTAGCCCAGTACCTATCCTTCCACCTCACCCCCCCTTTTTAGGTAATCTCTTGCTATGCAGACCAGACTGGCTTCAAATTTAGAGATCTGACTTCTCTTCTGAGTGCTAGAATTAAAGGCGTGAGCCACCGCTCCCAGCCTAGCATTTTTAACTATTTTTGATATATTTGAATAGTTTCTTCTATTTTTTTTTTTTTCAGGTAAAATTTGGTAATACAACCTTTAAGACAGATGTGTATCTCAAGTCACTGAATCCTCAGTGGAACTCGGAGTGGTTTAAATTTGAGGTAAGCTGTTGGTTTGGGGGTGACCCCTTTTCCTGAGAAGGATAAGGAGCTAGTTTGTATGCCTGGGAGCCATTTCCTCCTCTGGTCGTGTGGGCGGATTGGTTTTGAAGCATTACATCATAGTTAAAATCTATGCTGATGCTGATGAAAAATGGTGTCCTCATAGACATTAGGTTCCCGTTTTCTTTGGGCTCTAGCATATACCAGACCTGAAGCACAATGCACAGACTTGGAAACAAACACAGTGTTGTCTTTTTAAACTACTTTGTGGCTATAGTGGAGCTGAAGTTGACCCTGAACTCTTGGTCCTCCTGTTCCTGCTTTGCAAGTGCTGGGTTATAGGCATCTGATCCCAGGCCTGCTTCCCACCACTTGTGCATTTTCAATTCCATGCAGGCCTTGAGTTAAGACCCTTCTGCCTCAGCCTCCCTTGCCGCTCGTTCATTCTTGCAGTTTCATTTCAGGTACACCTCTGTAGCATTAGGTACATTTACAGTGTTTTGCAAACATTACTACTATTTCCAAAACTTTATTACCCTAAACAGAAACTATTCGTTGAGCCATAATTTCCATCCCCTTCTTTGTATTGACCGTGGTAGCTTTTGATCTTTGTTTCTCTGAATTTACATAGGCTGTAACTCACCATGCATCCGAGGATGGCCTTGAACTTCTGTTCGGAGATGATAGACTTCTTGTCTTTAAATTTTACTCATCCATCCATTCATTCATTCATTCATTCATTTTTTTATGTATATGGGTGTTTTGCCTGCCTGTGTGTATGAGCACCATGTATGTGCATGGTGGCTTGAGAGCTAAGTCTGTGTCCTCTGGAAAGGCAGCCAGTGCTCTTAATCACTGAGCCTCTCTCCAGCCCCTGGACTTTATTTTTAAATTTAATTATTTATCTTTTTGTTGTTGAATTATAGAAATTATTTATGTGTGTATATATATTTACATATATGTTCATATTTTGCTAGGGATTGAGCTTAGGTCTTTATATGTATTTTTAATATTTATTCTTATCATATACCACTTGTAGATACTTTATGATCCTCAGTAGGTTTTACTTTCTTTATTTTATTTTATTTATTTTTTTGTCAAGACTGGATTTCTTTGTATAGCCCTGGCTGTCCTGAAATTCACTCTCTAGATCAGACTGCCATTGAACTTGAAGATCTGCCCTTCTGAGTACTGGGACTAAAGCCATGTGCCATCACTGACTGGTTTCTTTCTTTCTTTCTTTCTTTCTTTCTTTCTTTCTTTCTTTCTTTCTTTCTTAAAAGATTTGTTTATTTATTTATTTTATATGAGTACACTGTTGCTGTCTTCAGACACACTGGAAGAGTGCATCAGATCCTATTACAGATGGTTGTGAGTCACCATGTGGTTGCTGAGATTTGAACTTAGAACCTCTGGAAAAGAAGTCAGCAGTCAGGGCTCTTAACCGCTGAGCCAGGGTTTCTCTGTGTAGCCCTGGCTGTCCTGGAACTCACTCTGTAGACCAGGCTGGCCTCAAACTCAGAAATCCACCTGCCTCTGCCTCCCAAGTGCTGGGATTAAAGGCGTGCGCCACCACGCCTGGCAGATTTTTTTTTTTTTAATGAATTTTGGTATATACAGATTTATGTTGTTGTTTATGCTTTTGGTATTACAAATCCCCTTCCTGTGTTTTCTTCTGAGAATATCATGGTTTAGCTCTAATCTATAGGTCATTGATTAATTTTGAATCAGATTCTTTAATGCTATGATATAAGAGGCTGGCTAATTTCTTTCTTGTGCATGTAGTAACTTAGGTGTTTACTTTTCATTTGTTAAGAGACTTATTTCTCCATTGATGAGAGCTAAGACTCTCTTTTTAGTTTACAAGTCAACCAGGTGCTAGAGAGATGGCTCAGTGGTTAGGATAACTGGCTGATTTTTCAGAGAAGCATTCGGTATCTGACTTTCATGTGGGCAGCAGCTCACAACTGCTTAGAGAATTTCTGAGGATCCAGTGTAATTTTCTGGCCTCTATGGGTACATGTATTCATATATGCATGTGTATATAAACACATATACAACACAAACACACATATACCATACAAACACACATTTCACACACAAGACATCTCACATACACACAAACACACACACATGAACACACATATACACACATGCCCATGCCTACACCCACATGTCACATCCTCACAAAATCTTTTAAAAGTGAAAAGAAGAGGCTGTATGTGAGATATGCACCAGGACTAGGGATTGGTTCTCATTAGCTGTGGTTGCTGTGGATTATTGTGAGTAGATGTGAGTCTCTGGTGGTGTCTGGCTGATAGAGGGTTAAGGGTGAGTGAAGGTGGGGCAGGAGTTAAGGCTCTGGTAGAGAAGAGTCTGGCTCAGTGTCAGGTTCCGAGATGGAAGGAGAAGGTAGACAGGGTTGAGAGGAGTTGAGAGGGGTTGATCTTCTCCAAGGCTCAGAGGAGGCGCTTCTTACTCTCTTATCCATGTCTGCTGTCTGCCTTCTTTCTCCATCTGCACTTTGTCTCCTGTCCAGTGGGGATGCTTTTGAGGCAGCATGGGTGTTGCATGGCTGTGTGGAGTACTCTCTATCTTAAGCCATTCTCTCTTTTATGCCTTTGGTGAGTTCTTCTAGCTTGCTGTAAAAACGTTAGTTTCTTCTTGTGCCTAGCTCTCTCCTGGTAGTGTCTGCCTTTTTTCTTTGTGTACCTGTTTACATTTAAATGGATTGTCTCAGTCTCTGACATGTCCAGCTCTGCTATTGTAAGATTTGGGGACAGGTTGGTGAAGCTCTTACTTACACACGGTTTTGTCGTGGTCCTTACGTAGTGCAGAGAATGACCCCCTGTCTTCCTCATCTGAGCCTGCCTTTGCAGTCAGGGTGTAGACTGGGTAAAGGGTGGGTGGCGCCTTTGTCCCTGAAGGAAAGAGAATGAAGGGCAGCAGACGGTTGGCTGGTCTGAAAGGCACTGTGGTTTTGCTGAGAGCCTTCCGAGCAGCCACAGAAGGAAGGAAATCCCACTGCTTTGCTCCTGGTCAGTGGCAGGATTATGATCTCTCCTTTGGTGCCTGAGAATGTATTTGCAAGAGTCAGGATGCTGTGAAATGCCAAGGTCTGATTGGAGAAAATGGAAGTCCTATTCCTGGTACTTGCTAATTTACCCATGTCTGCACTCATGCTACATATTTTGAGCTTCATTTTCCTCAGTGTGTATCTTTTCAGAGGCACATCGGGGTAGCTGTAATTCTGTTTTCATACAGGAAAGTCTTGTGTGGCAGTAGCGAAGCTGGGTGTTACTCTTAAATCAGTTAGGCATTAGATTGGTTTGAATGTTGGCATTTTGAGACACTTGTGTTCTTCAGGTAATATACAGGCATGAGTGGTATAGGCATGCTGTCTTAGTCACTGTGTTGTTGCTGTGAAAAGATACCCTGACTAAGGCAACACTTAAAGCATTTAATTCAGGGTTAACTTACAGTTTCAGAGGTTTAGTCTATTATCATCATGATAGGAGCAGATATGGTGCTGGGACTACATCTCTTTCCACAAGCAGAGAGAGATGAACCACACCTGGCATGGGCTTGAAACCTTAAAGCCCAACCCCAGTGACATACTCCCTTCAGCAAGCTTATATTTCCTAACTTTGGTGATCAATACAAACAGTACCACTCCCTAGTGATTAAGTATTCAAATATATGGGACACTGGGGGCCATTCTTATTCAAAATACCACCTTCTACTCCTGAGCCCCCATAGGCTTGTAGCCATATCAATGCAAAAATGTATTCAGTCCAGTCTCAAAAGTTACAGCCTTAACACTCTTTAAACATGCAGAGTTCAGAGTTCGAAGTCTCTTTTGGAACTCATGGCAGTCTATTAACTGTTACCTGGTAAAATCAAAAGGCATATCATATACTCTAACTTACAATGCACAGATTATGCATCGTCATTCCAAGAGTGTGGAAAGGGCACACTGTGAGCAAATACTGGACTAACGCAGTACCAAAACCAGCTGGGCACACTCCAAACTCTACATCTCCATGTGATCTCAGCTCGCAGCTTTGTTGACTGCTGGGTCCACACCTCGTCTATAGCTCTCCTAGGCAGGTATCCCACAACTCTTGTTGTTGAATATTTTTAATCCTAATTCAGGGTTTTTACCCCGTCTTTGACCATTCAGTTCCCAGATAAAAGACACACACAACCTGTATATTTACAATAAGCTTTAATCACAAGAGCTGGGCAGCTAGTTATACTCTGTGCTACTGTGTCTCTTTCCCAGCCAGTAATCCTTTTATATAACCTGCCGTGTTTCATCTGGGCTGCTCTTAACTCCACTCAGCAAGCCCACATGGCTAGCACTTGAAGATTCTTACCCCATGGCAGCTTCTTTCTTCTTTCTTCTTCACCTTCTTCCCTCTTCTTGTGGTCTCCTCAGACCTCAAGTCTGGGAACCTAAGGACCTTAACCACCCCCACCTCCCAGCCCCCATCTCCCTTCTGCCCAGCTATAGGCTGTAGGCATCATCATTCACCAATCAGGAATAGCTTGGGGGACAAGTTTATATAGCATTACTTGTGTATGTTCAGACTTTCTTGTCCATGGAGGCAAGCAGGCCTTGGGGGCCAATATTTAGCATTACAATAAAAACAAAGACCAAACCTTAACAGACTTTGGCACCTCTAACATCTTAGGGGTCTTTACCATAATCTAGGCTTCACCTATGCAACTTCATGTTCTGGCCTCTCTAGGCCTTCATGGGAGGACACCCCATATATACCTGGCCTTAGCACCTCTTGTTTCCCTGACTTTAAAACCTGAATCACATGGTCAAAGCTACCAAGTTCTGCTTGCTAGGGCTAGAACACGGTTCCCTCCTTCAAATGCATCCTCGTCAGCTTACCTTCACTCCTTAAGCTTGTCTGAATTACTTTTCACACATTGGAAGCTGAGTTGAGGTCACCACTCATTACTCCATTTAGCATCAGTCTTCCTTTCACTCCTCCCAACCCCTAAAAGAGTTTCTCTGTGTAGTCTTGGCAGTCCTGGAATTTACTCTGTAGACTAGACTGGCTTAGTCTAGATCTGCCTGCCTCTGCCTCCTGGTGTAGAGATTAAAGACATGCACTACCACTGTCTGGCTTTGTTTAAACTTTTTATTTCTCTGTGCAGTGAATTTGGCACCATTACACGTCCTGGTGCTCCTTTCCTCCTCAAGCCATAACTTTTTTCCTTGTTTAGCTTGCTCCTTTTATTATAGATATGTATAAGAATGATCTCTAAGAACCACAGGACAGAGTCAGTACTAGACTGTCTTGAAATCTCTTCTGCCAATGCTATTGATCCTCAATTTAGCCCCGACAGATTTTTTCCAACAAGGGCAGAAAGCAGCCACATTCTTTGCCAAAATATCGCAAGAGTGGTCTCTAGATTACTTACTAATATTTTTCTCTGAAACCTCTTGAGCTAGGCCATCATAATTTACATTGCTCTCAGAACCTCTGTCTTCCTTGCTCATACTAGCATGGCCCATTCCACTTAAAGTGTTCAGCTGCTTTCCTAATCCAAAGCCTCAAAGTCTACATTCTTCCAATAAGCAGCATGGTCAGGCCCATCACAGCAATACCCTTCCCCTGGTACCAACTTCTGTCTTAGTCACTGTTCTATTTCTGTGAAGGGACACTATGACCAAGGCAAAACTTATTAAAAAGAAGCATTTAACTGGGGGCTTGCTTACAGTTTCAGAGTCTTAGTCCATTATTATCATAGCAGCCATGATTCTGGAAAAGTAGTGGAGAGCTACATCCAGATCCACAAGCAGAGAGAGGGGTAGGGGAGGGGCAGGCTCAGCCAGACTGCACCTGGCATGGACTTTTGAAATCTCAGAACCCAACCCCCCCCACTACCACCCCCTCCCCATGATACACTCCCACTTCCTCTAAAATGGCCACACCTCTTAATCCTTTTCAATAGTGCCTTCCCCTGATGACTAAGCATTCAAATATATGGGAGCCATCCTTATTCAAAGCTTGATCTTAGCCAAAAGGCCGGAGAAGCAGTGCCATCCTTATTCAAACACCACATATACTAAGGAAACAAAACTGCAAGTTGAAAAGCTGCTAAGCTGGGCAGTTCTAGCACATGCCTTTAATCCCAGTGCTTGGGAGGCAGAGACAAGAGGATCTCTGTGAGTTCGAGGCCAGCCTGATCTGCAGACAAGTTCTAGCGCAGCCAGAACTACAATGAAACCCTGTTTCAAATAATAGAATAAAACAAGCTGCTACTATATTTGTGGCTCAGCTCACAGCCAATAAAGGATCCACTTGTGACATTGGCATGGCAGACAGTAGCTACCATTCCTAATGATCTCCTTGTGGGATGTGCCCATGTGTCTCCAAAGAACCACTTCTGAGTAGCTTCGCTGGTCTGAGCTTTCTACAAAGGGACTCCGTCGTAGAAGCTGCTCTTCCTTCTCTCCAAGGTTCCCGTGGGATGGGTCCCTTTAAGAGGTCCCCTCGTTACCAAGCTCTGGTACTAGTTGCACTTATAACTTACTACTTGCAAGAGAGCCTGGGAGGTGTAATCTTTTTAATGGGGCATATTGTTATGCAGTTGATAATATCTAAACGTTTAAACTATTTCTCAGAAGCTAAGCATGTTGGCACGTCTTTAATCCTACCACAGGGGAAGCTGAGCTAGAGCCCATCTTGGTCTACCTATTGAGTACCAGGACGGCCTAGGCTTCACAGAAAGACCCTATCCGCCCCTTCCCCAGTTTCTTTTACACATGGGCACAGGTGCGCGTACTCTCTCTCTCTCTCTCTCTCTCTCTCTCTCACAGCTGCACACACTCACACACACAGCTGCACATACACACACACACAGCTGCACACACACACACACAGCTGCACACACACACAGCTGCACACACACACACACACACACAGCTGCACACACTCACACACAGCTGCACACACACACACACACAGCTGCACACACTCACCACAGCTGCACACTCACACACAGCTGCACACACACACACAGCTGCACACACACACACACACACACACACAGCTGCACACACACACACACAGCTGCACACACTCACACACACACACATTTCTGAGGAAGTTCTTCTTGCCATTCTGGAATTGCATCCTTGTGCTTGCTGTGTGCTACACGTGCTCTGCCACTGACTTTTGTGCTTGGCCCAGTTACCACGCTTGTGTTTGCTAATCTTCCCTCTGCCCTTAAAGACCATCCCTAACCCCTCATGGTTTGGTAGTGCATAGCTTTGTGATGCTTCAGGTTTCAAAGGGTGAAGATTTAACTTGAGGTGTGCTTTTAGGTGGATGATGAAGATTTACAGGATGAACCTCTGCAGATCACAGTTCTTGACCACGATACTTACAGTGCAAACGATGCTATCGGCAAGGTGTACATTGACATCGACCCTTTACTGTATAGTGAAGCTGCCACAGTCATCTCAGGGTGGTTCCCAATTTATGACACCATACATGGTAAGAAGCGATGCTGGAAGGAAATGAAGTGCAGCTTGGTCTTCGCTGTTTACCTGAAGGACATTTGTCCTGCACTGTTCTTTTTAACATCATATTTCTAAAACACATCTTGAAAAATAGACAAGTAACCAAATGTTGCTGAGAGAATCACCATCTCTCTGAGCAGTTAAACTGCCTGCTGACTCCCATGTGGCAGACAAAGGCGATGTGTCATTTAAAAGCTGTCTCGAGGTGGGGTGGCTCTGTTGGAGCATTTCCTAGCCAGCATTATACTCTGGGATGGTTTCTAGCACTGACGAAAGGAAGAAAAGAAAAAGTAAAGGCAGAATAACGATGTATTGGTAGGCTATATTTTTAAAATTTGTTTTCTAATTTTGTTATTTAAAGCTAGATCCTTATCCAGAGATGATGGAATGTGCTTTTAGTCCCAATATTTGGGAGGCTAAGTAGAAAGACTGTGAGTTGGAGGCTAGCCTGTAGTCTAGGAACACGTGAATCCCTGCACTGCTGTTGTGGGTTTTGTGAGTTGAGAGCTATTTTCTTAATAGTGTTCATGTTATTCATGGTTCTATTCAGTTCCTCACGAGTTTAGAGGAGTTACAACATGTAGAGCAGAAGTGAGACAGAGATTTACAAAAATTGTTTTAGAAAATAGCTATTTTTATAAAAAGTTCAAGCTCATTTTTTATGAGTAAAGAAAGCAATGATTAAATTTTTTAAAATTGGCAACCTTAATTTTATTATGATACATATTGGTAAAATTTATAAAAATCTATAAAAATTCCTTGAAATTCTCAGTAATCTTTTGAATGTAAAGGGGTTCTATGACCAAAAAACTCTGATACTTGCTAATCTAAGTGGAAAACGTGTGAATTCTGATCCCTAGCAGCCGTGTGTGAACATGGCATCTTCTGTGATACCAGAGCTGGAGAGGTGGACACAGGAAACGCCTGGAATTTATTAGCCAGTCAGTGATGCTAAGGAACTAGTCATGGACCCAGATGAAGCAGTGAACAGCTATGTGCATGAAATAGTTTCCCAACATTTAACATTAAAGGTTGATTATAATTGGCTTAGTAGGGGCTCTGTGTTTGAAATCTCTCTTCTTCTTTTAGTAAATCTAGAGGCTTTCCTTAGAAATTGTTAAGAAAGCAGGGTGGGGTGGTGCACGCCTTTAAACCCAGCACTCTGGAGGCAGAGGCAGGTGGATTTCTGAGTTCGAGGCCAGCCTGGTCTACAAAGTGAGTTCCAGGACAGCCAGAGCTACACAGAGAAACCCTGTCTCGAAAACCAAAAAAAAAAAAACATTGTTAAGAAATGAAGACAGTTGAGACAGTCGAGTAAAGGCAGTCAGTGAATGTTCAGCAGCAGGGCTGGGCTGTTTGTTTTTATTGCAGTGTGTTCTGAAAGTCCATGGATAAACCTCTCATGTGAAATCAGAGTCCACGTGGCGGGCAAGCAGTGTATCCTTGGTGACACTGAGAGCTGACTTTTATTCTTGCCCTTCCTTTTGTTAGTTACCAGTGCTATGTAAGTTCGTAAACCTTATTTACATACTGATTTCTTCTTTAAAATGAGGACGGTGCTACTGTAGGAATTAGCTCACTGGGTCATGTCCTGGGGCTCACCAAGTCCTTCCACCACTGCAGTCCCTTAAAGTGGGACTTCGTGCCTCAGGTAGTCGTGGCTCTCATAGATGAGCCAGTAGGTAATTGTGGACACAGTGCTTCTCTCGGCTGCCTCACACTCAACCTTAGTTAGTGTACCGAGGGACCTACTGGGAGTGAGACTACCCAGGAACACAGCGAACCGTGCATTTATGACTGGACGTTACCTGAGGAGCAGTAGTTGTATCTGTTTGTGTCACGATTTCATTGTACATTTTCTCAACTTAGAAACTTGATTTTCTTTTGAATCTGAAGGTATCCGTGGAGAAATCAATGTTGTGGTTAAAGTAGACCTCTTCAATGATTCAAACAGGTTCAGACAGTCTTCATGTGGAGTTAAATTCTTTTGCAGTAAGTAAATACATTGCCTTGTTTAACAGAAAAAATTAGTCATTTTTAAATATGGAAAACTAATAGAAGGATTAGTTGAAAAAGTTTGGTTTTGATATAAGAGAAAAAATGTTAAATTTCTGTAGCTATGACTGTTTATTTTGTCTAGTTTTTACAGGTTCTTAGAAATTTTTGTTAGGAACCCCCTGAGGCATTTTGCTGTCGTATAGAATGCTGAGTGAGGGACAGCACTGTGGACCAGTGCACCTACACCCGTGAGACCCCAGACAGTAGTGTGTGTAGCTCTGCTCTGTTAGTGGGTGGAGCTTTCCCAAGCAGTCATCATCAGCGTGCGAATACATTTCCCGAGAGCCTGGGATGAATTTCAGTGATTCTCAAGTGCATCTGTGTACTGTCTACACTACTGAGTACTGTAACTACTCTACTAGTTGGCTGTCTGGCTAGGGATGCTTCGAGGAACAGCAGGTCTGAGGGACTCGTCAGCATGTTCACGGAGGGACTGCAGGGTGAGATGGAAAGACACTCTGCCTTTGTGTTTGCATTGGCTAGCAAATGTTCATTTTGTTTCCATAGACTTAAATTTATTTTTTACTGTTTTTCTCTTTTTTACTACGGGCATTTTAAAATGAAGAGCCTCCAACCCAAGTGAGGCACTTCCTGATATTTCTTTTCTTTTTTTTTTTTTTTTTCTTTTTCCAATTTTTTATTAGGTATTTTCTTCATTTACATTTCAAATGCTATCCTGAAAATGCCCTATACTTCTCTCCTCCGCCCCCTGCTCCCCTACCTACCCACTCCTACTTCTTGGCCCTGGCGTTCCCTTGTACTGGGGCATATAAAGTTTGCAAGACCAGGGGGCCTCTCTTCCCAATGATGGCTGACTAGGCCATGTTCTGCTACATATGCAGCTAGAGACATGAGTTCTGGGGGTTAAATTTATTTTTAACTTGTATAGATTCATGTGATACTGTGATATTTTGATTTTCTATTTAATGTCTAGCTATTCTCTGAATCATGAAAGTACAGTTTACATTTGTTATTCTTATGTGAGAAAAGTGAGAGGTCTGATGACAGGAAATTATTTTTAGGATAAAACAGATCTAACAGGTTCTCTGAGAACTCATAATTGCATTGAGGTTTTGTAGTAGATATTTTTTGCATTAAAAAAATTAAAAAATAAAAGCTGGATGGATACTTTTTCTTCATTTGTTTATATGTATATGTTTTAAAGATTTAAGTTTGGCTTTGTGATTTATTAATGGATAATAACTAATTTATTTTAACAGCAACATCTATTCCAAAGTGCTACAGAGCTGTGGTAATCCATGGATTTGTAGAAGAACTTGTGGTCAATGAGGATCCCGAGTATCAGTGGATTGATCGCATCCGCACACCAAGGGCATCGAATGAAGCCAGGCAGAGACTCATCTCCTTAATGTCAGGTATTCCAGTAAGGCACCTGTACTGCTGATTGATTCAGTCTTAAACTCTTCACTTTCCTTTCACATGGTCCTTGGCATTTGCAACAAAGCTTGCGAATTTTAAGTGTTGATTCCTTACCCCAGCACTCTCCCATTAAGCTGTTGAACACTTTTAACACGTAGAGATCTAAATCAGATGTGTGTGTCTGTGTGTGTGAACAGGTGAGCACATAGGTGTGTGTGTTGTTGTGGAGGCCAGAGAACAACCTCAGGTGTTCCTCAATCACTGTCTGTTAAAAGAAAAACAAAAAAGGAAAATCCCTTTTTTTTTCCCTTTTTAAAACATGGTTTTGCTCTGGTCTGGAACTCACCAGAGTAGTTTGACCGGCTAGTTGATCTCCAGGAATCCATTCCTCAGTGTTCTGATTACAAATGTGAGCCACTTGTGAAAAAAACCAAAACCGGGCTGGTGAGATGGCTCAGTGGGTAAGAGCACCCGACTGCTCTTCCGAAGGTCCGGAGTTCAAATCCCAGCAACCACATGGTGGCTCACAACCATCTGTAACAAGATATGACGCCCTCTTCTGGAGTGTCTGAGGACAGCTACAGTGTACTTACATATAATAAATAAATAAATCTTAAAAAAAAACAAAAAACAAAAAAAAAACAAAACAAAACCAAAACCGTCGTTTCTGGTAATTGAGCACGTGTCAGGTCTTCATTGTACTGTAGACACTTTTCTGACTGAGCTGTTCGCCTGGCCCCTTGAAATGTCTCTTAACTGGATAGCAAAAGCACATTGTGTTCTAGGTGGTCTAATGTAAGGGGTGAATTGTGTAGATTGGAAGGAGCTCAGAGCAGCAGTTGTAGTTTCCCCCTTCGCATCGTTTGGAATCGCAGCTTAGGCAAGCCGTGTATCTTTGCTCACATGTTCCCTGTGCAGAGCCCTTTCTTGAGAACTGACTATGTAGCCTTCTGACCTTCTCTGCCACTTGCCTGACTAGCAGTAGATATGTGCCAGAAGATGTGGAACTTGCTCTGTTTGTGCGAGTGTATATGTGCACCTGTGGTATGTGTGGGCCAGAGCTTAACATCTGTTCCTTTGTTTTCTTGATCACCTTCCACTTCATGTTTTAGAGGCAGAGTCTCTCACTGAACCTGGAGCTCATCAATTGGCCAGAGGACTCTGCTGCTGGGAGTTTGTATACACACACACACACACACACACACACACACACACACACACACTGAAATCAGGTCCTCATGCTTGCACAGCAGAACTTGGGTCATTGAATTGTCTCTCCATTCCCTGAATGTGGAGCATGTCTTCCTTGTTCATCCAGCTGTCTAACACCTTTGACGTGAAGAGTGCTGGCATACAGTGCAGAACTCACACTGTTTCTCACTGAGGCGCATGGATGGCTGGATGAGTGAGCGTTTACTCACCATGCTTCAGCTTGTAGCCAGTATCATCTTACCTCCCCAGCGAGGAGCCTCATCAAATCCCGAGAAGCTGTGATTTTTAAACTCTTGTTTTTATATTGCTATTATATCCTTCCTTTTCTGTATCTAATACAGAGGTATGAAGTTACTAATGAGTCCCCTTCTTTCTGTAGGTGAATTACAGAGAAAGATTGGCTTGAAAGTCCTCGAGATGAGAGGAAATGCAGTTGTTGGGTACTTGCAGTGCTTTGATCTGGAGGGCGAGTCTGGGTTAGTGGTCCGAGCCATAGGAACGGCATGCACTCTGGATAAACTGAGTAGCCCAGCAGCATTCCTTCCTGCATGCAGCTCCCCATCCAGAGAACTGAAGGAGTAAGTATGAGTCCATGAGCGGCAGTGAGCAGCTTCCCAGGAGCTTTCTGTCTTTTACCTCAAGCTCCGTTTGCTCTCACCTTCTGGTAGCAGTGTTCAACATACAGTTTTACTTGTGTGATCTTTCTTAAATATTTCAGGTCTTTAGACGTCATCTATCTAAAGCATAAAAATGAATATTTATGTCCGGTGTGGAACTTGCCTTCCTCTCTAGGAGACACCTAACTGTCACTATATTTACTCTTGGCGATGTGTAAAGAGGACTGCAGGTTGCCCTGTATACGGTTCTCAGGCTCCAGGGTCTGCCACGTGCAGGCAGTTCATAAAAATAAAACCTTGATCCAGAATTCTTGGCTCTAAACTATCTTTAGCTTTACAAGAGCTGGGACGGAGGTGCTCAGCACTGTGCACATTTAAACAAACTTTTCTCTGAAAGACTAGGTAGTAAATTTTAGACACTGGCGTTTAGTCTCTGTCTCTGTCTCTGTCTCTGTCTCTGTCTCTCTCTCTCTCTCTCTCTCACACACACACACACACACACCCTAAACAAAACAAAACAAAATCCAGAAAGCCCCTTCCCACCTAGTACCAGACCAAAAAAACCCCCAAACAAACCCCAAAACCAAAACAACAACAACAAGTGTAAGAAATACCTTCAAAAGAGTTCCCAGTCCATGACCTAAGGACATTTAGAATTATAGATTGTGTGAAGGCTGTGTGCTCAGTACAACTAGTCGAGGTTACTATGGCTGTGAAACACCATGACCAAAGGAACTCGGGGCAGAAAGGGTGATTTGACTTACACTTCTGCATCACTGTTCATCATTGAAGGAAGTCAGGACAGGAACTCTAGCAGAGTAGGAACCTCAGGGCAGGAGCTGATGCAGAGGCCATGGAGGGGTGCTGCCTCCTGGCCTGCTCCTCATGGCCTGCTCATCGTGCTTTCTTATAGAACCCAGTCTTATCAGCCCAGGGATGGATGGCACCACCCAAAATGGCTTTTCCATCCTCACTGATTAATAAAAAGTCCTATAGGCTTGCCTACAGCCAGATCTTATGGAGGAGGCATTTTTCTGAATAGCATGTGTCAAGTTGACATAAAAGTAGCCAGTATACCTAGTTAGGCTTGTCTCTGTGATGGACCTGGCCTGTGGTTTCCACTTGTTTCAAAGGAAGGTTCAGAGTGTGGTTGGTAGGGGACAGCTTGTCCATGCCTAATCAGAAAATACTAAGTCTGGATTACTCTAAAACTGGAAAAACAGTACCAGGTCTCAAGAGCCTTGGGCTTCAGAGCATTTAGATGTTGGGGTTGTTAGGTTAGAAGTGCTCAGCTAGTGAAGTCTACTGAAATCCTCTGAAGTCTGAGGTGGGAGATGCCCCTGTTCTCAAGGATTCAGCTAAGTGCTCTTTTGAACTGTCACTGGAGGGTGGTGGGACGATGGTTTGTTCCTGTTGCAATAACTGTGTTGAAAGTCTTGTCGGGGATCCGAGATGCTGACTGCTCTATGTAATTGGAACTCTGTGCAAGTGAGGTTCCAGGCTAGCCGTGATTAGTTCTTCCGTAAGGACCAGTGATGTAGAAGTGGTCGTAGGTTGAGGCTTGGGGAGTTATGTGCTCGGGTAGGCCAGATAGATGCTGTAACCTTTGATGCTGCTGCCATGGAGCTCTGCCGTCATAGCATCTGCAGTACACAGACTAGGGAGTGCTTCATTTATAGAGCAGATGGTGCGGGCTCAGCCTCAGCCTCAGCCTGCCATCTGTTGGCTTTTTCCTAGTTTAGATTATCAGGGGGTCAGAATTCTGTAGATTCTAACCCATTTCCTGGTTCAGCAGTAGTCAGGGTAAAGGAAATGGAAACAATTGCAAATCTCAAGAAAGGTTTTTTTCTATTATCTTATTGCAAAAGGAAATTTTCCTTATCTTGAACATATATTTGTTCAGCCTCCTTCGGTGGTCTTTAGTTATTTAGATCAAATTCTGCTCAAAAAATTTAGCATAGTAGTAGCCAGTTTTATAGGGTAATGTACTTACAAGTGAAATTAATTAAAAAGTTGTATCCTCTGTTTGCTTTATGTTCCATTAAAAATGTGTCCTAGATGGGATGTGTAAAATATTTGCCTAACATACATGAGGTTCTAGATGTATATCACAATCCTATAATAAAATATCATAATACTGTAATAAAATGCATAAATATAAAATTTGTCCTAAAAACATAAACTTTTAGCTCATACTTATAGAATTAGGTTGCATATAGATTCAGATACTACCCCCTTTTCCATGGCAAATTTTATTAAAGACTTTTTTCTTGAAGTCAACTACCACAGTACATGCCTGTGGTCTCAATATTTGGGAGGCTGAGAGGCAGGATGCTTTTAAGTTGGAGGCCAGTCGGGGCTACTTGGTAAGATTCTGCCTCTAAATACACTCCACACGCACATTTACACTCTCTCTCTCTCTCTCTCTCTCTCTCTCTCTCTCTCTCCCCCCCTCTCTCTCCCCCTCCCCCTCCCTCCTTGCCTCCCTCTCCCTCCCTCTCTCACATGCACACACACACCCCCACACAGGCACACATGGCCTGAGTCTATCGATTGCCACTATCTGGTTTTACCTGTACATCAGGAACCTGGGCTTTTGCAGGTTCATGTCTGAAGTAATCTGTACACTGAGGTTTTGAGTGAAAAGAAAGTGGTTTACTTCACAGACCTTAGGAAGACAGGAACAATAGTTGTCTCATGTGCATTCACGAGGAACCTTTAGTAAGCCCTGGTGGGAGTGTGTTTCTTCTTTTCCATCACAGACATTTACTTTAAATTGTAAATTGTAGAGCGAACTGTCTACCTTGCATTATTAGGGTATTGGGAAGCCATCTTACAATGTAGGCTATTGTAGGGAACCCTTACGGTTGTAGGCTGCTCTGTTTCAACTGGCTGTCCTGTATTTGTTACAAAGGAATCAGTTTATGAGGCATTTTAACATTAATTATGATTTATCTTATTATAACTGATGTCATCGTTGGTTATTGCATTTAGGTTCGAATTTGGCAAAAGGAAACAGCTTGGATTTAGTAGGTTATCTCAATGAATAAATGATTAGGATGGATTAAACACTGGAAATGTGTTATTTTGAGACAAACTTTCATACAAGGAGACTGGTTGAACTTAGAATACATCATGGTAGTGGTCCAGTATATTTGAACTTTTATTTGATATCCTATTTGGAAATTTTGCAGTGTTTGTAATATTTTACCTGCATTAGTGACATGTATGCGCTCTGTAAGTTTCTTCTCTCTCTTTCTTAGCTGTTGTGTAGCAAAACAAATCCCTTTGATTTTCCTCATGAGCTCTCAATGGAAACTTGCATTTCATGTGATTTCTCACTGCTCTGGACACAAGGTGCTTTCTAAAGGACGAAAGTGTGAGCTCTTGTGTGCACAGAACAACCAAGTTGAGGAATTCGAAGCCCCTTCCTCACTTTAGCAGAGAGAAGAACGCCATTCACTCAACTGTCTGTATAAAAGCAGACTACCCTAAGAGATTTAATGTGTCAGTTCATCCTAAGCACGTTTTAGATTTATGTTACCCACAGCAGCAGAGCATCTGTCCTGCCTGAGTTTGAAGCTGTGTTCTCTTGCAGTCTGGTGCTACATTAGCCTGCATGGATGCAGTCTCTGCCGTCTGTTAGAGGCTGAGCTATACCTGGTCCTACACACTCACATCCCTCATTTTCTCTTCCTGCTTAGAGTTCTCATGTTTCTAATTACCTAAGAAACTACTAAACTTGCTTCTTAGAGAGATAGCAGACATGGATGGTGTAAGCAGCTTGCATCTTGGTTTCAAAGACCACGGCAACTCTGTACTTGAGCTTGCACTCTTGTGGGTGACCCCTCCATAAATACAGGAGGAAGTCCTGTTCTGCTGAAAATGAAAGCAAGTATGTTAAAAAAACCCAAAAAACCCTTAAACATCAAGTCTTAGTCGTCTTTCTTAGCTCCATTGACAATTATGCTTGCTGTTTTTCTTATTGACAGTTGTTGATTTACTAATTTGATTCTTTAAAATTATATATCTTAATACATTAATTATTAGCTGTTCTGTTCTCTTAATTTCAACTTTTTGCATGCTAGGGATTAAAAAATAAGTTTTCTTCCTTAACAAAAAGCTCCTTTGAAATAATTTTAACATAGCTTTTTGCAATCTGTTGTATGTATTGTTTTCTTTTCTTCCACTTTGACCACAAATTCCTTCAGGTCTCCGCTGGTTCATCCTCCAAGCCATGGATGCCGCTCGACTCACAACAGCCCAATTCACACTGCTACTGGCTCACGACTCACTCAGAACTTCTCTGTGTCTGTTCCCACTCTCATCTATACTGGTACGAGACTGCTCAGACGCCAGAGCTGGGGAGAGGCAGGCCACAGGCTCAGTGGCTGCAGAGGCAGGCAGGCAGGTAGTGTAGGCAGGCACCTTAGTCTTTGCCTTCTTCCCTTCTTACTTCTAATCCAGCTCCAATGACGGACTTCTGTTAAGCTGACAAAAAGGCTCTGATTGTGCATGTGAAGGTGTTTTTCAGCTTCTAGAGTCTCTCTACAGATCCTGTCAGAGCCCCACGATTGTGTATTGCATTCAGAGAGCCCTCCAACTGTATTCTTATGAACAGTTCTGTGGTGTTTAGAATAGAAATTAATACACTTCAAAGTGAAGTAGACACCACCACTTTGGTTTGTTTATTTTCTTTTATGTACCAAGTCTGCAGGGTTTTGAGATGATAGGGTCTGTTTGATTCTGTGGAAGAGGGCTATGGGAAAAACAGGTAAGCAACTGTTTGCATCAAATGCAGTGTTTCCAAAGTTCTACTTATTGTTCTCTTCGCTGTGTTTTTAGCTGTAGCACGCTGATGCTATAGGATAAGGAAACAGTTTTTCTTTCAGAGATACTTATGTGTGTGTAAATATGGAGATAGTTACAGATATTTCCACACACCATTTGTGGCCATCATTTTCATTTGTAACTTACAAAAACATTTATTTGAAATATTTTGTCATTATTTATTTGTTTTGTTTCTCCTTTTAATATATATATATATTTTTAATCCCCATTAGTCTACCATTTCATGCTTCTTTGCTCTCCCACTTGGCTTATGAACTGTTTCAACGCAGATAACATTTATCCGGAGAATGATGAATGGTTAGACAGCATTCTTTGTCGTTGGCCTGGTTCCCAGCTCCACACTTAAGAGATGACTGCTGGCCCCACCCCAGTTCTTCCTGATGTTTGGGTCATGCTGCCAATTGTCAAGCCCTGTGGCACATGATTGCTTAATATGTCTCCACCTTCTTCTGGCAGGATTCCCTTCAATGAGGATCCCAACCCCAATACTCACTCATCAGGACCCTCAACCCCTCTGAAAAACCAAACTTATTCCTTTTCACCTTCCAAGTCCTACAGTCGGCAGTCCTCTTCTTCTGACACAGATTTGAGTTTGACACCCAAGACTGGTAAGGCGCTCCCACCCACCTTTTGTGTTTCCTCGTAAGAACTTGTTTCTGTTCCTTGTTAGCCGCACATCCAAACCTTTCCTCCTGTTTCTGCATTTAATGTGAACGCTGATCATTTCAGTTACTAAAGTTAATTTTTTTTGTAGAGACACTATTTTGTTTGGAGAGTGACATTTTAATTGATTTAATTATTGTCAATATTAAGTTGAGAGTTTTGTTTGGACAGTGACATTCTTCATTTCATGTTGAAGTAAAGAGGAATGCCATTTTAAAATAAAACATTTGCATAGTAACTCTAGAAGTCTGCAACCAAATTGCAGTTTTGAACCATAATTTCTCTTAAGCATATGACTAATTTCTTTCTTATTCATTTCCATTTCAGCCTTTAGTTCTTTATTATGGGATAGTTCAGCACTGGAGTGGCTATGTAGTAGTGTAGGCTTCTGCTCATCTGCTTTTTGGCTGAAGGTTAGTTCAGTGTTAGTTAGTTAGTGAATTTAACTAGAAAACAGAAAAAAAAATCAAAGAGGAAATGATATTGGTCATATCTATTTGTTACATTTGTTGTTTACATGCTAACTTAAAAGGTAATATAATACTGATCATTTCAGTTATTAGAATGATTTTTTATAGAAGAATTATTTTACTTGGAGAGTGACATTTTAACTGTCATTCTTGATATGAAGTTTGTGGGATCAGTCTGCTTGGCTTTGCTCTTTACTTTTGCTCTCCAGGTTGAAACTGCAGTTTAAATTTTCTCATCTGTGAATATTTTTCAATTTATTAAATTTATAACTATCCCTTTCTTTTTGCATTGTGAATGGTTTCTGGGTTTTTGTTAATGTTTTTTGATAAGAAGTTGATAAAATATTAAATTGGCTTCTATGAGAGAATTCAATTTATTTAAACAAAAAATTTTTTTACGATTTATTTATTTATTATATGTAAGTACACGGTAGCTGTCTTCAGACACCCCAGAAAAGGGCATCAGCTCTCATTATGTATGGTTGTGAGTCACCATGTGGTTGCTGGGATTTGAACTCAGGACATTCAGAAGAGCAGTCAGTGTTCTTAACCGCTGAGCCATCTCTCCAGCTCTTAAATAAAATTTTAAAGAAAGATTGAAAATGTAAAGATTTACTATTTTTAGTACTTTAAGTACTAGAAATAGTTTTCCTGTCAGATTGACTAAAACTGTTTTTATTTGTATTATTTTGAATTTATCATCTTTAATAACCTTTAATGTTTTATTTTAGTGTTAGAAGAATTTATAAAATGGATCCAGATTTTTTGAAAACAATCAAAACAAAATCTTATTTATTATAAACTTAATTTCTTCCTTTTTTAAAAATAAATTTGATCACAGAATAAACACTATAAACACCCATTTCTGTGCTTTTTATTACCATCCCTGTCATACCTCTCTAACATAATTTATTCTGACAGCTACTTTATTTTTTAAGTATGTGCTCAGTCTTAACCTAAGAAGCCAACTGCAGACCAGAAACCCTTGGGAAAGCGTTGTCTCTGTCCCCAGTGCAGGCAGACTTGCCTGCTTCCATTTTGCCTAGATGACAACGCATGAGAGATGCTTTGGGGTTAGCATGTGCGTTGTGTTAGCTCTTATAAGCAGTACAAAGACGATTTAAAATAGGAGGAGGATATGCAAAGGCTATTTGCAGAGCACACTGCATTCTGTATTTGTGAATTTTGTTCCTGCGGTGCTGGTCATGGTGGCCTCAGCACCATTCCCTACAGATGCTGAAGCTGTACTGTATATAATTATGAGTAACAATTAAAAATATGAAAGCCGGGTTGGTGGTGCACGCCTTTAATCCCAGGCAGAGGCAGGTGGATTTCTGAGTTCGAGGCCAGCCTGGTCTACAAAGTGAGTTCCAGGACAGCCAGAGAAACCCTGTCTTGAAAAACCAAAAAAAAAAAAAAAAAAAAAAAAAAAGCATTTTATAGTAATGGATGCTTTGGAATGTGGCATTTTAACTGTCTTTGTGCCATAAAAATTGAACCATTGAAATTGCGATGAAATTAAAAAAAAAAAACCTAAAAAAAAGGAGTAAGAGACTAGCCTTAATGTTCATGCCACCGAGAACAAGATAGGCTTGGGGTGGGATCTTCTCCTCTGCTCTTTTCTGTAGGCTGGAGATGAAACCCAGCTCATGGTGCTTACTGGACAAGCACTCCACCTCAGCCAGCCTTCTCCTCAGCTCCTGGGTACTTAGAGACCAGATCTTATTAAGTTGCTGAGGCTGGTCTCTGCTTTGTGAGCCGGAGCAGGCTCAGTCCCAGTATAGCTGGGACTCTGGGTGTGCTCCTATAAACAAGGAGATGTGACCGGAGCTGTGAGGCTTTGGTCTGCTCACTGGGTTCTAAGCTGCTTTTCAATAATGCTCACTGATTATGTTCTTGTCATACCACAGATAACGTTTAGAAAGTGGGGGTTTTTTGGCTTTTTTTTTTTTTTGGCTTTTTTGTTTCTTAATTCTTACAAAAGGACAAACCTAAAGATTGTACAATCATAAGCAATGGAAGCTTTCTGACTGGCATCAGCTGTGCTAGCAAGGATTTCTGTAGTACTGGTTCTTAAAACCTCATTTACGTACCTGTAAGCTGACTCTGATTGCTTTGTTTTGTTTTGTTTTGTTTTCCCACCTTAGTAACTTGTTGAGACCCTCGCCACCCTTGCATGGTCAGGAGGGGCTTGCCACCTCTCAGTTATGTTGTGTGAGCTGAGATTCAGTGAGCATCCTTTTCTGTCTCTGTCAGGCTTCTGAGAAATAGTAGAAGTTGATTACGATTGGCTTACTATTTATAAACTGAGAAGTCAGAAATAGAGCAGAATAAAGGGTGGCCTCAGAAAGTTCTTTTTCTGTTTATAATGGATTTTTTTGGCTAGTTTTCTTAATTTTTTTTTTTTTTACTTTATTAGAATCTAATTTATAACATTTTAAAAAATGAGATTTTAAAAATATTTTCCCCAATTTCTCAACTAATAGGAGTGGAATTTTTGAATGCTGTAATAGGTGTGTAGCAGAGATTTACACACTTGATATGGGTAGATTTTACTTTCTTAGGCAGGGTAACTGTATATATTTCTTACAATACACAGGGTATTTGACCTTTATGTGCAAATATCTGTAAATAGTGCTATGAGCACATTAAAGTATGAGACATTTTAGAGATAAGGTGAAAGGATTAATGTATACATCAAAACTGGAGAGTAAAAACCTAGCTATTTGGAATTCATAATACATTACTCTATGATTATTTTTTAAATGAGTATCCCATCAGCACAGAGATATGCAGTATCATAGCTAGTAACATTTTAAGGTACCAAAACTTACTACTTTAAATCAGTGTTTTGGATTGAAGCCACAAGTTTCTTACCATATGGAAAGTGGTGGTTTTCAGCCATACATGTTCTTAAATACAGTCAGCCAACCAACCAACCAAAATCAATTGGTGGGCAATTTAAGTATTTGAAGAAGTCAGTCAAAAGTGATGGAATGCATAAAGTCTTGCTAATAATTTAAAGTTTTTCAGTGCCTGCAGAGTTTGAAGGGCTTTGTTCATTTGGAAGGTGTCCTTGGTTTGCATGTTGGCTAGGGCTCTGGCGGGTGGGTACCTGAGCTCTGGCTCGCTCAGTGTGGGTTTGTCTGCATTTGAATCCATTTGATTGTTATGTTTGCTCTCACTGCATTCCTTCTCCTGCATTTCTGATCATCTTCTGAATCTACATCTTTGCTACTTTCCTCCACAGCACCTTACCCACAGGGGCCTGGGATCTACCTGTGTCCCAGCTCCACCCCCCTCTCTTGTGGTTCCTTTCACCTTAAGTCCCGCCTCCTCTCGGAATCTAGCCTTACCCCTCATCACTCTAGCCTTGTCAGCCCCGTTCTGAGGAAAAGTGTTTCTTTCAGTGAAGAGCTGTTCCTGGCTGCTTCTGGTAGGATCACATTATGTCAGCTTTTTTTTTGAATAATCCCTTTGTTTTAAATCATCTCTGAAAACATGTTATTTTATGCCATAGAGAATGACTGTGTGCTTTGTGTGTCTGTGAGTGATTTCACTGGCAGTTAGTCAGAACCACACATAAGTCACTGGAGCTTACTTGATGGCTATTATCAGTAGTCACCGAGTTTTCTGTTTAACAAAGATTATGTGTCAGGATGGGGCTGTGGATGTTTGCTGTAACTCTCAGGACCGAGGTCTCCCTCAGTGTCCCTGTAGATGCTCTGCTCCCCTCTCTCCATACCTGCTCCATCCACGTCAGACCTGTGCCATCCTGTTGCTAAACCAGAAGACTACATGAGAAAATTACTCTGTTTGAACCAGTTTAAGTCTCATTTTGGTGCTATTCTTTTATTACACATTTATTTTCTTTCCGTTCCATTAATCAAGTTATTCTGCTATGTTTTCTGGTACTTTATTTATCACTGCAAACTTACCTTTTATTTTGTGATTTTTAATACGCTTCATATAAAGATCTTAGTTTTATTTCCAGTTAGCATTGTGTAGTCTCTAAAACCCTTAAGATTACTGTAAGAAAAACTTGTTTTCAGAGAACAGAATGGGACTCCACACATGCTAACCCTTGTTTCCTTATCCGAGGAGAACAGCTAAAACTGTAAACATGGATTAACTCCTTGCTAAGGCACTGCAGTGAACTTGACTGGATGCATCTTTAGCTTTGAGAGCTAGTGTGAGCCATCCCATCTCCATAGATCGTGGGCCATACTTGTGATCAAAACAACAACGACAACAAATGCTAGGGAAAATGTAGTATTAGCCTTAAAATACATCTAAGAGTGAGGACATAGAATTCTTTCATCCATGACTATGTACGTCTGTGGTGTGCTGACACATGTGTGTTGGCTTTTGTTAATGAGCACACTCCATGTTCAGAGGAGGGCGGGCGGGCGGGCGGGCGGGCATCAGCAGAGAGTAAGCTTCTTTCTGAAGGCTGATTTGCTCGTTAGCTTTCCTGTAGTTTTGACATGAGCAGTTAGTGTGTTTCTTCCCATATTTTACCAGATATTTTGCTGTGTTTAAATTGTTAGCATAGTCAGTTATTCTTTTGGTTATTTTTATTAAAATTATCAACTTATAAATATTGAATATTGTCAAAGAATTGTTGCCTTATTTTAATATTCTTATTAGAATAAATTGATTGTAAAACTAGCTGTGACCATAACTTTGATATCTTACTTTAAAGAAAGTTTTAATATAGTAGAATAAAATGCATGTGCTACTTACCATATCAAAATATGTTCAATATGTGGCTGATTTTTTGTATTTGACACTGTCTGTGAAGATGAGTGCAGTTGAGCTTGTCGGTTTCTACTCACATGCTTGTTACTTACGTGCTGATGTCCTGTAGGAATGGGCAGTGGGAGTGCTGGAAAAGAAGGGGGGCCCTTTAAAGCTCTTTTACGGCAACAGACCCAGTCGGCGTTGGAACAGCGGGTAAGAGTCCACTTTCCATTCTTTTCTGTCTCTGTGGTTTTGTATGCCTGAGCTCCTTCCTGGCTGCTTAAAAGCTTCTGAAAGGGGTTTTTGATCATTATCTATAATGTTGCAGTTTTAAAGTTCAAATGTATTTAAGATATCAGAGTCGTTTATTCACCAATATTTACTTTTTTACTTAGGAAAATTTCTTAACTTTTCTGTTTTGTGGAGGTTCTTAATTTAAAATACTTAGATTGAATTTTTTTTTTTTTTGTTTTTTGTTTTTTGTTTTTTTTTTTGAGACAGGGTTTCTCTGTATAGTCCTGGCTGTCCTGGAACTCACTTTGTAGACCAGGCTGGCCTCGAACTCAGAAATCCGCCTGCCTCTGCCTCCCGAGTGCTGGGATTAAAGGCGTGCGCCACCACGCCCGGCCTTAGATTGAATTTTAATTTCTCCAATCTTTGATTTAAAATATTTCTCCTGAGAATATCCATTGAATACTGAAATCATCTCTCGTTCTCATTGAAGGTACAATATAGAGAAGAAAACGATTAGTCTTTTTGCAGAAAATCATCTCAGTGATGCTCTCTTAAACCGGCGCTGTAGTGCGCTGACACTGACTTTTTTTTTTTTTTTTTTGGTTTTTTCGAGACAGGGTTTCTCTGTGTAGCCCTGGCTGTCCTGGAACTCACTCTGTAGACCAGGCTGGCCTCGAACTCAGAAATCCGCCTGCCTCTGCCTCCCGAGTGCTGGGATTAAAGGCGTGCGCCACCACCGCCCGGCGACACTGACTTTTGACGTCACTTTTGTCTCTGGCCTGTTTATTAGATATCAGACCCAGATTCCGTTCTTAGTAGATTAAAGTTAAGCGTGACTGTCTAGCATAATATGGTTTTTGGTTTTGGTTTTCTTTTGTTTTTGGTTTTTCGAGGCAGGGTTTCTCTGTGTAGCCCTGGCTGTCCTGGAACTCACTCTGTAGACCAGACTGGCCTTGAACTCAGAAATCCACCTGCCTCTGCCTCCCAAGTGCTGGGATTAAAGCTGTGCGCCACCACTGCCCGACTATAATATGTTTATTTAATGATCATGTATAATGTTTATTTAATTTGTTGGTGGGAAACTGAGTCTGGTTTTTGGATGATTTCTCTCTCTCTCTTTATAACCGTCCTTGCAAAGGGAGGATCGCCTCATAGGTTCTGTAGAAGGCGGGTATGTTTCTAAACGTGCAAGAGCCTGGTCTGTGCTAGAAGCTTTTCTATCTTGTTCTCTTGAGTTTTATTTAAGCTTTTAACAACTGTTGCTGGCATTTTCTGACCTTGTACTTTGAGAGTCATGCTCTTTCCTGCTGACGCTGTGCATGGTTCCATGTGTCCTGTCCTGGGCTTCAGACAGAGCTCCAAGCTTTTTTATGTCTGCTTTGGAAGCTTTAAGCACTTAGAGAGTTTTATTTTGTGTGTTCATTTTGCACCAGCACTTGGGAGAGAACAAAGGTGAGACACAGTGAACCCCATCAAAGGTTCGCCTCCTTCTGCAGCTTGTTTGATTCTGTGACTGCAGACAGGAAGATTGTTTTCTTACGCTGCAAGTAGATATGTATACACACACACACACACACACACACACACACACACACACACGCCCCTTTGGGACAAGGGTAGAGCAAGCAGAGCTGAAGCAGAGGAATAAGTTGAGCTCTACCCAGGCCTTGTTTTCCCCAAGTGTGTGGGATTGACCCAAAAGTCTTGTTAGGTCTTGTTGCTAGGAAACCATCTTCCCACTGAGCTGGGCCCCAGCCCCATGCTCTGCCCCATTCTTTATTTTATACCTGGGTTTCAGCTACACTTACCTTTCTGACAGCACCAGTCTTCATGGATGAAAAGCAGACAGAGCCAAAGATTAGAGCTATGGAGAAGAGGGTCTGAGTAGGGTGCGGGTGTCTATTTACCACGTTTTGGGCCAGAATAGTTTTCTCTTTGTCTTTTCACACTTTTAATCTGATTGATTGATGAATTGAGTGTGTACTGGAAATGTGGCTCTGTTCAGTGCTGGGACTTTTCTGTGTGCTACAGACCTTTACAGCCATTTCATAGAGAAAATAGTAAACTTATTTTGGATTGGGTTTGATAAAATTGGTGGATTTTATTTTGTTTTGTTTGTTTTTGGTTTTTTCTTTGAGATGGTATCTAATTTGAAACCGGGCTAACATAGATCACTATGTAGTTCAGGCTAGCCCTGATCTCATGATCATATTGCCTCAGCCTTACAAATGCTGGGATTACAATGCCCATGTAAAAGTTGTGTGTGTTAAATATGTTTTAAATTGAAATAGAATGTCATCACTTTTACTCCCTTCCTTCCTTCTCCCAGCTCTTACCATGTCTACCCACACTCAAGGTGATAGCCTCTTTTTAAAAGTTATTAGTCCATGTACATATATGGAATAATATGTAAGTACAACCTGCTAGGTTTGTTTTTGTTATTTGTATGCATATGGTTTCAGGGTTGACTACTCTGGGTTGGACAACCAATAAGTTGGCTTATTCCTGAGAGAAGCTAAGTCTTTGTAGTTGCTTGTAATTCTTTGTCTAGGAGCAGGACCCCATAAAATCTTACCCCTTCTGTGTTGGCTTGTCCACTGATGTTGCTATTGTTCTGGCTTGTTTATGTTGCCATTTCTAGGAGAGAATGTTTCAGCAGACTTGTTGGGCTCTTACAGGTTTTCTGTCTCCTTTCCTTAGAGGTTCTCTGTGTCATAGATGCAGGAGCTGTGATGTAGATGTTTCTTTTGGGGTTGGGCTCCCCATGATCCCTCCATGTCCAGTTGTGGTTTTCTGGGATGGGCTCCATTGGCTGTAAAGAGAGGCTTCGTTGCCGAGGAGTGGTAGCTGCACTTACCTGTGTGTATATGGATTCATTTGTAATTGAGGAACTGTGCTGGCTAATAATGTGGCCTCACTGCGTGGGAAGTGTTGATTCAGATATGATTTCCTCCTGTGAGTGGGCTTTAAGCCCATTTAGACAGCTGTTGGTTACCACAGCCATGTGAGTGTCACATGGAGGGCCTTTAGGATATCTTGTGTGCTGTTCATTGTTATGGGTCATAGGTGTCACAGCTAAGTAAGACTGTTTAATTTCATCCCTCTTTGCATCTTGCATAATGTTTTCTGGTACTGTGGAGATTAGATTGCAGGAAAAAAAGAGGCTTTCAGATTGCAGCTCAAATCATCCGAATGTGGAGTTGTAAGTGTGTGGGGTCCTCAGTAATAGAGGCCCTTCGTTGAGAGGCAACCAAGGTCTACATCAATAGTTTAGATTGCTTTTGGAGTCACTTGGACTGCCCTGGCCAACCATGCGAAAGGTTTTTCATGTCTGGTACTGGGGGTTTTGTTAGTCTATGCTTCTCGTAGGGGAGCACTGTCAGGCCAAATGCTTTAACATCTTTAAACTGTGTGTATGTATACATATATACACTTATCTGTATTACTTTTAACTTTAAGTATAGACTATGACTCCGTGTAGGTCTGTCAGCCAGCCCTGGTAGCCTGGTGTGATTTTCCTCTTTCCTTCTGCATGTGTTCTGACCTTCATTCTTTTACAGTTGGAGTCAGTTCCCTGGTTTTTCCATTTCTCACTTCCTATTATCTCCACCCCTCTGCTCACACCTATGGTCTTTATTCTTTCTTTGTTTTTGTGGTTACTCTTTGTTGTATCTTCACATAATATTATCTGAGGATTTGAGGCTAGGGGTGTCAGCTAGATGAGAACATGTAGGGATTTTTTGGTGTGCGTATGGAGGCCAGAGGATGACTCAAAGGAGTGGCTCTTCTTCCACTGTGCAGGTCAGTGGAATTCATTCAGGTTGTCAGGCTTGGCAGCAGGCACCTTCACCTGCAAGGCCCTCCTGCTGGTCTCTAACGTGCTTTTAAACAGTTTAAATCTTGGACATGTTACTACATTGGAGATACGTTACTAGAAGATCTTCATAGGATCAGCAGCAAAGGTGTTGAGAACTACAGGTTTGTGTATACTAATGTAAAACCTACTGTGTGGCTGTCATGGTTTCACGTCTGTGCCACTCTTCCATGCAGTTAGTTTCCCTGTGTTTAGAAGCAGCAGCACAGTAGTGCTGTAGGTCACCTCTGGCTGCTGTGATGCTGTTGATTTCCATCCATGTTTAGTCTAGGTCACATAGAAACAGTTTCTGTGGACAGGCTTTTGACTCTTCTTAAACAGTTTATCTGTTCTTGCCTTTATTAAGGTAAAGGTCACTTCTGAGTTCTGACCAGGTTTAATGTATGGACGCATATGCACACACCATGTGAACTTTAACTTCATGCTTCCTGAGGATGCAGGCCTCTCCTCTGTGCTGGTGACTGCAAATTGATCTGCCTTACAACTGTGCTTCAGCTGTGTGTGTATCCCTGCTTTAAGCAGCCAGCCAGTGGTCTTGCTGCTTCTTTATGTGCCTGCTTTTAGCAATAGCTCTTTCCTTTTATTTGTTTCATTTAAGCTGCTATAGCCTAGAAAATGCAATAATGACAAATTCTTAAAATGACAAGCATTTTAGTATGTGTAACTATCTTACCCCTGTGTGAGCATCCCCTGTGGAGATGCTTGGGATGCAGTACATGAGCCATAGCACTTGCCATCCTCAGAGAGCTCTCCTTATGGTGAAAGTAGCTGGGGCCATTGGTGAGTGACTTCCGGTTAGGAGAGTTCCATTTATCTCACAGCCAGGCAGGTCAGCTAGCAGTCACTCCTTCCTGCATCCACGTTGTCCACTGCAAATGGCCGGTGTTAGGGCAACTATAGACATTCCCCACTCCTCCTGGTGTTTCCAGTGAGTTCCTATCTTAAGTTTTCTTTTGGGTTCTTTGTGTCATTCCATGGCAGAAGGGGCCACAGCTTGGAAGAACCTGCAGGGTCACGCTGCGTCCCTCACTCTGACCATGCACGTCTCTCTCTTGCTTCACGCACAGATATGCTGCTTTTTGCCTCTCTCCACACAGTCATTGGCTCACACTTCACCTAGATGTTTCCTTTTCTCGTTCTTACCCCGCCACACTGCCTATCTTTTCACTCCATGGCCTGTGCTCCATTTCTTTAGGTCTCTTGTTACATGCTGACCTCGGGAATATATACCAGTAACCTGTATTGCCTGTATGTGTGAGAGGCAACTATACTGAGAAATGCAAATGGGTTGCTAGGTTGTCCAATTGTGTACCTTACTGGGAAATGGTGTTGAATAGGAATTTGAGAAGAGAGGAGTGTGTTCTAAATATCTCAGCTGGGAACTCTTCAATATGTTCCTCAGTCAGAACAGATAAAGCAGCTGATTTTGAATTCCACTGAGCATGTACGGAAACAGATTCAGATCTGTGAATGTCTGAGAAATTTGAATGAAACTGCAGGTCTAGTGTATGTATTTCAGGCCATGTATTTCCTAAGATGGGATCTGCATGAGCAGAGCCTTCTACTGTGCACCTGGCCATCTCTGTGCTGTCTCTTGTCTTCACCAGGAGTTCCCCTTCCTCACCTTGACGGCCTTCCCCCCTGGACTTCTTGTGCACGTCGGTGGTGTTGTCAGTGCACGCTCTGTGAAGCTTTTAGATCGGATCCACAACCCTGGTATGTTCTTTAAAAAGTTTTATTTTACTGCCTTTATTTAAGGTATGATTGTAAAAGTTGATTTATTTTATTAATATTGAAAACAAATTTAACTGGAAAAGAGAGATAAAAATAGATTATAAACTGAGATAAGTTACTCTGAGATATTTTCAGTAATCACAATTAGAGGTAAACTAAAGTACACGTTAGTTAATTTTTAATGTACAACAAATGAACGCATTTGATTTATTTTGATTGAGCTGTTCTTTTGAGGGGATCATTAATGTTTGAGTTAGCTGTTATATTTGTTTAGGGAGATGAGGGATTTTACTGTGTGTAAAATCATGGACATTGTATTAGGCCATTAATGTTTTTTGCTTGTTCATATGACCAAAAAAGGGAGAGCTAGCGTGTGTCTTTAAAGCACAGAGTGACATAGAAGGCAGGCAGCTGAGTCCTGGCACTTTTTGGGTCTTGGATTACAAATACTTAGATGTGGGAGCTGAAGAGATAGCTTAGTGGTTAAGAACACTGACGGTTCTTCCAGAGGGCCTGGGTTCAGTTCCCAGCACCCACATGGCAGCTCACAACTGTCTGTATCTCCAGTATCTCCAATATCTCCAAAAAAACACATGCAGGCTAACACCGGTACATAGAATGCATGCAAACAAATACATTTGAAGAAAAGTGGAAGAAATTCTTGGGTGAGTTTTTCAGTCTATAGCAAGCATGCTCAGTAGTGGTAGCTCCCTTTGGAGTCATCTCTCGTGATGTTTGCTGAAGCACCATGAACCTGAAGCGATACTGACATTTGTACTTTTGTATATTTTGGAAGACTTTAATTCATCACTTCCAGCAGCTTCTTTGTGACATGCAGGAAAAGAAGAAAAGGCTGCTCTGGAATATTGCATGGAAAACGTTGCCAACAGTGCTTTTAAGTATACCAGAGTATTACTCATTTTCACATTCAAGTTTCATCAGTGCTCTGTGACTCGATTTGACTTGAGAATCAGAATGGAGTTCTTGTGACTGCAAATGAGACTTGAGAAAGTCCATGCTAGTCATGTTTATTTAGCTCTACAGTGAGCAAATAGATAATTTCAGCTCCAGTATTTTGTTTTGATTTGGTTTATTTTCCCCATTCCTTTATTTTTATGGTTAGTTTAAGCTCTCATTTTCCTTATTGTATTTGTACACTCTGTCGCACTTACAGCGCAGTTTGAGTGCTGCTGGGTAGCTCATTCAATTCCTGTAGGAGCTGGGTAAGGGAGACTGGTCAGCGAAGCCTGAGGCCCCGTGCTTTCTATGGATGAGTGACTCAAGTTCTGAGGGCGCCTGCTGATAGGACACTGTACGAAGTAGTTCTAGAAATGTATTTAAGGGATGTCCTCTTTCTTTTTGGTACTTCCAAATAGATAAACCTTAGAGCCTGGGCAGACAAATAAACATGTTTAAATTAGCTTTAAATGGGGATAAATATCTAAAAATGTTCTTAATTTTTACAAACTCTTCCCTTGGAGAGTTTCTTCTACTTCCCAGTTCATTCCAGCCATACAACAACCTAAGAGCCCAGACAGAGGGAGCTCACAGAATGGGTTGTGTGCTGTAAGCAGCAGCTCGCCAGGTCCTCCTCCCTTTCAGAGGCGCTGTCTGTCCTGCAGAGCGAGCGAGCCTCAGTTGCTGTTACTGTATCTTCCCCAGGGCGAGCGTACAGTAGTTTATATGTAAACACTTAGAAATGCTGTGGAGTTGCACTTTTAGTTTGCCTTATTTTCAGTCAAATACTTACCAAGTGGACATTCGGTGGCTCTAATATCTTATTTTGATTTAAATAAGTGCTTTTTGGATTCTTTTGTGTATAAATTAGGCACTAAAATGCTTAACAGCTTCTCCAAGTCCCTTGAGTACTTTTCCTGGTGAACAAAGCTGGATATTACCGCTAGGAGTACCTGGACAACCTCAGAGCACTGGGAGCCAGCACTGCTGCTGTGCTGAGAGAGACTTGACGATGCTCAGAATACATACATGGCCCTGGTTCCCAGCAGCTATCTCTCGACTAGTGAATATGAAACATTTTAATTTTGTTTTCAGCAGAAAAAAGAGACATTCTTACTTTCAAACCATTGCCACTAGTTCTAACTACTGGTGATTATTTCAGAGTTCTTAGCACTTCTTTCTTTGCTAAATCCCAGGACAACAGAAGCATGAACAGGGAGAGACAGGAGTGGTTCAAGCATATAATGACCAAATAGCCAGAGGAGTTAATGCGAGGCTACTGTAGCTGCTCTTCCTGCCTCTGTCTCTATTCCTTATTAACTCTGCTGTCTCTGTCTTCCAGTTCCTGTCAAGTGCTGGTGTCAATTGTGTTCTTGTCTGTAGTTTTCTTTTGTTTGTTTGTTTGATTCCTACTATTCTGCACCTAAAACTGATCAACTAATTTGCTGTTTTGAACTCAGCCTTTGTCGGAATTATGGGTAACACAAGATCTTACAAACTGCTAGACTGGAATAGTTTCAATTCAGGTATTTTAATGGTCATTCAGTATTACATATGCTGACAGAAATTATGGCAGCTCAGTGAGGTTTTAGAGACATTATAGATTAACTAGATCATTCTGTGATAGTTATGTCACAGCTTGTAATTTGCATGGAAATGCATGCGCTAAATGAATCAAAACCATACCATAAATTATGAATGACTTCGCTTATGTGACTAACTTTCAGAATATAATTAAATTCTATTTATGCATTTGGCCAGTGTTTTCATATCTGGTAAGTGATACAGGCATTAGCTTTATCATTAAGCAGCATTTGTTAAATACATTAAACAACCAGCCTGATAAACCTTAAAGCACGTTTAAACTGCTCGGTCAGACTTAATAGTATTTACTGTCTTATAAATGACCAGGAAACGGGACTCCTAGCATTCTCATATATAATGCTAGAAATGTTCCAAAATTTCATAGCAGGACAGTTTTTTTTTCAGGACAATTAACTATATCTATAAGCTTTCCTCTTTCCACGTGAGATTTCCAGTTTTTCTTTATAAGTAACTTGAATATAGTCTTTATCCATTAACATGAAACAAACCAAAACTTTACAGCTGATGATGTGTTTTAGTAAAGCCAGTTAGCTTGTTTTGAAAAGCATATTTCTACTAATATACATATCTAAAATTATTTTTGGAATTAAAACTTCTATTTTAATTAAACACTAAAGTGGATATTTAAAGGATTTTTTTTTAGTCCCTTGTCTCAGCACATCTTATAGCAAAACAAAAGCACCAAAGGGTTCAGCATTTTCAGTAATGCTCACAGTGTGTGTAAGCATCGGTCAGAGTTCTGAGCTCTGGTGTCCCTTGACCGACTCTGAGGGAGTCGTGTTCCTGATGAGGCTTTGTCAGTGTCTCAGTTCCAGAGTCTTTAGGGGAACTGCCTTTGTATTCAAGACAGGGCCTTACCACTGTGCTGACATTTGTTAAAGTGAAAAGGATTGGGTTCCAGGTACTGCTTTTTTTTTTTTTTTTTTTGGTAAAAAATGAAACATACCCTATTAGATTTGTTTTATAAAGTAAGACTGTATTCCAGTACATGGTTAGCTTGGTGCAAGTAGAAAAATAGGTTGTGCATAAAATGATTGGTCACTAACAACTTAAGGAAGTAAAATCTTGTAGATCAGCCACTTGTAGATGTGGTAGTTGGCCAGGTGACAGAAATGTTTTATAAAAGGAAAGTGCAGAAGTTCAATTCCCCAGACACAAGAGCACTGTCCCAGGCAAGCAGTTTGGCCAGGATAGACATGGTTGAGGAAGCAGTATATCTTGCCATCACTGAAAGTAATGTCAGATGGGAAGTGTGCAGAAGAGAAGTGGGTAGGGAGCCATGTGCTGAGGATGAGGGAGGAGGAGGAGTGAGACTGATGGCAGAGGCTGGGTTAGCAGTGAACCCGACACGCTACAGGACAGCTAGAGGATGAGGGTGGCACGTGCTCATAGTGCCATCCTGTGACTGAAATAAGGCGGACTCGAAAATTCTGAAGAAAATGCGATATGTTTGGTGAATATATTCAAATAATTTTTACATATCCTCTGAATTTGGAAGTATCCTGCCATTGCTGTCCCATAACATCAAAATGTCAAGAATTGACCGTGCTTTGAGCTGGAGAATGAGTCAGTGGTTATGAGCACTGACTGCTCTGCCACAGGCCCCATGCTCAATTCCCAGCACCCACATGGCAGCTCAGAGCTGTCTCTAACTCCAACTCCAGGGGATCCAGTGCTGCCTGCTGGCCTTCACAGGTACTGCATGCACATGGTAGCCAGAAATACAGGCAAACACCTAAACACAAAAGTTAAAAAAAAAAAAAGAACCTAGGCAAACAAAGATTTGACCCTTATTAGTAAGAAAAATAATCATTAATATTATGTTTAGCACATACTTCATTTCTTGTGTTCTGTGACACCGTGAGTAATATGTAGCCTTAGTCAATTTGATAATAGTTATCTAGGAACATATGCGCGCGCGCACACACACACACAGAATTCAGAATGAGAAACACTTGTTAGGTGCTAGACTTCCGTAAAAAAGTATTAAATGTTTTACTATGTTGTATGGTATACAGTGTGGAAGCAGGCATGATTAACCAACCATGTTGGTGTCTGTTCTGATTCTTAAGCTAATGTTTGAAGGCTCTGTATATCAGATTTTCATAGGTTTCTAATCTTTCAGTAAAACACTTAACGCTGTATGAATGCATATTCTAGTGCGTCCCAAACCTTTAGTATTTGTGAGGTAGTCTGAGACAGTGCTTCTCTGCTAGTTGGATAGCTACTTTATAGACCACAGTGTTCCGTGACTGAGTCCTCCTGCCCATTGCTTTTGTTTTAGCCATCTGGTCCCCTGTTAACCACAGTGATGGGACATTTTTATGCACTAGGAAGAAGCGAATCCGTCCCATGAATCTGAGAATTGATTGTGATGTTACTTTTTGTTTCCTCATTTTTCTGTTCTGAGAACAAAATTTGAGAAAATCAGGAGCATCTGTAAAGGAGCCTGAAGTGTTACTGTTCTTTGTGTGACACCCAGGGCTGTGATGAGATCGTGACAATATGCCTTGGGTCTTCCTGGCAGACACTGCCTCTCCGCAGAGCTGGAGATAAGCTGAAGAGGCTTGAACGTATCTGGATGCTTTCCAGTAGCAAGCAGGTCATTTGAGTCTCAGATCTTTGAGAGAGACTCCAATCCTATTGTGTGAGTGAACAAAACAAACCAGTGGTTTCCTTAAGGTGTCAGGAAAACACAACCAAACCACAATCAAAACCTACATGACCTGGCTTTGGGACTTACACTTAACCGTGGATGATAGACCTGAGTTTGCTGGTGAATGTAGCAGGCCTGTCAGCTGCCTGTCAACTTTCAGGCAAAGGGCAGGTGATTTTTGATTTAATGTCATGTCCAGAATAAGGAAAACCAAATTAGTTAGATTGTTGGTTTTTGGTTTTGAGAATTTTTGAAGTGTTAAGAATATTTTAGATGAATCTTGAATTTTATGGCATATACTTTTTCTTCTTAAATCATAATAAATAGACTTGAGTTATAAGGCAACCTGTAGTGGTTTGAAGTTAGAAAATGTTGGGTTTTGTTAATCACTATTATGCTTTTTAGAAAGCTCATTTTGGGAGCAAAAACTCAGTTAAGACCTTGACAAATAAAATTATTACTTTACAAAATATTTAATTGTAAGAAAATGTGAAGAACTGGGCAGTGGTCACATGCCTTTAATTCCAGCACTGGGAGGCAGAGGCAGGCCTGGTCTACAGAGTAAGGTCAGGACAGCCAGGGTTATGTAGAGAGACCCAGTCTAAAATCAAAACCAAGAAAAGAAAATGTGAGCTAGCTGATGTGTCAGGAAATAACATCTGACTTTATTCATTCTCTTTTGTTTATTTTGTTGTAACAACCCTAAAACACTCTTGATCTGTCAGTGACGGTTTTGGCACACTCATGTGAGTTGAACACTGCCCTGGCACCAGGAGCACTGTGAAGCCAGGTGGGCATCCTGTTCACACTCTGTTAGTCAGTCACAGAAGGCAGGCTCCCTGGGAATGTGACTTCTGCCAAGGGTCTCAGCTGTTCTTTTCTGGGGGATACTGATGCTCAGGTGAGAATTACCGTGGATGTAGATAGCTTTTGATTCTTTTCAGGAAGTTTTCAGGAAGTGATGAGGCCAGTGGTCCTAGCAGCGGCATGTGTGGCGTCTGGATAAGGAAAGTCGAGTTACAGAGTGGATTATATGTCTGGAAGAGTAGCAGCATTCCGTTAGATGCAGAATAACTTGTAAGCCAGCTGCCATCCTGACATCCAGGCTTTGATGTCCTTGCTGTCCCTCCCTCCACGTGAGGACTTTTTCTCGGTCTGCTCTCATCCCTGCTCAGTGGAGGCTGTGGACTCTGTAGAACCTGGACTCTTCAATTTCTGTTACTCCAGGGGAGTCACTCTCCAGAGTTCCCGAATGCAGCTTCCCGTGTCCTCAGCAGATAGATTAGCATATCCAAAAGGATTGCGGGGGCCCAGCCCAACACCTTTCTCTCTTCTTGTCCATTTCTAAGTTAGGTTGAGCTGGATTTGATGGCTCGTACTCATAATCATGACTCATTCGAAGCTGAGGCAGGAGGATTGTGAGTTTGGGGTTAGTTTGAGCTGCATGCTGAACCCCATTCAAGCAAAAAACAGAATAATTATGTTGGGTAAACAAAAACAGAACTGAGTTTTGAGCACTTCGGGTAGGTGGGTATGTCTTAGTTACAAACATGCAATTGTCTCAAATCACCTAAGGGTAGAGTCTAATAGAGGCATTTTGTGTTGCCATGATCATGTTTTACTTCCTGAGATATACGTTGGCATTTAAAAATCTGTAGTAGTTTCACCCACACTTCTGAAGCAAAAAGATGGCAAGATATCAAGCTGTGACCATGCTCTAAAACAGCCACAATAGAAAAGTGGAGTCTTGTGACAGCCACAGTGGGGACATTGCTAAGCACCAGTGGTGTGTTGAATGCAAAGCCCAGTGTATGTTAACTACAAAAAGGAGAAAGAAGTTCAGAGATCTGTAACCTATAAAAAGTTTGACCCATAGGGAAAAAAAGCTTTAAAATAGTGTGAAATATAATTTGTATAATAATTAAAATTTAATTTTTTCTAAAATATTTTTTTAAATTAGAAATAATTGTATAGATGATCAGAACACGGTATTTAATGTGGAAATCATTTTCTTACCACCTTTGGAGTGCTTGTTAAATGAGCACACATCTCAGCTGTATTTTCCAAAAATGATTAATAGCACCCATGTATTACATGGGTAATTCTATTCATTTTTCAGCTAACCTCTGTTTTACTTTTTGTAAATGTATGGTAGAACTTCAAATTTATGCTTTGGTACCTTAAATAAAATAAATAGGTTCAGTAATGTGTTTCCTTTTAAAATGTAGTTAGCAATTTTTAAACTTTAAAAGGTTCTACCCTAGGGATTAAATAATGTGATATTGCTGGTTTTTTTTTATTGATAATAAGATCATGCTAATTATAAGTACTCTTTGAGTCTGTGGCCCATCTCTGGCATGTTGTAGTGTAGCTTTGAAAATAAATAGAATCTTTCTTAATACTAAATAAACTGATTAGTCTGAATTTTTCTGTAGTTAAATAACTTTGATCCCTTGCTCCTGCTTACAGTCTAGTGGCCATGGTTGCCGAAGTGACTAGTGATGAAGTGTTCCTCCTGTACGCTTGCCTTGCTCTCACCTAGACTCTAGGGCCATTCCTTTCTGTGACCATTTCAGTGAGCTGCCATAGTTTTCAGTCTGTGCTGTCACCTGATCCGAGCATGCGCCAAAACATCACTGTTCCTAGCTCCTGTCTGCCAAATCTGCTTTGCAAACCTTTTGTTCCTTAGCTTTTGCTTTAGCCAAAACCAAATTTAACATTTCCAGAGTGTGGACACATGCCATCTGCTTCCTCGGTGCCCATGTCATGTAACTAGCTTCTTACACTCGTCAATACCTTGCTAAGTACTACTGGCATCTCATGCACTTGTGTGGCTGTGTCAGAATGAAGGCTGCTTGTGAGCTTGCCTGAGGGGTATGAATGCTGCACCTGTGCTCAGTCAGCTCGCTCTTGCTCTCGCTAAGGTTTAATCAGCCACATATTCTTTCATGGCTTTGGTTTAACTCTGTTGTTTTATGTTATATCAAGGTAAGTCTGATGTGGAGTAACTGTATTCTATGTGGTTACACGTACCTCAAGGGAATGACGTTTCTCCATTTGAGTATGCTCGGCATTTCTAAATCAATACATTTCAAGCTTAAAATCAGTAGCTCCCTCCATTTCTTCATTATTTTTTAAAATGGTGTTGTGGATTGCTGCCGATGAAACCCATTTTTAAAAACAGGGCATCTACCACATGTTACTTGTGGTACAGGTGAGGTGAGTCTACTGTGAGAAAACTTTCAACGTGGCACACAGTGATTGCTTTAGGAAAGAGTTCACAAAGTAAATAGCAAAGTCATTAATCACTTTACGAAAAGTTAGACTTATTTGAAACAGTGTCCAGTACAACAGTTTCTGTCTAGACTGAAAGTTATTTCTGTTTGTGATTCTTAGTTTTGTAGAACTGTAATTTAATAGACAAGCTTACTACATAAGCAATAGTTTGTTCTTTCCTACAATTTCCTTTTGGGAAAGGATGAATTTACCTGGATGTTTAAACTGGCATATAAGCATGCACGTCCAGCCAGGCATGGTGGCTCACACTTGTAATATTAGCACTGGGGAGGCTGCAAGTTCCAGCAGCCTGATCTACATAGTGAGCTTGAGGCCAGTCGGGCAAAACCCTATCTCAAACAAAGAAAATAACAAAAAAGGCACATCTGTCTTATTAGCAAAAGTGTCTATGGGCTCTGAAGTATGTCTGTGCTCTTAATTAGGCATTTCAGCCAGGAATATCCGAACAAGCTTCGGGCTCGCTGTAGGTGCAAATGACCACTAGCATGCTCATAGTATGGGATGTAGCCTTTTCTGTTCTTTCTTCTTGATCCTGTGTTTTCATCTTTCCTCAGTTCCTATCAGTCTGTGGGTCTTTCTTTTCCTCGGCAGGAAGCTGGTCTAGGGTAGCTCTTTCTCCGATCCCAGGCTGGCTGGCATTTACCTGCTCCTTGCCCCTTGGCATCTCCTCCTCGACGAGGAGACGCCCATCACAGCAGTGTGAGCTCTAGCAGGCTTCCTAGCCTTTCTTTACTGTCTCTCCTCACTGCTCCCCTAGGGAGTAGACTTCTCCTTCCTTTACTTTGCAGAAGGATGCTGACTCGGCTATAACTGCTGTGTAACTATAGAAGGTGGTGTTTGCTTGGCTTTCTGTGCCTTTTGTGTGGAAACATGCAGCATTCAGAGTCCTCCCGAACCACACTGAGCACAAAGGAAGCAAGTAACAGACCAGTCTTGCTTCTAACACCTTTGCCCGTGAGGAGGTAGTCTCGCTTGCAGTGCTGTTCCCTCGCTCAGTGCAGGTGATTGAGAGGTGTGTGGTCACTCCTGCATTCATGCTGCCCCCTTACAAGGATGCTCGAGTTGCTCATGACCCCATACGGGTCTGCAGTCCTGAGCACTGTTATTGCCAAACAATGGGATGAACCCAGTGCCTCTAAGTGTGGCCGTGCCACTTAGCTCAGATCTAGCCCCTAAACAGTCTTTGTTAGGTGAGACAGGAACCCACGTTTGTTGATGACCAGGCTCTGTTTAAAAACTCATGGGCCAGTTTTACACGTACCCAGGACTTCAGGCATGGGTTACCATGCCCATAAGCCACCCTTTGAAGATATAGGCCATGTATAGAGTTTATAATTTTGTGTTTGAAATTTGCTCTTCTATATTAACCAAATTATTTGTGTTAACCCTTTAAATATATTTTTTTCTTTTTCTGCCTCTCCCATTTTTTCCTCTTTTTAGATTGGCTAGTCCTTTTATACCCTGTTACTATGCCCTAGAACTTATATATTTATTAAAGTATGACAAAGGTTTTAATGTCATAATAAATATTGATGGATCCTTACCTTGGGAAAAACTCAGAATGTAGTAGATTATAAAGATAGGTGACAGAATACAAAATCAGTATTTAAATTCAATTTATGGATAGGATACATAATGTATTCAGTCTTTGAGATGAAACGTAGTTTGTCCTCTCTGTTTTGAATGTGACCACGGTGCAACGACATCTCACTCTTCAGTAAACTAGCATTCAGAACTGAAGGCAGAAGGATCAGGTCACAGTCATCCTTAGCCACATAGACTCAGCTCGAGGAAATCCTGTCCCCAAGATTAGTCAAACAAATAAACATGGTAGGAATCTGGGAAGTTGAGGTTTCCATTTTAGGTTATAGTGACTAAAACATAAGCCATTATGCTAAATGTGTGCACTTCCCTTGACGTGGTAGAGCTAGTATAGCAGCGTGGTCTGTCCTAGCAATACAGTTTCAGTACTGAGCCCTGATTCTTGTATGAAATCAGCACTCTAATAAAGCAGGAAGTGTACAGTGTGGGGCAGCACTTCAGCTCCCAGAGGCAAGCTTCCTGCAGACATTTCCTACTAATGTGTAACATGCTGTCAAGTAGTCAACTGACTTAAACTTTATTTTTCAGATGAACCAGAAACTCGAGATGCATGGTGGGCAGAAATCAGACAAGAGATAAAGTCACATGCTAAAGCCTTAGGCTGCCATGCTGTAGTGGGCTACAGCGAGTCAACCAGCATCTGGTAAATGACCACTTGGATTTCTCCACTTGACACTGCTTTGGCTGATTGTGTGAGCTGGAGCAATACAATACTGATCCACGGAGAGAGGCACAGAGGGAAGCCAAGACGGGGGTTGGGCAAATCAGACCAAGTTCAGGATACCTCCGCCCACTTGAGAGCCTCAGGCTAGCTGTGAACAGGATGATTTGTACAGGCTGTGCTATGGGCTTGGAGGGTCAGATGAGTGTGTAATAGTCATCATGCCCACTTACTAGTCCTTGCTTGTAGCACTTCAGTTGTTGAGTCTGGGGACTCATTCCAGTGGGATATTCAGATGGAGTGCTTGGTGTTCTATAAATGAATTGCCAAATATCTCGAATGTTTGTCTTCAGCCATCCTTAATCCCAGCACTTGTGGGGGCAGAGCTTTCTCTGAGTTCAGGCCAGCCTAGTCAACATAGTGAATTCCCGGCCAGCCAAGAGCTACATAGACCCTGTATTAAAAAGAAAAGAAGAAGCAGCAGAGAGGGAGGGAGGGAGGAAGCAAGCAGGCCTAGCCACAAAGCCACTATACTCACTACATTTATAAGCTGGGATGGAACTACTTTTGCTAACAATACTCCTCCTAATAGCTAAGTTAGGGAGAGCCTTCGAAAGGGTTCATTCCTTCTACCTTTCATCTGAACCATCTCTCCTGTGTGCCCAGAACTGTGCTCTTTGCAAGGGTTTCCCACCCCCAGTCATCCTTCTGCCACAGACCCTTGTCTGTTGTCTTCCTTATAGCCTCTGGGATAAGTAAGGCCTTGTAGTTATGAAGCCCTCTATTGCCACACAGCTTTTGAGTACATTTTAGACTTGTAGATCCATTGAACTCACTTAAAAAAATGTGACACTATGAAATTTTACTTTTAGATTACGTATGACGTACTGCTTTCCTACCAACATAGTTTGCTCCTTTATGTCAGTTTTGACCCTATTATTTTAGGCAGATATATTTTTCTCTTTTTTAAAATTAAGATTTATTTATTTTATGTGCATTGGTGATTTGCATGCTTCTATGTCTGTGAGGCTGGATCCCCTGGAGCTGGAGTTATAAACAGTTGTGAGCTGCCATGTGGGAGCTGGGAACTGAACTCAGGTCTTTTGGAAGAGCAGTCAGTGCTCTTAACGGCTGAGCCATCTCTCCAGCTCCATATGTTTTTCTTGGTTTGTTTTGTTATCTTATCTTCCTGGAACCCCATCTCTATCCCCTTCTGGAAAGGTGATAATTGTTAGAATGCAGAGGCTATTAGACCCTGTGCTGTCTACCTTTGCACAGTAGAATGCATGCTACCTGACTCTCTGCTCATTCTGTCAGAGAGAGGTCATTAACATACAGGAAATATGAGAATCACTGAGCTATGCTATTTATCGTTTTGTGCTTTTTATTGTTCCAGACCATGAGTTACACATTTGAACCATTCTCATACTGTAGAATAAATAGACTTTTTGTTTTGCTTAGGTTACTTTTTTATAATTTATGTAAAGGCGTGTTTTAGCTGCATGCATACACATATAACACGTGTGCCTGTTGGGTGGCCTGGAGCTGGGATTATAGATGCTTGTGAGCCACCATGAGGGTCCTGGGAATCGAAGCTGGGTCCTCTGCAAGAGCAAAAAGTGCTCTTAGCTACTGAACCATCTCTCCAGCCCCCATAGTAAGCTTTCCCCTTTTATTAAACACCATCTACTAACAACTGCTCTACCTTATTCTCTGGCAGGTAGTCCTGCCTGGTGAGTGGGTTAGTGCCACAGGCTTTTATGTCTGAAGGCTTTGATGTTTAAGACATGATTCTTGCCGAGAAATTTATATTGTGTTGGAAAACTGTGACATGTATAGTAAGTTTTATTGTTGAGATATTCTAGGATGCTTCAGGATCCCAGAGGACCAGAAGTCTGAAGTAGGATGGGAATGTTAGTGGAAATGGAGTGTGAGTGAACTGTCATTCAGAAGTGCAGTGATGGACTGACTGATGCTTGCTTGCATCATGGAGAGTAGATGAGAATGACAGCAGTGCAGAGAAGATGCGTGTGTGGAGCCCGGAGAGCGCGTGCACGTGTGGAGAGTGCTGGAAGGACCGAGCCTGGAGAACTTAAAGCTGAATCACGGGCACAAGACCTCTAAGTCCATTGAATTTACTGTAGTCTGGATTTATGTGCAGAAGCTACTGCACTCCAAACATGTTTGCGTTTAAGTCTTCACTAATGTTTTCCTGTTCCAGCCTGTCCTTCCTAGTGTTACTGACAGAGGTTTCTGAAGCACATGCTGCCCTGAACTCTGCTTGGTCCTCAGGCGCCCACAGCCCATCTGCCCTGAACCTGGCGCCCTGTGTTCAAATGTCACATGGCTGATCGTGTCTTGCTGTCTGGCTTCTGTCCACTTACTCCTTTTGTTCTCCCTTCTCTCCTCCGCTGCACTTGTCTCAGTTGCTATGGGTGAGGCCCAGCAGCTGTATCGATTGCCTAATTACTGTTGCTTTCAAGACAGGCAATCGGACATGAAAAATTTTAAAGAATTCCTTTAAAAATAAGATTCATACACACACATGCGAGTGATACATTTTAAGTTTTGTTTAGTATATTTTGGGTACTATTTTAGGTATGTTTGTAATTCTAATGCAGATTATGCTAAAGCGCTATAGATTACTTACATAGTTGTGCTTTTAGAATAATTTTAGTAACACTTTATAGATATTTAGAGTAATAGTTTGGTAGCTTGTTACTAGATTTATAGTTGGAACCCTAACATTTCCGGGAGCTCTTACTGTTCAGTTTCTCTCTTTCAGGTCCTAGTTTGCAGCGGCTCTCGCCTCCGCATTTGATGCCCACATAGCTTGTGTTTACTGCCTAGGCTTAGGGGTAGTGTTTGCATACTAACGAACATGTAGGATAGTCTGACTTGGACTCAGTTTATCACTCTTGATATTTAGTGTTTCCTGAAGGTTTATTGTTGGGAATGCTAACCTGTTTGTTTTGTTGTTGTTGCTATTTTGTTTTTCTAGTGAAGAAGTCTGTATTTTATCAGCGTCTGGCACGGCAGCTGTGCTGAACCCTCGGTTTCTGCAGGAAGGCACTGTGGAGGGCTGTTTGGAACAAAGGTTGTCATGGCTTGCTATTGTAAACTGAGGAGGGAGAGACTGGCTTTCTGAAGTCTCAGAGTCAGGTAGTTTTCTGTACGGTTGGTGAGAGTGGGCTACTGTCCTGGCAGTGCAAGGTTATATGCCTGCTTCCTGTCAGCTGGCCTGCGCTGACTGCCGTGCGGGACTCTGTCCTACACAGCATCAAGTCCCAGGCAGGACTAACAGCGGGAGAATTGCAGGTATACCTTTCCCTTTTGTAAGTGTCATAAATTGTCATAAAATGGACCTAGTTTCTTTTACTCTCAGTTATAACCTCATTTCTCTAACCAATACAGTTTGCTCATTTGTATCAACCTGGACCCTTTATCTTAGACACACATATTTTTATTTTCTTTTTTTAAAACTATGATTTGTTTTTATTTAAGATACATTGGTGGGGTATTTTGTTGTTGTTGTTAATTTATCTTTTTCTTCTCTCTCTCTCTCTCTTTTTTTGTTTTTTTTTTTTTTTGGTTTTTCGAGACTGGGTTTCTCTGTATAGCCCTGGCTGTCCTGGAACTCACTTTGTAGACCAGGCTGGCATCAAACTCAGAAATCCGCCTGCCTCTGCCTCCCAAGTGCTGGGATTAAAGGCGTGCGCCACCACTGCCCAGCCTTTTACTCTCTCTTAAGTTGACCACAAATCTCCCCCTTTTTTTGTTTTTAATTAATTTTTTAACACTCCATATTTTAGTCCCACCCCTGACCCCACCCTGGTCCCTCCGACTGTTCCACATCCCATACCTCCTCTCCACCCCCACCCCACCTGACCTCTAAACTCCCTGGGGCCTCCACTCTCTTGAGGGTTAGGTGCATCATCTCTGAATGAACACAGCCTGGAAGTCCTCTACTCTGTGTGTGTTGGGGGCCTCATATCAACTGGTGTATGCTGCCTGAAAGATGGTCCAGTGTTTGAGAGATCTTGGGGGTCCAGATTAAGTGAGACTAATGGTCCTGCAGGGTCGCCCTTCTCCTCAGCTCCTTTCAGTCTTTCCTAATTCAACAACAGGGGTCAGCTGCTTTGTCCATTGGTTGGGTACAAATATCTACATCTGACTTTTTCAGCTGCTCCTTGGCTCTTTCAGAGGGCAGTCATGATCCTTTTTTGTGAGTGCTCCATAGCCTCAGTAATAGTGTCAGGCCTTGGGACACCCCTTGAGCTGGACCTTCTTTTCCTCAGGCTCCTCTCCATTTCCATCCCTGTAATTCTTTCAGACAGGAACACTTATGAGTCAGAGTTGTGACTGTGGGATGGCAACCCCACCCCTCACTGATGTCCTGTCTTCCTGCTGGAGGTGGCCTCTATAAATTCTCTCTCCCTACTGTCCGACATTTCATCTAAGGTCCCTTTGCGTCCTGAGAGTCACCTCCCAGGTCTCTGGTGCATTCTAGAGGGTCCCCCAACCTCCTGTCTCCCAAGGTTGCCTGCTTCCATTCTTTCTGCTGGCCCTCAGGGCTTCAGCTCTTTTTCCTCACCCAATTCCCCCAACCCATTCCCTTTCCCTCCCAGATCCCTCCCTCCCTCCCTCCCTCCCTCCCTCCCTCCCTCCCTCCCTCCCTCCCCACCTGTGATTTTCTTTTCTCTCCCAAGTGGGACTGAGGCGTCCTCACTTGGGCACTTCAACTTGTTGACCTTTCTGAGTTCTGTGGACTGTATCTTGGGTATTATGTACTTTGGGGGGGGGTAATATCCACTTATTAGTGAGTACATACAAAAAGATATCAAGGGGGATACAAATTAGTAAAGGAAAAAATAAAGGTATCACTATTTGCAGATGATATGATATTATACATAATTGACCCCAAAAATTCTACCACAGAACTTCTCCAGCTGATAAACAACTTCAGCAAAGTGGCTGGATATAAAATTAACTCAAATAAATCAGTAGCCTTCCTTTATACAAAGGATAAACAGGCTGAGAAAGAAATTAGGGAAACAACTCCCTTCATAATAGCCACAAATAATATAAAATATCTTGGGGTAACTCTAACTAAACAAGTGAAAGATCTGTATGACAATAACTTCAAGTCTTTCAAGAAAGAAATAGAAGAAGATCTCTTAAAATGGAGAGAACTCCCATGCTCATGGATTGGCAGAATTAACATAGTAAAAATGGCCATCCTACCAAAGGCAATCTATAGATTCAATGCAATCCCCATCAAAATCCAACACAATTCTTCAAAGACATGCAAAGAGCAATTCTCAAATTCATCTGGAAAGGCAAAAAATGCAGAATTGCGAAAACAATTATAACAATAAAAGAATAGCTGGGGGAACCACCATCCCTGACCTCAAGCTTTACTATAGAGCAATAGTGATAAAACTGCATGGTATTGGTACAGAGATAGACACTTTGATCAATGGAATAGAATTAAAAACCCAGAAATAAAACCACACACTTACAGTCACTTGATCTTTGACAAAGACGCCAAAAATATACAATGGAAAAAAGAAAGCATCTTCAATAAATGGTGTTGGCCTAATTGTCTGTTTGTATGTAAAAGAATGAAAATAGATCCATATTTGTCACCTCGTACAAAGCTCAAGTCCAAGTGGATCAAAGACCTCAACATAAAACCAGATACACTGAATCTAATAGAAGAGAAAGTGGGAAGAGCCTTGAACTCATTGGCACAGGGGGAAATTTCCTAAACAGAACTCCAGTGGCTCATGCTCTAAGATCAACAATTGATAAATGGGACCTCATGAAACTGGAAAGCTTCTGTAAGGCAAAGGACGTAGTCAATAAGACAAATCAGCAATCTACAGATTGGGGGAAAAAATCTTTACTAACCCCACATCCGATAGAGGGCTAATATCCAGGTTATATAAAGAAGTTAATCACTAAAAAGCCAAACAACCCAATCAAAAAATGGGGTGTAGAACTAATCTGAGAATTCACAACTGAGGAATCTCAAATGGCTGAGAAGCACCTAAAGAAATGTTCAAAGTCCTTAGTGATGGGAGAAATGCAAATCAAAACGACCCTGAGATTCCACCTTACGCGAGTCAGAATGGCTAAGATCAAAACCTCAGGTGACAACACATGTTGGAGAGTGTTGCGGCCTGCCCGCAGTCCACAACACGAACGGTTCAACTGAGAATGGCAGTTCGAGCTGAAAAGAGAGGAATCTAGACGGGGCGGAAGAAAGAATGGAGCTAAGACAACATTCTGATCAAAGCTCAATTTTACTATTTTCAGACACTCAGTTATAAAGGAAGGGGGAGGGAACCCAATTTCCCGCCAAGTAACTCAGGGTCCAGTAGCAGGACGAACACGTGTGTGCCTCCAGGCAGCAAAGGCAGGGTCCAGCAGTAGGCGTGGCAGGACGAATGAGCAGGTAGCTCCACCCTTGAGCAAGCAGGTTCCAGGCTGGGGGAAGGGAGGCCACAGGAGAGGATGTGGAGAAAGAGGAACACTCCTCCATTGCTGGTGGGATTACAAACTGGTACAACCACTCTGGAAATCAACCTAAGAGTTTCCTCAGAAAATTGGAAATAGATCTACCTGAAGACCCAGCTATACCACTGTTGAGAATATACCCAAAAGATGCCCCACCATGCCCCAGGGACATCTGTTCCACTATGTTCATAGTGGCCTTACTTGTGATAGCCAGAAGCTGGAAACAACCTGGATGTCCCATGAGAAAAGAATGGATACAGAAAATGAGGTTCATTTACACAGTGGCTACTGTGCTTCTCCAGGCTGGTGCAGGCTGAGTGGGACTGCATTTGCATCTGTCAGGTAGATAGTACATTTGTAAGGTGGCTAGATTTACTTGTAGTTAGTTTTCTTAATCTTCAAAAACACTCATAAGCCAGACGTTTCTAAATGGTCACTGCAGTTTTATAGAAGAGGCTGTGATAGGTCAGGTACCTAGTGTGGGTTCACATTGTTGAACAAGTCTAACACTTTGCAGTGAACGGGTGGTTGTTGGTGCTCACTGTTGCTTTATTTGTAATACCCATGTCATACGAAGAAGTTTTTTAGGCCCTGCAGGAATATTGTTACTAGAGATAAGGAATTTCAATGTATACCTTCTTCTAACTTACTTTTTTTTTTTTTAATCTTATGTTACAACTTTCTTCCAGTTCCTTATTTTTGATTCTTTGGTGATCCCACACATATGTTTAATGTATGTTGGTCACTTTGCCTGTCACTACTGTCTCTTCACCCTCTCGCTCCCACTGAAGCTCTTCTCTAACAGCTCTTCCTTCTGCTTTATGGCTTTTTGGGAAACAAAATCCTGAATTTAATTAGGGTTGCATCTGTGAACATGGAGTGGAAGTTACCTGCTGGGGCAAGATGACATATCAGTGGCTAGATTTATTCTCCCTCCCTCAGGAGCCATTAGTTGTCAGTGTGTCAGTAGCCTCTGGAGGACTGGGTCGGGAGCTCTTCCCTTGGGCACAGTGGCATATCAGTAGTCCTTACTCTGTGTGGATCTTGTGTGTCCATGGGTGTGTGTCATTCACAGAAGACAAGGCTCCCATCCTCAGCATTCTTTTTTTTTTTTTTTTTTTTTTGGGTTTTTCGAGACAGGGTTTCTCTGTGTAGCCCTGGCTGTCCTGGAACTCACTTTGTAGTCCAGGCTGGCCTTGAACTCAGAAATCCGCCTGCCTCTGCCTCCCGAGTGCTGGGATTAAAGGCATGCGCCACCACGCCCGGCTCCCATCCTCAGCATTCTTACCAACCCTTACTGTGCAGTGTCCCTTGATCATAGGAGGGGTGGTACACATGTTCATTTAGGGCTCACACTCAGTGTCCAGCTACTTATTCTTTGCACTGTGACCACACATGAGACTGTGCATTAACCGTCATCCACTGCAGGGAGGAACTTCTCTGACAAAGGCTAAGAGCAGCATTAGTCCACGGGTAGCTATAAATGTAAGCATTTAGAAGCCAACTTGACACTATTTAGCAAGCAACAGTGGAAGTTTCCTAATAGGGCCTATGATCAGCGCAGGCAAAGACCAAGTTTACAGCACTAGGTATGAGGTCTCTGCTGTGGAGTGGGCCTGCAATCCAGCCAGAAAACAGATGGTGACTGACAGTCCACTATTTTACCAGTGCGCATGTTTTGCCTGGTAGTTTGCTATTGCAGCTCACCTGGGCTCTTACTGGGAACCCCTTCTCCTCCAGAAGCCTGTATGTCACTTAGCACTGCGTAAGCTGGTTGGGAGTCGGGAGGTTTGCAGCCAAAGCATTTCTTGTCTTACCGTTTGGTTCCTATGGACAACCAAGAGTTGATTTGTTTCTTTGTTTCTGTGTGTATGTGTTTGTATTTATTAACCATTAGGAAAAGGTTACCTTTGCTGTCTCTCCATCTGTTTCTATGATTACCCCCTCCCAACCCCATTTTTGTCTCAGAAGTCAGCTCTGTCAGTGTAATGGCGGATGATCCTTAGAGGAGGAATGATACTGATTTCATGGTTGCTAGTAATTTATCAGTCAGTGCACACTGCTCTGGTATAAGGTGTATTGTTTATGCACAGATACACTATATGGAATAGATGTTCTTTAAATGACTTAAGTATTTTAGAGATGCCCTATGACTTTGTTTGCTATTTATCTTTTCTTGAGCCTGACTAGGTATCGGACCCTGATCAGAGTGCCTTCTTACTTTTAAAATATATTTATATAGGATTGAAGAGAATTTACCGGTGGGCTGCGGATTCTGCCATATACCATATGATGAACTGAACATGCCGTTTCCCGCTCATCTCACATATTGCTATAACTGCAGGAAGCAAAAAGTCCCTGATGTTCTCTTCACAACTATCGATTTGCCCACAGACGCAGTGGTGGTTGGCAAAGGTTGTCTTATTCAGGCAAGGTATGTTTGTGACAGCTGAGTTGGTGTCCTTGAGAAACCATGAGGTATCGAGACATAGACTTGAACAATATACACTGTTTCTTATTTGTTTGATCCTGAACCAACTTGGCAACTCTATCTTGTATTTATCTCATCTATAGCTGTCAGTAAAAACACACTCTATAACACTCAAGTTTGTATGCACAGAATCGTTTTAACATTTCAAGTCTGTTGTATATGTGTTTATTTATGACTTAGTTTGTCTTCTAGTTAGGAGTATGGCTAAATATCTGCTTTAGAGACCTCTAAAATATTCTGGAACAGGGTGGGTTTTGTGTTTTTGTTTTCTTTTTTTTTTTTTTTTTTTTTTTTTTGATTTTTTGAGACACGGTTTCTCTGTGTAGCCCTGGCTGTCCTGGAACTCACTTTGTAGACCAGGCTGGCCTCGAACTCAGAAATCCACCTGCCTCTGTCTCTGCTGGGACTAAAAACGTGCGCCACCACACCCGGGTTTGTTTTCTTTTAAAGAAGAGTGCTTCGTCCATGCAAAACTCAGCTGTTTATCATTAGATAGGACATCCTGGATGTGACGCATACAGCAGACAGCGTGAAGTGTCTAGCTCACCAACAGCGGCCAGGTTTCCTGGTCCCTTGGATGTTTCTTTTTTTTAAATTTATTTATTTATTATATGTAAGTACACTGTAGCTGTCTTCAGACACTACTATCTGAAGAGGGTGTTAGATCTCATTATGGGTGGTTGTGAGCCACCATGTGGTTGCTGGGATTTGAACTCAGGACCTTTGGAAGAGTAGTCAGTGCTCTTACCCGCTGAACCATCTCATCAGCCCCCCCCCTTGGATGTTTCTGTCTTCACCTTGAAACTTCATCAGTAGTGACACGCTTGGTCCATTTCTCCTAAGACTCTTTTGATTTTAGTATCACACAGTCTGTTTTTGTTTTTGTTTTTTCAAGACAAAGTTTCTCTGTGTAGTTTGCCTCTGCCTCCGGAGTCCTGGGATTAAAGGCAGCTGCCTCCACCTTCCAGCTCTCTTGTTTTGTTTTCACCTGCCTTTGGTATTTTGCCTGAATGTCTGTTTGTAAGAGAGAGTCAGCTTCTGGAATTGAAGTTACAGACAGCGTGCCATGTAGGGAATTGAACTTGGGTCCTCTGGAAGAGCAACTAGTGCTCTTAACGGATGAGCCGTCTCTCCAGCACCCTGAGTCTTTATCTTAACATAGTTAATGCCCTTCAGTTTGTTGAGTCATCTTAATGGGAGCCATGGGTTTGGACCCTCTGTCAACCCATGGTGTATGTGCTGAGCTTATGCCTGTGGGTCTCATGTTTCTAAATCTGTGTAACAACCTGTTCCTGAGCTTCAGAGTTGCAGACCTCTCTGCTTCACACCCTAATATGATGAGCAATAGGCCTCACGTTGTTCCAGTTGTACCAGCAGTCCCCCACTTCCTGATCATGTCTTTGTATGTCAATAGCTCCCCTCACCTGTTCATGTCCTGTTTGGGAATTGTTGATACTGTCCTCTTGTACACATCAGATTAAGTCCAAAGTTATTACATTGAGCTTTGTTCTGAAATACACTTTATTCTATTTAATGTTTTTCTTCTTCTGTCTTCTGCTTCCATTTGGGGTCTCCTCCCCCTCCCCTGAAGTATATATCCTTGAGAATTTTTTGATGATCTGTTGGTGATGAGTATTTGTTTTTGTTTGTCTGAAAATGTATTTATTTTTATGTTGGGAACATTTTATCTGCAGGTATTTTTTGTGTGCACAGTAAAGACAGCCTTTACCACTGCCTTTCTGGCTGTTGTATGTGTGCTGTGCTGATCTGTGCTCTCTTTGAAAGCTTTCACTTGCATAACAGTGCTCATATAATTTGTGTGCTTAAGCTAACATGTCTCTCTGCTGTTCATCCATCCTATAGTTATGTCTGTGGTGTTTTGCCTACATGTATGTATGTATGCATGTAGGTATACCATGTTCATACTGATGCCTGCAGAGTCCAAAAGAGGGCATCAGATCCCTTAGAACTGGAGTTAGAGGTGATTGTAAGCTGCCGTGTGTGGACTCTGACTTGAACTCTGGTTTCTGGAAAAACAGCCAATGCTCTTAACTGCTGAGCCATCTCCAGCCCTGGAACCAAAGATTTTTAATTGTGTAGTGATTCTGACCAATTAATGCATTTCTAGAGATTCTCAGGTTTTTGGTTTCTACTTATTTGAACTTCCAGTAAAGATACACTGAGGGACAGAAATGGCAGAGCAACAGGTTGTAGTCTAACAAATCTGAGACTTGTGTGTTTCTAAGCATGCTTTGAGGGAGTCTGTTCTTAATAGTGCTGGAGATCAGACCCTTGGGAGATCAGACCTCAAACATCCTAATGAGAGCCCTCCCAGTAAACCAGATCCAAATCTGGACATTTCTTAGGACAGTACCAAGAATGCAGTGCACTTACAGAATTATTCTCCTTTATAGGTTATGTCGATTAAAAAAGAAAGCACAGGCCGAAGCCAATGCCACAGCTATCAGTAATCTCTTGCCGTTTATGGAATATGAAGTACACACTCAACTGATGAACAAGCTCAAACTCAAAGGAATGAATGCTTTGTTTGGACTGAGAATTCAGATAACAGTGGGTGAGACCATGCTGATGGGCTTAGCGGTGAGTGGTGAGACTTTTGTCAACTCCGAGGCTGGGGAGTGTTATGTGGGACTCAGAGGGTTAGTTAAGAGACGATAAACAGATGTGGTAGTGCATCCTCAGCGTCCTGCACCAGGCTCTGAAGCAGTGATCAGAGATCAAGGCCTGCCTGGGCTATACAGCAAGACCCTGTCTCAAGAGAGTAAGCTAACAAAACTAGAAGACTTAGCTAAAGAAACAGACATCAAGACTTTAACAGTTGGAGAAGTTTTAGGAAATAAGTCCAGTGGTTTGCCTTTCTGTAGTTTTAAAGAATCAGTCTATCATTTCTAGAGCTGAGACCACTGATCTGGGCTCTATTATTATATATTGGGCTGTTGACAGTTACACGATTTTCATCTCTGTGTTGGCAGATTTCAAATTGTATTTCTTTTTTTTTTTTTTTTTTTGGTTTTTCCAGACAGGGTTTCTCTGTATAGTCCTGGCTGTCCTGGAACTCACTTTGTAGACCAGGCTGGCCTTGAACTCAGAAATCCGCCTGCCTCTGCCTCCCAAGTGCTGGGATTAAAGGCGTGTGCCACCACGCCCGGCCAACTTGTATTTCTTATGTCATCTTTTTATCACCTAAGGAGATATTTAATTTATAAAATCTATGGACATTGTAGTCTTTTTCTCTATATAAATTTATAGTTAAAATGCAAAATTGTTTTCTGTTTCATCTCTTCTTTTTTATTAGACTAAGTATGTAAATTTTATTTAGTTTTTTAGATTTTGAGGCAAGGTTGTTCCTAATGAGTGCATGCCTTGAAGTCATGATCCTTCTGCCTTCGCCTGCTGTGTACTGGATTTGCAGTCTGCACCCCCATGCTCAGCTGTACATTTTTGTATGTAGGAGGTAATTAGCTGACAGTGGTGAGCTGCTTAGTTCATGGCATTGATGTAACCTCAGGCCTGCTCCATGTTTCATGCTCCCGTAGTGATGCCATTATCTGGGCCACTGCTCTGTGAACACCAGAATTTCAGAATCTGAAGGCTAGGTTCTGTGATAGCTGACAGAAGACAGTGCTGCCATGGGGTAATTCCAGAGAGATGGGCTCATATATGCTGAGAGTGGTTTCAAATCCAGGTCCATCTGGTTCTGCAGTTCAAGGCTGGTGAGTCATCAGCCAGTGGTTAGCAAAGTGTTAGCTGATGCTAAGGCTTGTCAGGGCTTCTCAGTAGTTGACATGAGGAGCTACATTGTGGCTCTGCTAGTGAAGTTCTGGGAGAGTGCTACCAAGAGCCAGTTTTAGCCATTGTGCAGATGTCATTTTAGAATGTCAAAAACTTGACAGTTGATGGGTTTCACATCCAAGATGGAAAGCACTACTGCCCCTTGATTCCCGTAGCTCCACTTGAATGCTGCTTCTTTTTTCTCTTATTATTGTTTCGCATTTATTTGTAGACATGCACAAACCATGGTGCACATACTGTTGTGCACATGTTGGGACCAAAGACCAGCTGTGGGAGTCACTTCTCTCCTTTCTCCATGTAGGGTCTCATGGATGGAACCCAACTCATCAAGCTTTGCAGAGGGGCCTTTACTTGCCATTTTGCCAGCCCTGTTTTTGCTCTTTTTGAGATAGAGTTTCGTGTAGCCCAGGCTAGTCTTGAGCTTGTTATGTGACCGAGGCTGGTCTTGCATTTCTGACCCTCCTGGTTCTAGCTCTGGGAGAGCTGGATTACAGGCATGTGCTGCCACCTCACCTTTATGCTTAGGTTTCTTACAGTTTGTTCTGCTTGTGGTAGCTTACACACACGCACACACACACAGATTTTGTCTTGTTTTATCTTTCCCATAATTTTCCAATATTGATAGTGTATACTGACTGATTTAAAATGAGAAATTGTTACTGGGTTAAATGGTAAAATAAGTGTGTAAAGTAAGTTGTTTGTGTGGGTGGCCATGGAGTGAGGTGGGTGAATTAGATGTACAGAGCAGACTGCCTCGTGGTTCCTTACCACGCCCTTTCCATACTTGATCGCAGCTGTTCTCCGAGGTAGCCCTTCTATAGGCAGACTGCCTGCTCATTGGTGGCAAAGCTGCTGTAGTAACTTTCCTGTTGTTAAGAGAGTCTGATTCCAAGTTGGTTTATATATGGATTCTAGGCATTCTGAAACACGGTCTCATACTGTGACCCAGACAGGCCTGGCGCTCGCGCTGAGGCTTGGCCCGCCTGGAAGGTCACAGTCTCCTGGGCAAGTCGCTCAGAATTCAGCCTTTATCTTTCTTCTTTTATTTCCTGGATAAGTATGAGGTAAAGATTTAAAAGGCATAGCTGGTTATGCAGTTATGTAGTTATGTAGTTAGAGAGCCCCCTTCAGAGCTGTCACAGAGCTGTCACCTTCAGAGCTGTCACCATCTACTCAGGAGCCTCCCCGAGTACATCAACCCTGTTAGCAGAGTGGTTTTGTATGTTCTTGCAGACATGGCCTAGCCATGTGTCTCTTGTGCAAAGCAAGTGCACATTCCTAGACATAGAACTTAAAGCCATTGTTGTTTGGTATTTTGTCTGATGATAGCCCTGTTATTTTTACAAGTCGGCCACAGGAGTCTACTTAGCAGCCTTACCAACACCCGGTGGAATCCAGATTGCTGGGAAGACCCCTAATGATGGCTCCTATGAACAGCACATCTCCCACATGCAGAAGAAAATAAATGACACCATTGCAAAAAACAAAGAACTGTATGAGATCAACCCCCCGGTGAGTGACTGAGGCCTGCACAGTGAAGGCACCGGCAGCTGGCTGCAGGGAGGGACTTGGAGGGTGTCTTCCTCTGGACATGGGCATTCTTCACCTCCTTACTGTCCTTGCTTAAATGTCTCCTTTTTGATGAGGCCTCCTCTCTTCCAGTGTACACAGGGCAGGTCTCCTTTCAGGTCTTAACTTCTCACATGTGCATGTGTCTGTGTGTGTGTGTGTGTGTGTGTGTGTGTGTGTGTGTGTGTGTGTGTGTGCGCATGCGCATGTGTTCACATGCTTGACTTTTGTGGGATATTACACACTCAGAATTTTTTTTCTCTTGCTCATTGCAACCTGTAGAGAAAAGCTCTATTACAGCCATGTTTCTTGTTCTAGAAAGAACTCTACAGGTGTCTTTTCTTCTTAGGCACATGCTAGCAGTGAGCATTTAACACCATTTTGGAAAACCTCTCTTAGAACCTTGTAAAGGAGGTTTCTGGAACAGCAGCAGGCTCTGCCTGTTGTGCTCACACCGTGGCCCAGGCTAACTGTTTAAAACACACACATCTGGACACTGTTTGTAGAAGATCAGTTTGGTTGCTGTTGAAGATTATTTAGCAAGTGAATTGTACAGCCTGTACATGCATTTTTAAATGTATGTATTATCTTGTCATATGCACACACATTTCTTACTCTTCACATTTAACTATCATAGAGCCTTGAAGGGTTGCTACTGGAAAAGCAAGGATCTGAAAGACTAGTGCCCTCTTCTGGAGGCGCTTTCCATCTTTGTAGCCAATCGTACTTTAAGGTGCTTTAGAGGCACACATCTAGATAGTGTGTAGGCGTACATGTGCCTGGGTGGGGAGGTTCCCACCTCACTGTAGCTCCCTGTCTGTGCACTACATATCACCTTGACCTTGTTACACCCTGGGCAGTTAGCCTGCTTTTGTAGATAAAAGAAAACATCTGTATCTTCTGTGACCTGAAAAATGAAACTTTAGAGTTCAGTGAATGTATCTCGTGGATTTTTTTTTTCTCACCAGGAAGCTGCATGTTAATATAAAACCTTAAAAGCAAACTGAAGAATTCAGTGTCTGTAATTGCATTTCTTTCAGGAGGTATCTGAAGAGATGATAGGATCACCCATCCCAGAGCCCAGACAGCGCTCCAGACTTTTAAGATCACAATCGGAAAGTTCTGATGAAGTTACAGAGTTAGATCTTTCACATGGGAAAAAAGATGCTTTTGTTTTAGAGGTAATACTGCATTGAAATCATGTTCTAAATGTCTGAGAAGGTAAATATCTTTTTTTTTTTTTTTTTTTTTTTTTCGAGACAGGGTTTCTCTGTATAGCTCTGGCTGTCCTGGAACTCACTTTGTAGACCAGGCTGGCCTCGAACTCAGAAATCCGCCTGCCTCTGCCTCCCGAGTGCTGGGATTTAAAGGCGTGCGCCACCACGCCCGGCAGTAAATATCTTATAATTGGGTTCTAAACTGATGTGACAACTTGTACTGTGTTAGAGCTACCAGGGAAATCGTAGACATTCACGTGTTTGACCATAGCGGCACTTGGTAACTGTTGCTGTGATGTAAGTAGTCCTGAAGCCACCTGGATAAAATAATCGTTAATATGCAAGCTGAGCAACCTTCACTGTGATGGTGTGAATAGGCTTGGCTTCTGTAGACTCTTGTGTTTGAATGTTTAGCCCATAGAGAGTGGCACTAATAGGAAGATAGCCTTGTTGGAGGAAGTGTTGCCACTGTGGACTTTGAAGTCTCTATACTCAAGCTCCGCCCAGTGGGGAAGAGAGTCTACTCATGGCTGCCTTTGGATCAAAATGTAGAACTCTTGGCTCTTCCAGCACTAGGACTGCCATGCTTCCCACCATGATGGTAGTCATGAACCTCTGAAACTATAAGCCATCCTAATTAAATGTTTGCCTTTATAAGAGTTGCCTTGGCCATAGTGTCTCATAATAGCAATGAAGCCCTGACACTCATCAAAAGTGTAAAATCTGAATTGCCCAGAAATGACAAATTTGGGGGCTGAGACTGTAGCTCATTTGGTAAAGTGCTTACCTAATGTTCATGAAGCCTTGTACAGGATCCCAGCACCGTGTCAACTGGACAAGGTGTTTAAGCCTTTGATCCTGGTGCTCCAGAGGAAGTATTCCTCACTGTATGCTGAGTTCAAGGCCAGCTTGGACTCTAAGAGACCCCTAAAGAACATTAGAAAGCTCACTTTTAAAGTTGTGGTTTTGAAGCATTTTAGGAGTAGGAGTTAAGGAGTAGGAGTGCTCAGCTTCTAACAGCTTTGTAGACATCAGAGTCTGAAGCACTCCAGGGACAAGACACTCAGCCTGCAGTAGTTTACCATTTGGAGTTCTTTTTGTAAGCCTAGGTGACTTTAAATATAAAATGTACTGGTTTTATTTTATCTCTTTCTTTCTTTCTTTCTTTCTTTCTTTCTTTCTTTCTTTCTTTCTTTCTTTCTTTCTCTCTCTCTTTCTCTCTTTCTCTCTTTCTCTCTTTCTCTCTTTCTCTCTTTCTCTCTCTCTTTCTTTCTTTCTTTCTTTCTTTCTTTCTTTCTTTCTTTCTTTCTTTCTTTCTTTCTTTCTTTCTCTATCTACCTACCTACCTACCCACCCACCCACCTACCTACTACCTACCTACCTACATACATACATACATACCTATCTATTTGGTTTTTCAAGACAGAGTTTCTCTGTGGAACTTGCTTTGTAGACCAGGCTGGCCTTGAACCCACTGAGATCTTAAACAGTGTGGTTCAAGCAGGGATTATAGCTATGTGACACAATGCCCAGACTAATGTACTGTTTTTAACACAGTATAATTGTCTTTACTTTTTTATGACTGCATTTGATAGATATTGCTGTATGCACTTTGTAATAATCCCACTGAGTGCTGAGTACAGTGTGTCCTTGCTGCATGCATGAGATGGTGTTGACAGTCTTGAACAGTTAAACTCCTTTCCTGAGGAGTCTCTGTGGCATGGTGCCCAGCAGCTCACTGTTCTCAGAGCAGTGTCCCCCACCGACCCCTAAGAGTAGCTTAGGAGAGGAACAGTGTCCTCCACCCACCCCTGAGAGACAAGGGAATGATACAGGCACATTGTGAGAAGAACGTTGTTGAGGAGATCTGCGGCTTTGAACCCAGTGACTCTAGAAGCTGGTAGTAGAATTGTGTTGGAATGGGATTCTAGAGGAAAGTCTGAAACGTGGGTAACTGCTAAGGGAATCGCCCATCAGACATGCAGTTGAGTGGGACGAGAGGGATTTTTAGTTTTATGTGTTTGTTTTTTTTATTTAAAGATTTACTCATATGTTTGTATACATGTGTGAGTTTATGCAGGTTGTCCATGTGGCCAGAGAGATCCAGATCCCCACTGCTGGGGTTACAGGCATTTGTCGAGCCACCGAGTGTGGGCACTGGGAGCTCTCAGCTGGGTCCTCTGCCAGAGCAGTGTGTGCTCTGCACTGCTGAGCTCCCTCTGCCTCCTGAGATGGGTTTTCATGTGCAGAACCCCAGACGAGGGCCTGTTTTCCATTGCTTTACACTGTAGGATGGGAGAAAAGGGAGGTCAGTGGAGAAGCAGTGTGCTTCAGGCAGGCAGTTGGCTCTGGGCTGTGTGGCTAGCACAGCTAGCAGTAACATCAGTGCTTCCTGGAGCCTGTAAGAATTGGGCTTGTTAGGACTCCACTTCACATCTAGGGAAGGCAATGTCAAGCTGGGCCCTAAAAGTGTCTTAACAAGCTCTCCAGGTGGCTGATCATCCCTGGAGTTTGATCCAGAGTATAACTGATAAATTAGGTGATGGGATCCTGACTGGGTAGAAACACAAAAGAAAAGTACTTCCATTGAGGGCAGAAGATGGGGGCAGGGGACAGATTCAGTGAGAGAGGAGACAAATGGGGAACACCGGTGACTCTGCTTGTGTCGTGTTTGGGGAGTGGTGGCTTGAGGTGCGGCCATGACTGGGCAGCAAAGCTGAAATGCAGGTAAGCATGGCTGTAGGATGCTGTATGTACGAACCCTGGCTTTGTTTAGGCTTGTTTATATTATATGTAGAGTATTTTTATAAACATTTTTGAAAAGTCTGCATAATTGTGTCAGTATACTTTAATGTATAAAAGGTTTTACCTAGCGGTATTTGAAGTTGTTACTATGGTGAAATTTGCTGATGCTAGAATTTTTGTTTTACATTTTTATTTGTTTATATGTGTGTGTCTCTGTGTATATATGAGCATATGTGTGCGGGTGTCTGCAGAATCAAGAAGAGGGTATCTCAGCTACTTTTGTTATGAAGAGGTATCATGACCAAGGCAACTTGTAGAAGAAAAGAGTTTATTGATGCTTACAATTGCAGAGGGGTAGAGTCCATGAGCATCCTGACAGGGAACGTGAGAGCAGGCAGGTAGGTGTGCTGATGTAGTAGGTGAGAGCTTTCACCCTCATCTGTAGGTAGGAGGCAGAGAGAAAGAGCTAGAAACCTCCAAGCCTACGCCAAATGACACAGCTCCTCAGACAAGGCAGTGCCTCCAGATCCTTTGCAAACAGTTCTTCCACCTGGAGATCAGGTGTAGGATCCATGATCCTACGGGGCTGATCTTACTCCAGCCGCCACCCGGGGCACTGTATCCATTCAGGCTGCAGTTTCAAAGCATTGTGAGTCTCAGTTTGGGGGCTGTGAACCAAACTCTGGTCCTCAGAAGAGCAGCAGAGCACTCTTAGCCCTGAGACACCACTCCAGCCCCCATGTTAAATGCATTAGCAGGGGAAATGGCTCTGCATTTTCTAGTTCTTAAACCTTGAGCTTTTCAGAGAATGAAAATAATTTTTAGGTATCAGGACAGCTTCCGCATTTGGATTGATGGTTACACAGTAGTCTTATCTTTCTGTCTCTAGATCGATGACACGGATGCCATGGAAGACGTGCACTCCCTTCTTACTGATGCCCCGCCCCCTTCAGGTATGCAGCAAGCTGGCTTTGAGATAGTGTGCGTCGGTGTTCTGGTTCCTATTGTCAGGGGACTAGCTTTCTCGTTAGTTAGTTATTTCATTTATGTTTTGGAAATGGGGTCTCATGGATCTCAGCTGTGTTGAACTCAGTATGTAGTCAAAAGAAATGAAAATTTTATATTTAAACTTTATAGTTGAGAAATATTATTTCAAAAATTCAAAATCAGTAAATTATCTTATCTTAATTATAATTTGTTTTGGCAGGTTTTTATAGTTGTAATACAGAAATTATGCCTGGCATAAATAATTGGACATCAGAAATACAGGTAAACTTTTATCAGATTGAAGCAAATGCATATACATTATAAGTTTTACTTAAATACCAATTCTTTTTGACCCCCAATAGCAATTACAAACACTGTTCTTTTTAATTTCCGTACTTATTCATTATTTGGGGGGGGGGGGTGGCGGCGAACACCTTTTAATCCCAGCACTTGGGAAGCAGAGGCAGGCGATTTCTGAGTTCAAGGCCAGCCTGGTCTACAGAGTGAGTTCCAGGACAGCCAGGGCTACACAGAGAAACCCTGTCTCAAAAAACCAAAAAGAAAAAAGAAAAGTTATTCATTATTTGCCAGTTCTATCAATTATTAGACTTTGGGGGAAAAAACAATAAGCTGTGGTGTTGCTCTTTCTCCTGCACTTAGATGTTCACGTCAGTAAGAGTGACCAGACTAAGCAGCCTCAACTTGACCAACCAAGCTCTCAACAAGAGCTTCAACGGCCTGTGTGAGAGCTTGCTCAAGGTAGGGGCCTGCCGCCACCTGTGCCACACGGGGCACTCGCTTACTCTTGCTCTTCTAAGACAGCATTAGGAAAGAAGCTGTTTAACTTAGTAGCTTAACTTTCATAAAAATCTAGTACATCTGTAGAATGTTTTTAAGAGCCTGAGTTGTTGACAGACTTTAAACTTTTATTGGTGTGTGTGTTTTGCTCAGAGTGGTGGGTTGTATAAAGTTGTATTAGCTAATTGCGGTGGTATGCAGTGACTGGGATCCCTCGGTCACTTGTCTTCCAAGATTGTCCCACCTCTTACTTCATGTCCTCTGTGTTTATGTGACCATATTCTATAAACACCTAAACCTTACTGTCACCCAGTTGCTGACACTGCACTCTGAAGGGGTGGGGCGGTTTAGCTCTCCATTCTTGGGTTTTACCTTCTTTTGGTGTACTGTCTCTGGACAGCTAACCACGAGTTCATTAGTGTGCAGTGAAGAGTGACGTCATCAGTCCTCTCCTCTCCTCTCTGCAGAGCCTGTACTTCAAACTTCGCTCCATGACCCCCTGCTGCCTCTGCCATGTGAACTTTACAGTGTCTCTGCCTGAAGATGAGTTAATCCAGGTAATGAAGGTGCCACTGATTTGTAGAAGAGGGGTCTAGCCCTTTGGGATCTGTTTTAGCTTAATGTTTCCATAGTCAGTAACTTCACACAGTGTCTTAACGCAGACTAGCTGAAGGTGTATCTTAGCTTGCATCAGGCTCTGTATTTCATTTGTCTTGCTGCTGGTAATCTGCAGGGGTGCTCCAAGTGAGCACATTGTACACAGAATGGGGCCCAGTGTGCATGACTTTACCAGTCCCCTTTACAGACCTGGTCTTTTAGAGAAGGCACATTCAGAAAAGTCTAGATTTGATGTACATGTTGCATGTCTGAATTTACATAGAATTCTGGTTGAGAATCTTAATCAGGAAGGAAGAGCCAGTCAGTTGATACAGGTCGTCCCTTGGTGCTAAAAGAAGATTGTAAGAAATTGAATTTTATCACTGATTATTTTGCTAATCATAATTGTTTTCCTAATTGTAGGTTACAGTCACAGCGGTTGCAATAACTTTTGATAAAAACCAGGCCTTACAGACCACAAAACCCCACATTGAAAAGTCACTACAAAGAGGTAAACTTTGAAGTCTAGCAAGTAAAGTTCCCATTTGCCTGTTACAGCTTCACCTATGGTAGGCTAGGGTATGGTTTTTTGTTTGTTTGTTTGTTTTGTTTTGTTTGTTTGAGATAGGACTTCTCTGTGTAGTCCTGGGTGTCCTGGAACACACTCTGTAGACCAGGCTGGACTCGAACTCAAAAATTTGCCTGCCTTTGTCTCTCCCAAGTGCTGGGATTAAAGGCATTCTCCAGCACTGGCCCAGCAATAGGCTAGGGTTAAAGCTGGACCAGAGGTGGTTGCTAGGTAACTGCTGTGCATCTGCCTCTTAGCCTCCACAGATAATGAAGAACTGCTGCAGTTCCCGCTGGAGCTCTGCTCAGACTCACTGCCTCCTCATCCTTTCCCAGCAGCTAAAGGTTGGTCCCCTGGGAGTCTGGGTGGCATGGCGGTCTCTCCCCTGTTTCTTCAGTCAGTCTGAGAAGTCTGCCCTTCATCCCATCATTGTGTGTTGTTCTTACTTTACTTTGCAAACAGTGACGGTTCATTTTTCTTATGTTCCATTCTTATATTTCAGTTTTAACAAAAGTTTTACCTTTAATTTCCCAGTGTATATATTTATGTATAGTGTATTTGGTGTTTTATCTGGTAAATTTTCTTCTAGTAGAGGTTTTTATTTAGATTTTCATAGAGTCTCCAGGGGGATGCAGAGATTAGACAGGAATGTGCTTCCATCCTTTTAACCCCTGAGACAGAGTTTCTCTGTGCAGCCCTGGGGTTCCTAGAGCCCCTCTGAAGACCAGGTTGGATTTGAACTGCCTCTGCCTCCCGAGTGCTGGGTTAAAGGCTTGGGACGCCACTGGCCACTGGTGCTTACATCCTGTACACAGTGGCTGCAGTGAAGGGCAGTGCTTTTATAAGTAACAGATAGCTTTTAAAATACAAAATAATCTCCCCCTAATGAGAAAACTCTTTAAGTTCTACAATCTACAGAAAAGAATGGGAGGACTGCTTTTTTCTGTTTCTCTTTGTTTTAGTATAAATTTTATTTTGATTTCTTAAAACTATTCTGTCTAATCTTACATTACCTATTCAGTAAATATAGTTTGTATTTTTTCTAAAGTTTTTAATTGAGAAATAATTCATTTGTTATTTAATATCAAATTAGTTACTATAATCATTATATTTCATAACAATTGAAATTGTTCTATAAGTATTTTTATTTGGTAACAAATTATATGTAAAGCAGAATGTATGTGTGTGTGTGTTCACTAACTCAGCCATTGCACGGTCTATCTGTCCATTCAGGGATGTATGTTTATCTCAGAGTCCATAGATTTGAAGAGATAAGCCATGTTGGAATTCTCAACTGGTAACTGCATATCTTTTCTTGTGTCACCAACTTCAATCCAATTTAGAGTGGTACAGGAAACCTTAGCGTCCCTTGACGCTGGCTCAGAGGCTAACACTTGCCAGTTGGATCGCCTTTAGTTCCCAGCACCCACATGGCAGCTCACAACTGTCTATAGTCAGTCTCAGGGGACCTGGCCTCTTTAGTTATCAGGCACACATACTCTGAACAGAAATATGTGCATGCAGAACACTTGTACACACAAAATAAAAGTAAGTCTTTAAAAAAAAAAAACTTCGCTGAGTTCCTTAGATCCCCCAGATTTTCAGGGATCATTTGTCTTCCCTCTGCATGAGGAACCATCTGTGAAACCTGGCCAGCAAAGGGTTAAAGTCTGCTGCTAACTTAACAGAATATGTTTGGAATCGGGATGTATTTTAGCTGGATTTTAGCCACATAGTCTCTACTAATTGGACTTGCAGAAGATTAGCATGACATTTGTAAGTTTGCCTTATCCATCGTGACACTTCCAAATGTTGAAGCCAGTTACAACTACTGCTTGTGTGGTCGATCGGTCCCTGTGTGAAATGCACTGTGCATTGTGTGAACTGAAGAGCAAGAGGAGGAGGAGCATCTGGCTGGGAGCCTTACATGTGTCCTGCTTCAAGTGCTTCCTGCTGATGTCAGGCAGCAGAGAGGCCTGAGGTGGAGGAAAGCCTGCTGGCTGACGACAGACCTCTGTCAGCCCTGGCTTCACAGGTCTACAGTCTCGAGTTTTACTCTTCCTCTTAGTCTTTAAGTTTTAAACATTTGCGTGTTTCTATGTTTTGTGATTGTGAACATGTTTGTAGTAGTTAAAATGTAAATGAAAGGTTGAACTCTTGTCCAGTTCAGAGAGCTTTCATAATTACCAGGTTTTCCAAGAACCCTCCAGTGAGGTAAAGCAGCCAGTCAGATTCCTCTCTAAGTTCTGAGTCCTTTCGAGCAACCCCAGCATGGGAGTGGCTGACAAAGGGTGCGGAGTGAGGGGTTCACTCTGTAGGTTAAAGCCTTGGCTCTAGGTCTTACTTAAGAAAGCGTTTCCAGAGTTAGAGAAACATTGACACCATACCACCTTCACTGCCGTCCTAAAATCCGAACCATCGTGTCTACTAATATATAAAACATACTAAAATGTGTGCCACCCAGTGATCCACGCAAAAACTGTGCTTGCCTGTTACGAGAAAACCAGCAGTGCACACTGTACTTGTGCCTCTCACCCGTAGTTGTCCAAGTTCTGGCTTGTGTTGTGTGCGTACATTGTCTTTACTTCTCTCATCCTTTCAGGAGGACACGGGCTTTAAAGTTATTTTAAGGTAACTTGCAAGGATTGAGGGTAAGGTGGGTTGTGAAAGGTTTGAAGACTAGAGCAGTGCTCTTATAACGTGATTGGAGTGTTTAGAAAGGGTGTGAAAATCTAAGGTTAGCAGTGAAGAGGAGTTTGGGAGAGGAAGCCAGGAGGGTTGGGAGGACTTCTGGGTGGGGGTCTCACTTGTGTGGTTTTGCTGAGGTGACCAGCTGAGCAGGCAGACTGTTGTAAGCATTGACTTCTTTTTTTTTTTTTTTTTTTTTTTGGTTTTTCGAGACTGGGTTTCTCTGTGTAGCCCTGGCTGTCCTGGCACTCACTTTGTAGACCAGGCTGGCCTCGAACTCAGAAATCCGCCTGCCTCCCAAGTGCTGGGATTAAAGGCGTGCGCCACCACGCCTGGCAAGCATTGACTTCTAATTAACAGTCATGTACTCAAAAAAAAAAAAAAAAAAGAATAGTCTGAAGAGCCAGGCATAACGTGTTTATAAACAGTTGCACTTTGCTTTTAGATTAACCTTTTGTTGTTATTTACCTATTGACTGACTGACTGGTTATTACCAACAAGGGTCAGTGTCATGTACTGCTTTCATTACATGCGTCTATCCTAGTTCCCCGTTTTTCAAGGGAACACGTTTATTGGTTTGTCTTAGATTTCTGATTCACTCAGTGTCACCTAGATAGTTACCATGATTTGTTTGCTTTGAAGTATTACTAGCTGTTGATTTAAGTTACTTCTTAAAGGTTGTCAGGATTTGCACACAGGCCTTAGGAGGAACATACATGATGTGGAATCACCATGACGTGTTTCCTAGGCTGTGCTGTAAGAAGGCATGGGTAGTAGCACAGGTTTTACACTACTTTCATAATGGTTTAGCCTCATGTTTATGGCTAGTACTATATTTGTTGTTGTTGTTTTTAATATACTTTTTTAAATGATGCATATAAAAAATGCAGAGATTAAATATAGTAAAAATATACAGTCTAAGTGAAGATATTTGGGGTAAAAAGTTTTAAATGAAAATTTTCTCATAGAATGTAGATGAAATCAATAATTTTCTGCTTTAATGTTTGTAAAAGCTTAATACCGCTTTAGAAATCTGAAGATATATATCTGGAATATTAGTTATGGTGAGGTGATGGACTTAAACAATTATGAACCACATGCTACTTTAAATATATCTCACATATGGTAAAGTCTAATCTATTACAGAGTGGCAGTTTTATTCTGATCTTGACTGTTTAATACTGTCAGTAAGTTCATAGGACGACATAGTCTTACTGGTTGTAAGGATGGACCAGGGCCCTTCCATTCCCTCCTGCTCCCGGCTTCATGCTGCTTGGTTCTCCCTCAGTCACCTGCTCAGTGCAGTTGCTGACCCTGGCAGGGGCACTCGATTTAACCAGCCACTGACTACGGCAGGCAGCATGAAAATCTGTAAGCATTAGCTTTTATTTTTCCAACAAATGAGGCATGTTTCTGAATTCTTACTGTATGTAGTAGCTCTTATATGCTATAGATACTTTATATAGTAACAGTCTCTCAGACGTCTGCTGTGTTTGCTCTTTACACATTGTACGTGTTCATTCACATTGTGACCCCAGTGGTGACAGCAGTACAGTAGGCTTGTGGGTAGGCTTCACGTAGTTTGGATGGTCAGAGTGCTGGCAGGGGAGGGTGCTGTCGGGCAGAGAATGAGAATGAGAGACTAGAGAGAGGTGTGCGAGCTGTGATCCCAGAACTCCTTAGTGTGAGACCCTCTCTCCAAAACAAGCAAACGAATGAAGGAATGAAACAAATGTAAAGAGAGGTCCAGGTGTCTGTAGCTCATCCAAGAGATGGGTGGAAGGGAGGGCTGTAGTCAGCGGAGAAGCAGAGGTGGGGAGGTTTTCCTTCCCTCTGTCCTCAGGGCAGCTTGAGGTCCGTGAGCTGCTGAAAAGGCAGAGTGCAAAGCAAGGAAAAAGACCTAGGCTGTACAGGCTCTGGGAGGAGGAAGCGGATCGAGCTCTACAGTGCCGATGCCTTACTTTTAATTTCCCATGATAAAAAGCTCTTCACATGGAAGCTTCTCCTTCTGTCTTTATACCTTCATAATTTACAGCTCCTATGGCGATTTCTTCATCAGCTCATCCACATCTGAGGAGGTTTCTATCATCTTTAGATTCATCATTAACTTCGTCAGTAAGCCACTTTTTATAGATATAGGTATATTCAATCATTTATTATGTTGATAAAAATGCCTGAAAGACAGTGAAACTCAGTTGTGATAATAGTAACTTAAAACTTTGAGTATTTAAATAGTAAAATAATAAAAATTAAAGACTCTGGATTTTTTTGTTTGTTTTGTTTTTGTTTTTGTTTTTCTTTTGGTTTTTGAGACAGGGTTTCTCTGTGTAGCCCTGGCTGTCCTGGAACTCACTCTGTGGAAATCCGCCTGCCTCTGCCTCCCAAGTGCTGGGACCAAAGGCATGCGCCACCACGCCCAGCCATTCTTTTTATTCTACAAAAGAATATTATTTGTAGGAATTTTTAAGACAATAACTTTAAAAATACATTCACTTTAAGAAATTTAGAGCAAGCCGGGCGGTGATGGCGCATGCCTTTAATCTCAGCACTTGGGAGGCAGAGGTAGGCAGATTTCTGAGTTCGAGGCTGGCCTGGTTTACAGAGTGAGTTCCAGGACAGCCAGGGCTATACAGAGAAACCCTGTCTTGAAAAAGCCAAAAAAAAAAAAAAAAAAAAATTAGAGCAAAGATGATTGATAAATAAGCAAAGATGATTGATAACTTGTAATGATAGAAGTAAAAAGTCACAGGAGTTAGTGATTTGTGTTACAGCAGCCTTTGTCTAGTGTGTCATACTCACCAGAAAATGGTGATTTAGAAAGAATAGAAACTTAATGCCTCAGAGTTCTGGAGGCTGGGAAGGTAGACCTACACTGAAGATCTATCAACTTGGAAGGGCCTTTCTGGGTTGTAATGTGTGGGAAACCAAACTGACCCTTTACAGTGGTACCAATTTCCCTGGAGTATGTTAGTATGTACCTCGGAGGAGCTAAGCATCCAGGTTATAGCTACAGCTGACAGGTGTATCTCATTGGCTATCAGACGCTTGAGAAGAACTGTAGAAGCACATGAAAGGAGGGGGAGACTTGTTGCCACTGTGCTGCTGCTGTGTTGGTCACTAACATACTCATGCTGCTAGCCCGTTCTTAACCTGCGTTTGTTTTAGTCTCCACACTTGGGGATGTGCGGCTTGTTTGCTAAGTGTTGCTAGAGTCAGCTAACTAACTGTAAGCTTACTAGCTTTGTCCAGTTAGATTCCTAGTCTCCTATGACGGAAGAAGGAAGCTTGCTCTGTGTAGGCTGACCTTTAACTGCTCATGTGGGCACATGCACACGTACACACACACACGTACACACACATACACAGAAACTGTAAAAGCGTGGACTGCTGTGTGTCTTGATAACAGCCCTTTGCAGATGGAGTGGGGCTCTCATCTGCATGGGCAGTGTTTGTCTCACTCCTGCACATAGACGTGCGCATGGCGTAGAATTCAGCACTAGCTCCCCAGCAGACCTTGGACGGTGCTTGTAAGAAGTAATGAAAGCTGTTGTGTTGGGTTACTATTGACCTGGGGATTGCTGATTGCTTTACTGTTAGAGTTACCAGTGTGTCAACAAGCCAGACTGCATACAGTTGTAGTGCCTTCTTGTTTGAGGGTCTGTTACCTGGGAAACCAAACTATGTTGAGAAGGAGCCAGGAAGTCTGAGGACTTCTGTGTCTAAGGTGTACAAACTGGACTGAAGTGGCAGAGTTCACTTGTTCCATACCAGCTGACCTTGAGCATCTCTGCAAGAGAAGAGTTCAGATCAGAGCAAGTGTGAGTGATAACAGTGCATTCAAGAGGCTCTGTGAACGCTGAAGAATGGCTGTGATTCAAAGCTATCGAAGTCAGGGAACAAAGAACTCCTCCCCCTTTATAAAAAAAAATAGGGGGAAAGAGAGAAATTCACACAGTATAAAGATCATGTAGTCTAAAATAGAGTCTCCTTCTTCCTTCTTCCTTCATCTCCCTTCTCAAGAGCACACACTTGGCTCAGTGGGGAAGAGCACCCTCCCAGCAACCACATAGTGGCTCACAACCACCCATAATAAGATCTGATGCCCTCTTCTGGTACTTCTGAAGACAGCTACAGTGTATTACATTAAATAAATAAATAAATAAATAAATCTTTTTAAAAAAAAGAGCACATATTCTTACTAGCTACATAGAAAAAAATGGAATATTTATTAATTTTTTATTTATTTGTTTGTTTATGGTTTTTTGAGACAGGATCTTTTTTTTTTTTAATGGTTAGAAACATTTTCTTAAAATTAACTCATTTTGTACATTCATAGCATCATTGGCCAAACGACTGTTTAGTTCTTCAACGTTCTAATGCCTTAACACCTTGTAAATTTAAGCTCTGATGTACATTATAGCTTCATCTCCTACCAGTTCCATCCCACCATGGGCTCTCAGCACTGCTGTAACTCTTCCCGTTCCCTTTGTTGAGACAGGATCTTATGTAGCCCAGACTGAACAGACTCACTGCATAGCTGAGGATGACTTTAAATTCCTGACCCTCCTTCTGCCTTCTTCCAAAGGCTGGGTTTACAGTGTGAACCTCAGTGCTTGGCTCCTAATTGTCTTCTTTATGAACACAAACATTTTTATATTGCTTTGTACCATGTCTTTTCCATTTGGCACAGTTTAGGGTATAATGGCACAGTTGCCATTAAATCAGATACAACATTACAGAGTTACAGAAGAGAATTTCTTTTTAGTGGTTTTTAAAATTTGAGTCATTCCTTCTTGATCCTTGGGGGATGGGAGGCGTTCACAAGAGGCCTAATCTGAATTCTACATTCTCTCTTTTGTTCCTCTGAGTGGAGCTCAAGTCTTAGAGCCTGTGCACACTAGGCAGGCAGCCTACCACGAAGCTATCGTTCCCTGCCTCTTGGTTATTTCAGTCAGCCTTGAACCATCTGTACATTCTGAGTTACAGATGTTTGTCATGACACCCAGCTCAAGTATACGCTCTGTAATGAATACTCATGGAGTTTGCCCTCCTCAGCAAGGACTCCAGAGAAACATGGGGACCTCTAAGTCTCAAGTAGGCCGGTTGTTCATGTATGTGTTGAGCCACTTCCTGTCCTGTGCAGTCTCTAGAGACTTTTAAGCTGCTGAATGTATGTCAGGAGCGGTCTGGCTTCTTCCTGGATTCCCACCTCCTTCTAGACTTGCTATATCCCTCAGTCTGCTGAATCAGGAAGACCGCACCCTGTTAGATATGCCGTCCGTGGACATTATGATCAATGTTTACATGTTTGTGACCGTCCCAGTCATCCTATGGCCTGCAGTCCTTAAGCAACTCCACATTCGGAGGACTGCAACTGCTGCACACTCTCCATGTTAGCTGCCACATGCAAGGGCTGCCCCACTGATGAGAATGTTCTGAACAAGTCATATTTTGAGTAATTAAATTTTATAAATTTGAAAATATTACCAAACGACCAATACATTAGAGATGGACAATGTATTTGCTTAATTGATACTTTTAAAAAAATTGGATGCCCCAAATATTTTCAGTGTTTCTAATGAGCTATTCTTTTTCTTTCAGTTTTATAATTCCTTGAAACAAAAATACAAATATGCTCGTACAGAGAGAGCGTGAAGAACACTGCAGTTTGTTTGTTTGCTTGTTTGGTTTTTCGAGACAAGGTTTCTCTGTATAGCCCTGGCTGTCCTGGAACTCACTCTGTAAACCAGGCTGGCCTCGAACTCAGAAATCTGCCTGCCTCTGCCTCCCAAGTGCTGGGATTAAAGGCGTGCGCCACCACGCCCGGCTGAGCGTGAAGAACAAAAGTAGATAAGCTTTAGCAGTACTTTCTTTCACCTTTTCACAATATTTTACATATACACAGCAAATACCTAAGACCCCAGGACAACCTCTGGGTGCTACCCCCAAGGCTGCTCGGAAGGGTGGGATTCCTAGCCATCTCTCTGGAGATGCCAATCATTTAAGTGTCACAAAGGTTTGCTACCACTAGAGGGAGTTGTTGATAAGTCCGAGGGTGACCTTAAGTTGGAGGGGAGGAGGGTCGCAGCTAGGCAGTGGTGTTGGTGTGTGTGGCTGGTTTCCTGCTGTGCGATGTTCCCAGGTACAAGCTCTCACTCCTCCCTGAAAACATTGCCCTCCCCAGCACGCGGACGCTGTCTTCTTACCTCGCGCCAGGGCTCTATTAGCATGCTACTGTTTGTAATTTCTCCAGAAACTCACTTTGTGTTGTAACAAGCAATCATCTTGGCATAGTATTTATTAACGGGGCTGTTTTCATATAAAGGAACTGCCAGTTTATATCCTAATACTTGTGCTTGGTTTGCTTTTGTAATGAAGCCATAAAGACTTACTTGTTCTATTCTTCTGGTTTACGGAAGATATTAACAAGCAGCAGAGAAGAGGTGCTGGCTTGTCCTCGCATCCGAGCTAATGTTGTCTGTATTGTCTTATTAGAACACCTGGAGAGTGCGAACTCTAACTCAGGTATCCCAGCTGCACAGAGAGGTGAGTTTGTCTGCCTAAGCACACAGTCACTGTAAGGTGTGAGGTTCTAGATGAGGAGACATGCCGTTAGAGTGTAGGGATGCACTGGACAGCGGAGTAGAGCCCAGGGAAGGCTTTGTTGTATTTAGAATGTTTTACAAATTCAAAGGTATTACTTTGTTATTGCTACTTTTTACTATGTAAACGTGTTTGAGTTTCTAAAGGTTTTGTTCTTTAGCCTTTTACCATCAGCAGCAATGTAAATGTTACTGTTGGCAGAAGGGGTGCTAGCTGCCCCCCTCCTTCTTGTCAGAGGCCTTGCGACCAGGAGTCAGACCTGGAAGCGGACCGTAGACGGCAGTGCCCCTCGGGTTTCTTGCTGTTTCCCGAGTTGGGTTATTGATGGACACTTTAGTAAGAGACAGGTCGGGGGGGGGGGGTTCTCTTTCTTTTTTTTTCTCTTTGGTTTTTCCCCTTCAAACACTTTCAATACTTTATTATTTTTCAGTTTTGAATTTCAGCTAAAAGTAGGGAATGGGTTTGCTCATAATGGGTTGATTATGAATTGAAAATTAAATAAATAAATTAATATAAATTAAATAAATTAAAATCAAATAGAAGTAACTAAATTCTTATAGTGAGGAGAGTGGGAACAACTGAGCAGGCTGAGTCCTCTGCTCTGCATCAGCTGGGCTGTACTTGTCCCAGACTCCGTGCCCAGCGCTCTGCCAACCCTCACTGGGTTTGATCACTTGGCTGTCTAAAGCTTGACTGTGCACCACCTCCTGTCTGTGAGCTACAGTGAAGTTAAGTTACGTCATCAGAGCAGCATTGTGGCGAGTACGACACATCATCCATATTTTTTCTTTGTTTTCTTTTGTTTTCTGTCTGTGTTTCCAGCAACGTCAGTTGATTACAGTTCCTTTGCAGACAGATGCAGCAGCTGGATAGAGCTCATTAAACTGAAAGCTCAGACCATAAGGCGCGGATCAATTAAGACAAGTAGGCGGATGTTTCTACCACGTTCTGATGACCTGAAAATCGTTACCCTGACTTCGCAGTGCTGAAGGCTAGACCTTACTGCCTAGTAACGACACTGCTGATCAGTCCTGTGTTTGAGTGTGGGAGCTGCAGGTGCTTGGTCATGTGTGAGGAGCTGTCACAGAGCCTTTCGGTGGCTACTTTTAGCTGTAGAATGGTCTTTTAAATTTTACTTTTTATGAAAGTACACAGATGCATATTACATCCCTGTCTAGGAGGACTCGGCCAGCTTTCTTGTTGAAGAGACACTCTTCAGGACCCAGTGAACTGCTGACAGCAAGGCTGTCAGCTTCTGAATTCTGAGGGACAGGGACCAAGTATGTACAGGGAAAAAGTAGACAGTGTATCTGTCTTACTGCTAAGCCAGAGAGAGATGTTTTATAACCTGTGTTACGGCAGATTTTGAGGAAACCATATTTGAGTGAGTTCATATTAAAAAGGAAAAAAACCACATTTTAAAGGAAAGAATGCAGGAGTTACATCAGAATCATTTTTTTTTTTTTTTTTTAGTCCTAGAGGTGCTAAATTAATAAGCAGGTGACCTTGGTTTCCTCCTGAGGTGGCAGGGAGGGTGTGACCATGTGGCTGTTGTGAGGTTAGAAACACAGGTTTGTGTTTCTGGCTGATTGCAGTTACTTCATAACTGGTGGGAACTATTTTACTGTTAGCTTCCCAAAGCATCTTTTAGACAGCCACGATCGACTGCTAAGCTTTAAGTTACATGGCTGTTTAATCAAAAAAGTTTGGGAAAGACAAACAGGACTGTATTACATCTGATGTTACCTAGGCTGCCTGCAAGCCTACAGTGCTGGAGTGTTCCGACCAAGGTGGAACTGTACTGGAATGTCACAACTTTGACACTCTCCTGGATAACTTGTTCCTACAGCAGCTCCTCCTGCTCTGGCGCTCTCCTGTCTCACTCTGTGCCATCATTGTGTGTCTCGCTGCACCGCATCGACATCTTCCTTTGCAGGAATGCCATTTTCCTTCCCAAAGATTCCATTCCAGCACCTCCTCATGTCTCTCTCTCTCTCTCTCTCTCTCTCTCTCGATTGCATGTGATGCATGATAATTTCTTTTCTCTCATGACATGGCTTAGCCTCACAGACAGCTGAATGTTATCACCTCTGTTTGGAAGCCTTAAGGGATTATCAGTTTGCAGTGTCTGTTCTTAATGTGTCCTTCTCTTTCTCCAATTTTAGCTGTGACTGTTGAAAAAGCAAGTCCCATGGGTGATGGAAATTTCCGGAATCGCTCTGCTCCACCTTGTGCAAGTCCCACAGTTGGGGTTGTTAAGATGACGCCGCTTTCTTTCATCCCTGGAGCAAAGATAACCAAGTACCTTGGCATCATTAACATGTTTTTCATTAGAGAAACCACTTCTCTCCGCGAGGTAACTTACGAAACGGAAGGTTGTTTTTGAAAGAATTAATGCCAGAAGCAAGGTTTCAGTTATGTGTTCCTCGGAATGCCATGGACGCTCATGATTTACTTTCAGATTTGTAACTTACCTGGGTAGATTTTTGTAAACTTACCAAATTTCATACAGTAACGCACTTTACAAGAGTTGTATCTGATTTAAGCCCATTTGTTTGTAGAAGTTGTAGATCCTTGTTGTAAAACACTTAACTTTAGTGTAAAAACACTACCAGGACACTCGCAGGTTTCCAAGAAGGTGGTTTGGGTTTTTTTTTTTGGGGGGGGGAGGGGGGTCTCAAGACAGGGTTTCTCTGTGTAGCCCTGGCTGTCCTGGAACTCACTTTGTAGACCAGACTGGCCTCGAACTCAGAAATCCTCCTGCCTCTGCCTCCCCAGTGCTGGGATTAAAGGCGTGCGCCACCAACGCCTTGCTGGTTTGGGTCCTTTTGAGATATGTTTGAGTAGCGGTTTTTAATAGAAATAATGATTTTTATAGTAGGTATATGGTCTAGATGTAACCTTGTTTTGGCTTTATGGTTTCTTCCCTTTGGGAGAAGAATGAGGTTTCCTGTTCTCCCTCTCGACAGTGCACAGGAACTGTCCTGCTGCTTCTTACTGTACATCGGACGTTGTCACACAGTGGGTATGACATTTATAGGATTGTGATTACATTTCAAAATCAGGGCCACTCTCTTGTGCCATTTGTAACATGGGAATTTAACCTAAGTAGAAAGGAAATGGTGTTGTACCCCTGAGTCACGGCTACTGAACACTTTAGTGTTCCCACAGAGTTACAGAGATGGCCTCTAAGGCTTGCAGTGTCTCAGGGCCTTACGCTGTGGAAAGTGTGCGTTTCCTGAGATGACTCAGCTCTGCCTTGCTTTGTGTCAGGGAAGGAAGCCCCTGTGCTCCTGCTTCTCCACACCACACTTCTGTCTCCAGCATGGAGCCTGCCTGGCACAGTGCAGGCCCGGCTGTCTTTGTGCAAATGCATGATGAGGTCTGACAGGACAATTACTTAGGTGGGTTCTTCCTCCTAAGATAATCTATTTTATCTGTACTCTGTGTTTATGTGGAGGATGTCTCGGAGCCTCTAAGGGAGAATTAGAGTCCGCTTCAGGTTGATAGAATGGGTTTGTTTCAAATGTGCATTGTCTTTCTGTTGTTCTCTAGTTGCTCCTAGTAGTACTCCTTTAAGTTCCTGCTGTGGGATGGCGGTGCTGTGTTGCTTAGGCCGGTCTCATACACAGGATCCTGTCTTCTCAGCCTCCTTGACAGTGGGGTCTGTACACAAGCTGCGGGCCACACTGCGTCCACCATTTCTTTCCTTACTCTTCGATGCTGTTGCATCATTCACTGCTGCCGTGTTGCTCCGTGGTTGATTTCACCGCAACAGAGACCTGCACTGTTAACTTAAGGCGCAGTGTCCATGTGTGTCATTGGCTGGGAGATCCTTCTTACAGTCAGTTATGCCTCCTAGAACCCTCCCTCTGCATATACCATACTCCAGTCTCTGACTTCATCAGCAGAGGGTGACTGTGGTGCGCACAGAGCTGCACTGTGCCGTGGAGCTGAGATGGCTGATCTCATTCCCGTTTCAACAGAGATAGTTCACAGGATCACTATCTGGGAGTTCTGCTTAGATTTATAAACAGATGTCCTGGAGATGGGAAGGTAGCTCAGCAGTTAGAGCACTGGCTGCTCTTCACGGGACCCAGGCTCAGTTTCTAGCACCTACATGGTGGCTCACTGTTGCGGCCCGACCGGCAGTCCGCAACGTGAACGGTTCAACTGAGGATGGTGGCTCGAGCTGAAAAGAGAGGAAGCTAGATGGGGAGGGAGAAAGAACGAGGCCAAGACGAATTCATGTTCAAAGCCCCCCTTTTACTAGTTTCGACATCCAGTTATAAAGGAAGGGGGAGGGAACCCGATTTCCCACAAAGTAACTTGGGGTCCAGTAGCAGGATGAACACGTGTGTGGCTCCAAGCAGCAAAGCGACAGGGTCCAGCAGTGGGCGTGGCAGAACGAATGAGCAGGAAACTCCACCCTTGAGCCAGCAGGTTCCAGGCTGGGGGAAGGGAGACCACAGCTCACTGCCATCCACAATTCCATTTCCAGGGGATCCAGTGCCGCCTTCTCTCCTCTCTGGGCACCAAACATGTATGTGGTACACAGACAGAAATGCAGACAGAACACCCATGCACATAAACTTGTTTTTTTTAAAGATGTTCTTAAGAAAATAACTTTGCTTCTACCAGTAGAAGTCTACCAGTAGACTTCAAGTTCTCTTACTTCAGTTTAATTCAGAAATTTCCATTTTGGTCATCCTTAACCTCTAGTAGAATGGATAGGAAAGTTAAACTGAAAAGCATTTAAGCTATTGACTGGCTTTTCGTTTCTGTTTTGTTCATTTGTGAATTCAAGTCGTTACCCCACAGAACTCCTCTGTTTCTTAGCAATGTATGCGATGCTTCTTTCTGCAATGCTGAATTATTATTAGCATGTAATGTGGAAGACGGGTGCAGCAAGTACCACCAGTGAGCTGCATGGTAGTACACACGTGTAGGCCCGGCTCAGCGGAGTCCTGAGGTTCACGTTTGGCCCTGTGCAAAATCAGGATGATGGTGCTGGTGCTGAAGCAGCAGCAGTGTGCAGATTCGTACAGTGCACTTGCCAGCAGCATGAGGTCTGTGTTCATAAAACGCAGTTGTGTGATAAGAGCTAGTCAAAGGCAAATCACAATGCCCTGAGCTCTAATGAAAGTCCTTCAAAGTCCGTACCCAGATGTGTTTAGTAAAAGTGTGCTTGTTAATGAAAAAGACAAACCTTCACTCTGAAGAAAATGTAAATGGCTGTCTTTACATTGAGGTAACCTGGAATGTCCATCCGCTGTGTCCTCTGACATTTCTGTGTGTCCTGTGTGACGTTGTCTGCAGGAAGGCGGAGTCAGTGGTTTTCTCCACGCTTTCATTGCTGAAGTGTTTGCCATGGTCCGAGCTCACGTGGCAGCGCTGGGCGGGAATGCTGTTGTGTCCTACATCATGAAGCAGTGTGTCTTCATGGAGAACCCCAGTAAGAACCAGGTGAGACAACAGCCCGCCACTGTGAGGACGTCTGAGGATGCCTCTGGCCACCCACCTCTGTTCCTTTCCACAGAAGCGGCTTGTTAGGGCTTTGAGTGAGGATGCTTCCAGCATGCTTACTGACTGCTTCAATAACCACACTCAGGTTGACCAGTTGTCGCCCCTAGTTAAGCATTTTTGACCTGCCCCGATGGTGGAGAACATACCACAGGACAGACCACTTATTTAATTCTACCAAAATACTACAGGGAAACTGACAGAGTTACAGAGATGGGAGGCCCTGTCCTCTAAGGGTTGCAGTGTCTCAGGGTCTTACGCTGTGGAAAGTGCGCGTTTCCTGAGATGACTCAGCTCTGCCTTGCTTTGTGTCAGGGAAGCCCTTGTGCTCCTGCTTCTCCACGCCACACTTCTGTCTCCAGCATGGAGCCTGCCTGGCACAGTCATATTGCCAGGATTTTATATAATGTTCACTTCTGTTTAGTATTTCAAGCGTAACTAATCTATATTTTCCCTTTCTTCTAGATAGTATTTCTATTGTTTTGGGTATTTTTCTTTTATAAATATGATGCAGTAAAAAATCATGTCCACTTTTCTCTAGGGGAAGTGCAGACTTTCTGGTGATTGCGGAGTGCAGACTCTGCTCTGAAAGACACTGACAGATCGCTCTTCTCCAGAACATGGGATTTGTTGCTTTAGTAATATCCAGCTTTCACCACCTTCCAATCATAAGACATGGCCTCTTATTGTCACCTTATAGGTCTCTGATTAATAGCAGGCTTAACTATTTTGTCATGGATGCCTGGGCTTTCTGGATTTCTTTTCTCCACTCTTGCTAGATCGTTTTTAACCCTGTGCTTGACTGGCTCTGTAGGATTCGCTTTTCTCCCAGAGCTGTGTACAGCAGGCATGTGGTCCCCTCAGTTGCATGCGTCTGAGCTTCTGTCTGCTGTTTCCACAGGCACAGTGTCTCATAAATGTCAGTGGGGACGCGGTGGTGTTTGTTCGTGACTCCGACTTAGAGGTCATGTCATCTCAGCAGCCTGCTGCCAACTGCCAGCCCTCATGTACCGGAGAAGTTACAACTTGAAGACAGCGGCTCAACTGGCTCAACCGAGTGAAATTCGTGTGTCTCCATTGTGTGTCACCGTCTGCTCAGCCCAGAAGGCCCGCGTGGGGTGGGGTACTGAGGGGCAGGGGTGCGGCTGCTTAGTTTGTGTGCGCATCTGGGAGACTTGAGAATTTCTCATCTTGACAGTTTGTTTGTCCAGTCTACACAGACAGGCCCCATGGATTCTGGTACCTTCAGTTATGGGAGTTATTTGTAATTTGTGTTGATTTTTAATAAAATTATAATTAAAAATGAAATGGACGCTTATCAAGAGTCTAGGGTAGGAAGCTCCCGTGGCTTTGAAAACCAAGCAGGAATCCAAATTGCTAAGGAGTCCATAGTTGATTTGAAAATGGAGGGAACTTCTGTGTGTTTTCAGAAAATTACTGTGCAGATTTCTCAGCGTCTTTTGCTTGAAATGAGGACTCTGTTAGCTGGATGGGTAATGTGTTTCAACTAACATCTTTTAAAAGGAAGATTCTGTGGTGTGGGTCTGCAGAATTGCCTGAGTGCTCTCAGGAACTCCCTCGGAGGTGTCCGCACCCAGGAGTGGAGGATGCCTCAGGACTGGCTGTCCTCATGAAGGAGGGAGGGGCACCTCACGACCGGCCGTTGCTTCATATTTAATTGTCTAGACGAGGCTTGGCTCCAACTGGGGAGAGAGTGCTGTGGAATGCATTTAAGTAGTGAAAATACAGTTGACCTAGGAAGAACAGGATTATTTTCTAATGATAGATTGCACTCAATAATCTTAGGGATTGGTGAGGTGCACTGTTGGTGTAGACTATGCTGTGAAGTGTTGAATGTATGTATTAAGTCTTACCTATGCCAAGTGCCCACTACTAATGAGATAGATAGCAAATTCCTCCTTTGCCCAACAAAATGTCCTTATAAAACATAGGATTTTATTCTCTCAAAACAGCAAATTACCCTAAAGATGAAAAGTCATTTTAATGTTACACAGGTGTCAATATTTTTCTGTATTTTGTTTATAATTTTATTTTTTAAATAAAAAGTTTATAAACAGCACATTCCTAACTCTTTGCCTCTTTTGTGTGATGCATGCTTCTGAGCCATTACAGTCTTTTCACCCACACTCACCCTTCCTGAAGTCAGTAAGCCTCCGCTGAGTACCTACCGCGTGGTGGACCTGGTCCTTAGTGTGCTTGTGTGTGAGTGTGTGTGCGTGTGTGTGTTCTGTGTGCTTATGGCACTCTTGCCGTCCTCAGGCTATTAGGTATTCAACACCTGCTATTGAACGCTATTGTTTACCTTACAGTAAAGCCAGACACCTTTGCCTTGCCTTGTTTCCCTGGTGTTTTGTTTGTTTTTGTTTTGTTTTTGTTTTTCCCTCTCGGAGAAAATTGCCTTTTATTTGTAGGTGAGAGAGCAACTCTGCCTCTTTTCTGGGAGGAAACTAATATTTGTGGTGCAGATAGTGAAGTTCTCTCATTTGAGCAAAACTTCTCTGCAGGCACAGCTGGGTCCTGGCAGGCTTGACAGATGTGGGGGGGTTGTAGTAGGCATTTCTAAGGTAACAGAAGCCCCCTGTCTTCCCCAGTGCGCCCTAACTGCCGAGTCTGCCCTCATCACAGGACTATCTAGTGTGCAGGCTCCCATCTGTCCCACAGTGAGGTAACCCTGGATGTGGGCAGGGCTTCCTGGGTGGTCAGTGAAGGAAGGAAGAGCTGAGGAGCATAGGTAAAGAAGAACCTTGGAGGATCTCTGCGTGAGAGCCTTCTTATTAATTTAGATGTCCTTACTGACCAGGTCTGGGTCTTCCAGTGTCTGCTCCTTCTGTCTTCAGACACTGGACACTGTTGGAACAGCCCTCTAAGGGCCTAGGCTTCTTAGTGGACAGTGGGTGAGACAGTTCCATGCTCCCACCCTCTGGCCTGAGGAGTGCCTGAAGACTTAAGAGACTTTGACTCAGACCAATAGGGGCTCAGAGCTTTGACCCTAAAAAGAGTATTAGCCAATTTAGTCAACAGGGTTAGTGGTTTCATTAAAGACATTTTAAATAGGGTTAAGAAAAGCAGCATTTGTTCAGAGGAAAGGCACACCCAAGTAGGAGGGGCCTGCTCCCAAGAACATAGGAAATGTCAGAGGGACTCACTGGATGGCTTCTCTGAGGGTACACTGTTGTCTTTACAGCATATATAGCCTTTTGGAGACTCCTAAGATATCTCAAAAGGTTGCTAAGAAACCTGGGTAGGAGCCATGTAAGAGCTGTCTCCAGAGATGCCATGGATGAAGTCATAGTCTGATAAGCTGAAACCAGGAGCCACTAGGTGAGTGTGTGTGTCTGTGTGTGTGTGTGTGTGTGTGCGCGCTGGCAGGGTGGGGGGTGGGGGGCTAGAATTCCTCTAGATGGGATTTCTGCTGACATTGCTGGTGACTAGGCTCCTGCCTGGGAGGGGAGAATTAACAAGTGGTTGTTAATTATGCTGAAATTCTAGCTTCTCTCTGCAAAAACCTTCTCTGATTCCAGAGCCAAGAACTTCTCATGTCCCCAAGATTTCCCCTGCCTGCCTGAGCTGTCTCAGGCCCAGGCTTCCTTGCCAGCCCACTCCCCATTCCCTCATGGCACCTTCAGGATTTCAACTGTGGCTTTTTGTGCTGTCCACCACCCTGGACTTCCGTCTCTTCTTTGGCTTCCACATGTTCTTGGTGTGTGGAAAGTTCTTTGAGATTCCATTACAGTGGGCCTGTCTTCATTCTTTTTCCTCCAGTCCATCACATAGCAAAGGGGCTGGCTTTTGTTGGTTTGTTTTTTACATTTGTTATTGTCATTCACTTGTTTTGTTCTCTCTGCACTGAGCTCTTGGCGTTCTCCAGCACCGGAAGCCTGGCCCTCTATTCCTCTCAGGGTGGCCACAACCCAGGGAAACACCCTGGTGCACAGTAGCCAAAACAGCACCTGACAGTCACCAGCAGGATGGCCCAGCCAGTTAGCATCTAGCTGCCTCACTATAGCTCCAGGGGCAAGGCACAGCGGGCCTAGACCCCCTGTAGGATTGTCTGCAGCTCACAGGTGCCCCACCCTCCTAGAGCCCCTCCCCAAGAAGAAAGCCCAAGAAAACTGCAGTGTTAACACAGCTTCCAGAAAGCTTCAGCAGTTCACCAGGAGCCCCGCCTCACAGGAATCGGGTTTTCTGTGAGCACGTTCATCACTGTACTTTTGGTCACGTGTGCAGGTTCATGTGTGCGTGCATGAGTGTGGAGGTGTGAGGTCCATGGCTAGTGACCTCTCTTGTTCCCCACCACTGTCTCCAGAGCTGCCTGCCTGGCCAGTCTAGCCCCAGCCACTGCCTGTCCCAGTCTGGCTGTACCCACTCACATGTGTTGTTCTGGAGAGCCCAACTACAGCCCTCATGCTTGCAGAAGGCTTTACCTATAGGACTGTCACCTAAGCCTTCCCATGTTTTGACACAAGTTCGCTATAGTTCAAGTCTGGCCTCAGCTTGCTACTTAGCAAAGCATGACCTCGAACTCCTGATCTTCCTGCCTCCTGCTGGGATTCCAGGTGTGTGCAACAGGAGCCCACTCTATGCTCACAGTTGTCTCCATTCATCTGCTTTTGAACCCAGCAGCAGCCCTTTGGGATTTCCTAGGATCCTGGAGCCCTTCCTAGGCAAAGAAAGAGCATTGTGGGCATCACCACTGAGTGCCTCTTTTATGTCATATCTGTGAACATACTTGTCTGTTGATGCATAAAACCACACACAGAATGAGCTTGATGGCTCCATTTTATACAGACAGTTTGTCACTCAGCAGACTACTCTGTGGGCCATGTGTGTGCAACCCTGTTGGAGGACTAGAGTTACAGATGGCTGTGAGCCACCAAGGAGGTGCTGGGAATTGAACCTGGGTCCTCAGCAAGAACAGGCAGTGCTCTTAGCCTCTGAGCCACCTCTCCAGGTAATATGTATCTGTTTTAAACTCTTCTATATTCTCACTAATTCGACTTCTACTTGTTCTGTTGGTTATTGACTGGGGAATCAAAAGCTTAATGATACTGGAGGTTGTGGTGGCGGTCACCTTTCAGTGGTGGTGGTGGTCACCTTTCAGTGGCGGTGGCGGTCACCTTTCAGTGGCGGTGGCGGTCACCTTTCAGTGGCGGTGGCGGTCACCTTTCAGTGGCGGTGGCGGTCACCTTTCAGTGGCGGTGGCGGTCACCTTTCAGTGGTGGTGGCGGTCACCTTTCAGTGGCGGTGGCGGTCACCTTTCAGTGGCGGTGGCGGTCACCTTTCAGTGGCGGTGGTGGTCACCTTTCAGTGGCGGTGGTGTGGTCACCTTTCAGTGGCGGTGGTGTGGTCACCTTTCAGTGGCGGTGGCGGTCACCTTTCAGTGGCGGTGGCGGTCACCTTTCAGTGGCGGTGGCGGTCACCTTTCAGTGGCGGTGGCGGTCACCTTTCAGTGGCGGTGGCGGTCACCTTTCAGTGGCGGTGGCGGTCACCTTTCAGTGGCGGTGGCGGTCACCTTTCAGTGGCGGTGGCGGTCACCTTTCAGTGGCGGTGGTGGTCACCTTTCAGTGGCGGTGGTGTGGTCACCTTTCAGTGGCGGTGGTGTGGTCACCTTTCAGTGGTGGTGGCAGTCACCTTTCAGTGGCGGTGGTGGTCGTCACCTTTCGGCTTGACTTGTTTTATTTTTTGCTTCGTTTATTTTGCAGTTCTGTTGCTATGAGCACCTACATTACTAAATCTTTTACTATGGTTTAGTGTGCTGCTTCTGTCTGGCAGTGTCCCTCTCTATGAAGTCCACTTTGTCTGGATTTTGCATAGCCATTTCAGCTGTATGAGATTAATCTGTTGTGTGTATCTTTAGCACACTTCTGCTGATTTGCACCCCACACCAACATCCGTTTTTTTACTTCAGTTGGCTTTGGGTGGTTTACACATTTTCATCTTTCTTCTTTTGATTTCACTTTGAGTTTAGTGAAACCCCCATGTATGCGTTCTGTTTGGTTCATCTAATTGAATAGTCTTGGCCTTTTAAAGCAAGAACTATGGCCATTTTAATGTAATTATCAATATAGTGCTAGTACAATTTATCTTGCCTTTTCCCCTATTTGTTCCATATGTTCTAGTGTATGTGTATACACACACACACGCGCGCGCATATATATATATATATATATATATATATATACACACACACACGCATATACACACATACATACATGCATATCTACACATACATACATATACACACATACATACTCGCATTCATACTGAAAGACCCCTGGAGAGGGGAGACCCTCACTCAAGTCTCGGGATGTCGTGACCCACCCTCCCCCCCCAAAGAACTCACAAGAGACCATCTTTGCTGCAATCGCACGAGGTTTATTGACAGGAACCAGCATGCTGGGGCTGACTAGTATTCCACACAGGGGTAGAGGAGTTTGGCCCCAAGTAGCTGGGAAAGGGGGTATTTAAAGGAAAAACCCACAACCCAAGGTGGTAGGGAGAGCATTATTGGAAAATGCTGAAAATACCAGTGAAAAATCACAAGGGGGAACTAAAAATCACAAGGGGAAACTCCCTGCTTCTCAAGATTGTTCTCAGGATTTTTTTTTTTTTTTTTTTTTTGGTTTTTCGAGACAGGGTTTCTCTGTATAGCCCTGGCTGTCCTGGAACTCACTTTGTAGACCAGGCTGGCCTCGAACTCAGAAATCCGCCTGCCTCTGCCTCCCAAGTGCTGGGATTAAAGGCATGCGCCACCACCGCCCGGCCTGTTCTCAGGATTTTAATCTAACTTTTGTGGTCAACCTGGAATAGGGTCACTGAACTGGCTAACCTACATTCTTGGTGCTAGGGAGTCTGAATTTTTCCTGGTTTTTCAATACATGCATATACACATATGTGCATATACACACATACATATATACATATATACATACATATACACATACATACATGCATTTTCTGTCTTCCTTTAGGACAGTTTTTTTTTCTTAATTTATATCTCCCCTATGTAGTGTAAGTTATAACTCCTCTTAAAAGAGTGCTCATGGTTGCTCTAGACTTTTCAGTATATACTTTTATTGTGATCCACCTTCATATAGATTACAAGATACATCAGGTGAACGACAGTGGTTATGAGGTGATGTCAGTGAGCCTTGCTGTGCCCTTGTTCCTCCTCTGGCCGTTCTCATTGCCCTTGATTCTAATTCCATGGATTCAGTCCTCAGCATGCTTACTGCTACTCTCTCTAGCTTTTAATAAGTTCATAGAGCTATAACTTCCCCTGCGAGTTCCTTTTTAAAATTCCCACAAGTTTTACATAGTGCTTTTATTTGTTTTAATTCTGAATATTTAGAATGACCCTTTCAATTTCTGTGTTTATGAATTATTTAGAAATATGTTTCTAGTCTTCTAGGGGACATTTCTTCACACGCTTTATCTTTTTCTAATTAAGTTGCATTAAAAAATAGAATATTTTGGTCTAAATGACAAATTATTTGGAAATTGTTGATAGGTTTCTGGTTGCTTATTCAGTTTGTATAACTATCTCAGGTATACGTGAGAAGAAAATGAATTGTCTGTTTGCTGTATGCACCATTCTGTCTCCCCCTCCTCCCACATATCTTTAAAATCCAGACTTAGTTAGATCATCGAATGGGGGTTAGTATTGACAGTCAACTTGACAGGATCTAGAGTCACTGAAGGGACAATCTCTGCACGTGCCTGTGAGGAATTTCCAGATTCAGTTAGTTGAAGTGGTATCCTTGCTACCTTCCCTGTTCTGTAAGAAAACACCAGCTCAAAGGTGAGAGGGTTTATACTCTGCCTCATGGCCTGAGGATATAATAATGGCAGAGGAATCCTGGCGTCACAGCGTGAGGGAGGAGGATCCATTACATCTGCAGTCAGGGATGCGATGCTCTCAGCTGACTTGGTTCTTTTCGTTCAGGCCAGATCCTGGCCGAAGGTAGACATGGCCCACCTTTAAGCCACACCCCCAGCCCATGGTGTGAAGCTGCCCACGTTTAGCCACATCCCCAGCCCACGGTGCAAAGCTGTTTAAAAACCACCTTCCAATACCTTTCCTTGCCTCTCATTTTTCCTAAGAGCTGAAGATCGAGGGCCCTGACCTGCTTAGGTTTTGTTTGAAGGGAGTGGGGTGGCTGGCTTGACCTGGAAAGACCACTGTTCTCTGTGTCAGCCGTGAGCCTGTTTGTCTCATTGTCTGTGTGCTCCCTGGAGCAGCACTTCTCAATTCTTCCAGGAATCTCTTGGCATTCAGAGCTCTGCTCAGTACAGAGTGAATGAGGCTAGCTTTTAGCCCATCTCAATTGCTAACTTTCCTTCTTCCAGGAAGCTAGCCATCTCCGGCTCCCCACACCCTTTTCTTTTACCTAACACTCAACGACCACTGTCTTCCTCCATTTCTTTCCATCTTACTGTTTGAGACAGGGTCTCTAACTGAACCTGGGAGCTCACTGATTTGACAGACTATCTGGACAGTAAACGTAAGGATCCTCCTGCCTCCACCTCCGCAGTGCCAGCTTGCACCCCTCGCCAAGGAGCTATTTGTACTTGGTGACTCCTGGGAAAGGGGGAATCAGTTTTCTTCAATGGTGTGACACTGGGTTTGTCAGTCACACTCCAGGGCAGACCTCAGGCTCGGGGGTCGTTGGCAACACAAAACTGACTCCATAGTTTTAGTTAGTCTCTCTCTCTCTCTCTCTCTCTCTCTCTCTCTCTCTCTCTCTCTCTCTCCCCTCCCTCTCCCTCCCTCCCTCCTTCCTTTCTCTTTCTTTCTTTTCCCTCCCTCCCTCCCTCCTTCCTTTTTCTTTCTTTCCCCTCCCTCCCTCCTCCCTCCCTCCCTCCCACCTTCCTTCCCTCCTTCTTTCCTTCCTTCCATTAGTTTGTTTTTCTCGATGGTCTCACGTAGCCTGTACTGGCTGACCTTGAACTACCTAGCTTCCTGCCTCCCCCTCTAAGCACTAAGCTTACAGGTGGATGACACGAACTCTGAGACAGTCTCAGCATGCTGCTCTGGTTGGTCTGGAACTTGCTTTATCGTCCAGGTTGGCTTTGAACTCACAGAGCTCTGCCTGCCTCTGCCTCCTGAGTACTGGGATTAAAGCATGCACAATCACAAGCTAGTTCTACCCGCTTTCTATGGTGATGAGGATGGAAGCAGGGCTTTGTGCCTCCTGGACAAGCACTATATATTCCAAGCAAGCTTCATCCCGTCCTCTCCACTTAGTTGTGATGTTCTAGTTTCCCAAGTGCTTGGGCTCAGAGTCTCTCTGTCCTCCCCAGTAAGCAAGGGTTTAATGGCATTGCCTGTGACTCACGATTCTAACATTCATATTCACATACAAGCTGTGATGGCTTTTCCTTTATAAATACACATTTGATAACCACTCTTATCTCTTCTGATGCCTGCTTAGTATTGCTTCTTAAGCTATCATTTCGTTCCCTTGGTGTCATTTTTATCTTGTATCTCATGTGCGTTTCTGAGAAGTTTGTAACTAAATAGGACTATGTACACCTAAAGATTGTGTTGAAAGTCTTTATTCCACCTTCATCTTGGACGTGGCTGAGTTCATTATACATGTCTGGGTTCACAGCACTTTTTCTAGAAAACTATGCCATGGTTCCTCACAGAATACCCGACATTTAGTGTTGTGGTTTGGAGGTGAAATATGACTGGCCACCCCACATTCCTGCGTCAGGCCTTGTCAGGATGGAGCCTGACCCTCTAGAGCTACAAGCCATGACAGTTTCTCCCACATGTTGCTTTTGTTGAGTATGTTCCTACAGCAACACAAAGTGACTTGAGACACCCAGGAATGAGTGTGTGCGTCTTGAGTGACTGAGTGTGTGTGTGTGTGTGTGTGTGTGTGTGTGAATGTGTGAGTAGGTGGGTAAATGTGTAAATGTGAGTGTGTGAGTGGGTGGGTGGGTGAGTGTGTGTTTGAGTAAGTAAGTGGGTAAGTGAATGAGCAAATGTATGTGTGAGTGTGTGAGTGATTGTGTATGTGTGAGTGTGAGTGCGAGTATGTGAGTGTATATGTGTAAGAGTATGTGAGTGTGTGTATGTGTGAATGTATATGTGATTGTGTGAGTGAGTATGTGAGTGTGAGAGTGTGAGTGTGTAAGTCAGTGTGAGTTAGTATGTGAGTGTGTAAGTGCGTGAGAGACCTTTCTCTGGTTGTACTACTGTCAGCCACCAGAGCATGTTCTTCGCTCTGAGAAGCTTTCAGAGAATCTGCAAGAAGGCAGGCCAAGAAAACAGGATGGACTCTAATCACAGGGCAGAAGATGGCTGCACGCTACCTGCAGGACCCAAAGTCATGCATGTTTCTGTAACACACAACCGGCTCAATCATTCTCACTGACTTGTGTGGTATTTGCTGCACTTTTATAGATAAACCAGTTTTTGTAAAGATAGCATTTTTTATGTAAAGATTCCTTACATGTGAAAATTGAGGAAGCTATACGTCTCTTGTTGCACTTACGTCTGATGGGCCGCCTCAAAATTTAAATTATCAGCACTCTCATTCTCTTCTTTGAAGTGAAGCACTCAGGCAGGATGGACTCCCAGTACGGACTCTGGAAATGCTTATCAGCTCAGGAAGGCTCTGTGCTGGCACAAACACCTCGGTTACTGGAGTGGCTCCCCTGAGGGAAACAGGAGCTGAAGCATCAATTTATAATGGGTGGAAGGAGGTGAGAGCGAGTGGGCCCCATATATCGATTGCCATTGGCTCCCTCAGGGCATTTCCAGAAAGCCCCTTATATTTATTGCTATCTCGTTCCAGAGGCATGCGCTGAAGACATCTCCAAGTGCTGCCCCAGAGCCCGCTGCTCTTGGACAATGGGATAGATGAAGCCCCGCCCCCTTTATTGCTCAGATTTTTGGATTAGTCTAAGAATCATCTGTTTGTAAACTGTTTCCTGCATTGTTTCGGCTAGTCTTGGGGCATTAACCAAAGGTCTGCCAGGAACAGCACAGGCCCCGGTGCACAGTATTGGTGTGGCTGATCTTTATTGCATATAAAATGGAAGAAAACCTAGTGTTTGAAATTAAAATGATATTATTGGGGCTGGGGAGATGGCTCAGAGGTTAAGTGTGCTTGCTTCTTTTCAAAAGCACCTTAGTTTAGTCGCCAATACCCACTTTGGGTGGCTCACAACCATCTGTTACTCCAACTTCAGGGGAATCTAACAACTCTGGCCTCTGAGGACTCCTGAATTCATGTTCTTTTATCCACATACAGATACACACACACACACACACACACACACACACACACACACACACCGAGGACTCCTGAATTTATGTTCTTTTATCCACATACAGACACACACACACACACACACACTGAGGACTCCTGAATTTATGTTCTTTTATCCACATACAGATATACACATACACACACACACACACACACACACACTGAGGACTCCTGAATTTATGTTCTTTTATCCACATACAGATACACACACACACACCGAGGACTCCTGAATTTATGTTCTTTTATCCACATACAGACACACACACACACACACACACTGAGGACTCCTGAATTTATGTTCTTTTATCCACATACAGATACACACACACACACCGAGGACTCCTGAATTCATGTTCTTTTATCCACATACAGACACACACACACACACACACACACACACTGAGGACTCCTGAATTTATGTTCTTTTATCCACATACAGATACACACACACACACACACACACACACACACACACACACACACACACACAGTAAAAGTAAGGAGCTGGAGAGGTGGCTCGGTGATTAAGCATACTTGTTGCTCCTGCAGAAGATGTAGGTTCAGTTCCTAAGCCCCACATGGTGGTTCACAACGTCTCTAACCCCAGTGCAGGGGATCTGGTAAAAGTGACTTTTATTCGCGTGATAATTGTCCTCTCTGAAGCCTTACTGCCTCTGTTAACCTAGGCCTAGACCTGGAAGCTTCTAGCCTCCGCATAATCTAATCTAGGCCTAGAATGTTCAGCCTCTGAGACTTGCTGCTGAGTAAGTTCACCCCTTTCCTGGCTCTGAGCTCTGACTGCCTGGTTCAACTCAGCTGTTCTGGCTCAAACTCCTCTCCAAGCTGACTGAACCAATCTGGCTTCTCTTAGTTTCTTACTGAATTGCTCTGCTTGGTCTCCTACTGACTTTGGCGGTCTGTTCTGATCTTCTGGTTCCTTCTCATTCCTGGCTCATTCTGTCTTCATCTGTGTCTAGCTTGTTCTTTCTTCAACCTGTCTGTGTAACTCTCCCAGTAAAACTGCCTCCTGCCTCTCTCTGTGCTAGGCCCTTAATGTAGCTTCCCTTTCCTCTCTCTTTGTGAGAGTTGGGCAGTGCTAAGCACCAAACCTAAATCCTAAATTGATATAACCTTTGATGTTAGCATCGGTTTTTATCTATTTAGAGCACTGGCAAACTTTTTGAAGAGTAGAAAGGTTGATATCAAGTGTCCCAGGTTTCTGTTTACTTGCGTGCGTGTATTTTCATTTCTGCATGGATGCTTATGGTTGACTCTCAGTGTGTGTCTTATTGCAACACAAATCGGGTGTGTCTAAAACTCTGCTCATCTATGACAACACATTGGCTACTTTTCTCAGTACATGACCAAATACCTGACATTCTACACCCTGTTCTATGCACTGCTGCAGACTGTGCAACAGTGTTCATAACACGCACCTGGGGCCCCAGAACTCTGGAGGTAGAGTCTGGAGTGTTGGCTTAAGTTCTAGACAAAATGGATCATACAGTGAATCCCAGGACCAGGGATACATAGCGAGGCCTTGTCTCAGAAACAAAACAAAGCTGTTGGTAAAGTCTTACTCCTTTCCAAGAGATTCTCCCCTCGCTGGAGATCTCTATCCCACCAGAATCTAGGCTGGCGGCCTGGTAGATGGCAGTCAGGGAGACTCACTGATTTCAGACATGTCAAAGTAAGAAAATTATACATCTTGAAATTGCAAGAATAGGGTGATGGCTTGGCACCAAATAAATAAATAAACACTGAAAAACTTAACTGAAGGTTGTCAAGTCTTTTGCATCTTTAAAACAGCTAGCCCTGGTCTTGATCTTGTTTTTCTGAGACGTGTGGTATTTGAAGGAGAATGGCCCCCATACGCTCATAAGTTTGGATTCTTGGTCCCAGTTGGTGGAACAGTTTGTGAAGGATTAGGAGGCGTGGCCTTGTTGGACAAGGTGTCACTAGGGGTGGGCTTTGAGGTTCTGTTCCCAGGGTGTCTCTTTCTGCCCTGTGATTGCTTTCTTAGCATGTAAGCTATCAGGCACTGCTCTACTGCCATGCCTGCCTGCTGCCATGTTCCCTACCATGGTGTCATGGTCTCACCCTCTGAGGCTGTAAGCGAGCCCTCAGTATGAAGCCCCAACAAGGACAAAAGTGAAGTTGGCTTAGAAACTTGCTAAACTTACCTACCTCTGCATAGGGAAAAATATGCTTTGCCAATGGCTAAAGCTGTAAAATGTACAGTAACAGAATTTTTAATGAACTATTAAAAAAATACTCTGGGCAATCTGGCCTTTTAGGGTTCAGTTCCCCAGGTCACACAAGAATCCTGCTTTGTTGTTGCATGTTGGGTGGTCTCCCTTCCCCTCCCTTCCTTGAGGAGTGGTACAGTAACTCATGTGAGAAGACAGCACGCTGAGGATCTGCATCCTTCGATGCCCGCTTTCTCTGTCCTTGACTGTAGTTGTTGAGGGCACACTGTACAGAGCTTTGCCAAGCGAATAATCGGAGGTTTACAGACAGGAATAAAATACATATTCACAGGTCTCAATCCAGGAAGTGGAGCAGAGTGACCTCTGAACTCTACCAAGATAGGAAAGACTTGGAGTTGGAGCAGTGCTGAGGCAGAAGGTTCCAGAAGACAGAGATTTCTTGTATCTGAATGAAAGGACTGAGAAGGAAAAAAAAAAAAGACAGTTACTGTGTTTCCACTTTGTTTCCATGTTTTCTGGTTAGCTCTAGTATTTGATTTATTGTCATGAATTCCTTCCTGTCTGTTTCTTTCCTCGGTTTATGCACCAGAGCCTCAGTGGAAGACTGAGAGTAGACATTCACTTCCATCAGCAGACTGCTTGGCTTGGTTGGCTTGGTTCGGAGTTAACTTGGAAGAGATCATTTGTTGGACTTTGTCACCTCAGGACATCTTCTGTTTTGGCTGCGCAACACGGGACAGAAGCTGTCTGCCAGAGGCACAGTGTTGAGAAGTCACACTGGCCTGGGAATCGTCTCTTCCTGGCATACTCTGAATTTAAGCTTCTAGGTCAACCCAAGCCGCATTAGGAGGAAGCTGGTCTTGATATTTAAAGACTGAATCTCATCCTAGCCTAGCAGTTTGCAGTTTATTACATGTACTAAAGAGGGCCAAGTGCCCTGCCAATTTTTTTGCTAATATTACCATTAAAGATATTTAGTTACTAGTATTTCCGCAGCCACTGAAAATGGCATGCAATTACTCATAGAATGTATTTTCTCCTTTCAAACTGCAAAGCCCCAGAGGTTCTCACTAATAGCCAACCTCTTCTAGAGATATTACTCACAACGAATTACCCTTCCATAAGCCTAGATCATGGGAGACTAATGACCTGTCATATTCTGAGCCATGAGTATCATAACTTATAACGGGCATTACAAGCCATCTTTTGCTCCTGGTCAGCAGTTTTGCCTTATTTATTTATTCACGGAGTGCTAGGGAAGGAATGCAGACCCTGGTGCCTGCTGAGCGGGTGCTCAGAGCTACAGCTCCCATCTGGGTTATTTTATTTATTTGTTTATTTTTTTTTTTTTTGAGATGGGATCTTGTGAAGTCCAGGCTGGACTTCATGATCCTATCTACCTCTGTTTCCTAAGTGTTGGAAATTAAGTTTTTCCTCACGTCGGGGGATTAAGTCCAGGGCCTTGCCCATGCTGGCAAGTAGTTTCCATTGAGTCACATCCCGCAGGTTTGTGATGATCATCGTTTTAAAATAGAAAGCCACTGAACAGCACCATTGTGTTTGCAGCACTGGGGACTGAGCCCAGGGCCTCCCTCCCTCCCTCCCTCCCACATAAGTAAGCATCCTGGCAGTGGGCTACATCTCCAGCAGCACTGACCATTTTGGTAATCAGTTAAAAAGAAAAGATGGAATAAAGATTTTTGACCTAACTCCTTACTAGGTGATTGGCAAATAAAATGAGAAATGGGCGAGGGATGGATTGACGGCATAAACTATTACAATGAAAGTACTTAACTGTGATTAGAAGAGATGCCAGGCTTGAAATAGATACACGGAGCTGGGTGACCTCGGTTAAGACCCTGATAAATGCTGCCATCACTTCAATGGGGTGCCAATTTGTTGCGGTAAATCTCCAACTCAAATAAGCCTAAGCAAATTGTATCTTATATTGTGGGTATCCTAAGTTTCTGGGCTAATATCCACTTATCTGTGAGTACATATTGTGTGAGTTCCTTTGTGATTGGGTTGCCTCACTCAGGATGATGCCCTCCAGGTCCATCCATTTGCCTAGGAATTTCATAAATTCATTCTTTTTTTTTTTTTAAGATTTATTTATTTATTATATGTAAGTACACTGTAGCTGTCTTCAGACACTCCAGAAGAGGGCACCAGATCTCATTACGGATGGTTGTGAGCCACCATGTGGTTGCTGGGATTTGAACTCTGGACCTTCGGAAGAGCAGTCGGGTGCTCTTACCCACTGAGCCATCTCACCAGCCCAAATTCATTCTTTTTAATAGCTGAGTAGTACTCCATTGTGTAAATGTACCACATTTTCTGTATCCATTCCTCTGGATCTGGGTTGATATAGATACAATTCACTAAACGCATGAAACTCAAGAAGAACGAAGACCAAAGTGTGGACACTTTGCCCCTTCTTAGAATTGGGAACAAAACCCCATGGAAAGAGTTACAGAGACAAAGTTTGGAGCTGTGACGAAAGGATGGACCATCTAGAGACTGCCATATCCGGGGATCCATCCCATAATCAGCTTCCAAACGCTGACACCATTGCATATACTAGCAAGATTTTGTGAAAGGACCCAGATAGAGCTGTCTCTTGTGAGACTATGCTGGGGCCTAGCAAACACAGAAGTGGATGCTCACAGTCAGCTATTGGATGGATCATAGGGTCCCCAATGGAGGAGCTAGAGAAAGTACCCAAGGAGCTAAAGGGATCTACAATCCTATAGGTGGAACAACAATATGAACTAACCAGTACCCCCGTGGAGCTCGTGTCTCTAGCTGCATATGAGTCAGAAAATGGCCTAGTCGGCCATCAGTGGAAAGAGAGGCCCCTTGGTATTGCAAACTTTATATGCCCCAGTACAGGGGAACCCCAGGGCCAAGTAGTGGGAGTGGGTGGGTGGGGGAGTGGGTGGGGGAGCGTGTGGGGGACTTTTGGAATAGCATTGGAAATGTAAATGAAATAAATACCCAATTAAAAAAAATTAAAAAAAATAAGCCCAGGCAAAGAAAACACAAATCAGTTAATATGAATACAAGCTGCATGCCTAGATTGGGCAGATCTACCACTACACTACTATATTCCCTATCTATGAGACCCCTTATAACTTGCGGTGTCTCCAGGCCACGTGCTTCTGCTCCATTTTTCTTTCTACCTTCTCCCTCTCCTCCTTCTCCCCCAAACTTTTCAGCTCCACCTTCCTGTCCACTGCCCAGTCCCTGGCTCCAGCCTTTATTTTACCAGGTGGGGAGCAGGTTCACAGGAAGTCCCCTGTGTATGGTATTCACTCCCCTCCACCACCCTTCCTAAGAAAGCAGAATTAGCATTAAAAAAAGTCTTAAAATACAAACACCGCCAGGGCTATCCACAGCACTTCCTCCTTTCTGTGCAATTAAAAGACTCTTCTATCTCAGATAGAAATTGAGCACAACTATTACCATTGTGTAATTTATAAAGAACAAGATAGACCTAGCACCCAGTCCACCATTTTTGTCAATTAAATAGAACACTCTGTCATCGATCCTAATTTAAAAGACTTCTAATTCTTCACCTGACTCATGTCCTGGCTTTAGATTGTATGCCATCCTCTCAAATCTATATCATATTTCTCAATGCTAAACAGCTTGGGTTGGCTATGAGACTAACCAGTCTTCAACCCCATCAGAAATCCAAGAATGACTAATATTACCTGAAAATATGAGAAGCACAAAATATAGCTTCCAAAACTTAGTCAATTTGTAACAGCCCCTTATACTTCAAAACATTGGAACATCAGCCTTCGGCCTTCTGCCCAGGATCATCTGACAGACCTTTGTAATGCAGAATTTTTTATTTTTTTTTTGGTTTTTTTGAGACAGGGTTTCTCTGTGTAGCCCTGGCTGTTCTGGAACTCACTTTGTATACCAGGCTGGCCTTGAACTCAGAAATCCGCCTGCTTCTGCCTCCAGAGTGCTGTGATTAGAGGTGTGTGTCACCATGCCCGGCGTAACGCAGAATTTTGAAGGGCTGACTACCCTGTCTTGGCAGAGATTATCAGTGAATTATTCTGCATAGGGTGTCCTTTTTCTGGACAGTATTTTGTCTGTAGATGAAATGAGGCAATTCTTGCCTAGTGGCTGTCTAGGCTGACATGTGGAAGCTGCCCAAGGAATAATGTGTGAAATTCTCTGTGTGGAGGGTCACCCAGAGCAGCCTAAGGTCCTCAGGTCTGTGGTGGTACCAACACTTGGAAGGTGGAAGCAGAAGCATCTTGAGTTTGAGGGAGACTGGACTACATAGACTGTTTCATGAACAAACAAAAATTCCTTTGAGTATAATTTTTAGGAAAGGCTTTTCTAAAATTAGCCTGCAGGTTAAACATCAAGAACACGGAGAAAGTCTTAAAATATCAAATTTGGAACAAAAAACTTAAGAGCAGCCACAAGCAGAGAGAGATCTGCTCCACAGACTGCAGCGTACACCCTGTGACTAAACCTGCCTGCCATGGGCTCTTACCACACAGCACATAGAATGGAGTAAAATCTGTGGAGAGAACCGCCTCCCTCTCTGATGTCAGTTCCTATCTTCCCTGCCTCCTTGCCCCGCCTCCCTCTCTGACGTCAGTTCCCACCCTTTCTGCCTCTGGCCTCCTTTTCAGTCCTGGAAGGTCTCCATGGCATGAGGTAACTCGTGACGTCACTCACATGGTTCTTGAGAAAGACCTTTACAAAAGCACAGAAGACAAAGTTTTCTGAACATGTAGTAAAAACGCGTGCTGGAATATAAGAATGGCGTAAAGAAACTATTGAGATGCTAGTCTGTAACCTACAGACGTCTATGGAAAGAAAATACCTGGAGAGGTAGAACCAGGCTAACAAATTGGCCCTGTTTGGTTGCAGGGAGGGGGAGGGAGGAGGGGGAAAGTGACCAGAAGGCGTGTATTATTAAAGAGAAATAAAAGTAGATCATAGCTCACATAGAGAACCACAATCATATCAGACTCCCCTCTGTTGATTGAACAAAATGGAGAGGTACACACACATCAAATAAAAATGAAACCCTACAGAAGAAACAGAATAAGAAGTATCTGCGGTGACAAGTATTTGAAGTATAGTAGGTCTTGTAAATGACCCAGAGGTTAAGAATATAAGGACGGAGGGAGGATTAGTCGCCAACAGTGTGACGTTGCTCAGAAAGGGCTGGGCACCCACACGTTTTCGTCACTTTAGAAGAACCTGGAATCAACCCCTTGGGGATACCAATAAACTTCAGGCTTACGCACACATAAGCATGCTGTCACCCCAGTTTCCCTGAAGTGCTGATTGTAATCGTAAACAAACAACTCCTTAAGCTTTTGTTCCTGCCAGTGTGGTGCAATTAAATTAAACTAATTGGTTATAAGCATGCCAAGTTCCTGTAATCTGCCTGCCTAAAAAGAACGTAAGTGACAGACAGACAGACAGACAGACATCATGAAAAGGTCAAAGTTCTTCCTCGTTTTTGGGGTAGAACCTGCAGGGTCCTCACCACCTTCCACTTAATGCTTTATTTTTATATGTTTTATTTATTTATACAATATAATTTGTTAATATTATATATAACATTTATATATAATATATTATACTTATATAATAATATAAATAATATATAAATACATATTTATTTATATAATGTATAATTTAAATTTAATATATTTTCTTATTTTATTGTATGGCAATACACCTTTAAATTCTCCTTTCAGACTAGTCCGATTTATTCCAGACATGACTGTGTACCCAAAGACAGTAAAGTGATTAATTATTCTGCTCTAGGGGCCTGCAGGGATGTGTCTGCCTAGTGTCTGGTAGAAGGGAAGTGGGAGGGCTGAGAGACCCTGAAACGAGGGAGTCTGTGGCATTTGTAATTCTTCCAAAGGAAATATGCACACTGACCTGAAGCTCAGAGCCTTGATGTGTGCTGTGTTGTGATTACAAGAACTGGGAAATGGAAAATCAGGAAGAGAGCTTTCTGATTACTGCACACATTTTCCAGTCTTAGGGGGTCAATCTTTTCTTTTGAACGACATTGTTATTCTTCCCAGATTCCCAAGGGTTTCTTTTGTTGTTTTGCTTCTGGGGACTGAGATTGCATGGAACTGAAGACCCTATAGTGTGCGTTATCCAGAAATGGTGTGTGTCTCAATAGCCCTCCTCAGCTCGGTGTGGCAGCTTCCTGTGTCAGGCTCCCTACATGTCACAAAGCAGTTTATTACTCCTTCAGAAATTCAAGTACCAGAACATGAACATTAAATACCTTTCCATAAAAATATTCATACTACGCGAGTAAGCCCTCTCCTTGCTTTCCTGCTGTCTGACTGAGGAGGTGTGGTCAGTCTGCTGTGTGCACCGCAGCCCCGAACACATGTCTGGGGCTGAGCTTAGACAGTCAGGTTTTCGAAGCAAGAGCCCCACCTGCTGAGGCGTCTTGCCAGTCCTGGTGGTGCAGATCTGTAAGCTGATACTCAGCCTTACTCATTTAAAGCTCTGTCCTTGTTATCTCCCCTAGGTTTTAGTTACACTCCTCCTTGTTGTAACAAAGTTTCCTACAATAGTGGCTTGAAGAAGCAGTCTTCATTTTGGCTTGAGTTTTGAGGATGGAGTCAATCCATCATGGCGTGACTTCATAGCTACAAGAGCATGAAGTGTCTGGCCGCTTTTCATTTACACTGAGGAGGAGAGGGAGAGGGGGAAGAGAGGGGAGAGGGGGAGATGGGGGAGAGGAGAGGGGACAGGGGAGAAGAGAGGGGACAGGGGAGAGAGGACAGGAAGAGGGGCAGGGAGAGTGGGGAGAGGGGGAGAGGGAGAAGATGGGGGAGAGGGGAGAAGGGGGAGAGGAGAGGGGACAGGGAGAGAGGGAAAGGGAGAGGGGACAGGGAGAGGGAAAGGAAGAGGGAGAGGGGACAGGAAGAGGGAGAGGATGCTTAGAATACTCTCTTCTCTTTCTCCCTTTTTTTTTTTTTTTCCATCCATGATCCATAGGGTGATGCCACCTACTTCAAGATGGGTCTTCCCCACTGTGTGTAAACGTCTCTGGAATTGTTCTTAGAGAGGTAGCTCTCCTGGGTGATTCTAAATCTAGTCAAGTTGACAGTGAAGTTGGCACACAAGCAGAAGTAAGAGGCTCTCCTGCAAGAGACAGTTCTCTCCCTCCACCAGTGCTGGGGGGCTAAACTCTGGCCATCGGCTTGGCAGCCAGTCCCTTTACCACTGGCCATCTTGCTGAGCAGACGGGCTTTTGATCAGTAAGGTTTGTTGATAGAAAAAGGGCCCTGCTTATCCAAGAATTGAGTGGGGTCCTTCCTCTTCCGAATACACCATTAGGTTTTGTTTTGTCTCTAGAGCTGATGCATGCTACATTCAGAGAGCTAACAAGTAATTTTCCTTTTAAAATCTGGCCAGAATTCAGCTATCTTGGCATTTGACTTTAATGCTTAAAGAGCCATACCAAGAGAACTTGATCAGTTGGCAATCTCATAAAGTGGCAGAGATTTCCAAGGTATCGCACGTAACAAGCCATTGGTGGAAATACTCATACAGTAGTTATTCATTTTTACTCAAAAGGAAAATGCCAAGCTCTGTGAATATTATAACAAGTGTTTCAGAAAAGAACTAACTGTAGAATGGTTTGATTATCAAGGTCAAGCCAACAAGATCATTAGCGTGTGTCTCTCTTCCGTGAGCCACTGTGGTGAAGTATTTTAATGCTTAATGATGACCCAGAAAAATTTAAAAGACACAGCATATTAGATGCTTGTCTGGTTCCTGTAGCAAAATATCAGACAAAAGCAATTTAAGAGAGAAAGCGTTTATTTATGGAGGGGAGGCATGTGGACAGAAGCGGGGGCCAGGCTGCTGGCTGCGTGGCACCCACAGTCAGGAGGCAGAAAGCTGTGGGTGCCTGTGCTCAGCTTGCCCTCTCGTCTGTGTAGGGCTCTGTCCACATTTAGTTTGCTAATGAGACTTTCCATTTCAGTTAGCTTAATCTAGATAATCCCTTACAGATGTGCCCAGGGATTTCTTTCCACAGCGGTTCTAAATCCCATCAAATTGACAATCTAGATTCACCGTCAGACGTGGCTTTCCGTAAATCATCTCGAGTTAAGTTACTAGGCCCACATGTTTAAAAGTGTTATCTCCTATCATCAAAAGTATAACAGTCGGTCTCCTTGACAGACTGGACACTTGATGTTTCTTGCTGCTAGTAACCGGCAGTGTCCTCTGAGCTCTTGAGCTCTGATGCTGTGGCTCATTTAACAATGCTGTTACCAGCCGCAGCTATAGGAACAGCCCCATTTGCTTGTTTCCTAGTGTGTGTGTGTGTGTGTGTGTGTGTGAGAGAGAGAGAGAGAGAGAGGGAGAGAGAGAGAGATCACAGTACCCACTGGCCCTTTGGGGGTTGTATAAAGGGGAAACGTGTATGATATAACCTTGAAAACAAAAGCAATTAGCTCAGGAGGGAACTGAACACATAACTTCCACCAATTACTGTCACATTAGTGCCATTTTCTACACAGAGGAGACCAACTGTGCCTCTTCTGTCAGGGCCCTGGTACTATAATGCGTGTGCCCTTAGTGGGCTTTCTGCTTTGGTGGGGGTTCTGTGAATAGAGCATAGCAACCACACACAGTTAGGTGAGTTCCGGCTCAAATTAAGGCTTCTGCTGCTGAGATGGCTCAGGGAGTAAATTCACTTTCTGCTAAGCCTGACATCCTGAGTTTGATCCCCTGACCCCACATAGTAGAAGGAGAGAATTGATTCCCCCATGCTTATCTCTGACTTCCACAATGCACGCCATGGCATGGGCTTTGCCGTCAGCAATACAATAAATGAATGTAACTTTAAAAGTCAATTAAGAGCCGGGGGTGGTGGCGCACGCCTTTAATCCCAGCACTCGGGAGGCAGAGGCAGGTGGATTTCTGAGTTCAAGGCCAGCCTGGTCTACAAAGTGAGCTCCAGGACAGCCAGGGCTACACAGAGAAACCCTGTCTCGAAAAACCAAAAAAAAAAAAAAAAAAAAAAAAAAAAAAGTCAATTAAGAGCCCTGCTCCCATACTCACCCACTCCCACTTCTTGGCCCTGGCCCAATTTGTCTTTTACCTCCTGGAGACTGTCATAATGGGGGGTTACATTTATAATAATAGGATGTTTTTCTAAGAAGATTTACTAATCTTATGTGCACATACATTTGCCTGTGTGAGCATATGTGTACCATACACATGCAGGAGTATATTATAGAGACCAGAGGAGGGTAGGGACCCCCTGGAGCTGGAATTCTAGGTAGCTGTGAGCTGCCCTGTGGTGCTGGAAACGGAACCTGGTTCTGCAAAAGCAGGAAGGTCACCTTTGAAGCAGAACCATCCATCTGGCCCCCACAACAGGGCTTTCTTACTTGCATTTCTGGATGGTTTAACTCTTGACCATCCAACCAACTGCCAACAGGTGCCTGCCGTGGCAAGACGACTCTCCCAGTGCCACACGGATAGGTGCTGAATCCTGAGCTGCTCTGTTATGTATATTTCCTTAGCAACTTGTCTGTGACTTCTTCCAACATCATCTGGGACACTTAGTGAGCAGGTAGCACCCTATCCATGGCTGCAAACGATGCAGGCGGGCACTTCCTGACAGCCGCGACTCTTAGCCAGCTGGGAACAGGTATTCCACAACCCTTCCATCCAGACTCCAGTGTCCTCACCCACACTTTGTTGTAGAGCAGCCGTCAGTGGCAAGACTTCCACGGTTCCTGAACCTAAGTCGTGGGTTAGCAGGAGCCTTGCTCCCCAGGATGCTACTGGCATCACTGCTGCTTGCTGTGTCTGTGCTTTCAGTTCACAACTGAGCCTTAAGTAGCTTTTCCCTTCAGTTATCACTCCTTTGGCCTGAAGGAAAAAAAAATCACCATTTCCTCCCTTTTTGCTTCATTTTAAAGAAGTAATATATGTTCATGACAAAAAACAAAAACAAACAAACAAACAAACAAAAACCCCATCCACTACACAGTTGGGCCAGTGAGGCGGCTCAGCTGGTAAAGGGACTTGCTACGAAATTTGACAACCTGGGTTGACTCCCCAGGACCCACAGGGTGGAAGGAGAGGAGGTGGAAGGAAGTTGTCCTCTGATCTAAACACACACACACACACACACACACACATTCTTCTGTCTCCTTGAATAATGCATATGTGTTTTGTCATTATAAACAATAGATGCATATTTTTGTTTTTCAAAAATTACACTATTTTGGATTTTTCTACTTAAAATGCATCTCACCAGTTTCCGCATCATGGTATTTAACATCTCATTCTCTCTCTCTTTAAACACAACTGCAGCACTGTAGGAACAACACTTGCGCTGTGAATGGGGAGTCCCAGACCGAGAGCACTGGAGAGTGCAGTAATCTGGTCCACACCCAACTTCCTGTTCAGCTGAGATCGGCATGTTGGCTTCTCCTCCTGGTTGCACAATGATTCTAAGTCATCGCAGAAAACATATTGGGATAGATCAGGTCACCTCCTCAGGAGAAGGGCTGTCTTTTCAGGAGTGAAGGGACCTTTCCAGGAAGCCTGTGGCAAGCTTCCCCTCCTGTGTTATCTACGTCACCGTCACGTGTCACATCTAACCTCAGACTGACAAAGAGCACCAGGCCATGACTCACCTAAGCTCCATTAGGACGTACCCTCGGAATGACCTGGAGATGGTAAGTAGGTCACAGAACGTGGACAGAACCGGAGCTCTGCACATGAGGACTGCTGCGGAGGAGACACTTGGCGATAGATCTCTCTTATCCATTACCAAAATGCTGCTAGTTATTCCAAGGTGTTTTCTCCTTTATCTAGATTCGAGCGTCTCTCATGATCCATTGGTATCATAGAGAAATTACAGATATTTTCTATAACCGTTGGGTGTCTATGTCGAGGGAGAAGTCACAGCATGCTGTTGTGTTGTCCGTCCATGAGTGCTTCTCTCATCCTTCCTTGAGTCCTTGATGGAGTTCAAGAGTCCTTCATAAACGTCTACCTTAGTTCCTCTACATTCTAATCTTATTACTGTTGATAAGGGTATCATACTTATAATGATCTTCTGTAGGTTGTTGCTGCCTTAGGAGACTGCTGCTCTGTTTATACGGTGCCCTTGCACTGAGTAGCCTTGGCGCCCACTCTGCTAAGAGTCCCTGGGGCTGGTCAGAGGTTGAGTGCTTGCTCTTTAGGGAGCCTGAGTTCAATTTCCAGCACTGAGCAACTCCGGGCAGTGCATCGCCCTCTTGTGGCCATCATGGATACTGCATGCACATGCACAAACGTTCAGACACTCGCAGGTCTACATGATTTAAAAATAAATCTTACAAAAAGGTTTTGTGGTATCGATGCCGATTGTCTTGCTCTCTCAGGATATTTTGCTGGATATTATTTTCTTTGCCTTATTTTGTTGTCTAGGACTCTTGCTAAAGTAACAGAGAACACACACGATATCAGATAGTGACTGAATCCTGGTTTTAAACAGAATGCATCTTGAGTTTCTTTATTAAATCAGATGACTGATGCCACCTTTGGGTAGGCAGCTCCTGCAGGTCGCATGTCTCTCATCTTAAGTGGGAAGGTCCACATGGGATGATGGCTGAGGATGGCCCCAAGTCAGTGCTATTTGTGTTTGCTGGTCATTCACCAGAGAAGTGGTTTTCAGAATGCTCACACTTGATGAAAACATTTCACTAGCTGGGTCATCAAGAGCAGTGCTGCTGTTAGTCCCGAGGAGAAGGGCAGAGCCAGGAGCCAGGAGCCAGGACCTAGGACCCAGGACCCAAGACCGGGGACTTGGGAACTGTGAACTCCCTATGAAACTGGAAACTGTTACATTAGTGTAGCTGTACGTTGGGACAGCAGTCAAGTTAAAAACTGCAAAGCTGACATTGAGCCGCTTGAGAGTTTTGATCCACAGAAACTCATTAATGAAGCCACATTATGGTGCTGACTCTGAGTTAGAGCTATGTACAGCAGGGCCTCGGATGCTCAGGGATACCTATGGAAGGCCCAATAACTCTGTCAACTAGCAGCCAGACTGAACCACCAGTCCTGTCTCAAGGGTAGCAGGATTCTGTGACTCCAGGCCACACCTTCCTCTTCCACCCACTTATTGTTTCATATCTTGTAGGTAAAAACTGTATTTATGGAAAAATCAAGCTGTTTGATCCAATTCTGGGTATAGCACATATACCCCACTGAGCCTCTGACTTTGCCAAAATAGTACAGCAGGCAAACACAGAACTGAAAACCCAATTCACTGTAGGATCGGGATAGCCTGGTCTATCAGGGGGTTCTCTTGGCTTTTGTTACATCGCTCTGCACAGGGCTCTCCGGGAGCCACCGTAGCTCAGCCTTAGCAGCCCCTCTACTTAGCAAGGCAAGTGACCCAGCTCAGAAACACCCAGGTGCACATTTGCATACTTAAAAGGTGGGAGAAAATGAGTGCGGTTGCACAGGCGTGTGGTCCTAGCTTTTAGGAAGTCGAAGCAAGAAGACTGTGAGCTCCAGGTCAGACTATGCAGCAAGACCCAGTCTAAACACAGGTAAAGTAATAGAGACAGGCAGGCAGGCAGGCAGGCAGGCAGGCAGGCAGGCAGTCAGACAGACAGACAGACAGACAGGCAGGAGCATCTCACATTTCCATTTGTCTTACTTACTTTCCTTTAGAGCAAATCAGCTGATTTGTTCCCATTTGAACCCATTTTGCTTCTCACATCATTATTGTGCTCAGAAGCAACCTAGGTGGCTGTAGCCAAAAGATAGCTTGCTTTGTCTGCCCTTGCAGCCCAACATAAATTGGCTTAGGCGTGGAAAAGTAGTGTCAAAAGCTGGGAAGAACCTACATTATGGTAGTGTGCTTAAATGTACACCTGCTTTGTTTTGTTTTAAAAACATTTTTTCTAAACTTATGGGTTTTTTTTTTTAAAAAAGGATTTATTTATTTGATGTACGTGAGTGCACTGTGGCTGTACAGATGGTTGTGAGCTTTCATGTGGTTGTTGGGAATTGAACTTTAGGATCTCTGCTCTTTCTGGTCAACCCCGCTCGCTCCGGTCAGCCCTGCTTGTTCAGTCCCTGCTTGCTCCAGCCCAAAGGCTGATTATTATTAAGTACACTGTTGCTGTCTTCAGATGCACCAGAAGAGGGCGTCAGATCTCATTACAAGTGGTTGTGTGCCACCATGTGGTTGCTGGGATTTGAACTCAAGACCTTTGAAAGCGCCATCAGTGCTCTTATCAGCTGAACCATCTTGCCAGCTCAAATGGACACCTGTTAATAGGTATTTAATCAGCACTTAGTAAACTTCGGGCATATGTACAAAAAGATTGTTTTCAATCTAACATCAGGAGTTATAATAATACATAAAAATGATTCAGGTTACAGATTGTTTTCTATATTTTTTATTATTATCATTATTCTTTGCTCTTTTGTTTTTTAAATACAGTCTAGTAGTTATCCCCCTCCCAGTTTGACCTCTGACAATTTCTCATCCCATTCCTCCTTACCCCTCTCCAAGAGGATGTCCCCACAGCCCCCCATCCCACCAAACCTCCTCACTCCCTGGGGCTTCAAGCTGCTCCAGGGTTAGGTATATCTTCCTCACTGAGTCCAGACCCGGCAGTCCTCTGCTGTATATGTGTTGGGGCCTCATATCAGCCGGTGTATGCTGTCTGGTTGGTGGTTCAGTGTCTGAGAGAACTTAGGGGTCCAGGTTAGTTGAGACTGCTGGTCTTTCTATGGGGTCACCCTCCTCCTCAGCTTCTTCTAGCCTTTCCTTAATTTAACCACAGGGGTTCCCTAGAGGGAGGGATCTTAGATGAAATGCCCAACGGTGGGGATGGACTAGGAATTCTCAGCCCTATAGACTTAACTAAGTTCTGTTCTCTTCGTTTCCTAAAAGAAACATCTCTGATCTAGACTCCAGCATCATGGCTGGGGAGATACCTCAGCTGTTAAGAGTGCACATCGCTCTTTCTGAGGACTTGAGTTTGGTTCTGGCTCCCTGCAGTGGCTCATAGTCAGCTCCAGAAGAAGTCAGTGTCTCTGACCTCTGGGGGTGTCTATACTCACGTGCACACGTCCACACATATCCACATAACTCCCACTGAAAAACTAATAACTAAAAACGTTTATTAAACAGGACTCAGTAGGTACATTGGGTTTCTGGTCAATCCTGTTGACGTTTGGAGTTCATGAAACAGAACATTTTACCAACCCTGACTTTATCTTTCCTTTGCAGTTTGCTTAAGGCAGAGACAAATTCTGAAAGTTTGTGGCTAGTTTCACTCCAGATTCTCAGGGCTAGGTCTATAGCATAATTAAAGCAGCAGCAATTCTGCCTGTCCAAATGGGTAGGGCGGGCACCCTCAGTGCCCTGTCAGGGTGACATAATAACGGTACAATGGCTGGGATTCATGCCTGGGGCACCGGCCTGCTACGCTGGAGGTCCCGTGTTTGACCCCCAACAAAGCAAACTCACTATAATAAAAACTGTCGCCGGGCGTGGTGGCGCACGCCTTTAATCCCAGCACTCGGGAGGCAGAGGCAGGCGGATTTCTGAGTTCGAGGCCAGCCTGGTCTACAGAGTGAGTTCCAGGACAGCCAAGGCTACACAGAGAAACCCTGCCTCGAAAAACCAAAAAAAAAAAAAAAAAAAAAAAAAAACAAAAAAAAACTGTCACCATTGTGCAAAGCCCCTAGAGGGTTTGCCTCATGCAGTTTTTGCCTCAGCCCTAACAACCAGGGTTGTTATTCTCACTTATAAATGAATAAAATAGGCTACTAGCTGAACACTTCGATACTTTACATAGGGGATTCTGTGATTAAGTAAATGACCACAGACTTGATCCCAAGAAGTCCAATTCTTTTTTCTTTTTTTTTAATATGTATTTATTTATTATATGAAAGTACACTGAAGCTGTCTTCAGACACACCAGTTAGATCTCCTTACTGATGGTTGTGAGCCACCATGTGGTTTCTGGGACTTGAACTCAGGACCTTCAGAAGAGCAGTCGGGTGCTCTTACCCGCTGAGCCATCTCACCAGCTCAGAAGTCCAGTTCTTAAACATAGACCCTTGGTTTTGTTTTTGCTTTATATACATGATTTTTTCTGCATCTATGCTTGTGTACTGTCTGTATGCCTGGTGCCTGCAATAGAGTCCCTAGAACAGTGTTAGAGATGGTTGTAGGCTGCCTGTCATGAAGGCGCTGGGAATTGAACTTAAATCCTAGGTCCTCCAGAGGAGAGCCAGTGCTCTTAACTCTTAAGCACACCTCTCCAGCCCCAACACAGGCTCTTTGTGTGAGTGTGTGTGTGTGTGTGTGTGTGTGTGTGTGAGTGTGTGTGTGTGTGCGCGCGCGCGCTGTGTGTGTGTGGAGGGATGATGATGTCCGTGAAGAGCTAGCTTGCTCCTCTCCAATCAGTGCATTTGCCCCTGGATTTTTCTTTTATTATGACCTTAGAATCAGAAAGACTTAAACCAAGGACAAATACCATGTGGCATTTTGTTAAATATTCAGCTTTATGGAGAATGTGTTGTATGCATACAGAGATCAACACTTTATTTGTATGCGAATTTATAGTAATTTAATCTATAATCTAGTTTCCCCCAAATATACACAAAACTTTGAACAACTATAATGCAAAAGTTTCTAATGTGGCCAATTAAAACTTCCATATATATATATATATATATATATATATATATACATAAACTATTGATTATTGTCTTTAGTCTTTTTTAATGTATTTATTTAAATGTAAAATGTGTGTGCATATATGTCTTACTCAGGGTTTCTATTCCTGCACAAACATCATGACCAAGAAGCAAGTTGGAGAAGAAAGGGTTTATTCAGCTTACACTTCCACATTGCTGTTCATCACCAAAAGAAGTCAGGACTGGAACCCAAGCAGGTCAGGAAGCAGGAGCTGATGCACAGGCCACGGAGGGATGTTCTTTACTGGCTTGCTTCCCTTGGCTTGCTCAGCCTGCTTTCTTATAGAACCCAAGACTACCAGCCCAGGGATGGCACCACCCCAATGGGCTGGGCCATCCCCCCTTGATCACTAATTGAGAAAATGCCTTACAGCTGGATCTCATGGAGGCATTTCCTCAAGAGAGACTCCTCTCTCTGTGATAACTCCAGCTTGTGTCAAGTGTACCAGCCAGTACAATGTGTGTGTGTGTGTGTATGTGTGTGTGTGAGAGGGGCACACAGGTGCCGGGGAATGAACATTGCCATGATGTGCATGTAGAGACCAGCGGACCTGTGTGGTTGGTTGGTCCTGTCCATCCACAGGATTGAACAGGGTATCTGACTTGGCTGCAAGCACTTATACCCGCTGATCCACCTCTCTGGCCCTTAAACTTTTCTTTTTTCTATTTTATTTTGCATATGTGGGTGTTTTGTCTATACACCAAGAGTGTGCAGTACCTGAGAAGTCGAGAAGAGGGCATCGGATTCCCTGGGGCTGGAGTCATAGACAGTTGTGAGCTGCTGTGTAGGAGCTGGGAATCAAACCCGGATCCCACAGAAGAGCAGTCAGTGCCCTGAACGACTGAGTCATCTCTAGCCCTCTGAACATTTCCTTAAGTGCTGAGAAGACAGTAAAGTGTACCCGAGACAGCACAGCACTTACAGCCTTTCACGATGTCCGCGCCAGACTGTCTTCTTGTCTTCTTTTTCTTTGCTGTTGGTGAGGGACATCTGCTGCTGTTTCTCTCACATAGGCCCGGCCACAAGCGACATAGAGACATTCTCAATTCCAGTTCATATCCTCCCATTTGCCTGGTTGCCAGAGCAGTCTCCATCACTGGTCCCTTCTCAGTTTGGATGGAATTTAATCATCTGCTCAATCCCTTCTTAGTGTTAGAAATTGTCTCTGCACCCGCATTGGTGAACCTAAATGTATTCTTAGTGCCTTTCGGAAGGGAACAGAGCCCAGCCTCTTTCCTAGAACCAAATGCATCTATCGGCCGTTCCCAAAATTCCCAGTTCAGAAACCCCCAATAGAGATAAGATCTCTAATGCAGTGATATATCTAGACAGAGATAAAGATGTTAAAAGAGATACAGGGCAGTGGCAATGTGGCTGTTTTGGCTAGGGTAATGCGTTGTGGCGGGAGAAGGCGGTCCTGTGTACTTCAGAACCCCGAGCACTGTTCTTGCCCACACTGAGATGCAACCAGTACCTGGACCCGACTCTCACCTCAACTGTCATAAGCATGGAATCACTAGATATTGCCAGACTGGAAGGACAAAAGAGCCTCGATTGTAAACCATCGGTAATGAAGAAGTAGCAAGAGTGCAGGCCGAGGCTTGGAGAACCGGACTCAAGGGGAAACACCGGCTGGCTGTGTTCCTCGGTCCTTAGCCCCTGCGTGCACTGCCGATCCACAGGTGCGATCAGGAGCCTGCAGAACATGCAACAGCTGGAGACTGGGAGAGAGGCCAGGAAGCCAGCAAAGGCAGGGAAGCTTGAGATGTCAAATGTGCTGGGTTTGGCTTTGGGAAATGAAAGGGGATTGGTGACCGTCAGAGGGTGATTCTGGGGAACTGTATGTAAGTGCGTGTGGTGACGTATCCCTGCAATCTCAGCAGGCAGAGGATTGCCATGAGTTTGAGGTCATCCTGGGCTACGTAATGAGGATCAGAGCCTTATAACACGACTATGGTGGCTTCAACAAGGAATGTCTCTCAAATGTTCAAGTGTTTGAATGCTTGGTCCCCAGTTTGTTATAGAACCCGTAGGAGGAGGAGCCTTGCTGGAGGAAGTAGGTTCCTCGAAATGGACACTGGGAGTTTGTACCGTCATCATTTCTAGTTCGTTTGCAGTTGAAGATGTCATCTCTCATTTTCCAGCTGCCATGTGTCCTCTGACATTGTGGGTTCCTCAACTGGTAAGCCAAGATAAGTTTTTGTTTTTCTTTTTCCTTTTCTAGTCAAGTTGTTTGATCATAGCAACAGAGTAACGAACACATTGATCTTAGAACACAGAACTGAATTGACCAGGTTTTGCAAATTTTTGTTTTGTTTTACTGATATTCCAGGTTGGCCTCAAACTACTGTGTAACCTGGGGATGCGGTTGCAGATAAGATGGTCTTATCTCCATCTTCTGAGTTCGGGAATATAAGCGTGTGTCATTACACCCATGCCACGGCTCTGTTCTGCCAGGCAAGTGCTCTGTGCCAACTGAGAGCTACGTCAAGCCCTTTAAATGCTTGTGTTAAATGCTCACGTGAAGGCATGTGAAGGCAACTGTGTTTTAGGTGTCAATGATAGTGTAAGCATTCTGCCATGCTTAGGTGTATACTCTGGAAAACACAGCATAGAGCTGAGGAGATTCTGACTTCATCTGAAAGCTAATGCGGCGATCGCGTGACAACCCGTGCAATTTGGTTGTCTCTGTTAGCCTTTAATTATTTTAATTATTTACTGTTCTCAGTAGCATGTCTACCTTTGTATTTCCAAGGGTATTTTAACCAATGCCACATGCTTAGAAGGGGCTGGTGTTATTTCTTGTAGCATGAGATGCTAGCTCCATATTGTACCGTTACAATGTTTTAAGGCATCCTATCTTTATAGATTGTAACTTTGAGCACATCTTTATCTGTCTTCTAAGTTGATTTCAATGTCATTTTCAAGTTCACATCTCTGGAGGAAACATTTTTTGCCATCTGGGACACCTATAAAAAGAACATTTAGACAATTTCATTTTCTGAGCTAGACAGTGGTGTTTTACTTCCAGCACTGAGGGAAAATAATTGGCAATATTTTTGCAGCGAGAATGCTCCATAATTTGTTTCACTATATGAGAAATATAAATCAATTTTTCAAGAAGTAACACTCGGCACTTGGTTGTCTTTGGTTTTGCTTTATTGCTGAAGCACTGGGAAATAATATTCTGCATAACAAAGATCCAAAAACTCTCCTGTGGCCCTCACTTCTTACAGGATTTGATTTTTCTTTCTAATCTTCCCTTGCCAAGCCAATTGCCCTCTCCTTCCTCACTTCCTTTGTTTTCTCTTCCTCCTCTTCTTTGCTACCTTATCCTTACTTTTCCTATCCCCATTTTCCCCTCCTGTTTCCCTGTCACCTGGTTAATTCTTTCTCTCTCCTGTCTATTGCCTTCAGGCGATTTTCCCCAAATGTTGGAGCCTTCCATAGTTTTGCTAATTTTCTTCCTCGTGGAGAGAATCGCCGCAATTAAAAATAATTCCTCCCACCTACAACATTTTTAATCTTTTCATTATTTCTCTTTCCGGGCCTGTAAGGAAAGAGTTAACCCCATGCGCGGCTGAACTCTAAGGCTAGACTGCTGCCGGCTCTCCTTATATAGCAGCAGAACTGGGGGAGGGAGCCAATCCTTGGGATGATTAAAAGCACTCGGGAAAGGATCTAAGAAGATTAGGTTTTAATTTTGCACATGGTGATGTTAAAACTTTCTTAGCTGCAGTTCTGAGTTGTGAACTATTCATAGTCATATCATCAGCATTACCACAATTGAAATGCAGAGCAGCTTTACAGCCAGAGTGATTTATCATGATACCTTCTTGTCATCATTTCCTGCAGAATCCCAGTGCCTGGTACCAGTGAGCTAAGTGGTGCCTGTGGGAGCCTCCCTTGCTGCTACGAGAGGTAGTGGAATTGTACAGCAGAGCGTGTGGAGTGCATGGCTCCTTCCACTTATGGCTTGGAGATTTGTTCTTATACTGATTGATGGCTGTTTTCTTCTGTCGACTCAGGGCCCTTTTATAAATGCTCCAGAATTCGACAGTCTCCAGTGAAAGGGTATTTAGGTGACTTCCACACTGGCAACTATCTATTAGGCTGCTGTAAACATCTGCGTACAGGTTTTTGTGTGAATCGCATCTTTGTTTCTTTTGGATAAATAAAGGAGAGTGGGATTGCAGACTGTCTCACAATGTCAGGTTTTCCCAGCAGCCTGTCAGGCTGCCTTCCTAACAGAGATGGATGGGAGCTCTCTCTGCTTTGCACGCTTGCGAGAATTTAGTACTGCCAATGGCTCTTAGTTAATTAGTTAGTCTTTCATTACTTTATTAATTATTATTTAATTGATAGGATATTCTGGTAGATATTTAGTAATGGTTCACTCTAGTTTTTAAATAACCTCAGAATAAATTACAGTGAGCTCCAGCTGTGGTAATTCTACCTTTGCCTCCGGATTTTGTGAAAATGTGTGTCAAAATCTCCTCCTCCTTTTTAATTTTTAATTTTTATTTTGTCTCTTGCTCATTGGAGGCAGAGGGTCATTCGTGGGAGGCAGTTCTTGAGCTTCTGCCTCTGCTCCCATCGCAGAAGTGCTGGGGTCACAGGTGTGCACATCTTTCCTTTGTTCCTAGTGACTTGGGGTTTTCAACGGGTTGTCTTTCCAGCGGGGCCTTTCTCAGCCCGCTGTGCTTCTCTTTTGGACACGAGAAACTAAACGGCCTTTAAGACTCAACCAGAGACAGTGGCTTCTCAGTTTTCTTGAACCAGAGAAAATTAAAGATGCGGACACTCACCGGCACATTACTTATTATTTTTTAGATTATTTTATGTGTGTATTTTATGTATATATTTTGTGTGTGTATTTTGTGTGTGTATTTTATGTGTGTATTTTGTGTGTGTATTTTGTGTGTGTATTTTGTGTGTGTATTTTGTGTGTGTATTTTGTGTGTGTATTTTGTGTGTGTATTTTATGCATGTAGGTGCTTTGCTTACCTGCATGCACCATGTGCCTGCTTGGTGGCCATGGAGACCACAAGAAGGCATGAGATCCCGTGGACCTGGAACTATGGATGGTTGTGAGCCACTATGTGGGTGCTGGGAACTGGACCAGGGTCCTCTACAGGAACAGCAAGAGCCTCTCTAGTTTGAGTAGCAAACTTTACGTAGAGAAATTGAGGGAAAAAAAATGAAAGAAACAGCTAAAAGTGGGTGTGGAGGATTCTCAAGAGAGAAAAAAACCCTTTCAGCTTCTTTGCCTGATCTTCATTGTAGGACTCGACTGAGAGTGGACAAATAGGTAATTGCATCAGCTGGCGGGTTAGCGAGCTCCACATTCTGTACACGCGTCCCTGGCCCAGCCTGGGAGAAGATCATGCTGTGTTTATATGCTGCGCACCCAGTCATGGGGATCTATTGGATAGTTTTGTGCCAACTTGATTCAAACTAGGGTCAGTCATCTGCAAGGAGGGAATCTCACTTGAGGAAATGTCTCTCTGTCTGTGGGGCATTTTCTTGATTAATGACTGATGGGGGAGGGCCCAGCCCACTGTGGGTGGTGCCTCCCCTGGGTTGTATAAGAAAGCAAGCTGAGCAAGCCATGGGGGGCAAGCTAGTAAGCAGTGTTTCGCCATGGCCTCTGCATCAATTCCTGCTTTGAGGTTCCTTACTTGTGTTTCTGCCCTGACTTCCCTCAAGGGAATATTGCCTTGGGTCACCCCTGACGCCTGCTTGGCCAGTTGTTGAATGTGACCATCTGCTAATGAATTCTCACTGGTTTGTGATGCTACCTCCTGCCTTGCAAGTTCCTCAAGAGCTGTTAACTCTCTAGGCTCTTTGTTGTGGCTACCAATTGTTCCTGGCTAACTCCTTTACTGTGGGACGGTATGGGTCCTCTTTTCTGAAATAGGTGAGGGCTTTCTTAGAGTCTTTTGCAGCAAAGTGTGCATTAGCTAGGTCTTCTTCCAGCTCCAGCCGGTCTGCCCACACTGGCCCAGAGACCTGTGCTTTCTCCTCTCTGTCAGCTAGACTACCTCCTGCCATGCTATGTTTCTTATCCCTGGTGCTCCTGACTTTGCCCTCTAAAACCTAATCTCTCCTTTAACTCCATCATCCACTGTGGGTGACTGCAGTTCTCGCCATTTCCCACTTCCAACTTACAAAGCATTAGCTCCTGCATCAGCTATGAGGCTTGTGTATACTCTTATTAGCATATGCTAATTAGACGGACTAACAGGACTTGATGCAGATATTCATGGGTGTGTGATGTATTCTTTTTATATTCCTCCCTCTCATTCCATCACCATCAACCTCTTTCCCTTTTATCTTTCCCAATTGCACATCTTTATTTATTTTTTGTTTATTTATTTCAATGTGTATGTGAGTGCTTTGCCTGCATCTGTGTCTGTGCACTGTATACATACACTACCCAAGGAGGACAGAAGAGAGCACGAGAGCTCCATTTATTAATTATTATTATTATTTTAGATTTTATTTATTTATTATATGTAAGTACACTGTAGCTGTCTTCAGACACTCCAGAAGAGGGAGTTAGATCTCGGATGGTTGTGAGCCACCATGTGGTTGCTGGGATTTGAACTCCAGACCTTCGGAAGAGCAGTCGGGTGCTCTTACCCATTGAGCCATCTCACCAGCCCATTAATTATTATTATTATTTTAAAGATTTATTTTATCTTTAATTATGTGTATGCATATTTGTCATGTTTGGGTATGTACATGTGAGTGCAGGCACCTGAGGAGGCCAGAAGAGGGCGCTAGATCTTTTACCACTAAAGCTACAAACAGCTGTGAGGGGCGTGTGGGTGACGGGCATTGGACTGGGGGTTCCGGAAGAGTGCTCTGTGTCATTCAGCCATCTTTTTGTTTGTTTGTTTTTGTCTTTCAAGACAGGGTTTCTCTGTGCAGCCTTGGCTGTCCTAGAACTCCCTCTGTAGACCAGGCTGGTTTTGAACTCAGAGATTCAGAAATCTGCCTGCCTCCCAACTGCTAGGATTAGAGACATATGCTACTACAACCATCTCAGACCTTTGATTGATTGATTCATTGATTATTTATTTATTTACTTGTTTTGTTTTGTTTTGTTTTGTTTTGTTTTGTTTTGTTTTGTTTTAAAGACAGGGTTTCTCTGTGCAGTCATGGATGTCCTGGAATTTGCTTTGTAGACCAGGCTGGTCTCAAACTCAAAGATATCTGTTTTCCCTCAGCTTCTGAGTGCTGGGATTGAAGGTGTGGGCCACCACCACCCGGTATAAACCTAGGATTTTTATCTAATAAAATTAACCTTAACTAACAAAGGCTAGAGTCTACATTCAGGGAAGTCAGAAGTATGACTCTAAAAAAAAGAGTAGTTCTCCCAAGAGAAGGAAATAGTGCCAAGCAGAAACTAAGATGGCATGATAAATAAGTTTATTTTTCTTAATTCTTAGATTCACCTGAAAGTTAATCATTTAAAGTAATAGAAATTCTAACTACATGTAGGAACATATGGAACATGTATCTATCTATTATCTATTTATCTATTTGTCATCTATCTATCATCTATCTATGTATCTATCATCTATCTATCTATCAATCAATAATCTGTCATCTGTCTATCATCTATATATCTATCACCTTTCAATCATATATCTATCATCTATTTATTATCTATGTATCTATGTATCTATCATCTATCTATCTATCTATCTATCTATAATCTATCTGTCATCTATCATCTATGTATCTATCATTTATCAATCATATATCTATCATCTATTTATTATCTATGTACCTATGTATCTATCATCTATCTAGCACTTCATTTATTTCTATCTAGTGTCTCTCTGACAGCATATAGGAAGGTTCTGACATTTAGACAAATGAAATAAATGCCATCAAGTGGCAAGAATCAAGGAGGAGAGGGCTGGAGAGATGGCTCAGCAGATAAGAGCACTGAATGCTCTTCCAAAGGTCATGAGTTCAAATCCCAGCAACCACATGGTGGCTCAGAACCATCTGTAGTAACATATGATGCCCTCTTCTGGTGTGTCTGAAGACAGCAACAGTGTACTTACATATAATAAATAAATAAATCTTAAAAAAAAAAAAAAAAGAATCAAGGAGGAGGACCTGGGATCCCCTCCCTCACGCCTTAAGATACCCACACCACACAGTGTTATTGAAAGGAAATATCCCATAGTTAAAGCTCTGAACTTCAGCCGTGTGTTCTCAGGTCACAAAACTGACATTCCAATAGAGGAGATCAAATAGAGTTTATTATAACAGCTATGGATGACACTAAGGGCTAATAAAGAGGGATGAAAACAAAAGAAGCCGATCTATATTGGAACAATAAGGAAGATGTTCAAACATTCTTATGTAAGGAAACAAAGCCACTTACATGACTCACCATGAGGTCGGGAGGGAGGCTGAGCAAGGCTCACACTTCTAACCCCAGCACTTAGAAGACTGCAAAAGATGATCACCGGCTCAAAGAATGCTCTAGCTATGTAGTGAGACTTGTCTCAACACATTTTTAATTAGGGGTCTAGAGAGGTGCCAGCTGTTCTTCAGAGGACCTGTGCTTGAATTCCAGCACACACATGGTGTGATGCATTGCATATGCTCAGCCTAGGGAATGACACTCTTAGGAGATGTGTCCCTGTTGGAGTAGGTGTGTCACGATGGGTATGGGCTTTAAGACCCTCATCCTAGCTGCTTGGAAGTCAGTATTCTGCTAGCAGCCTTCAGATAAAGATGTAGAACTCTCAGCTCGCTCTGTACCATGCATGCTTGGATGCTGCCATATTCCTGCCGTGATGATAATGGACTGAACCTCTGACCCTGTAAGCCAGCCCCAATTAAACGTTGTTCTTCATAAGACTTGCCTTGGCCATGGTGTCTGTTCACAGCAGTAAAACCCTAACTAAGACACATGGTGACTCTCCACTGTTTGTGTTCTAGTTTCAGATTATCTGATACTCTCTCCTGGCTTCCAGAGGCACTGGGCACTAACATGGTGCACAGATATATGTACAGCCCAAACACACATACACATACATTTTCAAAAAGATTAAATTAAAAGAAATGGGGTATTTACACTGTCTCATTTGGGGCTAAAACACTAGTACATAGAAAACTACATCCATGGGATGAGGCCAGGCTGAGTTAGTATATAATACTTACAGTCTAAGCAGGAAGACCTGAGTTCACTTCAGCACCCACATAAAAGTTAAGGACAGTGACTTGTAATTAGAATCCCACCTCTGTGGAGGCAAATCCAGGAAGAGCCACTGGCCAGCCATCTAGACAAATTTCTGAGCTGTCAGTTCAGTGAGAAACCTTCTCTCAAACATCAAAGATGCCCAGAGGCTCACCCAAAGCAGGATCCGCCACAAGTGTGTGGTGGAGAGATGGAAGAGAAAGAGAAGCAGAAGGGTTCGAACATTATGAAGTGAGGTAGAACTGGAGACTCAAGGGTGCTATGGAACAGCTTCATGTGAGCGAGCATCCTGCCCTGCCACCAGAGGCCATGGTGATGTCCCAGGTCATGCTGCTGTTGAGGGACAAGTCTGGGTCTCTGGCCATGCAACAACATGTCTGTGACCCACGTTACCACCAGAGGCCATGTGGATGTCCCTTGTCTGGGCTGCCACCTGGGACCATGTTGATGGCCAAGGGCTATGCAGAGCCAGCTCTACTCCTCACTGGCTGAGGCATTCAGGAGAGCTGGCCTTGCACCTTGCCTGGGCAGCACAGGACAGCTCATCCTGCAGGTATGGGTATGGTTGAACTGGTAGACTAATTCAGCTATCACTCAGGTCTGGATCCAGGGCTCACCCCAGCATCTACACCCTCTACGAACTGCTGGAGCACATGAAGGGGCAGGTCCTACAGATCCAAAGCTGCAGGATCTCCATAACACAGGGCATCAACAGGATATCTGAGAGGAGTTCCTGTGAGGATCCAGCATCGATAGTGTAGCAGAAGCCTTGAACCATTGCAGTGAACATTTGCAAGTGAAAATGTTTGATCAAAAGGGTGAGCCGGGTAACAAACTGACACACTGCAGCTCCATGGCAATATATTTTTATTTAAATTTAAAGTTTTTAAATTTTATTTTGAGAGGGAGTTTGCAAGGTGGATAGAAAGGGATGGGAGATGAGCAGGATTGGGTGCATGATAAGAAATTCACAAAGAATCAATCAAAAGTTAAAATAACAAAGGTGGGAAGAGCTTTGGAAAAAGACCCATGACTTCCACATATGTGTGCACTTGTCCTCACACACACAGTTGTAAACACATGCACACGAACATGTAACATACCCAAAGTCTGATGTTCCAAATAACATGCCTGGCTTGAGAGATTTTTATCCTGTACAATGTGAAATACTTGAGAATGTGAAAACCGGATTGAAGACCTCACACTTTCTTGCTGCTGTGGTCAGACCACTGAGAAGACTCAGCTTAAGGAAGGAGGGAGTTGCTTGGCTCATGGTTTGAGGAGATGGCCTCTCATGGTGAGAAGGCATGGAGGCAGGAGCATGAAGCATCTGGTCACATTGCATGTGAGGAGACAGAGACAAATGCTGTCATTGGGATGTTTTCTCCCTTTTTATTTAGTCCAGAACCCCAGCCCATGGAATGGGGCTACCTGCTTCCCTTGTCACCCCCATCTAGAAATCCCTCACATGTGCTCAGTCAGATCTCTGTCTCTTAGATGACTGTGGATCTTGTCAATGCTGAGCATCTATTTGTCTCCTAGATCCTGTCAGGCTGACAATTGGTATTGGCCACCGCGGCTCCGAGTCTTCCTGCAGTTCTGCTGACAGGAGCCAAGGCAGTGGTGCCATAGGAGACATAAAAACGTGCATGCCGCTGTCCTCAGGGACCAAGTCTACTCAAGTCTGAACTAAAGGCAGCCTTCCGAAAGGAAAGATGGCTAGTCTGTCATAGCCAGTTCATGCCATGGAGAGTGGAGATATCTGTTAATCTGTGTCTTTGTGGGCATGATAGAAACAATATGAAGCACACACTCACCAGTGGCATCCTGACATGGTTTAAACTGGCCAGACTTCCCCACACATGTACCTGTGTGGCCCAGCCCTCTCTTGTACATGGACACTGCCCTCTTAGATTCTGTAACCAGTGTGCCAATGTCTACCCACAGAGCGTAGCTTATATTCTCTCAGTTTAGGGACAGACAGCATCCCTTGGCACATAGACCAACAGTCCCTCTAACTTTCTTATCTGGCTGAACAGGTTCTCCAGATCTCAAGTTCAAGGCGTAAGGAGTCATCTCCACCCACCAACAGGCACTGCCAAGACTCACATATCTCTGTGAGCACACGGAGGCCAGTGCTGGTCACAAGGCTTAGCAACTGCTGCTACTGTGTATTTGTGGTTTGGATAAAACTCAAGAAATGTGTTTGGGGGACAATGTGTGTGTGTATGCATGCTTGTGCATGTGTGTTTAATTACATGGTATCCACAGTCAGAAGCAACTATCCACTACACTACACTCTGTTACATGTTCTTTAAAAGTGTCACCTTTTGGTTCAGTTCAGGGCACGATGGAGGTGCTCTTCTCTCTTCTGTGGGGTCATGGTGTTGGGGATCACAGTGTTGTGGGGTCACAGTGTTGGGGGGTCATGGTGTTGGGGGCTATTCTGTCCATTGCTTTTTTTGATATAACAGAATACCAGCAAACAACTGACAGAAGGAGGAATTTGGTTCACAGTTGCAGTGCACAGTCCATCCTGCTGGGGAGGGCACGGCTGAGATGGTGGGTCACGTGACATTGCTTCCACAGCCAGGAAGCAGAGAGCTGGATGCTAGTGCTCTGTTTGGGTCAGTTCAGGGCACGATGGAGGTGTTCTTCTCTCTTAGTTGAGGCTCTCTGGAAATGCGTTCACAGACATGCCCGAAAGTGGGTCTCATACTTGACTCTAGATCCCATCAAGATGACAGTCAAGGCCAGCATCACACCAGATACGTAGCTAACTGAACTGCATTTTAGCCACACAGATCTACTTCCTCTGTACCAGTGCTGTTTTCAAACCAGTGTGGGCTTTCTCCTCTGAGGATGAGACACCCATGTTCATCAGTACAGGATTTCTCTCTCTCTCTCTCTCTCTCTCTCTCTCTCTCTCTCTCTCTCTCTCTCTCTCTCTCTCTCTCTCTCTCTCTCTGTGATGTGCAGATGCCAGAGGGGTCTGATCCTCCTGGAGCCAGAGATATAAGAGGTGGTGAGCTACCTGACCTGGGTGCTGGGAATTGACCTCTGATCTTCTGTAAGAGCAGTGCTCATTCTAAACTACCAAGCCGTCTTTCCAGCCTCTCACTTTTCATTTGATTGTGATTGATTCCAAAATTTAACCTATCACACTGCTAAAAATATTCTGTAGAGATCAACTACCTCACAGAGAAAGTGATGTCAAATGTCTGTCCTTCCTTCCTATGAAAGGGGGAACTTTTCCTGAATTTCTTCTAAGATTGGAATAGAGAAGAAGAAATTTAGCTAACCAAGGCTGTATCAACGCCCAGTCACTTGGTGTGTTGGGTTTCTCCCATGACTGGGTGTGGTCTCCCTTCCCCCATCTGCTTGAACCTGCTTGCTCAAGGGTGGAGCTTCCTGCTCATTCGTCCTGCCACGCCTACTGCTGGACCCTGCCTTTGCTACTTGGAGGCACACACGTGTTCGTCCTGCTACTGGACCCCGAGATTGTTTGGCGGGAAATCGGGTCCCTCCCCCTTCCTTTATAACTGAGTGTCTGGAAATAGTAAAATTGAGCTTTGATCAGAATCTTGTCTTAGCTTCATTCCCTTCTCTCGCCGCCTAGCCCCTCTTCTCTTCCAGGTTTCCAAAATGCCTTTCCAGGCTAGAACCCAGGCTGTGATCTGCTGGCCGGACACAACAACTGGGGTCTTCACTGATTGATCTGAGTCACAATAAATCAGATAGTATAAATCACTCACTACTCCCTCCCCCGATCCCTTCCAGCTCAGGGAACATGGCCATGAGGCAAGCTGTTGAGAATTAGCACACACACACTGTATTTCTGGTATTAATTTCAATTTCTGTTATATTTAAATAATTTTATTATTTATCTTTGAGGCTTATAACATATATTATGGGATATGGATGGAAGGTAAATGGGTCATATAATGGAACCAAGTATCATACCATCATGTGCAGCTGCTGTCCTTGGTGACATGAACTGCTAATATCAACTTTTTTTTTTTACAATAATCTCTAACATAACACTACTCTATTTATTATAGTCTTTATGCTGTGTTAGTTCTGTGGACTTAGTCATTCTTTGACTTAAAATCTCCCTATGTTTCTATCTTCCTCATCTCTTGTCCACGCTCAGCACTGTTCTTTTTTTCTCTGATTATTTTTCTAAAAGTTCCTCACCTAAGGGCTGAGGTGATTCCCCAGAGGGTACAATGCTCACTGTACAAGCACGATGAGCTGAGTTCAGATCTTCACAATGTTCAAGAAGGTGGGCGTGATGATGTGCATGTGTAATCCCAGTGTTCCCCAAAGCAAGATAGAAAGCAGAGACAGGAGGACCCCGGAAACTCACAGGCTTGCTCGTCAGGCATGTTCAGGGGTGAGCAGGAGACCCCATCTCCGCTGAGGTGGAAAGTGGGGTCAGACACCTGAAGTCAGACTGAAAGGCTTGATTTTGATTTGATATTTACTCAGTTAATACAGCCCTTTGATGTCTCCTCAAGACTGTGTCAGGTATGGTTATTAGTGTAGAGCTGAGGATTCCCTGCTGGACACCAGAGTCATCTTCTGCCCACTTAACAAGTCAGTGAACTGAACTGGTACCTGCTAACACGCTCCATCAGCAGCTGGGGCATACTCCTCCCTTACCTTCTGTGATTAAATATCAAAGGGAACCTGTGTTTCTATGATAATGACACTACTCACAGCAGTCAAGAGATGGAAACGGCCCAAATGCTCATAAAATGATGGATACAGAAATTTTGTGCATTTATAAAATGGAGGACTACTCAGCCATTAAAAAGAGTGAAACCCTGTCATGTTTGCCAACAGAAATGCATGTGGAGGACATTATGTTAAACCAAAAAAGCCAGGCTGGGTGTGATGGCTCCTTCTTGTAATACCAGTGCTGGTGAGATAGAGACGTATATCTCTCTGAGGATACTGGCCTCTTTCCTAGCCTGCATGGGAAGCTCTAGCCCCGTGTCCCCATGACACTGGAGGTTGTCCTCACCTCTGCACACATGCATGAACATGTTCACACAACCCTGCATGCACACTAAAGCAAAGCAACCATGAAGGGACTGAGGCCATTCTCTGCTACAGCTTGTCACTCTGTCATACGCACTCCTAAGAAAGTGGTTCATCTCATCCTTCCGGTCTAGGCTGGTATCCTGAGCAGCCCTTAGGCATGAACTCCAAAGCCAGTCCCACAACACCCAGAGGAAGCTCCACTCCCAAGCACTCTAACACGCTCAGGATCATAGGATCAGAAGTGAAGAGGACACAACATCTGCCCTAACATTGGAAGTAACTGGGATCAGTGGGACCCAGGCACTCAGGAACTCTGCCCAACAGTGGCAAGGTTCCTTCTGGTTGGGCTGGTGCCCTGAGCAGACCTTGGGCATGAACTCTGCAGCCAGTCTCACAACACCCAGAAAAAGCTCCACTCTAGGCACTCTAACAAGCCCAGGTCCACAGGCTCCCAGGATCCCAGGAGCTTGGTCACACCAGGATCTCAGGGTCCCAGAGGCAGCTTGACTCCCAGGAGTTCTGACATACCCAGGATCTCAGGATCACAGAGACAGTTGAACTCTGAGGAGCTCTGATACAACCAGGATCACAGGAAGGACAGGCTCCAGTCAGATATATCAAGGGCAGGTAGCACTAGAGATAAACAGATGGCAGGAGGCAAGCATAAGAACAGAAGCAACAGAAACAAAGGCTACTTGGCATTTTCAGAACCCAATTCTCCCACCATAGCAAGTCCTGAATACACCATCACACCAGAGAAGCAAGATTCAGATCTAAAATCACTTCTTTTGACGATGATAGAGGACTTTAATAAGGACATAAATGACTCCCTTAAATACAGGAAAACACAGGTGTATTAGTCAGGGTTCTCTAGAGTCACAGAACTTATGGATAGTCTCTATATAGTAAAGGAATCTATTGATGATGTACAGTCTGCAGCCCAATTCCCAACAATGGTTCAGTAGTAGCTGTGAATGGAAGTCCAAGGATCTAGCAGTTACTCAGTCTCACACAGCAAGCAGGTGAAGGAGCAAGAGTGAGACTCCCTTCTTCCAATGTCCTTATATTGTCTCCAGAAGAAGGTGTAGCCCAGATTAAAGGTGTGTTCCACCACACCTTTAATCCCAGATGAAAGGTGTAGCCCAGAATAAAGGTGTGTCCCACCACACCTTTAATCCCAGATGACCTTGAACTCGGAGATTTAATCTTCTGGAATCCATAGCCACTATGCCTCAAGATCTCCATACCAAGATCCAAATCAGAAACTTCTATCTCCAAGCCTCCAGATAAGGGTCACTGGTGAGCCTTCCAATTCTGGATTGTAGTTTGTTCCAAATATAGTCAAGTTGACAGCCAGGAAGAGCCACTACAACAGGTAAACAGCTAGAAGCCCAAAAAGGAAACACAAAAATCTCTTAAAGAATTAGAGGAAAACACAAACAGGTGAAGGAAATGAACAAAACCATCCAAGATCTAAAAATGGAAATAGAAATAATGAAAGCACAAAGGGAGACAACCCTGGAGTTAGAAAACCTAGGAAGGAGATCAGGAGTCAACAACAGACTTCAAGAGATAGAAGAGAGAATCTCAAGTGCAGAAGATATCATAGAAAACATTGACACAACAGTCAAACAAAATACAAAATACAAAAAGCTCCTAACCCAAAACATCCAGGAAATCCAGGATGCAATGAGGAGATGAATCCTAAGGATAATAGGTGTAGAAGAGAGCGAAGATTTTCAACTCAAAGGGCCAGAAAATATCTTCAACAAAATTATAGAAGAAAACTTCACTAACCTAAAGAAAGAGATGCCTATGAACATAAAAGAAGCCTACAGAACTCCAAATAGACTGGACCAGAAAAGAAATTCATTCCCCTTGTCACACAATAATCAAAACACCAAATGCACTAAACAAGGAAAGAATATTAAAAGCAGTAAGGAAAAAAGGTCAAGTAACATAGAAAGGCAAACCTATCAGAACGACACCAGACTTCTCACTAGAGTCTATGAAAGCTAGAAGATCCTGGTTGATGTCATACAGACCCTAAGAGAACACAAATGCTAGCCCAGTCTATTATACCCAGCAAAACTCTCAATTACCATAGATGGAGAAAACAAGATATTCCATGACAAAACCAAATTTACACAATATCTTTCCATAAATGCAGCCCTACAAAGGATAATAGATGGAAAACACCAACACAAGAAGAGAAACGATAACCTAGAAAAAGCAAGAAAGTAATCTTTCAACAAACCCAAAAGAAGATAGCCACACAAACATAATTCTACCTCTAACAACAAAAGTAACAGGAAGTAACAATCACTTTTCCTTAATATCTCTTAACATCAATGGACTCAATTCTCCAAAAAAAGACATAGAATAACAGACTGGATACATAAACAGGACCCAGCATTTTGCTGCATACAGGAAGTGCATCTCAGTGACAAAGACCAACACTACTTCAGAGTAAAAGATTGGAAAACAATTTCGAAGCAAACGGTCCCAAGAAGCAAGCTGGAGTAGCCATTCTAATATCGAATAAAATCGACTTTCAACCAAAAGTTATCAGAAAAGGATAAGGAAGGACACTCTATACACATCAAAAGAAAAATCTACCAAGATAAACTCTCAATTCTGAACATCTATGCTCTAAATGCAAGGGCAACCACATTCATAAAAGAAACTTTACTAAAGCTGAAAGCACACATCACACCCCACTCAATAATAGTGGGAGACTTTAACACCCGACTCTTAGCAATGGACAAATCATGGACACAGAAACTGAACAGAGACACAGTGAAACTAACAGAAGTTATGAACCAAATATATCCAATAGATATTTATAGAACATTTCATCCTAAAGCAAAAGAATATACCTTTTTCTCACAGTACCTTCTCCAAAATTGACCATATAATTGGTCACAAAACAGGTCTCAACATATATAAGAAGATTGAAATAATCCCATGCACCCTATCAGACCACCATGGATTAAGGATGGTCTTAAATACCAACAAAAACAATGGAAAGCACACATACACATGGAAGCTGAACAACGCTCCACTCAATGATAACTTGGTCAAGGAAGAAATAAAGAAAGAAAGGCTTTTTAGAATTTAATGAAAATGAAGACATATCATACCAAAACTTATGGGACACAAGGAAAGCAGTGGTAAGAGGAAAACTCATAGCTCTAAGTGCCTCCAAAAAGAAACTGGACAGAGCATACACTAGCAGTTTGACAGCACACCTGAAAACTCTAGGGGAAAAAAAAAAAAAGCAAATTCACCCAAGAGAAGTAGACCACAGGAAATACTGAGACTCAGGGCTAAAATCTACCAAATAGAAACAAAAAGAACTATACAAAGAATCAACAAAACCAGGAGCTGGTTCTTTGAAAAAAATCAACAAGATAGATAAACTCTTAGTCAGACTAACCAGAGGGCACAGAGACAGTATCCAAATTAATAAATCAGAAATAAGAAGGGAGACATAACAGTGAACTATATCTTAAATCAACCGTTCTGTTTGTTGAATATTAACAGTTGAAAATATTAAAATCATGTCCTATGAAAAAAAGAAAAGGAAAGAAGAGAAAGGAAGGAAGGAAGGAAGGAAGGAAAGAAAGAAAGAAAGAAAGAAAGAAAGAAAGAAAGGAAAGAAAGAAAGAAAGAAAGAAAGAAAGAAAGAAAGAAAGAAAGAAAGAAAGAAAGACGCTCACCTCTATTGTCGGGTTGACTGCATGCAGGTATGCCCAGGGCATCGGTGAGGCAAGCTTTGTGTGTCTGTGGTAACATTTCCAGACAATTAGATCACAAGGCCTCTAAGCTAACCAGTGGCTTACTTTATTCATGAACTCATAATATAATAGCATTACTGGAAGGAAGTGAAAGGTAGGGAGAGGAAGTGGGTCACACTTAAAGGGAGTATCTGCAGGAGCAGACACCATGAGGTGCCTTCTTATCTGGCCTGGGAAAACAGAGCCAGCCATGGTAGACTGAGTCGTCTGTGAGCACCAGCTGACACCAGTCCCTCCTCTTCTAAGTTGCTGAGTGTGGTGTTTTGCCACCTGGTAACTGACACACGTAGTAATGAAACTAGCTTGGAGCAGCTTGGAGTTTAGATTAATAGATTAATATTAGTAGATTAATAGTTAATACGTAACAGATGGGATTTGAGCAAGGCTAGCCTGACACGGAGACCAGGGTTCCATCTAGGAACCATTTATAGAGTTTAACATGCCTGATCATTTAGTCCCCGAGCAAACCATGCATGTGTTCAGGATGGATAATCAGATGTAGACTACAACAGAATCCTAAGCCCCCTGCTGTAAGCCATTTAAATCACGTGCCCTGATGTCAGGTAAGATATTTAACTTAAAACCCTAAGACACAGGAGTTAACACTTCACTTTACACAGTGCCGAGTTAGCAATGGTCCAAGTAATTTTGAGGCTGGATGTTTTATAGAACCAAGAAGCAGTCCTTTCTTGAGTTTGCATGTGGACAGGTTTGCATTGGCAGTTGAGCCAACATGAAGAATGAAAGCTACCTTCCCTGCTTTCTCCCAGTCAGGTAGACACGACCCATGGAGTTCTCATGTAGAACAGTCTTAGGTCCCAGTGGCTGAGGAAGGGTTCTGTACGGAAAGTGTTTACAACAGAAAAGCTCATCTGAGCGTCTAAACATTGACTAGAATCAGAAATTTCCAGAAGCATCTGGGGTAGGTCAAAGGGAATGAGAACAGCGGCTACAGATCCCTGAGTAATACGCTACAAAGACGGCATCATCATCACCATCATTTTATTATTATTTATTATTATTATTATTATTATTATTATTGTTGTTGTTAATTGCCATTGTTATTATTGTATGTGTGTGTAATGAGTATGAGTGAGCCTGTCATGGCATAGATGTGAGGGTCAGAGGACACACTTCAGCAGTCAACTCTCTCTTTCTATGATATGTTCTGGGGACAGAACTCCAATCTCCAAGCTTGGATGGCAAGTGCTTTGACCCATTGAAACGCCTTGTTGGCACGGAAGCTAGTATTTTAGGTGGTCTGGGGCTACCATATTATCCAGGGAGAATTTAATGGCCACTTATCCTTGAATGAGTCAGTAGATTTGTATATAGGAAGGGAGGAAAAACATATTTAAGACTGTGGCTACTATATGCTGACAGACATGACACCCTGAAGACCTGGAAAGGTGAGGAAAATAACACTGTAGCCATTGTTAATGCTACTGAGAACCAGAGGGTAACATCAGATAAAGGTTGCCCAGGGTTTGGGAAAGAAGATACCAGTGTGTTTACATTGTAGCGCAGAACTACAGTGTGTTACATTGTAACGAAGCACTACAGTGTGTTACATTGTAACACAGTACAAATGGGAGAGGTTTTCATGGGTCCTCATGATCCCTGTATGATCTTTTGCTTGTAGGTTTATTTCGTTTACTGTAAATTCAGCTATATGGAGACCTGGAGGAAGAGAAATTGGGATCATTTGTGCTTTGTTTAAGTTATAGGGAGGAAAAGTGATTGATGATGTGTCTACAGCCCTCAAAGATGGGAAATGTCCCCCATCGGGCTTTCCTAGAACAGAGGAAGTTTGGGGTGAGAGGGATCTTCATTTTATTTTAACATTTATTATATTTTAAAATTATGTGCCTGTAATTGTGTGGAGGTTTGTATATGTATGTGCAGGTGCCTTCAGAAGACCACCCCTCCTCCTCCCCAGTCAGATTTGTAATTGTGAGCTGCCTGCCCACAGTGAGTACTAGGAACTGAATACAGGTCCTCTAAAAGAGCAGCAAGCTTCTAACAGCGGCATGAGCAGTCTTTATTTGCTTCTAACAGGGGCAAGGGCAGTCTTTATTTTAACTAACGGTATTTGGTTCCATTGGGGAGCATTGAGCAGTCTTCCTAAGAAAAGCATTGCAATGCTGGGAGAGGTTGGTTGGCACCAAAGTCTCAAGTTTCACCTCTTCCTACTGAAGGTGCTAAAAAAGACTGCAGGGCACAAACTAGTCACTGTGCGCCGTCTGGAGTGCTGCTCTTGGCTGAACAAATGGAACTGTGGCCTGAGATTTCAGTCCTGTGACGACTAAGCTAGCTGGTTTTGGAGGCTGCAGACTTTCTTCTTTGTCCTTGCACAGGATGCTTAAGCAAATAGAAGAGACTGCCACTAGGAGGTACCCGAGCCTTTTCCGACTTCTGCTAGGGCGAGCAGAAATGGCTTACAGTGAGTCTCTCCACTAGGCGGGTCCAGGCGGGTGGCACGTTTCCAAGGTCGTGGTTGTGATAAGCTTGTCTTTGCAGCCTTTTAAGAATAAACAGCTTTTTAGTCTACAGAGGCGTTATCTCCTCCAAGGTCTGCGGGAGAACGCCAGCCACATGCATATGAGGATGCCCCTCTGTTCTCGGAAGGGTGGAGGCAAGGTGGTGGATCCCAGTGAGCATGCATCTCCCCTTGTGCCCAGTAGCATCAGTGTGTGTGTGTGTGTGTGTGTGTGTGTGTGTGTGTGTGTGTTCGCGCGCGCGGACGTGTATGTGCGTGCCTGAGCGTGTGAGCTCGCGCCCGCGCGTGCACGCAAGTGCGTGCATGGAATCGTAGCTCAGCACGGGCTGATCTGATTAAGGGAGCCGAGGAAGGAATAAATATTCGCCAGCCTCCTCACTGCTCAGTTATAACCAATCAATTGCAGAAAGGAGAGGGAGACAGCAGCCTGGGCACAAGGTGTGCGGGTCCCCAATCTGTGCATACTCCGGGATAGACATATGCGCGTGTGCATGCACGCACCAGAGGGGCTGCTGCTCTTATTGTCTGCCTCCCTCTGCAGAGAACAAGGGCAGCGGCGAGGGGCCTGCACCCTGGGCTAGCATCGCGGCCCCAAGCAGGTCACGGGAGGCAATTTCGCGGGTGGGGGAGGGCGGGGGAGACCTTGATTTCCACCAATCCCGGGGCGCGTGTCTGCGGAGTCCAGGGCGCAGCAGAAGGCTGCGGCGCACCGCTGAATGAACTGATGAGAGAGAGTTCTAGGTTTGCCCGTGAGGGGCGCGGAGTGAGGGTCCTGGCGGGCGCGGCCGAGGCGCCAGGGGTGGGCTAGCGGTCCCGGGCCATCGTGGAAATTTCCAAGGACTTGGTGTGGCGCGGAGAGCGCATCTGGGGGGTGCCGGTCACCGCGGCGGCGCAGGAGGCGGGGAAAGGGCGGTGCAGGGCGCAGGAGCATCTCTTTCTGGAAGGGACACAACCCATCAGACGTCCGGGAGCCAGCCGCGCCTCTTCCAGGACCCCAGCCGAGGGCGACGGTGATGCTGCAGTAAGGGCGGGAGTCACCGGCCCCACTGCTCTTAGACTCCTTCATCGCCCGCTGCCTGCAGGGAAAGAGACTAAGGCTTGTGATGTGCCCGGAGGCCACTTCCTCTAGCAAGACATCCCAGTAAAAGTTGCATTGGCGAAGATCCTTGTAGCTGACCTCTGGGGCCGTGGCGTGGGGGTTCCCCAGCTGTGCGTTTGCGAGCTGGAAAGCCAAAGGTGTGTGTGTATGGGGGGCCGGCCACTGGAGCATCCTTCACTGCCACTTTGTCCAGCGTTGTGCTGAGGGTAAACTGACCCTGGGACACCGAGGCTGCGATGAGCCCCTGCGGGCGGGCCCTACATACGTCCAGAGGGGCCATGGCCATGCTGGCGCGGAAATTCCCGCGTACCCGGCTACCCGTAGGAGCCAGTGCCCTCTGTGTGGTGGTCCTCTGTTGGCTCTACATCTTCCCTGTCTACCGGCTGCCCAACGAGAAGGAGATCGTGCAAGGGGTGCTGGCACAGCGCACGGCTTGGAGGACAAACCAGACGTCAGCCAGGCTCTTCAGGTACCTACTGCTGGCCGTTGCTCCCCTCCAGCATCCCTTCCTGCTAGTGTGAGAAGACAGGGTTACTTGTGAGGCTTCTCTGTCCTGTGCCCTCTGTGCCGTGCCCAACCTAGAGACTTAAGTCAGGGTCTCTGTCCCATCCCTCATCCCAAGAGACGTTTCAAGGTACCTTTGTGAAATCAAAGATTTTTTTTTTTGTCTGTCCCTAGTCTGTACTGTATTTGCAATTGACCCATCTCTGTGGGAAGGGAGACCCAGAACAACTTAGAGCCTGTTACTTTCAGAGAATTTATTTCTTAGCCTCCGTAGATGTTTGGTGCTAAAGAGAAGTAAGCTAGAAGTAGGTTAAGAAGCGTTCCGGGGCAGTTTGTAACATAAATCAACCATGCAGGAGTGATGGGCAAACCTCCAGTCACGAAAACATGAAAACTAGCCAGGCCTTCACCGTGGCTTTGCGCAGTGTGCCCATTGCTAGCCCGGAACACGGAACCATGACCCACTAAGGATCGGACCTGCACGATTTTTGTGTTGAAATTTCAAGAAATTTTTGATGACATATTTTCTCTTCTGACCAATTCTTCGGTAGAACAAGTTACTAGCCCAAGGTCATTCATTATCTATGACGAAGTGCAGGTGCCGGACTCTCTACCACTTTACCACTCCAAAGCACCAGTGTCCCCTTTTTTCTTAGTCTCAGGAATGTTTGTGGGAGGTGTATGTGAGGGAAGGGCTTGGATTCAGAAGACAAAACCCAAGGCCGCGTTTGAAAGAGGACAGCACAGGGTTCTCCAGCGGTGGTTTCTCCTCTTGTGGGAGGTGCTAATTTGAGGAACAGAAGACAGGTTCGCAGTAGAAGTTGGGTAGCTAGACTGCAGACAACAGTCTCTTTGCATGTTACCTGCATGATGGGGGAACTGGCCGGCTCGGACCAGGACCGCACCGGGACCCGGGGCAGAGCCTTCTCATCTTCAGCTCTGGCGCCAATTTATTGCCTTGCTGGTCTTTTCTGGTAGTGGTCTGTGGGAGGAGCTGAGAGGCAGGCAAGAGCCAATAGAAACCTTTCCCACTGCTATTAAGGTCTAAAGCAAAAATCTTTAAAAATAAATAATTTCCCTCCTTCCCTACTTTTGGAAAGGCTAGAGGTTAAACAGTTCTCCCAGAATCGAGAGGAATGTTTGTTTCCTTTCAAATTTAGAGGGGAGGTCTTTCTCTTTCTTCCTAGCCAGACCATCTTCACTCTGCCATTGTTAGTTTTTAAAGTAATTCCACTGTCCTTGAAAGTACACAAAGACGAATTCTTTTCCACTTTAGCAGGGCTGACTGTTGGGCTTCAAGGCAGGTGGAATGCATACCACCCTGTGGCTCTTTGCAGACAGAAGGCGCTTCTCAGTTCAAGAAATGGCTGGAAAGGAGTAAAGAACTCCCATTGGCTTGATGAAAGGACCTGTTATATATATTGAAGCCTTGTTAAAAAATAGATTGCTTTTGAGAGGACACTGTCACAAGCAAAAGGTTTCATGGTGGGATAAACAGAGGCAAGTGGTTTCTGGGATACATTTGTTCCTTGTGGCCTTTAACCCCGGGGTGACCTTCATCCTTTAACCTGGTTTCTGCATTCAGAGAATGACTTAGTTCAGTACAGCTTGCATCCTCAGACTCGGGGTCTGCAAAGCTGCAAAAACCACTTACTTCGTTGAAAACAAGCTAAACTTCAAATTAGAATCCAGAGTCTGCCCAGAGCCTGTGTTATAACTGGCCCCAGAGCAAATATCTCCAGGAAGTTACCTAAATCTTGGAATCTTGGCTTTCTTATTTATATAAAATGTAGACAATCGTATTTCCTTCTAAGATTTAAATTATATATAAAAAAGGATACCCAGTATCTGCTACCTTGTGGGTCCAGAAAGTGGTGAGTCTGTGATTGTCCTAATGTAATTTCCTGCAAATGGTACAACTTTAGAGATGGAATCTAGCCTGCATGTTGGAGTTCTGAGCGTCACCTGTCACAGTTATAGATGTATTTATCTATGCTTCCCTCCTCGATCATATTGATTATTAATAAACAGAGACAAGGAATTTGGAAAGACTTAGGAAATTTAATGTTTGTTAAGCTTAAAACACTGTTTTTTGCATTGAACATTTATAAAATTCCTCATTTTTGGACATCCGTGTTATTAGCTGGTGGGCAGGAGTATGTGGTTTTGATAGACAGGTGAACTAGAGGTCTTGGCAGTGTTAGAGTTTCCACTTTGGCAAGCATGTGACTTTGTTATTCTAGTCTTAAACATCTTCGTAGATACAAAGATGTATACACAAATAGGCAATGCATATTTATGTGGGGAGACAGTTACAGACCTGTTGAATCCTGGGATAATATAGATATGTGTACATATAGAGAGATATACATGTAGGCATGTATTTGTAGTCACTTAGCTGATGTCTAGCGTGTGATTGCTGTGCACCTTATATGGGTCAAGCCCATAAGACCTGGGCATTTAGTGTGGAGGAGCTGACTTCTCACTAGGGACATATGACAAAGCAAATAAGTAAATAAACCAGAAGCACCTTCCAAAGCTGTGTTGACGGAGGAGAGGACTTCTGTATGTTTCCAACCCAGTGTCTCAGGTGCTCACTCACTCATTGGATTCCCCCTGGTTTTTCTGATTTACTTTTCCTGCCTCAGAACCTGTGGGTCAACTTTCTCTGGTGGCGGTGCTGTCAAGGAGCCAGGAAACAGCATCATAGCAGCCCAGAGCTGTGACGGTTGTAAACTAACCCGGCTCTCACGAGGTAGTATATTATTGGCCCTTTTCTAGAAGTTCACTCTTCTCCTGTTCCTTTAGACAGACGGCTCACATGGTGAGGCGTGCCAAGCTAGAGGGATGCCTGTCTCTCCACGAGCTCCTTACCCAATCCATTTGCTCTTTAAAAATGAGCCTCCATCCAGGACTAATGTGTAAGGTTTTGTTTTTATCACCTGACATGGTAACAGTCATGACATCACAACCCCGCGAGCCACCTAGTACAATCTTGTAATCAGTTCAGCTCCGCGAGGGCCTTATATATGGTTTCTTTTAAAAGGATTTATTTGTTTATTTTTAATTTATGGCTATAATTGTTTCATCTGCATGTGCACTACTTGCGTGCCTGGACTCCATGGAGGACAGAAAATGGCCCTGGATCCTCTGCAACTGGAGTTACAGATGGTTGTGAACTGGGTGCTGGGAACTAGGATCCTGTACAGGGGCAGCAAATGCTCTTAACTGCTGGGCCACCTCCACAGCACCCTCCCCTGCTTTGTCAACCCCAATTCTCTTGAGAAACTTGTATTAACGAATAAAGATGAATGTGCCTTGATTCCTTAAACAGAAGGACTTTCTAGACGCCCACAGGAAGAACAAACTTCAGTAACCCACTGGACATTGAGCCACCCAGGAAAGGCTGCACGGCTGAGGGAGGAAGACACTGGGACTGACCCAATTGTGGTTGTGACTCTTCCTATTTGTGGATCATTGGTGACACAAGCTACTCTCAGGGCTTTCTTCCCCAGCTTGTGAAATTAGATGTGTGAGAATTCTACAAGGTCCATAGAGCAGTAAGTGTGCACAGAATACCAGCCACATCTCTGCCTGATTCAGGGGCATGGCAACAGAAGTGTAAGCCAGGTACAGGGGAAGTTCAAGACTTGCTCCTTGGATATCAAGTGGAAGCAGGGAGATCAGTTTTCAGGGAGGGGGGAGGGCTTGTCATAGGAGAATAAAATGGGGTAGTGGGTAGAAGAAGCCTGTGTTTGCGAGAGACGGGAGGATGTGGTTCCTGTGTGGAAACTTCTCAAGCCACCAATGGAGACTCAGGAGACAGGCTGGCTTAGGGGTCAGTGGAAGACTGGTTCCAGTCTCTAACTGCCTTAACGGCTTGTTACTTGTGAGATGGGGACCAACACTAGCAGTGTTAAGATCACCAGGGAATTTGGGAGATGGAAGATGTATTAATTCATCAAAATGGCTCTGTGTATATGCACAGGAGTGCAAGACACGTGTGTGGGTGCATGTGTACATGTGTGTGCATGCATGTAACTGCCAGAGGTCAACCTCAGGTGTCATTTCTGAAATATCATCTACCTTGTTTTGTTGAGACAGGGTCCCTTGCTGAGCCTGGAGTTTACTGAGTAGGCCAGGCAGGCTGACCATAGAGCAACAAGAACCCTTATTTGTCTGCCTCTCCAGCCATGGAGGCTCAAAGCTTCAGATAGTGCCACACTGTCCTGATGAGAAGGGTGTATCTGTCAATGTATGGCATAGATATTAAATGGCTCTCATGAGAGATTATGGAACCAACTTTGAAAGTACATCTTGGAAAAAAGTGGTGTAGTATGTTTCGATAGTCAAGAAGTAACCTAGAAGCTGCATATTGGTACATACTTGTAGTCCCAAAACTTGGGAGACTCTGACAGGATGAGAATCATAAGTTTAAGGCCATGAAGAGCAGCTGCCTCAACAACAAGCAAGCAAACAAACAAACAAAGATGCAACCCAAAATAAAATGTTATAGTTACGCTATGGCTTAAAACATGGAAGGGTCTCGGCAATAATCATCATAGAAAATAAAATCTATTCTTGGAATTTATTGGATATAAAATGTGCTCGGCCTTGTTCTTAGTACTTGTCCCTAAGGCAACTCTACCCAGGAGCAAAATGGTGGAGGTGGATTTCCGGTCAGGAGCTGTTTAATTTAAACCTCCTGCTCTCTTCTGATGGCAGTGGGCAACCGAGGCATGGATGTATCTCTCATAATCACACCTTGGTTTCCTTTCTCCGGTACCATCGTCAGTCCAGCTTTGATTTGCATAATGTAGCAACATCGGACTCACGATTGTCCTGGATCAGACCTCACCATGTTGATTTTGTGTGCCTGAGCTCCCCTTTTCTAGGATCACATCTCCCTGCTCTTTACCAGTCCAGTTCGTCCCTCCTCACCTCCTGGGGTTGTGTGACAGTGACTGTAAACAATGCTTCCTACAGTCACTCCCATTAACCTAATGGCACTCTGGGAGTCTTCATTAACCATTGGCCTGTAAAACTTTCCTTGTAAGTTTGCTCTGAGATCAGATCAGGCAGTTAGAAATGCCCACGCCAAGATCTAGCGTGTAACTGATGCTCATGCCATGGGGACGGACATTCCTTAGCTTGCCTTCCTTTAGCCTCCTCCCCTCTGGGGCTGTGTTAAAGGCATCTCCTCTGTTTCCTTCTTCACCCCCCTCCTCTTCCTCTCCTGTAGTTCTTTTATCTTTTTGTGTGCAGGTGCAGGTGTGTCAGCACACCCCACTTTTTACTTTGTGACAGTCTCTGGTTTCACCATTGCATATGGCCCACACGAGCCTACAAGCTTGTTGGGATTCCCCTGCCTCAAACCTCTGATCTCACACATGAAGAGCAAGGATTGCAGACCTGTGGTACTATACCCATTCCTTGCATCTAGGGATTCAAACTTGGGTTTCCGACTCGGACCCTCATCCTGGCATGGCAAGAGTCACTTCCCTAGGCATCTCTGTCTTCTTTATGGCACGTGCCTATGGTTGAAGCTACTGGGGAGACTGAGTCAGGAACTTCAAGACTTGCTTGGGCTCTGGAGTACTTTTCAATCACATCAAGATCTTGTCCCAATCCCAGCACTCGGGAGGCAGAGGCAGGCGGATTTCTGAGTTTGAGGCCAGCCTGGTCTACAGAGTGAGTTCCAGGACAATCAGGGCTATACAGAGAAACCCTGTCTAAAAAAAACAAAAACAAAAACAAACAAACAAACAAACAAGAACGGGTTATTTCTGTAGAATTTGTTCTGCTTCTCAAGAAAGACAGAGGGCAACTTTAGCAATTAGTTGGGCTAACAGAATGATTGTATACATCAGTTTAGAGTGGTGCTTGCTTGAAATCGGTGGTTTGTCTTGGAATGATGCTCACTTCAGTCATTCTATAGTCTCTCTTAATGGTATCGGGAAGTTTCTAGTGAAATACAAGACTTTCAAGCTTTTGCTCAAATTTGGTTCTGTGGGGAGCTGTGTGACCATAAGCCAGTTGCTTAGCCTCTCTGTTCCTTTGACTTGTCATTTGACTTTGTGCATTTGTGAAGAAAGTTAAGTCAGAAGCTAATATGGGAGCTAGGACCATTCTCACCTGGATGATTGACAGGGAGGGCTGTTTGTATCTTGAAAGAGCCTTGCTTTGGGGTCTTGGAGACTCAGTTTATGGCCCTTGTTCTGTTATTTATTAATGAGTTGTAACTTTAAAGGATTTATTTGTTTGTTTAGGCAGGATCTAATGTAGCCCAGGCTAGCTTCTTGTTCATCATGTAGTAGAAGGTAGCCCTGAACTCTTGATTTTCCTAGGTCTACTTCCCTTTAGGGTGCTAGGATTTCAAACGATTTATTTAGACCTTTTGGGTCTTGACTGTTGTTGTTTAGTAACATTGAGGGAATGAGGTGCTGAATAATCCTTAGTTATTCATCCACACTTAGGAGGGAAGCCATGGAGGCATATTCTGTGCCTACCATTGTCCCTTCGCTGAAGGATTATGTAGCAATAGAATGCAACCCTCTGGAGTACTCTCAGCTTCTATACTGGATGCATATGCATATATATGGACACATATGCATATATATATATATATATATATATATATATATAATTTATATAAAAGTCATCGGCCATTTGCTTTTCAGCCATGCTTTTTCTCAGAACACTTCTCATGGGCCAATGTGTGTGTGGGGGGATGGAAGGAATCAAAACGAGGCCTGTGACTTTATAAAATCTGAAATCTAGTAACTAAATCCCACCTCTCAGTATGCGCCTGTAATCTGAGAACTCTGGAGGACTGCTGTGAGCTTGACACCCTGTCTAAATCGATCATCATCAACAACAACAACAACATTTTAACTTAGAAAAGAAATTTGCTAATGTAGTACCACAAGGGATGGAGTCTGGCAGCTTTGGGCAATTATAATAATCTTGACGCAGCTGATTGATTTCTTTGTCTGGAGAGCCATCTTCTAATTGTGTCACTGAGAGAAAAACTACCCAGACCTTGGGGCTGGGTGCAGAGGTGCAGAGGTGCAGAGGTGCAGAGGTGCAGAGGTGAGAGGCGCAGAGGTGCAGAGGTGCAGAGGTGAGAGGTGCAGAGATGCAGAGGTGAGAGGTGCAGAGGTGCAGAGGTGAGAGGTGCAGAGGTGAGAGGTGCAGAGGTGCAGAGGTGAGAGGTGCAGAGATGCAGAGGTGAGAGGTGCAGAGGTGAGAGGTGCAGAGTTGAGAGTTGAGAGGTACAGAGGTGAGAGGAGAGAGGTGCAGAGGTGCAGAGGTGAGAGGTGCAGAGATGCAGAGGTGAGAGGTGCAGAGTTGAGAGTTGAGAGGTACAGAGGTGAGAGGAGAGAGGTGCAGAGGTGAGAGGTACAGAGGTGCAGAGGTGAGAGGTGCAGAGTTGAGAGTTGAGAGGTACAGAGGTGAGGAGAGAGGTGCAGAGGTGCAGAGGTGAGAGGTGCAGAGATGCAGAGGTGAGAGGTACAGAGGTGAGAGGTGCAGAGTTGAGAGTTGAGAGGTACAGAGGTGAGAGGAGAGAGGTGCAGAGGTGAGAGGTACAGAGGTGCAGAGGTGAGAGGTGCAGAGGTGCAGAGGTGCAGAGGTGAGAGGTGCAGAGATGCAGAGGTGAGAGGTGCAGAGTTGAGAGTTGAGAGGTACAGAGGTGAGAGGAGAGAGGTGCAGAGGTGAGAGGTACAGAGGTGCAGAGGTGCAGAGGTGAGAGGAGAGAGGTGAGAGGTGCAGAGGTGAAAGGTGCGGAGGTGAGAGGTGCAGAGGTGCAGAAGTGCAGAGGTGAGAGGTACAGAGGTGCAGAGGTGCAGAGGTAAGAGGTGAGAGGAGAGAGGTGAGAGGTGCAGAGGTGAGAGGTGCAGAGGTGCAGAGGTAAGAGGTACAGAGGTGCAGAGGTGTGGAGGTGAGAGGTGCAGAGGTGAGAGGTGCAGAGGTGCAGAAGTGCAGAGGTACAGAGGTACAGAGGTACAGAGGTGCAGAGGTGAGAGATGCAGGGGTGCAGAGGTGAGAGATGCAGAGGTGCAGAGGTACAGAGGTGAGAGGTGAGAGGTGCAGAGGTGAGAGGTGCAGAGGTGAGAGGTGCAGAGGTGCAGAGGTGCAGAGGTGCAGAGGTGCAGAGGTACAGAGGTGCAGAGGTACAGAGGTGCAGAGGTGAGAGATGCAGAGGTGCAGAGGTACAGAGGTGAGAGGTGCAGAGGTGCAGAGGTGCAGAGGTGAGAGGTACAGAGGTGCAGAGGTGCAGAGGTGAGGTTGCAGAGGTGAGAGGTGCAGAGGTACAGAGGTGCAGAGGTGCATAGGTGCCCCGCTTCCGTGACTTGACATGAGCAATAGATCAATGACTTCATGTCCCTCACGTTTGCTTAAGCATACTACAGTATTATTATGTATCTGATTTTTGGAAATAATGCACCTTGAATGCAAAACAATTTAAAATTTAGTAAAAGGACAAAAAAAAAAAAACCTCCTTAATTCTGTCCGTGGTACTCAGCGTAAGCTCATGGTTTGCGTATTTCCTTACTCAGTTGTGCCGTTTGCAGACTTAGATTTTTATCTTCCTTATTCCCAAACCTCGCTCATTTGCATCCTGTCATATAATTGTTATTTTCAAAATTGTGACGATATGGTTTTATGATTTTTATTTTGGAAGAATAACATTTATTACAAGTTTTTTGTTGTTGTTTTCAACAACTTACTATACAGAAGAGCTAGCTTTCATAAAAGACAATTCATGCTGCTGACAAAGTTGTATATGGACCCTTTAAAAACTTTTCAGTCTGTTGGGCGAATGACTATATTTACAGAGAAATAAAGAATCCTTTCAAGAATTCTGTTTTGTGGCAGAGAACATGGTAGAGTGCTTGCCTAGCATGTGAGAAGTCTGGGTTGAAACCCCAGTGTTGAATAAACTTGACATATTGACAGCCATCCTAGTACTTGGGAGATTAGAGGCAGAACAATCAGGAGTTGAAGGTCATCAGAGCTGGCCTGGGATTAAAAAAAAAAAAAAAAGAAAGGTCTTTGTTGGAAATAGTGTTAAAGGCAACACCGTTTATTTGTAAAATAAATGGCATCTAGCAAGCTTTCCTGTCCTTTCCCATGTTTCCAGACATCCCGTGCTTCTGTGTACGTTTAAAGCACCTGTCTGTTCCTTGTGCATCCATTACAGACTCTCTTCTGTAGAAGTATCTCCAGTCAGCATCCTCTTTTGTTTGCTTGCTTATGTGTGTCACAGGCTCTCTGTAGCCTTCAGACTCACCACAGTCCTCCTGCTTCAACCTCCCCTGTGCTGGGGTCACTGGGGCGAGCCACCACAGCTGCCTAAGAACTAACATCTTGTCAGTGTGGTCCTTACCATCAGCTCCCGAACTGCCTCAGATGGTTGGTTGCTCATAAAATGCCTTTGACTTTGGCCAAGGGCACTTTGGGTTTTTCCATCTTTGAAAACAGCAGAGGGTGCTTGCGTAAGTCCCAGGCGCCCAATGACTAGTAGATGGATGAAACCTCCTCAGATGGCTTTTCAGGAGGTCAAAGCAGCTAAGAGAGCTTCCATACACTGGATCTGACCTGACAGTGGCCCCTCCCTGTGAGGGCCTTTATCTGGGGGGCACTGGCATACATGGCTATCTCTCCCCAATTACCCTCCCAATTCTAGTACAGAGGATAGTCTTATCAAACTACCTCCAACAAGTTTTTTGTTTTTTTAAACTTGGTCTTAAGCAATTAAATTAGATTGTAATATAAGTGGAAAGGCCATTTTACTTCAAGCAGAGAAGGCTTACTTTTGATCTTATGTCAAGGCAAAAGAGAAACATTGCAAACTGCAACAGCAGCTTTGAGACTTCCCTAACATTAGAAGGTGGGGCGTGTCTGCAGTGGCCTGAGGTTGGGTCACAAAGTGACCAAAGCCCCACAATGACCTCTAGTTAGATCAGCACTTGGTCATTGTATGGTGTAGAGCAAGAGGCTATTCCTTTGTCATTGTCCTGTGAAGTGGCTAGCCACAGGAGACATCCTGTGGTGTTTGGGGGCCAGTGTTCAGAGCTGTTCGTGTTTATCTGTCTCACACCTCACGCCCCATCTCACTAAATGTCTAACACATATCTGTTGGATGGATTGAAACAGGACAGCCTTGGAAGCTGGTAGACAGCTGTCTGGGTACCTCTGAGGTAAGGCTCCATTGATGAGACTCTATCTCACTCAGCGCACCTCCATTCATTATTTCAGGAACAACTCAGGGTCTCCCTGTGCCAGACAGTGTTTGTCATGTTAAGCCGTGAGGTCACAGTTGCTCATATCCTCCCAGATGGAGCACATGAAGACACAGCATGTCATCCTCCTCCAGTCCCACAACTGTGTTGTTTGTTTTTGATGCAGACCTACTGTGCAATCCAGGCTAGCCTGGGACTCATCTCTTGCTTCAGTCTTCTGAGTGCTGGGATTACAGGTTTGGGCCACCACATCTGACTTGACTTCCTCTCCTTTCTTTATTTTAGAGACAGGGTATGATGTGTCTCAGGAAGGTCTCAAATGAGCTCCCTATGTGCCCAGGGTGACTTTGAACTCCTCCTGCCTCTGCCTCTCTGAGTGCTCAGATTCCAGACTTGCACGCCCGAATTTGGTGTATGTGGTCTTTGGGTTGCAGTCCAGGGTCTGGTACATGCCAGGCAAGCACTCTACCAACTAGGATACATCTACAGCCTTCCACTCATTTTTTTTTTAATGGGAAAAAAAATAAGCACACATTCAATGTCCCTTTCAGAATTTATGGTGTATGTCTATATTTGGTACAGTACAGCAAGCGCCCAAACCATTCTAGTTCATTCAGTTCTAGGCCTGTTCCATGACTGACAGGTGTCCCACCTGTGATCTCCTTTGTCACCCTCGGTATCATAGGGAGTTCATTTGAGACCTTCCTGATCCACATCATACCCTTGTCTCCAAAATAAAAGAAGGAGGAGAGGAAATAAAGTCAGATATGGTGGCCCATATCTAGGTCTAGGAATACCTACCGACTCTTTCTATCCTGAGCATTCTGAATATTGGGGGAGAGAGCACTTTAAAACAGGAGCAGACATCTGTCCTTGGGGCAAGCTAACAGCTCTCACCCATAGGATACAGCTTGAGGTGCAGGCTGGCTTGGGTGGGAGCACGAATAGCCTAAGCTATTGCTGTACTGACCCAGCCACCTGGGGTAAGGATGGGGGCAGGGCTGGGCAGTGAGACCCTGGGAGTCGGGATGGGAGAAGAAGCTCACTTTGGAGGGAAAACAAAACACACCATTTTTTTCCTTTCACTCCATTTCTGAACCAGCATTTTTTGTTTTGTTTTTTGTTTTTAACAAAGTCCAGGTTGGCCTAGAACTCCTGTCTCATTACTTGCATCCCTACCAACTACCAACTAGCTAAGGTGACTTTGAATTCCAAATCCATGTGTTGGAATTACAGGTGTGCACCACCATGTCTGTCTGTCTTTTATTCTCTTAATAATGGCCCCACTGTGTTGTGTGACAGAACTTTCAAGGGAGACTTAACCCATGGCTATCCAGCCTAGACAGGGAGATCACAACAGATCAAAGTATGCACGCTACCAAGTCCAACTTGGTGAGTCATGAGAGTTACTGGGGTCACTTACAGGAGTGTGGGGGAGGGGTCACTTACAGGAGTGTGGGGGAGGGGTCACTTACAGGAGTGTGGGGAAGGGGTCACTTACAGGAGTGTGGGAGAAGGGTCACTAACAGAAACAGAAATGACTCAAAGACAGGTGAATCAACAAAGCCCACCCAGTATGGGTGACAGCTCCCTAAAGCTGGGAGCTTGGACCACACAGGCCAGCCTGCAGGCAGCTCAACAGGTTGGAGGGAGCCAAGCGACTCTGGCACGTGGTTTCAGCTTCTTCCAGGCAGCTGGTCTGGCCTCAGAGTCTTTGTATCTGGCTTCCCCCTTTAAGAGGGACTCATAGTTTTTATTGCTTAATCTGGTTGTAAGTGAATGTGGTCAGTTTTAGAAACTTCCGGAAGTTACTTTGAGTGGTTTACTTTGCCTTTAAGTAGCTAAGGACTGTTTCAGTCTTGGAGGAAACTATGTTACAGCCGTCACTAGCATCCCACCCCACCCCACCTCCCCTCCTACTTAGCTGGTTTGATGAGTCTCTGCCTTGATTGAATTCTGGTGGGGGAAGAGCCCACCCTCTGCTCACAGCCAGTGTTCTTACGTGGAATCCTAGTGTATGCTACCCACAAGAGGCCCTTCCCTTCCTTTCCAGGCCAGGGGTGTCATCTTGGCTTGTCACTGCTCCACTCCTTGTCGGTTGTAGCATCTCTTTCATTTCTGACTCAGCTTTCTTCACAGCCCAGGAATAGAATATTGATCTGGGATGGAGTCTGCTGCTCCTTGCTGTAGACATCCTTGATATTTATGATGGTTGGTTTGGAGCCTCCCATACATCTCCTCCCATGTTTTCCTTCTGTCTATGGAGAAGTGGTAGCCATGATAAGAACATGACACTCCATTGCTGCCCCTGCCTACCTTCTCAGTTTTTCCCTGTGTGTATCCACTGGGTGCCAGAAGGCCTCCTTCTTCTCTGCCTTGGCCTGCTTACTAACAGGCTGAGAGGAAGCTAGTCTCTAACCGTGATGGCGTTCTTAACTTGAAAAGTCACGGTGGTTTCTGTGGGGCACTCGGAGAAGAGGAAACAGCCTCCTATTGTGATACAGTTACTCACTGAATAAGGGGCTGTATCCTCAAGCCCGGTCATTCCAATGCAGAGCCTCATACATAGAGCAAATGATCTACCACAAAAGCACACCCTGAGCAAACAATATGGTGCTCCCTCTTTCCCTCTCCCTCCTCCATCTCTTTCCTCTCCCCTTTTCTCTTCTCTCTGTGACTGTGCCTTGCTGTCTTGCCTTGTGTCATCTCCTACTGTCAGCTCTTTTTTTGCTGCTTCTCCTATCCCAGGGAGCTCAGGAGTAGATCATGTCTACCAACAAACCGGGGAACGATGCCTTCCTGGCCAGCTTTCAGATCTGTGTTCTCTTATGTCCTCTCTCTTCTTCAGGAAGGGAAGAATCTACACTCCTCAGCATGTTGGCTGTGCTAGCCACATGAGGAGACAGGGCTGGCCTGCTGGTTAGTCTCTATAGTGGCCCTTTTGGGGACCGGGGATGTAACCATGTACCTCACCTGCTGCACCTCCAGCATGAAAGCCCACTGAAAACCCCGTGACAAAACGAAAGACCCAGCAAGATGCTGTGAGATTGTTCCTTGTGTATCAGGTTCCAAGATTTATCACTTGTACATAGTCCAAAAGCTTTTAAAATAGAGACGCAATATGGGAAATTAAGTTCAGATTTAATTAACATTTACCGAGCCCCAATTACGTGTGAGCACCATGGTACATGCTGTCTGCACAATGTGTCTGTTGCACTAACCCCAGATTTTAAGCTTAGTTTTCTAAACAATGATATTTCTAGTAATATAGTTGTTTATTCTTGGTTTCCCTATGTTAATTCTGTTTTATGCATTATATGTTGCATTTAACAGTCACAAGCACTAAGTGAGGAACATGTTATTGACCCTCGTTTACAGAGAAAAGGCTATACTGTTTGCCCAAGATGGGTCTTTAATGGTAGTGACCAGCATTCAAGGAATGTTCAGTGTTGTTCCCTCTGATAAGTTCTGGATGAGTGCTGACAACATCCTGGTGGCTCTGTATTATGACATCATCCTGGTGACCCTGTAGGGTGACATCATCCTGGTATGTTAGTGGAGAGACTGAAGTCCAAGAAAATGAAGGAACTTAGCTGTTATCCTGTGGGTGAATGGCCTTTCTCCAGGGCTCGGTACCTTCCTTTTTGTAGGCGGTGTTTAGTCTTCACACTGAGGATTTCAGTCTTGCTATTTGTATCTTTTCTTTTGAGATAGGGTCTCACTTTAAAGCCTAAGCTGGTCTACTGCTCACTATGTAGCCCAGGTTGGCTCAGAACTTCGCAGCAATCCTTTCAGCTCCAGCCTCCCTGAGTACCGGGATTCCAGGCAAGAGTCACCACACGAGCTACCACACATTTTGCTGAGAGGATGAATCCTAGGTTAAGGTTATAAAGCTGCAGTCTAGGGATGGGAGTTACCGCCCATCTACCCCTTTCACTTTCTTTAAAACCACAGCCTTGAGCCTTCACCAGGCCAGGAAGGGGTCCTCCCACCTCCATCTGCATCTGCCTGATGTCTCCATAGTAAAGAATTCACCTGCTCCCTTCAGTGCCTCTGTGCTGGCCTTCCTCCTTTTGGCATAGGTGAGACGTGTGCCCTGGAAATACATTATTAACTGTGCTGTGGTCACGGAGCTGAAGCCTGGACTCCTGTGAGAAGCCAGAGTGGCAGCGCTCAGCAGAGAGGTTCTGTGTAACAATGTAGCGGCTGCCATTCCGCTTGGCCGCTGAAAGCCCCAGAGAACTTTCTTTGGGCTCTGGAGCCTGCCTCTGAAATGTCTGTGATGATGTTCGGTGTTATTCATGAAGGTATCTCAGAATTGCAGTGCACATGTGTAAAATGAAACCGTGTATTTTTATAATAAAACTAAAGCTTAATGGAAGGGTGTGAGGCAGTATAGAAGATCTCTGGATCTTAGCCCTGCCGACCAGTCATGGTAGACTTCCACGTATAGCCTTCCGAGTGGTGCCTAGCTAGGATACTTGAGGTGAAATCTACAGTTTTTGTCGGGACGACTGGCACGCATGAGAGCTATTTTAAGCAAGCAGGGATGTATAATCCTCTTCCTGCAGATGAATTTATGTGTCTGTATCAGCCACATCTATGTTTGTCATCTGTCAGCCAAGCTACTCTATCATCATCCGATCTCTCATTTAGTCAATTATCTATTCATTATCCATCGAGCATCTATTTATCTGTCATCGTTTACCTAGTCATCTGTCAGTTTTCTGTCTGTATCTAGCATCTGTTATCTATTACTGTTTTTCTAGTGTTTATCCATCCTATCTAGCATCCATATGTCTGTTACCTATCACTTATCTAGTTATCTATCACCTATCATTTATCTTCTATCTATAATTGATTAATTATATGTATATCTATCATTTATCATGTATAATTTATCATATCATCTATCCTTTATCAGCTATCATCTTTATCAACTATCTGCCTGCCTGCCTGCCTGCCTACCTGTCTGTCTGTCTGCCTGTCTGCCTACCTGCCTGCCTGTCTGCTTGCCTGCCTTTCTGTCTATCTACCTGCCTGCCTGCCTGTCTGTCTGTCTGTCTGTCTGTCTGCCTGCCTGTCTGCCTATGGCCTATCATGCATCTATCATTTATCCTGTACTCTGATGCACAGCCTCCAGGAGGGTTCTCAGTTTCCCAGCATCCCTCTCCCTGGTCCTCATGCCCTGTGTTGTCTTCTCTCATTCTGAGTGTGGGCTGCATTTAGAGACTCACGTCTAAAATAGAACAGAATACTGCAGAGATGATGGGGCATCCCTCCCTCTGAGACTGGGTTAAGAGCAGCCTATGGCTTCATTTGGATGGCCTCTTTCTCTCTGTTGGATTATTGCCCCACTGTGGGCAGTCTAAGGAGAAGCCTGTGCAGTAGGAGACTGAGGTCTGGTTAATGGCCAGGGAAGAATCGAGGCCAGCAGCAGCCCTGGACAGGAGCCTAGAAGGGTGTCCCTTGTTTCTGGAGACTGCAGCCCCAGCGAACAGCTTGACTGCAGTGTCACGAGATGATCTGAGCTGAGCTGCAGAACAGAGAGAACATGAATCCTAAGGGTGGGGGTAACTTGTTATATACCTCTAACAACAGCTGCAAAACAGTTACAATTTTTTATTAAGTTTACTGTATTATTAAATTGGATTATTAAACATCAAAGCGTGCAGCCAGTCATTTTGATCATGTTCTCTCCTCTCCCATCAGTACACCCTCATTAGTATTCCACCCTGCATGCATTTTACAGAGCAAATCAATGGTAGATGTTTCCCCAGGGTTTGGTCTTTGACTGCCCTTGCATTTATGTTAATATTTTTTTCTATAAAGACTTTAGAAATCATCAGAAAATTGACGTCAGCAATTTTTAAATTTGATGACTATTTATAAATGATTTACTTTTATTCTTTTTAAATAGTGTATCTATGTGTGGGTATGTCCCCATGAGTGTGGGTGCCCACAGAAAGCCAGAGGCATCACCTTGCCTGGATCTGGAGACCTGCCTGACACAGGTTCTGAGAACTAAGCTCAGGGCCTGGCCAGGGCATCACATGCTTTTCACTGCTGACCCATCTCTTCAGACCTTGCTTATGACTTTTAAACCTTGTGTCCTAAGACATTTTCATCTAGTATTTTTATGATTGGGCTGGTGACCTAGCCTCACTATTTAGTTTGGTGCCACCACTAAAATAAAGCCAAACCCAAAGTCGACCCTTCCCAGGGCTGTGAAATGTCTACCATACTTGATGACCCTCTCTATGTGTGAGTCTAATTTAAAAGTGTGACTTTGCTTCCTCAGGTTTCTTCTAGTTTTCATTCAAAACTCAGACTTGTTCAATTGCTGTGGCCTTTCAGAGAAGTTTTAGGATTCTTGTTGCTATTGTTCGTTTGGGATAGTAGCTGGGCCTGGAACTCACTGCGTAGAAAAGGCTGGCCTCTAACTCACAGAAATCTGCTTGTCTCTGCTTCCCAGATGCTGGGCTATTTTAATATCTGATAAAGAACCGCTAACTATTTCTTGTCATAATTTTCTCTTAGGTGCAATTGAGATAGTTTTTCAACTTCGCTGAAACTTCTTATTTGAGTTTCAGTAATTTATTCATTCTTACTACAAAATTGAAACTTCCTGCCCGAGCGTAAGATATATTTCATTAATATTCAAAGCTTATTTTACTTCCCTAGATAGAGTATTCAGGCTTGTTTTTCATAGCTTGCCACAGTTCTATTGAGATAACTTTAAAGGTCTGTCAAGCCCGCCCGTCACTCTTCTGTGACCTCACCACAAAGCATCCCGTTGGCCCTGCAGTGTCTGCGAGGCTGTTGTTTGGATACAAGAAAGGTATTGATAGTCATCTGCATCCAGCTCTCTCATTAGAAGTCTCACAGTAACAATTTCCTGGCTCGTCCCTTCCAGTTTGCTAGGAATAGACTGATCTATGTACATCGTTTGTAAACGGTGATAGTTCCCTCTTTCCTCACATTTGTTTCTTATGCTTCCCTGTTCTTTAATGAGTATGAGTTTGGTGTCTCCTTCTGCAGTTTTCATGCTGAGTTTCATTACTTGCCTCTCCTTACTTGGCTCTCAGTACCCACTGGCTTCTAGCTCTGTGACCCCGAGTCAACGGCTCGCTTAGGGAACAGAGTAAAAGCTTCAGAGGCAGAGAAGGGCTGAGCAAGGGTTCAAATTCAGGGTCCTCTGCTCCCAGCTCACTCTCTGAACACTGCCCCGTGCAACCGAAGTAGAAAGGATGTGGGGCCAGCAAGTTGGCTCAGGGGGTAAAATGGCTTGTCACGGAAGTTTCAGAACCTGGCTTCCTTACTGGAAACCCACGACGGAAAGAACTTGACCTCAAAATGCTGTCTTCTCTCTCTCTCTCTCTCTCTCTCTCTCTCTCTCTCTCTCTCTCTCTCTCTCTCTCTCTCTCACACACACACACACACACACACACACACACAATACAAACACAAAAAACAGGGCTGGAGAGATGGCTCAGCATTTAAGAGCACTGACTACTCTTCTAGAGGTCCTAAGTTCAAGTCCTACCAACCACATGGTGGCTCACAACCATCTGTAATGAGATCTGATGCCCTCTTCTGGTGTGTCTGAAGACAGCTACGGTGTACTCAACATACATAAAATAAATAAATAAATTTGAGAGAGAGAGAGAGAGAGAGAGAGAGAGAGAGAGAGAGAGAGAGAGAGAACTTGGAAATGCCTCTGGGTGCTTGCTGGTTTCTAGCCTCTCTGCATATTGTTTCTAGCTACAGTAAGCCTAGTCACCAAGACCCATCCCAGAATGCAAGTTGCTGCCACTGACTTCATAACCACGGTTGCCATTGTGGTGACCAGAAGCATGAGGAGGTTGATTGGCTCTAAGAACTGCAGGTCCAGGCGTGGCACTGTGGCACCGTGAGCCGAGCTCTGGGACCTACCTGAGATTGTCTTCCCTGGCTGTTCTGAAGTCCTCTCTTCCCCACCCCTCCCCACCGTCTCCTGTTACACTCTCCTCCTGTGCTTCTCAACCATTAGGCAGGAAACAGCTCCCTGGGAGAGGCTGAAATTAAATGGATCCGGCTTCTGGAAAGGTCATTATTTTAGGAGGGGGAGCCCCAGAGAGAAGGAAGGAAAACAGCTTAGATCTTTTGTGGAGGAATGGAAAGCAAGAGGTAAAACAGACTGTGCAAAAGACAGGAAACTAGTCTCTGCGGGGAGATGGCTCTTGGTCAGAGTGCTTGCTATGCAAACATGAAGGACGGGGTTCCTCCCCCAGAACCCACATAATTGCCAAGGAGATGCAGCAGCCATCTGTATTTCAGGGCTTGGATCAGGGGACCTCACCAACTCCTGAGCAAAATGGAGAGCCAGATGTGCTATATCTGTGAGCTCTGCGTTCAACTGAGAGATGGAGCCTCAGATCCTAAGGTGAAAGGTGATGTTGGAAGACTCCTGACTTCAGGCCTTTGATGCACACACACACACACACACACACACACACACACGCCCACACCTGAGAAGTACAAAACCCCAAACCCCTTCATATGCTTGATTTTCAAGTTTCTGTCAGTGTCTTAGTCAGGGTTTCTATTCCTGCACAAACATCATGACCAAGAAACAAGTTGGGGAGGAAAGGGTTTATTCGGCTTACACTTCCACATTGCTGTTCATCACCAAGGAAGTCAGGACTGGAACTCAAGCAGGTCAGAAAGCAGGAGCTGATGCAGAGGCCATGGAGGGATGTTCTTTATTGGCTTGCCTCCCCTGGCTTGCTCAGCCTGCTCTCTTATAGAACCCAAGACTACCAGCCCCGAGATGGCACCACCCACAAGGGGCCTTTTCCCCTTGATCACTAATTGAGAAAATGCCTTCCAGTTGGATCTCATGGAGGTATTTCCTCAACTGAAGCTCCTTTCTCTGTGATAACTCCAGCTGTGCCAAGATGACACAAAACTAGCCAGTACAGTCAGTGACAGGAGATCTTGAGCAGCTAGGACAGGACTCAATAGAGGGTTGGGAGCTGTTGCCTGCTCGGGGGATGTATGTATGTATGTATGTATGTATGTATGTATGTATGTATGTTTTCATGGTACCAGGACCATGTATCTGTGGGGTCTCTCTCTCTCTCTCTCTCTCTCTCTCTCTCTCTCTCTCTCTCTCTCTCCCTCCTTACCTCCCTCTTTCTCTGTATGTGGTGTGTGTTTCTGTCTGACTGTCTCTTTGTGTGTTTCTGTGGTCTGTGGGGTGTGTGTCTGTCTGTCTGTCTGTCTGTTGGTGTGATAGGTTGGCAGAGATAGGAGTTAAATATTGTTTCTGAGAAGAAACTCAAATGACCAATAAATCTATGAAAGAGTGTTGCTAGAGTTGCTGAGTACCAGGGAGGTTTGATAAGCAGCAGGGAGATGCAGATTAAACCCACAGCGAAGGGATCAGTTGAAGGTTTTTGTTTGTTTATTTTAGGACAGAAAGTAACACGTTGGTGAAGTCACATATCAAAGTGCATGGCGAAAATATAAAATGGTATAGTCAGTATGGGGGACCTCAGAAAGCTCAGGATGACTCTGCTGTGCCTTGTGGCTGTCCCACTATCTGTCTATACAGCTGTTTCTGGCTGCATGTCCATCAAGTGTGGCATCTGTTCATCCAAGAAATATCTACAGTCATTACCCACTGCTGCTCATGTCTGCTGAGATGCCCATCAGCAGGTGAAGGGCTGACAAGATGGTGGTGCACCTCTTCAGTGGAATATAACCAGCTGTGAGCAGAGTGCTGTTGGCTCATTTCCAGCAAGGTGGATGGAACAAGGGGATATTATAGTAAATTAAATAAATCAGATGCAGAAAACACATATAACTGGTTCTCACAAATGAAAGAGTCCAGCTGAACATACAATAGTATCCCAGAGTCTTGCAGAGAGAAAGGAGGTGAGGTAGTGACTTATAAATCATAGAAATATAATCAGTTCTAGTTCTATTACATGAAAGGGCAGCACATTTGTAGTAGCAGATCAGATATTCCCTGTATATCTAGACGAGGGATGTCAAGGTTTTACATAAAACAAATGGTAAAGGTGTGGAAATGTTAACTCACGATTTGGTCAGCATGAATGGAGACTGGAGATACAGATCGGATGCTAATAACACGTCCTGCTCTTGTAGAGGACTGGAGTTCTATTCCCAACGCCTGCCTCAGGTAGCTGACAACTGCTTGTAACTCAGGCTGTAGGGAGCCTGATGCCCCCTTCTGGCCTCCACAGGCAATTGCACTCACGTGCACATACCAACTAACACACATAGTTTAAAACCGTAATAAAAATTGCTACAAATGAAAAAATACTACTCTCTACTTCATAAACATGTGTACTGTATGTTAACAGAGAGGTTGTTTTAAGTAAGGAGATGGAAATATTCAAGACTCACCAATATGGAAGTTGACAAGAAAGGATCTTCTAGGTGGTTTTATGGCCGTAGACCATATATACATGTACTGACTTATCATGCTGACCTCTGTAATGTGTACAGATGGCAGTCACTCATTACGATTAAAGTGTCACTCTTTCTGTGAGCTGAATCTAGAATGCAGGCAGGGTAGCCCAGAATGCACAAAGCTAAGAGATTCAGCAAAACCCCTTAGGATGAGAAAATGATTTTGTAAATTTCACAGAAGAGAAGGAGGAGGGCTGGGGTTGTAGCTCAGCGGGCTGAGCATCCGCCAAGTCCTGGGTTTGATCGCTAAGCCCACACAGGCTGTGTGTGGTGGTACCTACCACCTGTAATCCCAACATTGAGGAGGTGTAGGCAGGAGAGAGAGAGAGAGAGAGAGAGAGAGAGAGAGAGAGAGAGAGAGAGAGAGAGAGAGAGAGAGAGAGAGAGAGAGAGAGAGAGAGAGAGAGAGAGAGAGAGAGAGGGAGAGAGAGAGAGAGAGAGAGAGAGAGAGAGGAGCTAAACATATATTAAATAAGATCAGAGCCTCAAGCACTGCTACCTCAAAGGGAGCGGCCAGATAAATTTGATACTCTCCAGATACCCTGGTCTAATTGCATCAGGAATTGTATTTCCCTCTGCCCACCGGGCCTGCTATTATTTCCCCATTTTTCTTTAACATTTTCTTCCAGTTGTCAGGTGGGGTTCTAAAATGTCTCATGACAGCCACTTTATTAGCAAAGCATTAATTGTTTTCACGTGTTCTGCTCAGTAGACACTCTGGTGAGCAAAGTTAGCTATTGGTGTGAGCTCATGAATTGAGGGGGTTAGCCACCTGTTTGGCGACCTTGTCTTTTTGGTGAACATGACTTAGGCCAGTAGGAGAGATATCGAAAGGCTGCCCTGTCTCAGGTACATTCTTGGATGGCTTCCCAGTTCTTTCCCGTTGCATCTCAGCTGTGCCTCGTTCTGCTGGGATTGAGCTATCAGGACTCTGCATTGGTTGAGGGCTCACAATATCCCATTCACTTCTTGTGTGTCTCCTCAGATAGATCAGCTCAGTTCTTTTGTGTATAAGCATGTGTATGTGCACTCATGTTTATGTATGTAGTTGCACATAGCCGTGTGTTTGTGTGCACATGGAAGTTGAGATCAGCCTTGAGTGTCATTTATCAGAGCCCATCTACCAATGTCCTTTTGAGACATGGTTACTCACTGAGCCAGAGGCTCACTGACTAGATCCAGCTTGCTGGACACTGTCCAGGGGTCCACCTGTCATCCCACCCATCTCTGGAATAACAAGTGGCACCTCCACACTGGGCTTTTACGAAGGTGCCGGGGGCTAGACCTGAGGTCCCCTACACATGGCCAGCAGTGTATAGTCAGCTCATGTCTGTAAGGATTGTAATGTGCTTAGTCCAAATACTGCATCTCATTCCACAGCACACGCAGACTCCTGTGAACTCACAGGGGACAAATACAGCCCAGGTGCTTTCTCTGGACTTTTTCTTTTGAGGGGCAGACATGTGCAAAAGGGAAGTCTCAACATTTGTGTTCTGTGCAGGTATCAATTTTGGGGGGGGTTCTTTGTTCTTGCATTCTGGCTGAGGAGAAAACAGTGACAGAAATGCACACACAGGGAGATAGTTGCAGTGAAGATGGTTTACTGAACTAAAGGCAGAAAGCAGATACAGGAATATGGAGAGGGAGGGAGACATACATGCACTCACATACTCACATGCACATACATGCACATGTACACACAGACACACACAAACACACTCACATGCACATATACACACAGACACACACATGCACACACACATGCACACACACATGCACACACATGCACATATACACACAGACACACACATGCACACACATGCACATATACACACAGACACATAATGCACGCACATGCACATATACACACAGACACACACATGCACACACACATGCACACACATGCACACACATGCACATATACACACAGACACACACCTGCACATATACACACAGATACACACATGCACGCTCTCGCGCACACACACACACACATAGACTAGAGTTTTACCATTCTATCTTGTCCATTCTAGTCTGTGCCATCCCTTGTCTGATCCTAGGCTTAAACTATATCTTTGTTCTTTCATGTTCTGTAAGAATTGATTTGAACTAGACGTTGTTTATTCCTTTTTGGGATTTGTTGAAGGTCTCCTGTTTGATTTCACAACTGTCTGTCAGTTATAATATCCTGTTATTTCAAGTTTAAGACATCCTCCTATTTCAAGAAGGATGTGTTGCTGTGAACGGGGCCAGAATCTGAACCAATCAATCTGCACAGACAGAAGGACCAAAGTACAATGCAGGGGTGGGGGTGGGGGTGGGGGTGGGGGTGGTGTCTGTACTGCCTGAGCGGGTGTGTTTGATATTCTTGCTTGCTCTAGTGATGAGATTACCCAGCAAAGGTACTTGAAGATGAAGGGCGTTTTCTGGCTCATGGTTTGAGGGTATAGGGCATCCCCTCAAATGGGTGCATTCCAGGCTGTGGCTGCTGGGGCATGGTGCTGCTTATTCACCCCTCGAGCAGGCAGCAGAAAGAGGACAGAAAGAAGTCTGAGATCTAAAGCCTGAAGACATGGCCCTACCAACCCACTTCTTCTTAAAGGTTCTAGAACCTTCCAAAACGGTACCCCTGACTGGGGAGGAAGCAGTCGGAACACCTGCTCTGTGGTGGAGCTGGGGGTAAGAGGGGTGACATTTCATATTCAAACCACACAGAGACAAGAGAGCTTATGAACATTGGAACATGGTTCTCAAGCCTAAATACACCAGTAGTGGTTAATTTGTGAATTCTCATTCTTATATGCCAAAGGATTAGGCTGATGCTCTCAAATAATTAACATGTTTACTGAGTTAATAAATTGCTCTGATGAAAATGTTTTAGAAGATTTTAGCCTTGAATAATGGGCCTGGAGTTGTAGCTCAAGGGCCAAGTTCTTGCCAGCCTGCCCCAGGCCTTCCGTTCACTCCCTTGCACCATAAGACAAACAATGATGGCATACCCAAGAGTGTTGCCTACATAGTTTTGTAAAGTTTTAAATTTGTTTATAATACTCCTTCAGGGCTTTGTAGAAATTCAAATACCCGATTACTTTTGCATCTTCTACACTTCTGTAACGACCATTCTCGGCTGACACTTTCAATGCAAACATAATTCACCTTTGGTTCATCCAGCCATGGCTAATTTGTATTTACCAACAAAAGCAATAGCAATTGAAAAGTCATAGCCCATTGCCCACCACGCCACACGGATACCACTCTGACAGACACATCCTTGCTGATGACTGTGGAGATTCAGATCTATGCATGTGCTCCCACACAAAGCAGCCATTGTTCCTCTGCCAAGTGCGACGCGGCAGCCAGGCTTCCGTGCAGACTGCGAATGAGACTCCTGGGTAAATGGAGATGTGATAAGCTAGTATTTGATAACTAAATATTCATAATTCTTCTAAAAAAATTCCAGGTGATCGGAGAAGAGAGTGTTGTTATAAATCTGAATGACAGTCCATGCAAAGATGTCATTCACTTCTTTCTGTTTTATCACCGGGATCCCATTGCTAGGATCCTGTTGGGCCAGTATGCTGTCTAGAAGTGACCCAGGAAATAGAGTCTGGATGGAACATTTACTGTATGTATTTATTAAGAGGAGAAGGGGGACGTTGTGATATTAACTCCACCTTTGAAATAAGACTCTGGAGCCGGGCGGTGGTGGCGCACGCCTTTAATCCCAGCACTCGGGAGGCAGAGGCAGGTGGATTTCTGAGTTCGAGGCCAGCCTGGTCTACAAAATGAGTTCCAGGACAGCCAGGACTATACAGAGAAACCCTGTCTTGAAAAACCAAAAAAAAAAAAAAAAAAACCAAAAACAAACAAAAAAAACCCTCTGGAGTTCATGGAGATTCATGTACTTGTCCTGAGCTTTCTTTGTGTGTGTGTATGTGTGAACACAGGTGTGCATGGGTATACATGCTTGTCTGTACCTCTGTGTATATATGCATGGACATATATGTGTGTATGTGCATATGTGTGTATATATGCATGTCCATGTGTGTCTGTCTGCATGTGTGTGTGTGTGTGTGTGAGTATGTGTGTGTATGTGTGTGTAGGTACATAGAAGACCCCTCAGGAGTTGTTCCTCAGGTATCATCCACTTTGAATGTTTTTGTTTGTATGTTTGTTTGTTTTTGAGACAGGGTTTCTCTATGTAGACCAAGCTGGCCCTGAACTCAGAAATCTGCCTGCTACTTACTGCCTCCCAATTTCTGGAATTAAGAATGTGTACCCCCACCACCAGACTCACTTTGTTTTTTGAGAGAGGGTCTCTTAATGTCTTGGAGCTTACCAGGTAGGGAAGCTTGTCCAGCCAGTGAGCCACTAGATGCCTCTGTCTCCTCCTCCCCAGCACCGGGATTACAGTGAATGCCACCCCACCCTCTTACGTTGTCCCACTCTGCTTTCTACAGTGGCACTTTACAAGCTGAGCTATTGTCCCAGCCCCAATTGTAGTTTAAACATACAAGTCTCAGTAACATCAGGAAAAAAAGAGCACTGTTTTCACAAATTCCTGTCTAGGAGATAAAACCTGAAGGTCTCTGACGTTAGGTCATAACGCCCCTTGTCTTAGTGTGGGTTTCATTGAAGTGAAGAGACACCATGACCACTGCAACTCTTATAAAGGAAAACATTTAATTGGGATGGCTTAGAGTTCAGAGGTTTGGCTTCTTCTCAGCATGGTGGGAAGCATGGTGGCATGCAGGCAGCCGTGGGGCTGGAGAAGGAGCTGAGAGTTCTACAAACAGATGCAAAGGCAGCAGGCAAAGAACTGGCTTGAGTATCTAAGACCTCAAAGTGACATACCCACTCCAACAAGAACACCATTTAATAGTGCCATTCCCTGTGGGCTCTTAGGGGCCTTTTTTTTTTCTTCAGCCTACTGCACCAGTCATAACTGAACCCCTGTCTACTTGCCAAGTTGAATCTGCTTTGTAAATAACTGCATGCTTGTTTACCATGTGAACTGTGCTTACAGACCACACCAAGTGCTGGTGGCACAGTTACTACCTCAAGCGAGGACTTTCTGAAATTTAGGGATTTAGAAATTGACAAAAAGATGTTTAAGCGCAGTGTTGTTGATAGTCTTGTATTTTTGGCAAGTAAGGAGATTATAAGATCCTGTCCTTTCACACTAGATGTTACATGTGCTTAGAAACAAAAGCTTACAATAGAAAGACTCTCTTCTTTGCCTGCTGCTAGTTTTGTTACATTGTTGAAAAATAGTTACAGGTTGACACTGGTCTGTTAGGTTATTCCTTCACTCTGCTTTATCTTTTCCTATGGAAACACTCTCCTATTCTCCTGCCCCTTGCCTCTACCTCCTGCCTCCAAACAAGTCTTCACCATCTGTCTGGTCTGTTTGCATCTCACCCTTGGCCATTCCTCCATCTCCTTTGTTCACCACTCCCGTCCTGTGCTCTTGGAGGCCTACTGTGCACCCTCCCCCCACCATACCTGGATGTGTGGGTGAGGATGCTCATCTTCTGCTTGCCTTTCCAAATCCACGGAACCCTTGGAGGCAGAGGCTGGGTCTTACTCACCTTCAGTCTCAAAGGTTAGCACAAAGCCTTTGTCACACAGGATGCACAATAAATACCAGACAGATGAAAGACTGAAGGAGTGAGTGGTTCTCTTACTCTCCATTGTCTGCGTCTTGTACATCTTATGTGACCCACAGTGTCAGGCCTAGAAGATTTATTCAAACAAACAGAAACTCTCATTGAATTGAATTAATTTATGGGTTTTGACCTCATCAGTTCTTCTATTTTTCTGTGCTGAGGAAAACTAATTATGTTTGCCATTATCAGAGTGCCTGGAACAGTCCACAGCTGCCGGCTGGAAGGCTTCCAGGGGCTGCTGCTTCTGTCAGCTCTTCTGGTCGGCTTGTGTTTGCCTTTGGTTGGTTCAGTGGGTGCTGCCGTGTTGATGAACTCGTCTTATGGGAAGAAGAGTGTGGGACAGTCAACAGTGTCTGTGGCCAGACTTCTCGAAGGCCTTGGAGGCTCCTGATGTCTTTTTGTGTGATAATCCTTTAAAAAACACACTTTAAAAAAATCACTTAAAAAAAAACCCTCTTGGCATCCATATATGTAAAGGCACACATGTGCCTTGTGTGCATGCACATGTTAGGACCACAGGTGTGCCTTGTGTGCATGCACATGTTAGGGCCACAGGTATGCCTGTGTGCATGCACATGTTAGGACCACAGGTGTGCCTTGTGTGCATGCACATGTTAGGGCCACAGAAGACTTGGTGTCATTCCTTATACCTGCCATCATTTTTTTTTCCTTTTTTGAGGCAGGTCTGTCAATGGCCTGGAATTTGCCAAATAAAATGGGCTGCCAGCAAAACCCCCAGGGAGCCAGAGAGCCATCTGTCTCTCCCTCCCCAGATCTGCTATCACACGTAGTTTTAAACATGACTTCTGGGGATCAAACTCAAGTTCTTGAGCGTGCAAGGTAAACATTTGCTGATTGAGGTATCTCCTTCATCTCCCCTCCATACCACCCTCCCCCCAACCCCGGGGGCCAGCAAGGTGGCTCAGTAGATACAAGTGACTGTCACCTAACATAACAATTCCCTGCCTGGGACCCATGTAGTCGAGATGTTGTTCTTTGGCGTTCACATGCAAGTAGGGCCACATGAGCACACACACACACACACACACACACACACACACACACACACACACACCTCTCTAATGAGAAGAGAGCACGTCATTACTTCTGAGACTCGGTGTTGCTTGAGCATTCTTGTCTGGGTGGAGGATTCTTCCAGCACACCACACTGTAGCCCTAACCTAACCTAAGCAGAGAACGCATCTCTGCCTTCCTCACAGCCATGCTGCCTGGAGTTGGGTCCTTGCTGAGGGCTGTGCCGAAAAGCGATAGAACACTAGAGCCGGACCTCTGTTTTACTGCAGTCTATGCCTCTTGGCTCGTCATCTCTCAAACTCCCCTCTTGGACTATCTGACTGCTTCCCTTTGCTATGAAAACAGCTCATGTTTACTGTCAGAATCCCAGTAACCACCACCATTTATAACCACGTTGGATATGCTGGGAGTGTTGCACAGCCTATTAGACGTCTGTCATCTATAATCAACTAATTTTGCAAGCGAGAATATGGGACAACAGAAAGCTCAGAGACTTGACTAAAGCCCGAGAGCAGCATGTGGACAACCAATGCTCGCAGCGCGTGTCCTTCCTCAGCTGTGTGGTGCTGCCTTGGAAGGTTGTGGGGCTTTTAGGATAGGGATCCTTGCTGGAAGAAACAGGTCATTGATTGGGGATTTGGTATTCCATAGCCTGACCCCACTTCCTGTTCTTTTAGGATATAAGGTGAAAAATGTGTAGTTTGATAAGGAAGAACATGAACAGATTGAAAGTTGTTGACCAGGCTGGTGCTGAGAAAGCAGATGCAAGGGCTAAGAGATTAGTATTGTTCAAGAGAAACCCCATGTGCTGCTCACTGGGGTGTGTGCTCACTGGGACCTGTGCTGCACAAGAGCCTATGAATCAAAAGCTCCAACTTGTGAAAATACAAATTCAATTGGGAAGGAGAGAGCCAGAAGTGAGTGTGCCCTTGAAGAAGTTCTCATCTATATAGGGAAGTGGTTTCCTTTAATTCAGCCACCAACACCCATATATACATGCATCACTACAGTTCGGGTCCAAGTGGGATGGCAGCAGAACTGGCACCATCAGGCAGCTGAAACCAGTTCAGCAGGAAATGAAGATGCAAGAATGAGGCATTGGTGTAGGCTTGCACTAAGGTTCTAGAAAATGCAGGGTCTGATTCCCGAATGTCCTAAGAGACCACTGGGTAAAACTGTGGAATTTCAGAAGAGATATAGGCGCAAGTGAAGCTAAACCAGAAAACAGGCTGCATCTACTGTAGATGTTAGAACTGAAGAGGTGGGGCTGCCAAGGCAGATGGAACCCAGCTGACTCCATTGTGAGTCCCAGATGTTGAATATGTAGCTCTAGGATTTGGTGTTGGCTTTGCTAGGTTTTGCTTTTGCTATGGCCTCATCTTTTATTGCTAAACTAAAGTTTTACCTGTTTGGAATAGAGATGTTTATTCTATACTATTGTATATTGGGAGTGTGTAACTTGCTTGATTTTATAGGGGCTCCCAGTTAAGAGATTATTTTGAGTTCCCAGAAGAGACTTTAATGTAGAGATAATCTCTTGAACTGAATGGAAGCATCACCTGTCATTAGAGGCTGATTGGCCAATGAGCTGTGGCAAGATTAGAAGGTGGAACATCAGCAGAGGGAGAGAAATTCTTAAGACAATAGTGAGGGCAAAAAGATTCACCCAGGAACTCTCAGAAGACTGTCGTATGAAACTGAGGACCAGGTAACCAGCCATGTGGCATGGCTTAGAATATATTAAATGGGATAAGTTATGGGCTAGTCAGAAAACAAGTCTAAGCTTTTGGTCTAAGCATTTATTCATGTGTAAGGAATCTCAGAGTTGTTATTTCATGAACCTGGGTATGGGTGGAAAGGCCCGAGGTTACAGATGGCTTTAACAACACTTCAGATTTCTGACCAATTGTGAAGCTATTAAAGACTACCAGGGACTTTTGAAATAGAAGGAATTCATTTTGCAAATAGCCCTGTGCTTGTGGGACCAACGTGTGAATGTGAAATGTTCCTCGTAGGCTCATGCTTTGAACACTTGGTCTCTAGCATGGCACTGGCTCTGTTTGTTTTGTTGTTTTGTTTTAAGGCAGGGTTTCTCTGTGTAGCCCTGGCTGTTCTGGAACTCCTTATCTAGACCAGGCTGGCCTTGAACTCAGAAATCCGCCTACCTCTGCCTCCTGAGTGCTACAGTTAAAGTCCTGCACCACCACCACCTGGAGCATAGCACTGCTTTTGTTATGGAGATATTTAATCTTAATCAGGGGCTTCTACCCCACCTTTGATTTTTCAATTCCCAGATAAGAGACACACATGACTTTAATTTATTATAAGCCTTTAACAGGACTAAAGCTGGACAGATATCTACCCCTCTATGCTATTAGAATCTACTTCCCTATCAATAACCCCAAGTTACTACTTACTCTGTACTGCCTCTGGGCTGCCCTGAACTCCAACTGGCTAGTCCTCATGGCCATGATTTTAAGATTCTTACCCCATGGTAGCTTATCCTCTCTCCACCTTCCTCCCCTCCTTGTGGTTTTCCCAGATCCCAAGCCCAGGAACCCCAAACCCTACCTATGTCTCTTCCTTCCAACTATTAGCTATCAGCATCTTTATTTAACCATTAGTTTTAAATTAGTGAGCAAGGTCACATTGTGTATATGGATTCTCTCATTCCTGGGAGCAACCAGGCCTTGGGAGCCAGTATTTATCTTTATAATACACATTAAAAGATCTAACCTCAATAGTTTTAAGATGTTATAGGGCCTTTAGGAGGTACAGCCTCACCAGAGGGAAAGGATCACTGAAGACAGGCCCTGAGATTTCATAGTCCAACCCCACATCCTGTCTACTCTTTGGCTCCTAACTGAGGATACAGTGTGAGCACATGGCTTACCTTGCTACCTCTGCCCTTCCCCACAATGATGGCTATCCTCTCAAGCTGTAAAGCAAAACCAGGCCTCTTACCCATAAGAGGCTTTTAGTTATAGAAGCAAGAGGAGTAACTAGTACAGCCTGTCAGTAGAGAAATTAGGATGCATGGAAGCAAGGGCTTTGCTGGGCCATTGAGGGCTTTGCTGAGCCATTGTGCCTGCCCTCTTCCATCATCCTGGTGGGAGACAGCCAACCCAATGAGGGAATTCCTGCTTTCAGTCATCCTATCCTCCAAGAAAAGCAAGACAAGGTGCTGATGGTGCTGCCCAGATTTACTTGGGTCACTAGGCAGTACATTGGATGAAATTATTAGCATTTTGAGCATGGTTGTAAGGATCGTGGCTATGATGTCGCCCTTTTAGATGAGTAAAGTAAGGGAAAGTTTGAGCCTGAGCATATGACCTCATTGAGATGATGAGAGAGAGGAGAGTCAATTTATCAGGAAAGAGGGAGAAGCAATCAGAGGAGAAGGGGCAGTTGCTAGGCTGGATGACATTCTTGTCATGGCTTAAGAGAAGTCGGGATGAGGAAGACATGAGAGAAAGAGAAGGCCGACTGGTTGGGTTTCATCGTCATGGGTTGCTTTGGTCTAGCATTTCCATTTCTTCATCAGGGAATAAGAGAGTTTGCTTTCTGCCGTTATATGTCACTAGTGTGTGACTCGTGTTTATAATTCTGCAGGGGTCTGCAATTAGGAGAGTGCCTGAGTCTGTAGAGGCTCTAAACTTAATCTGCCCCATAGCGTCTGCCTGTTAAGACCTTCAGAAACAAACTGAGTGCGTTTTATATTGGGAGACGACATTGGAGAGACTATTGGTGAAGGGTGGAATGTTATGATTTAATGATAGGTGCTTTGGTGTCAGGTTGACAAGGAGAGGGGCTTGGTGTAAACTCTTTATTGGGTGTCCTGGATTAGGACGCACCCAGGAACACACGTCTGTGGGAGTGTTCCAGGTAAAAGGAAGATGTATTTCAACACGGAAGTCATTGTCTCATGAACTGGGGTCCCAGACTGAATAACAAGGGTAAGAAGAAGTGGCTCTCTGAGTATCTGCACCCATTCCCCCCTCTGCTTCAGACTGTAAGATCACCAGCTGCCTTCACACACTGGCCACCATGCTGCCTTCCCTGGTGTAGTGGGCTATACTCCCACACAATGAGGCAAAGCAACCTCTCCTACTTGATGTTGCTTTTTGTCACAACACGGAGCTAAGCATCAAGTGCAGCTTGAAGAGAGCCTGAAAACCAGACCCGGAGAGAACGAACATTAACGTATTTTTTTATCTTGTCGTAATATTTTTTAACTTTTAATTTCTTTTTCATAGAGTTTTCTCTAACAACCAACAATTACCCCTTCATTTTCATGGTGTCTAAATATTAAATGTCTGCAAAGTGAGAAAGTTCTATGGATTCGAGACACCAAAAAGATACAGAAATGTCTGTGTGGCTAAGGCAGAGGACCTGCTTGGATTGGACTATGTGTCCAATCCCTAACACCATGACAAATATGTAGACACTTACAAGATGAAAATGACAAACCCCGCATGCCATGGTATATCATTTCCATTCTTTTAAGGAAATAAGTGTCAATTTTATCTTGGTAGTCTCTCAGTAATTTTTTTTTTCCACACACACACTTTAAAATCAGAAAGTACCATAAATTTCCAAGTTGAGGAAGTTAAAAGAAAGATGTTAAAAGTTGAAGTGGATAATACCATCTGGCTTTTGGTTTTCTGAGCTCTCAGAAAAGGCTAATAAAATAAGAAGAGAATATAAACAGGCTTAAACTTGTAGGAAGAAAAGATAGTGGAAGCAGAGACAATAAATAGCAGATGAGAGATAGAAACAAAATTCTAGGAGACAAGGAGCAGACAGTCCAGTGGTGTTTGACTGGGACAGCAAAGAAGTCCAACATTTGAGTGTCTATGGTGTGGAGCAAGCGAGGAGGCCGTTCAGTCCCCATTTAATTCTTAAAAGACGGAATTCTTTAAAAACCGAGGAAGTATGGGGTTGACGTGCTTACACCAAAAGAACTGGCTGGCTGCAGTCCAGGTCTCCCCTCCCACAGGCTGCGGATGTGGCCTTGCCCACCTAGAGAAAGGCTGAAGAAGAAGCTCAGAATGGTTGCTTGGGATGTTAGTGGAGAACAGGGCAATAGTCGGATGAGAGGCTGAGCATCAAATAGGGAGATCTTTCCTCTTCTCTCCCAGAATGCCAGATGCAGGCTTAAACCTACTGACCCACGAGGCTCCCCAAGAAAAGCTGGGATCCAACTGAGTAGTCACCTTCTGATGAGGACCAGCGGCACCAGTCACCAGTTAAAGTCTAAAGAGCTATGCCCTGCGTTTAGTGTCCCTGAAGCGTAAATCGGACAACTGGGAGTCAGGAAATACTTCTAGGAAACCTCCAACATGAAAGACAGGTCCGACTACAGTGGGGGAAAAACAACACAGGAAGCGGGCAATGCAGGAAGTCGAAGCCTACACAGAAAAGGGTTTCCTTATCATCTTCCCAAAGAAAACTTCCTGCACCCCTGGAGGATGGGAGCTGTGAAAACAGAACTTCTCAGTAGGAAGGAAGGGCTGTTTCGTCAAATGATGGCGCATGGAATGGAGTCAGATTTCTCAGTAGGGACACTGGGATTCAGGAAACAATCAAAGTCTTCAAGATCTTCAGAGAAAATTATTTCTAAATGTTCTAGGATTTCGTTCTCAGCCAGACTACGGAGCAAAAGTTCTAAACCTGCTCTGCTTGTTGTGTCTTCTTCTTCCAGGAGGAAATTTTATGCTACCCTCAAATGATCTGTGTGGTTAGTTACTGTCGGTTTTGGTCTTGGTAATACCTAGAACTCTCCAGGAAACAGGCAGCTGGGTGTGTCTATGGAGAACAATCTTCACACAGTTAATTAAAGTGGAAAACCGCTGCGGGTGGCCCCCACAGTGTCTCTGGGCTGTGAGAGCATGGAGCAAGAGGGCTGAGCCCAGCATCCATCTCCCTTTGTTTTGAGTGTGGATACACTGTAGCCAGCTACTTCTCGTTCCCCACCATGACAGACCCGACCCTGGAGCTGTGAAACAATAGAACCATTTTCTTCATTAACTTGCTTTGGTCAGCGTATTTCTTATCTCAGCCCAAAGAAAAGAAACGAATAGAACATGCTATTTTTACGTCCTTTTGTAGTAAGCCAATGTGCATTCTTTGTGTGATATCTATGTATGATACCTTTGCCTTTTTGCAGAGTCACAGGAATGGGGACTTGGAAAGGGAAGTTTATTTTGTTGCCTTGTATTCACTTAAACAATGAACACATTTCACTTGACTAAAAGCAAAAGTGGAAAGAACAAACACATAAGACACAACAGCTCCTTGAAACAGGTGATGCCCCCAATGGAATATAATCTTTGATTCATCCAATCCACTTGAAAATTTTTATTCTAGGCAATGCATGGATATACATCCCCACATCTAAGTGTGGAGACATCAGCTATGGTGTGGCTGCTGACGCTGATAAATGCTAAGAGATAAATTCTCATTTCAAGAGAGTCTCTACTGGGGACGGGGAGCTGGCTCAGTGGTTAGGAGCAACTGATGCTCTTGCAGAGGATCCAGGTTTGGTGCACATAAATATGTGCAGGCAAAGCATACACATGAGGGAAAACAAACAGAGCTTTTAAAAACGAGCCGATCATTATAACCTTAAACGGCGAGTTAATAAAAGCATAATTCTACTGCTGCTTGCGGAAGGCTTTCAACAGTGTGCCTGCTTAACTCTAAGAGGCTCTTACTTCCACATGGGCTCTAATTGCACAAATTGTCTCCACTCTGAACTGACCAGGAGGAGCTAAACCTTGTACTGTTTTTTTTAAAAATTCGATATTTTTTAAATTTACATTTCAAATGTTATCCCCATTCCCGGTTTTCCCTCTGCAAACCTCCTATCCCATCCCCCCTTACCCTGCTTCTGTGAGGGTGTTCCCCCTCCACCCACTCCCATCTTCCCGCCCTGGCATTCCCCTACACTGGGGCATTGAGCCTTCATAGGACCAAGACCCGACTCATTGATGCCCGACTAGGCCATCTTCTGCTACATATGTGGTTAAAGCCATGGGTTCCTCTATGTATATTCTTTGGTTGGTGGTTTAGTCCCTGGGAGCTCTGGGGGCTCTGGTTGGTTGATATTGTTGTTCTTCCTATGGGGCTGCAAACCCCTTCAGCTCCTTCAGTCCTTAATGGCATGCTGGGAAGCCCTCCACCAGTGAGCGACATCCTCAGGCCTACGTTATCCAAAAATTCACAAGAGCAGCTGGTTCAAGCATCAGTGCCTTTTTCTAGCTTCTCCATTGGGGATCCCGTGCTCAGTCCAATGGTTGGCTGTGAGCATCCGCCTCAGTATTGGTCAGGATCTAGCAGAGCATCTCAGGAGACAGCTGTATTAGGATCCTGTCAGCAAGCACTTCTTGGGATCCACAATAGTGTCTGGGTTTGGTGTCTGCATGTGGGATGGATCCCCAAGTGTGGCTAAACCTTGTCCTTTTTAACCTATTTCTTCTAAACCATCTCCAAACACTAAGTGAATATTTTAAAGAATAGACTTCTGAGGGGGTGGGTGATACTATAGAAAAGCACTTGCCATGCAACGATGGGACTCTGAGTTCGAGTCTCAGAACCCTTGTAAAAATGGACACAACCCAAGTGCTGACGAAGCCAGGACAAGTGGGTCTCTGGGGCTTGCTGGAACCCCAGGAGAGAATCTGAGGAAGAACACACAAGGTTGACCTCTGGCCCCTACGTGCACGCATGTACTCATGCTTCTGCACATACGTGTGTCACCTCACACACACAAACATTTACACACACGTGTGTCACCTCACACACACAAACATTTACACATACGTACAAAACTTCCTTGTAGCTTCTTAAGTGATTTCCAAAGTAGGCAAATGTCTGTCTCCACTGAGGGACCACGAAGCAAGTCAATATTTTCTCCGAAAAGTCCAACATTACATCCCCGAAACCTGGAAGGGACTCCCTAGCAAAGGCTACTACGCTGTGCCCTTGACCTTGAGTATATGGGATACATTCTTATTAGTGATGCTTGAACCAGCTGCTCTTGTGAATTTTTGGATAACGTAGGCCTGAGGATGTCGCTCACTGGTGGAGGGCTTCCCAGCATGCCATTAAATAAGAAAGTAAATGATATTTTTTTACTGATTCACTTCCATTAAACAAAGGAGAAAAATGATTAAAAGTGTCGAGCTTATAGGGATTTGACACCTGTGTTTTACTTCGCTGTGGGTGTAAACATTCACGCTCTCCTTTGTCAGACTCTGCTGCTGTTGTCTCAGCATAACTATATCACACCGGCTTTATCTGATCCATAGATTTCAGGATCTGATTATCTCATTGACAAAATTTAAATATTCCTTTTGTCCTATCATTTTCCCTTTGCCAAGTTTTTTTTTTTTTTTCTAATTCACTTTTCATCCTATGATTCATTCCATCTACAGTGGAAATATCTTTTATATTCTCAAAGCCTTCAGTTTAAAAACAAACCATCTCTCTCTTTGTTTGGGCTTCTAAGGCCACACCTCTCCTTAGTTTCTGCTGTCAACTCAACTACCTCTGCACTTTTCTGTGGTGAGGGCCTCAGTGATATTCACCAACAATTCCAAATGAAGTGCGGATACCAGGAACCAGTCAGTGGCGATGGTCGGTCAAGATGAGCCCAGCGTGATGGGCATGAGCTGGGCTGACCCACTTGATGCGAAGGCAGTTCTAATCACGGCTATGGATTTATAGGGTAGATGCTTTAAAATAGCCGCGCTGGCATGATGCAGATGCCTGTTCTCGCTTGTGATTTCACTCGCTGTTTGGAGAGTATGAAGTCGGCCTCCCAGGAGGAAGTCAGCTAAGACATCTCCTTTTCTCTCTTAAACACATGTTCCTTTAATTGCATATTTAATGGAAACTGGGTGACAGTCAATTAAATGTTGTTGACAAGCTGTGATGCTGCTACTCTGTGCTGAGGAAAGAGAGACCCATATGTTTTAGACAAGCAGGTGGCACCGTTAATATTCTGTAAGGAAAATCAAGAATCCCTGACTCGTGTTTACACAGAATTCTCGCCTGTGAAAATGGGTCATAGCACAAAGCCAAAATTGTTCTCAGAAAAAGAATTTTGAGTTGTTCTCACAGAAATGCCAGAAGTATGTGCTGTGAATCATGACGAAGACAATTATGCTCTGAAAATTTCTCAGTGAGCTCCAGCATTGAGTGGGTGTGGAGTTGGGCTGCTTTTGTGGGTCTGCAATCCAGGGAGGCAAAGCACAGACCCTGACTCCTTCCTGCTTGGTGCTTCAGCCTCCTAGTTTAGAAAAATCAGGATAGGGCAGTGGTGGCACACACCTTTAATCACAGCCCTCAGGAGGAGGCAGAGGCAGGCAGATCTCTGAGTCTGAGGCCAGCCTGGTGTACACAGAGAAACCCTGTCTCACAAAGAAGCAGAGGAAGAGAAAGAGGAAGGGAAGAAGAAGAGGATGGGGAGGAAGAGGAGGAGGAAGAGGAAGAAGAGGAGAAGGAAGAAGAGGAGGAGGGGGAAGAGGAGGAGGTGGGAGAGGAGGAGGAGGAGGAAGAAGAAGAAATAAGAAAAATCAGAATAATTTGGCATTTGCGTGTTTCTCTTCATTAGCTTCTGTTTTTCCTTTGCCCTTTTTACCAATTTCTGTGCATCTTTCACAGACATTATTTCTCATAAGCTTCTTTCTAGGTGTGATAAGAGCAAAGGTGTGTGTGTGTGTGTGTGTCGTGACCACAGTTATTATATTTGATACAGTATTCTTCCACAACTATGGATTCTGCACCTATAAGCCAAATCATGAAAGAAAATATTCAGTGGAAAAAAAGGACTGAATCTTAATGAAAAATGCACAGCATCCTTATTGTCATGATTCCTTCAGATGACCCACACGTTCTGCAAGGTCTCCTTACTTGCTGTTGGCTCTCCTGTACCGCCTTTGGATGGTGCAAGGTAGCACTGCCCTAAAAACACTGCCACTACAACTCAAGACAAAGCAGGAATGGCCAAAAGTGCATGAAAAAAAACGTTCAACCTCACGAGGTGCCAGAGAACTTAATGACGCTGTCCAGTTAGAACAGCAGTCATTAACAGATGCTGAACAGGGTTTAGGGGAAAAAGGATCCCCCAGTTAACTAATGGTAGAAACTTAAATTGGTCCAGTCACAACAGAGGTAGTAATGGAAATGTCCATAAAACTAAAAAACAGCCAGGAGAGGTGGCACACGTCTGTAATTCCAGCACTTGGCATACAGAAGCAGGCAAATCACGCTGAGTTCGAGGCTAACCAGGTCTACATCGCAAGTTTCAGCTCAGCCAGAGTTATCTGGTGAAATAACTGTCTCATTTTGTGTCAGCCAAGGCCGCTCACCCAGGGAGGACAAGCGGAAATGCTCCAGTTGAAGATCACGCGTCCGGACCTAGAGCACGCAAATGTTTATCTCATTTGGGTTAGCTCCTTCCCCTAGAACCGAAAGGACTTTGGTGTGTGGGTAGCCCCTGATCTTGCCATCCCTCTTCCCTCCAGCCCTGAGCGTATAGACGATGCTAAATGCGTATTTATTGGTTGAATAAGTGAATGTACCCTGCAAAACAGCCCGCCGGCTTATGCCTCCTTAAAAAGCAAATGGGTAATTCTGAAGGGATCAGTTATATTTACCAGATGGTTTACAAAATACATATGTATTAGGAAAATTAGATGGTCTTTGGGATACTCAGGCTCCAAGCGCTTTCCCCATTTGCTCTGCCCATTGTTGAGAAATGCAAATTACACACTCATCTTTCTGTATCGCACACTCATCTCGACTAGGAAGAAGCAAAGGCCGTGGAATGCAAGGCCACAGGCTCTCTTCAGCTGAGGATAAGAGCTGTTTTGCTCTTTGTTTGCAGTTCTGGAAAATTAATCTAAAGATTAATCCCTGAAAGGCTTCCTATTATATCTGTAGGAAACATTATTTGAGGCAATAGTGTAACGAAAGCATTTCTTCTCCACACTACCTGACAGCTTTTGATGGAACATTGAGGAAGATAGTATAGATTTCATTTTAATATACTTGAATTAATTTTCTTTTTTAGATTTATTTATTTTTATTGCACTGTGTGCATGTCTGTGTACCATGTTTGTGCAGTTTGCATGGAGACCAGAAGAGCACCCCATGATCTTAACTGATGAGCAATCTCTCCAGACCTCCAGAGTGTACTTTATATCTCTTAGATGTGGTGGAGGAAATGGCTCAGCAGGTGATGGCCTTGTAGGCGAGCTTCATACCTTGAGTTTGTTCAGTACAAACCACACAGTGTAAAGAGAGAACCAGACCCCACAGATGGTTCTCTGTGTGTGACTTGGCACACCCTCTCCCCTCACCTGTATATAAAATTTAAAATATATTTAGGGTAAAGATGGAAGCCCTGGTGGGAACAGTACTGGGGCTTGGCTGAGACACAGTACTTTGCTCAGTGTTTCTGGTCTCCTGCCTCGGACCAGCTGTGCCCGTTCATTCTCAGAACCTGACACTGCAATCTCCCTAGCTACACAGACCAGTGGACACAAGGACCAAGTCAGGACTGAAGGGCTTGTTCTTCAGCACAGCTTCTGCTACTTTTACTCACATCTCTCCTCCAGCTAGGTGCCCCGTCCTAAAGGGTTCAGAAACTTCTCAAATACCACATCAGCTGGAGAACCAGGTATTAACATATGAGCGCATGTGGGACATTTCACATTCAGACTGCTACAGTTGCCATACTCAATAGTGACCCCATCTTTTTAAATTTATTTTTAGATCTTATGGTTATCACTACTGTTTGGGATGCTCTGGGCCAAGCCTAGACCTCACATATGCCAAGCAGGAGCTACTACTGAGTTACTCCCCAGCCCTGACTCCCAGTTTAAAACTTGCTTTGAAATTGATTTCAGACAAAGATTTCACTCAATCAAGGGAAAATATAACTTCATGATGGCCCCAGTGCCAGGGGCCTCAGGAACAAGCCACCAGCCGATAAATTCATTTTCTTTCACCATACGTGTCAAACTTTCAAATTTGACTTTTAAAACATTTGACGGGGATTCAAATACAATCCCATCATCCTAAAGTTCTTCCTTGACTGACAATATTTGACTCTGGTCAATTATTGGTTTTAACATTCCATAACTGCTGTGAAATCTACCATCTAGAGGGTACTAAAAGGCTTCTCTAGCTTCCCTGTCCGGCACCAGACTCCACAAATGCAGAGTCCTTTTTGGCTTATGTACACAATGGAGTAAATCCTCTTCATCATTTAAGTGCGGTTATGTTGGGGCAGGAGAGATGCTCAGTGGTCAAGAGCACTTGCTGCAGAAGATCTGAGTTCAGTTCCCAGCAACCATGCTAGGTGGCTCCCAACCTCCTGTAACTCGAGACCCAGGGGATCTAACTCCCCTTTCTGGCCTTCAGGGTTACATCATTCATGTGTACTTAGCCACACGTAGACATATATACATGATTAAAAATATGACTAATCTTTAAAAGACAGAAATGTGTCTGCAGAGAAAACAGCTTTGAACTAGGGTTGTGTGGGGCTGGCAGGACAGAAGGACAGTGTCTTAGCAATCAAGGACAGTAGAGTGAATACTTACTGAGACCATATGAAGGGCTGATCTCACTAGGATCTCACTCTCAGAGCCACCCTCTGCTGTTGGGACTTTGGGCACCTTCACCAAGGTGACATTACAAAAGGAGTCAACATAAAGCAGTGAAAAAGGAAGTTCAGGAACTTAGCCCAGGGTAGCTTATAGCAAAGTCTATTGACAGCCATCTGGAAGAAGTGCCTTCGATATATACTTTGGCCAAAAGTTAAATATTGAAACCAATAATTGACCAGAGTCAAATATTGTCAGTCAAGGAAGAATTTTAGGATGATGGGATTGTATTTAAATCCCTGTCAAATGTTTTAAAAGTCAAATTTGAAAGTTTGACACTTATGATGAAAAAAAATGAATTTATCGGCTGGTGGCTTGTTCCTGGGGTCCCTGGCTGTGTGTCTGTGTGCCCAAGGGCAGTTGTTCTCACTGCACTGCAGCTCAGCAACAGGGAAAGGAACTTGAATTTGGTGTTCAGTAGATTTCAAGGTCTCAGAAACTCTCCTCTTCTATTGCTGTCAATGTTTGTCAGTCTACAAGAATTATTTTTGTTTGCTTTGATATTTGGTTTCTATAGGTGAAAATGGTAAGAAATAGAGTTCTTAAATTTGAGTTTTGATTGGTAAGAACAAAATTTGCATAGAGAGCCCCCCAAAACTGACTGTCTGCTTCCACTTCCGCTTCTGCTTCCTCTTCCTCCTCCTCCTCCTCCTCTTTCTCCTCCCCTCCCCCTCAATTTTTATCTATCCCAATCATATTTAACACCCCTTTCAATGGCTGAAGCAGCTTTTTAGGAGTGGAACAATCCACTATGAATAAGAGGAGTCTTTCTCTTTCTGGAGCTTTGTGCTTTGTACCCTGGAGCCTGTTGTGGCTGGCATGAGGAACATTCCCTGTAGGCTGATATGTTTGAACACTTGGTCTTTCAACTGTTTGCACATCTGGGAGGTTATAGAAGCTTCAGGAGGTGATTTGCTGGGGAATGTACTTCTCTGAGACGGACCTTGAGATTACATAGCTCAGACCCACTGTCTGCCATTTCCCCACCGTGGAAATGAGAGAAGGTGCTACACAGTCTCTGCTGCCATCCTTCCCAGCTACAGCAGACTGTATCCCTTAAACCGTGAGCCCAAACAAACCCTTCCTCCCTCAACTTGATGATTGTCAGGCGTGTGATCCCAGTAATAAGACAAGTTACTAATAGAGGAAGATAGACAGTGATCAAGGCCATATAGTAAGAAGACAGCCTCAGGCCAAGCTCAGTACTGTGGAGAGACATAAAGCGGGGGTGGGGTGGGGAGATAAAGGAATAAGGATAAAGGGAATATGAAGGATTTTCCAGCATGACTGCATCAGACATAGTTTCTTAATGATACTCTTCTTAGAAGTCTTATTCCTCATGGAAATTTTGGGTGCAAATTTCACATCTAATCCATAACTTTGTTGTGACAGAATATGAAGAGTTCCCACCTAAAGCATTTTCCCCACTTGACCCTTAACCAACTGTCTTTAAAATTAAAATAAATAACTGAAAATGGATATTGTTATTTTTCAAAGTTTTAAAAAGTTGTTTTTATTTTATTTGTATGGGTGCTTTCCCTGCATGTATGTCTAGGTACCACATGCATGCCTGGTGCCCACAGAGGTCAGAAGAAGGCACTGGATCCCCTAGAATTGGTTACAGATGGTTGAGAGGTGCCATGTGGGTGCTGGGAATCCAACCTAGGTCCTCTGGATGAACAACAAATGCTCTTAACTGCTGAGACATCTCTTTAGTCCCTAGAAATCATTCTAGATGGTTAGTTTGTTTAAATGTCTTAAATGCTAGTACATCAGTAATATACTACCTCAACCACTTTATCTTCTGTATATTGCTATTTCAAAAATTGTGGTTATGGACTGGAGAGATGGCTCTACAGTTAATAGCACTGACTTCTCTTCCAGAGGCCCTGAGTTCAATTCCCAGAAATCATCTGTAATAGGACCCAGTGGCCTCTTCTGGTGTGTCAGAAGACAGCTACAGTGTATTCATATGCAAAATAAATAAATCTTTTAAAAAATTGTTTGCTTGTTGATTAAACAGATGTTCTATTATTTTTCCTCATATTATCTTCCAAACATTGGCTTTCATAATATTCTATGTTCCTGTCAAATTCATGTGCTGACATCATTAGTACTTCTTCATACTTTCGTATGCAACATTGGTAGGCTTCATCATAGATTTACGACTGTATCGTTTTCTTCCTGATGTATCAGCTGTGCACTGTGTGTCTCCAGGCTAATGGGAGCTGGGACGTACAAGAGCATATAAGACACATAAGGGGATTTTCATTCTATTTCCTCCCTGACCCCTTGTCAGAAACTTAAACTGCATTTCAGTTTCAGACAGTATGCAGGCACAATGCTCTCTTCCTGGGCTGCCACACAGATGTCCTGCTTAGATAAGGTAGCGATGGCGTGTGATTGCACAGTTGTTTGGCACATGCATAGGTATCTAGGGATGCCAGAAGTGTCATAGATATAAATGCTCATTTTTCTTGGTTATTCAGCTTTCCCAAAGCTGAGTCTAAAACGGAATGTAACAGTAGATTCTGGTCAAACACCAAGAACAAGATAGAATCCTCAGTCACTCCTGTTTCAGTTCAGCTAGAACTTGGAAAGAGTTTAGAGTGCCAGGCATCTGAATGGCAGTTGGCCAGCCCTTTTCAGGTCCAGGGACCAACGTGTTCAGTCTGGCGTCTGAAAGAGTCTCAGAAAGGTTTTCTGAGGCTCGGTACTCATAATGGAGTGGTCCTTTTTATCACTCTTGTTTGTTGAGTGTTTTCAAAATCTCAGACCTCTGCAACTCCCCTAGTTTACTGGCACAAACAGATACTAGCTGCTTGTAGACCAGTTGTTCTTAAACTCTACCCATGGTGACCTTTTTTTTTTTTTTTTTTACCTGAGAAACTTTTATGTGACCCTGGGTATATAGGTATATAAAGAAGTATACAAATTAAACATTTATCAGTAACAACTGATAGGTATAATTACTAATAACAAATCATAGAGAAACTGTTTAAAACACTTCTTTGATATACATATAATTTACCACTCATCAAAGATGAAAGCAAAATTACTAATGGGATGAATGTGCTAATCTAATATAGAGTGAAGATAAACTAATTTGATGTTCAGTGATGGTGGTGGGAAGATACTAAGAGCCTTTACTCCAGCCGTGTTATTTCTATGAGATCAGATAACTTTCACGTGAAATCACTGCTGGTCATAACACACAACTGTCTGTGCTGAGCTATTTCAGGCTGTGTCCATGGTCACTGGGCATGTGAAGTGCACAAACGAGCGTGTTGTGTGTTCACAACCCCGGGAAGCAGTGAAACTGCATGTCTTATTACCTCTCCTGTTACTGTGATAAAGGTCCTGACAAAAGCGATGTAGGGGAAAAGATCTCTTGTCTCACACTTGGAGGGCACACTGCCCTTCCTGGTGGGGAAGGTCCTGGCGGCAGGAACTGAGGGAACTGGACACGTTGCCTCCACAGTCAGGAAGCAGAGAGTGGTGACTGGTGATGCTCCGTCTCCTTCCTCTTGTGCCTGTGAGGCTCATGTGCAGCCAACAGTGCTGCTCCCTCGCAGGGTGGATCTGCACACACACACACACACACACACACACACACACACACACACACACACACCGCCCAGTAACCACACCAGGGTAAACCCTTCACAAGCATTTCTGGAGGCCGACCTCATCTAGTTAGTACTTCAGGGGCTTGTCTCTTGGGCAATTCTAGATCCTGTCCAGTTTACAGTTCTCAGGTTACTTGTAACACAAGCGACAATTTCCAGAAATACTTTTGGGATGCACTGGATGTTTGATTTCGAATTCACCTGCTGTGTGTTCTATGAACCTTTCACCCTTTCTACCGGTGTTGCAGACCCATACTCAGTTACAGGAACACATGTGGGGCCATGACCCACAGCTGAAGAGCTCTGTCATAGGTGATGGCCTCATGACCAGTGACCCCCCTGCCCCAGCTCCCACTAGGCCTGAGACCTGAGCGACCTCTTCCTCCTCAGTGCTTCTTGGGCTAAGCGTATTTTCACTCTATGGTCTGACTGCAGCATCTTATATGGGAGCACGTCAGAGACTGGGATTCTAATCATCTCTGGGTCCCTGTGTCTGCGTGGAACAGGTCTCTCGATGCGGGTGGGCAAAGCGTGGATGAATGAGTGACAAACACAGGAGAGTTCGTGTGGAATCTGAGTGTAATGTTCGAATTGAGCATCAGACTTTTTATACAGAAGACAATAAAGAAGTTGGGTGACATACCCGCAAGGTACAAATGAGGTAACTGGATGCTTAATGATTCTTACACAGAACAGAGGAATGAAAACACAAAGATCGGAAGGAACTGGGCAATAAAATAACTGAGACAAAGTCAGCTCTATCTAAGGTCAGCTATAGTCATAGAAGCCAGGTGTGAGAACTTTTCACTCCTAGGGCAAGGGCTTTCATACCCAAGTCATGGTTCTAACTAGGGAGTTCCGTTCTAGCTAACCATCTCATGAATAATGCAATACTCTAAAACCACAGCCCGATCTGCTTCCTAAACCATTGTAAATTCCTGTAAATAGGTGTAACTCAGCTATAATTCTAAGCATCTATTCTGGTTTCCCCTACGGTCAGAAACTTCTTTCTTCCTAGTTGATGGTAGATTCCTGTGAAGGGCAGTGACCTAACTTTTACTCAAAGAGATAGTGTAATACCAGGGGCAGTACTGAATTCCAAGCCCAAGGTCTTGCTAAGGACGAAATAGGACTGTTGGAACACTGGCGGATGGCTTTAGCTATGTCAGAATTCAATCTTAAAAGGCACTTATGATAGGAAAATATTGAAAGAGAGCACGTGGATCCATACACTAGACTAAGGCGGGAATGGAACGCGGGAACGAAAAATTACTGTATGGGTAGGGAACGCTAGACTCCAGGAGGAGAGCTTCCTTGAAACTCTTTTGCCTCACGAGTGACTTTTAAGCCTCTCGGCTTGTCCAGTTGACTCGAACGGAGAGCGTAGCACTGAATAAATTGGCTTCTCTTCTGTACTATGTGTGTTTATGTGTGTGTACATACACCATCAGGCCATAAGACAACTCCGGGTGTCAGTCCTCTGTACCATCTGCCTTGTTCTTAGACATAAGATCTCTCATTGGCCTGGAGCTCACTAAATAGGCTAGGCTGGCTCGCCAGTGGCCCCAGGGAAAGAGAGGGCCACCTCTCTTTCTTCCCAGCACTGGACTACAGGTGTATACCACCATGCCTAGGTTTTTATAAATCTTTTGCAGATTGTGTTTAGGTCCTGGAGTTAGCAAGCAAGTACTTCAGTGACTGAGCCAAACTCTGCCCGAGTCTTCCTTCTGCCTTTTTTAACCGTGTGATTTTTACTATCATACACACACACACACACACACACACACACACATACACACGTAGGTATCATTTACTATCAGTATGAGAAGCATGAGAAAAGGGAAGGGAAACAAATTGCCAAAAATTCCAAAAGCTGATCGTTCTGTGTCTCCCCTTGAAAGCTGCCGAAGGTTGGACAGAGATGGTGTACTCGGTTCAGCTTGACAGTTCTTAGAGGCTGCAGTCCTAGTACCGGTACCATGATTTCTGGCAAATAGAATTGCATCCTCTTACCTCATAAATCTGTGGCAGCATTCCTGGCTAAAATGTCCTGGATGGTCCCTCATCCTGCCAGTTTCTCCTAGGCCAGAGCTTAGGACAGAGGTCACTCCCAGAGCGCTGGACATAACTCAAAGTTCTACTCCTTCTAAGCGACCACAGATGTCCACTGAGCCTCTGGCTATGTCTCTCTGCAGACACTAGTGGTAACTTAGCTTGTTGGTGGGCCTTCTCCACTTTAAAAATACATTTATTTTGTGTTTAAGGTTTAGGGGATACACAGGGGATAAAGTGTTCACTGTTCACTGCAGCGAAGCAGATTAAGAGTTTGTCATCTGATAATTACTTTCATTTGTGATAAGAGCAGCTAAAATATACCTAACAATAGATCTGTCTGGCATTTTAATTTTGTTATCTCTAGTCCTCCAAACTCTTGATCTTGAGCATTCTGTTCCCCATTTGGTTGATGGCTTCCTTGGCCGCCACCTTCTTCTTCTTCCTCTTCTTCCTCTTCTTCTTCCTCTTCTTCCTCTTCTTCTTCTTCCTCCTCTTCTTCCTCTTCCTCTTCTTCTTCCTCTTCCTTTTCCTCTTCCTCTTCCTCTTCTTCTTCCTCTTCCTCTTCCTTTTCCTCTTCTTCTTCCTCTTCCTCTTCCTTTTCCTCTTCTTCTTCCTCTTCTTCTTCCTCCTCCTCTTCCTCCTCTTCTTCCTCTTCTTCTTTCTTTCTTTCTTTCTTTCTTTCTTTCTTTCTTTCTTTCTTTCTTTCTTTCTTTCTCTTTCTTCTTCTTCTTCTTCTTCTTCTTCTTCTTCTTCTTCTTCTTCTTCTTCTTCTTCTTCTTCTTCCTTCTTCCTTCTTCTTCTTGCTTTCTTATTTTTTTGAATCTACTTTCACATCTCAAGAGCCTACCACAATGTTACCTAAGAATTAAAAATAAACCAAACCCTTCATTACACATTCTGTGATGATATTCCTGCTGATGCACCTAATGGCTCCGCTTTGTTTTTATTCTTGTGTAGCCCAGGGTGGCTGTAGATTTCTTATTCTCCTGCCTCAGCCACCCAGTGCTGGAAATACAGAGTGTCCCTGGTTCATCTGCTGCTTTTGAAGTTGTTGCCGTGGCCTCTGTAGGTGGCGAGCTGGGTGAGGCCCCCCTGGCATGAGGAATGTGCATGGTCATCTTCTCTTTGTGCTCCCTTAGCACCTCATAGGTCAGCAGGACAGGTGGGTGTGGAGGATTTGTGGAGAGAGAGAAAATGTTGGAGAGGCTGGATTTTTTTTTCCCCCTGTGTGGTTGTTTTTGTTTTGGATTTTGTTTTTGCTTTTTATAATTCAGAGAGGAAACGCACATGAATGTGATTTGTAAGCTGTCAGGTGCCAGGCAGAAGGCAGTGCTGTGTCACTCGACATTGGCAAGGTTTTCCTTTGTGAGTCTTTATACTGAGTCAGGAGTTAGTGGCGTCCAGGGTGAGAGCTTCAGTCTGGATGCAAGGGTCTGGGGAAAGCCAGGAAGACTTGAGAGAGAGCCCCATCCAGCCATGGTGCTGGTTATGTGAGCTGAGACAGACTGTGGGGAGAGAATCATAAGGCTGCCCAGCTCCATGGTATGGTGGGAATTGAGTGGAAGCCCTGTCCAGAAGGCGTGTGCTGTCTGGCAGGCACCGGGCCCATTTGTGCAAAAGATTCCTTAGGTAAAGAAAGGGGAAGTGGGTTGATATGGCTCTGAGTAATTGGCAAACAGAGAGGAAACAGCCTAGACATGGGCCCATCGGCCTGTATGTGTGTTCTTCCTGTGGCCCAGGCATGTCTTTAAACCACAGGTGGTGCATTTTTGTAGATGCAAATGGAGTTTAATGACACTCAACAATAATTTTCGTTGCTCTAAGAACAAAAGAAAGTGAGATATCACCAGACCCATGACAGGAAACCCCAACTCAGTGCGTTCTCCCCAAAGTTTACATTCATGCAGGTGGGACTTCTCTCTGTATTAAGAGATTGTCTTTTATCATGTAGCTTACTAGGGTGCTCTTTTGACAAAATATAGGGATAACGTGTGAGCTGAGCATGGTAGCGAATAGTCCTTAGCATTCAGTAGTCAGGAGGGTGATGAACTTAAGACCAGCCTGGTATACACAAAGAGAGCCTGATGATGATGATGATGATGATGGCAATGATGGCGATGGTGGTGGATGGGACAGGAAAGGGAAGAACAGTCTATGACAAATGGAATGCTGGTATAGTTGCAAAATATGACATTAACATCTTTGATGTGGGGGGGGTGGTAGGGGGTAAGACTTTTATCCCCTGCCCTCTTCCCATTGAAACTAGGGTGAAGGGGGGAGGCCAGCCAAGATAACCTAGCATGTCTAATGAGATGTTAGCTACTCCCCTCTGGTAACTCACGGTCACACCAGCAGTGTGCTTTAGTAGATGCTTCCTGGTGCATTCGAGGTGTGCCATCGTGTCTGCAGTTTGTCTTCCCAAGTGCCAGCTCATTTCCTCATTAAAGCTCAGCGCCTGATGGGTTTACCCATAGAGCAGTAACAAGGCCAGTAGTTGAGGAACCAACAGGAGTCTACAGGGTAGAACATTCAGGGCAGGCAATCCTGAGCGAGGGCGCTATTTCAAACATGGAGGGTGAACAGCCAAGGCAGGCAGAGGTCAGAGTGTTCAACTGTCAGTTTCCACAGAGGCTTATATCAAAGGAGTGCTGAAGGCAGTTTGCCTCACCATTGTCTTAGACCATAGTATTCCTTTCACGCCTGCTTCTATTCAGAGGGGCGGCTGAGGAACTCTCTGTAACCGAGCCCTTAGTTTCTGGCATATTAGTTTGGACCACTCCGTTTCATTCGCCTGTAGCATTCATCCACACTGTTTTTAACCACCCGATAGTTACAGCCTGGCTGCAGGTGTGTTTCTGCTGCCACAAAAGCCTAGTTGCCCTTCAGAGCCAGCTCAAGTCTTTCCAGGACCCAGATGGCTGGACTAATCCATGCATCTCCAAGGGTCATGCATATGTTTTGCCTCTGAGCATATTTCAGACACACCTGAGAGCTAGAATGTTTTCCTGAAATATTTTTAAGTGAAATATTACTCAGTGACTAGGAGTGGGAGTCACTCAGAGCGTGATCTGCACTGTGGAGTCTGCAGAGTGAGCTGGCACCGGGGTGAGGCCGCACATTCCTGTGCGGATGACAAATGAGTGACCTGGCTGCTCACTTAACCTGCCGTTCTCATCTCTTTCTCTCCTAGGAGACAAATGGAAGACTGCTGTGACCCTGCCCATCTCTTTGCTATGACTAAGACGAACTCCCCCATGGGGAAGAGCCTGTGGTATGATGGGGAGCTCTTATACTCGTTCACCATCGATAATTCCACGTACTCCCTCTTCCCCCAGGTGAGTGGAGTCTGTTGCATTGTGATATGACTCACTCTGTTTCTCACGATTGGTAGGACGGGGTTACATGGCTCTGCTAGCCCACTGGGCTCTCCTCTCCCATCTTCTTTCCCATCTTAATCTTGCATACCTTTTTCTCGTGTCTTTCCATGTTTCCTGCTTTGAGGCAAGGGTGGAAGTAAAATATTAGCAAGAAGGACCTTATAGATCCGCAGCTATCTGTCACTTAGACCTCAATAGAATGAAACTAAGGCAAAGGCTGGTCAGGCCATGCTGGCATCCTCATGTTCTGATGTCAGTGGTGAAGATTTGAGATGCTGGAATGTTTTCTTAGGACTGATGCTGCCACTGGGGAATGGGGACCCTGTGTCTTCTCAGAATTCTAGCTTGCTGCCCTTGTGGCTAGATTCTTGCTATGAGGTGGAGGACTGTTGGATACTGAGAGAAAGAATTCAGTCTGAGCACCTTGGAAGTGCTCTAAGCCAGTCTTTGCTTCCTCAGTGTTTTCCTGCTTGGGTTTCTGAAAACTGTAGTAACACAATTTTTATTAACTCGTTTGAAAAAGACAATTTTTATTTTAGAGACCTGTTTGCGGAGGGTGGGGAGATCTTTGGTAAACAACCACTAGGGAGAAGCTAAGAAATGAGTTTTGGTCTTCCCAAGTCTTTTGGGTAACTTTAGTTTGGCCAAATGGTTGCCTTGAAAGAGGATCAATGGTCAGGGTTAGATAGTAGGACTGAGCTTCAAGTAACCCTGTAATGCATAAGTAACAAGCACAGTCCTAAGAAAGAGGCCTATACATCTGTCCCATTCGATCCAGAGTCACAGCCTCTGCAAAGTGAGCCCATATTGCTGAGCATATACCTGAAGGCTTCTTAGTGAGCACACCACAGAGATACCTGCATAGGTACATTGTTTCTGCATTGCTCACAGTAGCTGAAATAGAGCCAGCCTCCATGTCTGTCAGCAGAGGAATGGGTAAAGACACCGTGGTCCGTGTGTGAAGAAAAATGAAATCATGTCATTAGTGGGAAAATGAACAGAACCGGAGATCGTCATGTTAAGTGAAATAGAACAAACTCAGAAAATAGATATTACACGTTTTCTCTCTTACAGAATTGTAGCATGAGCACACACATGTGTGTGTGTATCTGTGTCTGTGTGTCTGTCTGTCTGTGTGTTTGTTTCTGTGTGTGTCTCTCTGTGTGTGTCTGTCTGTTTCTGTATGTGTCTGTCTGTATGTATGTGTCTCTGTGTTTGTCTCTGTCTGTGTGTGTCTATCTCTGTGTGTCTGTGCATGTGCCTGTTTGTCTCTGTGTGTATCTGTGTGTGTCTCTCTCTGTGTCTCTGTGTGTGTGTCTGTTTGTGTCTGTCTGTGTGTCTATGCATGCGTGTGTGTGTGTGTGTATGTGTGTGTATGTGCAGCACATAAGCATATGAGAGTGAGGAAGGACCTAGAGGATATGGGGAAGGACAGAAAAGGATGATGGGTGTATGTGACATGAAAGCAGAGAGAAGAGATATTTAGGGGATGGAGAGGGATCGGAAGAGGGAAGGAGGGGAGATGGGGAAGGCTGGGGGAAAAATCCAAACAAAGTATAATCACTTACACATATGAAGATGTCACAACAAAACCTATTCTTGGTTATGTTAACCAAAAACAAATAAAACAATAACAAAAGGGAAGGTCCTATATGTGCTAGATCACCCTTGGGTGTGACAGTGTAATTGCATAGTTTTAGAAGGTATGCTGGTTAAAGAGCAGGGCAGGAGGGAACCAACAGTAAATAGGGGGCTGGAGAGAGGGAGAGCAACTCTTGCTCTTGGAGAGGACCTGGGTTTACACTTACTAGGTGGCTCACAATGCCCATAACTCCAGTTCCCATGGATCTGACTCCCTTTCTGACCTCCGTGGGCGCCAGGCATGCATGTAGCTCACATGCACATATCCTGGCAAACACTGATATAAATAAGATGAAGCAAATAGAAATTAGGAAATATAGATTGGGCAGCTGGCTTGGTGGCAAGAACACTTATTCTATAAGTGTGAGGACCTGAGTTCAACTCCCCAGTGTCTGTGTATAAACTGGGCATGGCTGCATGCACCTGCAGCCCCTGCATTGGGATGGGACTGGGGGTGGGATAGCAGAGCCAGGTAGGTCCCAGGAGCTCACTAGCCAACCAGCTTAGCTAAATCAGTGACCTTCTACTCCAATGAGGGGCCCTGCCTCAAGACATGCAGGCAGAGAATGGTAGAAGACACTGGAGATCCTCTGGCCTCCAAGTGTGTGCTTGTGGGAGTACACACTCATGTGCTTATACATATGAACCACATACAGGCACAGCACACTGTACCACACTATACCACATACATGCACACACATTCTCTCATACACACATGCTAGGAAATCAAGCTTTGATTCTGTGCCAATCCTCGTGTGCTTCTTGTACTTGGTTGGTTTGTGCTGTGGAGGACTCCTACTATCAAAGGAAAGTGGAAGAAATGTCTCTATCTTTTACCAACGAAACTTGTTGGATAACGTACCCCATCTCTTCTGAGACTCAGCTCTTGTCTCTGTATGATGGGGAGAGAAACATGGGTCCTATCTCTTTACAGAGTGGCAGTGTAGACTAATTTATCAGTGTGTGGTATAACCTCTGATGGCCAGTGCTAATATCTCCCTTGCTCATGTGCTGGATCCTGAGACTAGGCATCTTAGTCAGGGTAGGAAATGTGTAGAAATCACTCTAGGTACTTTAGGTAAAAAGATAATTTGTCAAGGGAGTTTGGTGCTTCTAACACTAGAAGAGAGAAGCAGGAGTCAAGATGCCACTCCTAGAGTTGAGTTCCAGATTGTGGCATAAGTTTTCTAGGATTAGAAGATTCTAGAACCGTTGCCATTTGTGTGGCCATGATTGCCTTCAGAAGAAACAGTGTCCAGCACGTGGGTTTCAGGACTTCTCTTCTTCAAGTCTTATTCAAGTACATGTCATGCAAAGATGAATCTGCATCCAAACCACTCATTGCCTAGAAGTGGGAGACAGGCAGCCTTTAACTCCCAAGCTCCAGCAAGATGGTAATGAAAGGGAGATATCCAGCCTGAACCAGTGAGTGAGATTCTATGAAGTTAGTACTAGCCAGGCATGTTGGCACACACCTGTGATCCCAGCACAGGGGAGACTGAGGCAGAAGGTTCACACATTAGACCACATCGAAGGCTGCAGCACCTGACATGCTTGATCTCACTCTATGTCACCACTCTGTGAATAGACAGCACCCATGCTACTCTGTCCTTTGTACGGAGGATGCTGCCGACTGGCCTCAGATGCCCCCTCAATCCAAGAGAGAATCAGGGTCCCGGTACAGGTGGTCAGGGAGTCGGCAAAAAGTGAAAAAATCAACGAGAACACAAGGGAGTGTTGTATCTGAATGTAATTTGTCAAAGCAAGCATCAGACTTACATATTACAGAAAACAAGTTAAGCGATACATTAAGGTCATTCAAGGTACATTGAAGTTATCTGACACGAAACAAAAAAATGCATACAAAAAGACTGGCAGGAACCAGGCAATGTTTACAATTGAGATAAGATCAGCCCTATGTAAAGTCAGCTATTCACAGGAGCCATGTGAAAGGTCTGATGCAGTGCTAGTCTATTGTTAAACCCACCATCAGGGGTCCCTTAGTAAATACCTGCTTATGCTATTCCTCTGGGCCCAGTGAACAACACGCACCAGGGGAGTTCTGTACTACTAACCCTTTCATGAATAATACAATACTCCAGTTCCTCCTAAAACTACAACCCACCTTCTTCCTAGGCCATTGTGTATTCCTGTGTATGGGAGTGACTCGGCTATTGTTCTAAGTATTTACTATGTACACTAGCCCTGAGATTTCTAGCTTCATTCAAGTAAATTGTAATGCCTGATTTCTTTCACTGTCTCTCTTACAATACTAGAGGTAATTCTGAATGTTACTGAATAGGTAACATTCTTACTGAATTCCAAGCCCAGGGTGGGCTCAAGGATTGCCTAGGACATTGGAACACTGGTGGAGGCTAATCTAACCTAGCTATATGTCAAAATAAGTCCTTAAAGGCACTAATAAAACAATATTGAAGGAAAGCACACAGATCCATTCACCGACTATAGCAAGGACAGATTTGGCACATTCGTTTTACAGGATGCCATGGTTCCAGGAGACTAAGTTTCTGTGAACTTTTGGCCTCGGGACTGCATCCAAGCTTTTGGGCCTGTCACAGTCACTACTGGAGTGGGTGTGGCAGGAGGAGACTCAGTCTTAGGCACAGAGTGAGTTCAAGGGCAGCCTGAGCTACACAGCAAGACCTAGTTCTAAGACAGACTGAGAAATTCAGGACTGATACTGAAGAGCTAAGTGAAGATGAGGGGAAAACATGTCTTTAACAGTAAGATGAAAGTTAAAAGCAAGGCAAATGAGGCCTTTTGTAGTTGAGGGTTCTCAGCCATGCCACCTGACAGTCAGCTTTCTGGTAGGAAATAGATTAGAGGGGAAGAGATGATTAAAGAGACACAAGCTAGCCTGCTGTCACAGAAGGGGAGGAAAGGAAGCACTTCCTTTTCAAGTGTGTGTGGATGAATCCTGTGCCTGTCATCATCTCAGAATAATAAAGGGAAAATGTGCCTTTCTGTAGGAACCAGAAGTCATTACATCACCATGTGTGCATAACTGTGCAAAACACTCAGTGAGCAGATTTTTAAACTTATATGTTGATTTTCCTGTGAGATTCTGAAATGACTAATTACTTTGTTAACACTCTGAAAAACTAGTTGCAACATGGAGTTGCCTACCTCCCTATTCTCCTAGGTATTTCTTGTTTGTTACAAGCAAACTAAGTTGCCCTCTACTTTCCTGCTCTCTTTTGTGTTGCTGCTGATAGGAAAGTATCAGAGCCAGAAAGCAGGTGAACAGGCTCTGCTTGGTTTGAGGAACAAGCTTGGATTCCCCTGCCTGTACTGGTCAGCCCTTTAAAGGCCTGTGGTCAGACTCAGAGTCTATAGACAGTGTGCAGATGAGCTGTTCATATCATGGCAGACAGGAAGTGTAGTGAAGTCATAACAGGAAGTGATCAGGACAAGGTCTGTGGGCCCCTGAGCGTGTCCCTCCACATACCGTACAAATGTTATCCAGCACTCTTTTTTTTTTTTTTTTGTGCTCCACTGTGGTGTCACAGTGTCCACTGTGGTGTCACATGCTCAACTGTGGTGTCACAGTGCTCCACTGTGTTATCCAGCATTCTTATCGTTATTATTCTTCTGGCCACTATTGCTCACTTCACTGTTGCTGCCAAGGTACAACAGAAGAGAGAGAAAGGTGCCCGTGTTTATTGCAGAGTGTTTTGGGTCCTCTTTAGGGCTGTGTCCTTAGATAAGGATCTAGAGGGCACCGTATCTTGGAGATATCACACCAAAGCTCTGTTGTCACATTCTGCCAAGTCTCCCTTGGACCTTTCACAACTGCCTGTAGCATGATCATCAAAAGTTTTGAATTCTGACACATGACAGTTACCTGCACAATTGCATTTGTACTTATTACCGTTTCTGAAAAGTTCCCTCCTGATTCCAGGACTTTGCGGTGAGCCTTGGAGGAATAAGCTTCCATCTTTGTGGGAGTACGATGCTCCTCATGTCCTACTGAAACCCATTTCCAGCTACCCATTTACCAGGACGTCATGTCTAAGTCCTACTCAGACTGACCTGGAGGGGAGCAAGTTCTCATGTAGTTATATCAAAAGTTATATCAAATGGCTCTGTGGATGTATGTTGTTAAAACAACTGTTAAACATGATTAGGCATGGACACCTGACTTTATTTTGATAATTTGTTTTTTTTTTTTTTTTTTTTTTTTTTTTTGCTGGAACTCTTAATAAGGATCCTTGGATTAAGCTTTAAATCTCTCAAAGATGGGGAGTCTACGCTAAGAGATTTCTGTCACCTGAAATATTTAGGTAGTCTCACTTGCCAGTTTGGATTAAGAAATACCTGGATAAGAAAACCACACTTCTGGATGTGTCTGTGGGAGCGAGCATGACCAGGGATAATTGGCCTATGGGGAGGCAGCTAGGAGGGAAGATCCATCCTGAATATAGGTGGTGTCATCAAATAGGGTGGGGCTCCAGGTGGAACAGGAATAGAAGGAGGAGGAAGCCATTCTTGAAGGCACACTTTCTGCCCTGCTTCCTGGCTGCCATATCAACTCAGGTTGACCACAGACTCCAGGCCACTTTAGTTCTTGCAGGGTGTGTGGGTGTACAGAGAGTAGCAAGACGATTTAGAGATAGATAACTTAATCAGTAAAGTGCTTACTGTTCAAGCGTGAGGACCTGAGTTCAAATCCTCAGTGCTCATGGGATAAAAGCTGCATATAGTGACAAACACTTACAGTTTCCAGTGTGGGTCAGTGGGGCTCAGTGGTCCTCCAGTCTAGCTAGAATCTAGTGTGAGATACTGCCTCAAACAAGGTGGGTGTACTGGCTGGTTTTATGTGTCAACTGGACACAGGCTGGAGTTATCACTGAGAAAGGAGCTTTAGCTGGGGAAATGCCTTCATGAGATCCAGCTGTAAGGCATTTTCTCAATTAGTGATCAAGGAGGGAGGGCCCCTTGTGGGTGGTACCATCTCTGGGCTGGTAGTCTTGGGTTCTATAAGAAAGCAAGTTGAGCAAGCTAGTGGAAGCAAGCCAGTAAAGAACATCCCTCCATAGCCTCTGCATCAGCTCCTGCTTCCTGACCTGTTTGAGTTCCAGTCCTGACTTCCTTTGGTGATGAACAGCAGTAAGGAAGTGTTAGCTAAATAAACCCTTTCCTCCCCAACTTGCTTCTTGGTCGTGATGTTTGTGTAGGAATAGAAACCCTGACTAAGACAGTGGGTGACCCCTTAGGTTATCCTCTGACTTCCACATACATGTATATTCATGTGAGATAGTCCCTATATCGGATTAGCATTTTCCTTATTACTTAAGGGTCTTCTACTCCTTCTCCCTGTTGTATGTTCTTGGGCACTGAACCCAGGGACTGTCCCTGTTAAGTCTTCATGGTCTAGTACATGCAGGAATTACTGAATAAAATTTATTTTGGATTAAAACACTTTCCTTAGGATAAGTATACACTTCTTTAGAATTGAGCAAGAAAGGCACTGGAATGTCAGAAACCACATCTGCACACATCTGCACTGAGATGATCTGAAAAAATATTCCTCTTGGTGCAATACAAATGTGGTGAGCTTCACACTTTCTCCTTATGGAGAATAGTCACAAACTAAACCAGTTTCCTCAGAATATTCCCCAAAGCCATGTACAGGGAATAAACATGCTGATAACATGCCACTCTAACACTGGCTCCCAGCTTGTTAGTTTAATCATAGCTTCCCACTGTGCTCCCCTTTGGCTGGCTAGGCTGTGTCCTTGGCCTCTGGGCAGCCGACTAGGACATTCCAAAATAGTCTCTGAAACTGGCTTTGCTGAAATGACAGTGCATATTATCCCCCTTCATAGACCTGCATGAGATGTAATTTTCTCAGCTCCTGGATATTCCTGTGTCTCATAGAAACTTCTTTTTTTCTCCTAGTGAAATCTGTATCCTGCTATCAATAGTTGCATTACTGTAGTCACTTTGCCACATACACATCCTTCCAACTGTATAGAAATGAAGGGCACTGAATTTGTAGGGCACAGAGCATTGGCAGGTGTGTGTTTCATTATATTGTCAGGTTTCCATTAAAACCTCTTGTTTGATAACCGAATAAGGGCTTGCTTATCTCAAGTAATAGGAAGCAGAGGGTACAGGTCATTCAGGAGTGGGTCCTGGCTTCTGTGTACCATCAGCTTTTTTTTTTTTTTCCCCAAAACAATACTAGCTCATGGCCAAGGAAATCCCTTAGTTCTAGGATCCTAAGAGGAAGAGGGAGACTCAAGAGAAGTCCTGGTGCACTAATGTTTTGTGCCATTGGTCAGGACTGAGTCACATGCACAGGTCTAGCTGCAAGAGAGGCTCGGTAGTCCAGAGCTTGAACTCCAGGACAACACACTGCATTTGCCAACACCTACTATGTGCCTGGCTTTTGTCACATCATCTTAGTCTGACCTTTAAACTGATCTGAACATTGTTGTTATTCTTTTCATTTCACGGGTGGAACTAACACGGAGAGACTGAAAGGTATCAGACACCAGGTCAGGTGTCCAGAGCTGCTGGGCATGAAGCTGGAATGGGAAACTTAGCCAGGAAGATTTCAAAGGTTTCATGAATTCCAAAGATTTTATAGGTGCCTAGGAAGATGGCTAAGTTAGTAAAGTGCTTGCCATACAAGCATCAGTACCTGAGTTCAATCCCTAGGACCAGGTAAGAGCTGAATGTGGCAACGAGTGCCTATAATCCCAGCCCAGGAAGGAACTGTGAGAAACCCTTACTTGTGTTGGCACAGCCAGGCTAGCTAACTGGCAAGCTTCAGGCTCATCAAGAAACTTAAAAAAAAAAAAGCAGTGATTTTAAAAGACTTAGAATGTCTACCTCTGACCTGTATATGCACACTTGAACACATACACACACACACACACACACACACACACACACACACACACACACAGAGCACATACATAGCACACACAAAGCTATACACATTCGTACACCAAAACCTTAACACATTGTATCATTTGTTTATTTCTGGGAGAGACAGGATCTTTTGTAGGTGAATTATCCCCTGTTATTTGCTACTTTGAAACTGTTTAAAGACTTCCACTTTCCCTACGTTGGGACAACTGGGGGCTTTCCATTTGTGATCATTCAGGAGAAAAACAAGAATGTGGAGTTGGAGGCTGCCAAGTCCTACACAGTACAGCATCTCTCTGTCTTTGTGTGACCTACTAAACCACTCTGAGGAGAAACAAGCAATTACATTAGTTTGATATTTATACAAGAGAATTCCAAGTCCCCACAGAGACTCAATTCAAGCATCCTCTGCATGTTGCTTTCTTGTAGGAATCTAGAACCAATTCCTCTATCATCAGTGAGTAACCCAGGCAACTTACCTTGATGGTTTTGGTTAAATGGAGGATAATACAGCATAAAGATCCAGGTCCATCCTTGGCCTTTTCCTGATGACATTTATGATACTATTTAAGTTTTACTAACTATGTCCAATCTGATTTTCTAATGTCTAAGATAGAATGAACGACCTCTGGTCTTTAAATTTTGTAGTATTTTCGGAAACAAAGTTAAAACATGTTTGGGATGTAAAAGTGCCCTTGCACTAATTTGCAGAGAAGCACGTGATGTCATTATCACTGTTGGTTTTTTGTTTGTTAGGTTTTGTTTTTACACAGGGTCTCAAGTGGACTAGGCTGGCCTCCAGCTCACTCTGTAGCCAAGATGCTCTGAACTCTGGATCCTCCTGCCTCTACCTCTTGAATGCTGGGGTTGAAGGCAAATACTACCAGACCCAGGTGATCCAGTACTGGGTAATAAGCCCTGGGCATCATCATGCATGCTAGGCAAGGCACTCCACTAACTAGGCCACATCTCCAGTCCTGATACGTTCTCGTCTGCCAAAGCACTTGTGGACTTAGCCTTTCCATGGAATTTTGGTGACACCAGGAAGTGATTTAGAAGCACTCCCCACCAACCAAGGGCTGAAATCACTTCTCCAAGACAGTGTAGGATTCTACCGAGTGAGGGTACAGGGGAATATGGACTACTGATAAAAAGCTACAGATTCTGCAGTATGTCCATCTCTGTTATTATAAACAGATAACAGGATAAATGGAAAGGATAACGTGAAATAAAGTTTTAATTTCCAGTAAACTGAGCCAGAGCTTTTGCAGTGGATTGTTGTCTGTTATTCTCCAAAGTGCTACTGAAAAAAACAAGAGCAGTAGATCACCACAGGACTGTAGAGTAGTTACTGTCTGTGTTCTTAGTTTTAATTATTATTTCTTTATGTGATCATTTTTGCCTACATAAATGTATGTGCACCACTATGTATGTGCCTGGTCCTGTGAGGGCCAGAAGAGGGTGTCTGATCCCTTGGAGCTGGAGTTGCAAGCAGGTGTGGACTTGGGACCTAAGCCCCACTCCTAGACTATTGTCTGAAGGGACAAGCACGACCTACAGTTCTCAAGGTTTAATTGTCCCGGATCACTTCTGAGGTCGCACCATGTTCTCATTTTGGGCTCTGAACTTCTGACAGAGTCCAGGCTGTCTAGAGACAATGAGATCCGGTCCCATAAGGCTGTAGGGTTTTTCAGACAAGATCATTAGGTTTTACTCTCTATTGTGTCTAGCTCTGTGGAGCCCAACTACAACACAGGAATCAAAAATCTAAGGGAAGGAGAGAATTTGGGCACATCATTAATTAAGGCATTATCTTGGCAGCTTGTTAGAGAGTGGGTGTCCGGCGATGTCACGGAGAAGTTTAGCATGGGGAGTGCCTTTGGGAGCAAGATGAAGGTTTGTAAATGGCGAATGAATAGTTTTTTTAAATTTATGATTTTTGATTCCTCTTGATCTACACTCAGGATCTTCAAGCTTTGGATTCTGTATTAAGGTGTGAAAAGGTGATGAGATCAAGGTAACTGTAGTTGAATTCAATAATAGTTTTCCTGCAGTGGCTAATGGCTTTAATTACCCTTCATGGCTCAATTGTCTCTTAAAGGCCCCTGCCTCTTAATGATATTGTAACACGAGTAAATTTCAACCTGCATTTTGGAGGGAACATTCAATCCACAATGGAGATGACGGAAATTTTAATGTTCTTTCTTATATACATTTAAATTTTTCCCCAATATTAACCTTAGGCTAGCATCTCCTTGGATGTAACAAGGAGTCCCTGCCCAGCATCCCAGCATCCTCCAGACAACTCCTAATGAGCTCCTTTTTTGTTTTTAGATTTACTTATTATTATATGGAAGTACACTGTAGCTGTCTTTAGACACAACAGAAGAGGGCGTCAGATCTTATTATGGATGATTGTGAGCCACCATGTGGTTGCTGGGATTTGAACTCAGGACCCCTAGCAGTCCATGCTCTTAACCACTGAGCCATCTCTCCAGCCCCCTAATGAGCTCCTGACATCAGATGTGACCTCCTCTTGGTCCATTTTCCAAGTTGCTGCCCCAGCAACCTTTCTTTAAGTGCAAGTTAAGACTCTGGCTGCTTGTGCTTTGCCCTCAGCTCTCGACTGTCCTCCCATTCACTTTAAGACCAAGGCAAACAAATGCTTTAACTGCTTTCCACCTCCATTTGACCTGGTGTCAGCTGGGCCTCCAGGATCACTTTCCACAGGGCTGCTCCTGCCTTTATACTTTGTCTTACTGGTCTTCATAAATATGTGTGCTTCCTAATTTAACAGAGATTCCAACACACCATCCCCTTTCCTGGGAACTCCTGGCCTCTTCTTCATGAATTTCTGCTTATGCTTTTGATTTTGTTTGAATTTAATATTTGGGGGGAGGGGGTTGTTTTGCTACTTGGGGGCCCTCTCTCTGTGTCCCTGGAAAGCTCGTAGAGAAGATACTCAATTAGGGGGTGTTAGGAACCTGCAGCATCTCTCACATAGAATGTTTAGAATATAATAGAGACTCAATACAGTTTAGCAGGATGAATGAACGAATAAATGAATAAATGAGTGAGTTGATTCCCAGTTTTTCTTTTTCTCACAAGCACAAATATTTGTCCTAGAGTTTTTTTTTTCATGTCAAACACATACAAACAAACTCGGTATCTTATTAATGTTATTTTATGTGTTCAACTTTCTCTTTTGCCCATTAGTTATCTGTTCATAATTGTGTCCCCGCCCCCAAATATTCTGCATGTCCTATTTGGCTGATATGTCAAGGTCTCTTTTGAACTATGATGCCGCTCCTGCTGGTCTGTGCTGTTGTGAAGAGACGGAGGTTCGTTATCAGAGTGGAGGTGACAGCTATACATGGGAAGAAGTGTGTTTGGGCAGTCCCAGCCTAAAGCCTTTAGGGAGAGAATACAGATACTTTCAGCTGACTGCTACAGAGAGCTCCTTTTGTTACTGTGTGGATTTTTCTGTTGCCATGCTCAAATATCTATAACAAGCAACGTAAGAAAGAAGGATACATTTTGGATTGCAGTTTGACGGTACAGTTCATCATGAGCAGGAAGGCACAGCAGCCTTGGGGCTGTGGCTAATGTGGCAGAAGTGGCAGGCACTTTGTTCACATGGTTTTGGACCAGGAACATGGACAAAGATCAAGTAGAAGCGAGGCCCACCACGTTCAGAGACTCTTTTCTTCTAGCCTGCTCCCCACTAAAGACTCCACCACCACCTCCCCAGACAAAGCTCCCAGGAGAACAAGCGCTAAAACACAAGAGCCTGTGGGGAAGTGTTCCACCGAAGCCTGGATCTAACACATAGCTCTGTGTCACTCCTGAGAGGTAGTGTATCATTACAAGGTCGCAGGTGTTGTGAAACACCCAATCTTGTGAGACACGGCAGAGAGAAATTGCTATTTTGTCAGAAGATTTATAGAGAGACGTCGGTGTGGCCCGTCTCCGTCCACCTTCCAACCAGACATGGTAAAAAGAGCATAGTGCAAAACCCTAAGAACCTGGCCTCTCGTCCGTCTCCCTGTTGCTGGTTTCAGGACCGATGCTAAGGCATGGTCCTCTGCCTTAATCCAGTCTTTCTACGGCAGATGTTTCTGGATCAATTTCCCCACAGAATACATGAGTGGGATTCACGTTTTGAAATTAACATATAGCCTGACTGTTTTCAAGTTATCTTGGCTCAGCTGATGGAGGAAAATATCTTTTCATTTTGAAGCACTCAATATGTGTAGGAAACGGGCCAGTTGATACAGCCTCTCAGCCACCCCTTGCCAGAGACAATCGTAATTTTTCAACCCCTGGGAACTTTTACCGCTGAAGAGGTGTGGAATAGAACAATGGGCCTTTGACTTGGAAGCCTGGTGACTTTGCTGAGATTAGTAAAAGTCATAAACATAAGTAATGTCCAAAAGTTACTTTTTAAGACTATAATCACATTGTAAGGAAATGGCCCTGAGAGAGAAGTACCAAAGCACTCTGCCATTTTCAAAAGCCAGCCAAGAACAGGTCAAGAAATTAAGTAAATCCTAGCCATTGACTTGAGAATGTATCTGGTAGCTTTACGGCTGACCTTTTGTTGGAAGAACAAATAGAAGCAGGGAAAGACTTAGAAGACGAAGGGTTATGGCTTCCGAAGATAAACACTGAGCAGGCAAGATTTATAAGGCAGGAGATGCATGAATGAGAGTCAGAAAGCCTCGGGGAGAAAGGCAGACTGTACTTCACTAATAAAAAAGAAGTGGAAGCTGATGCTGCAGACCGTTGCCGTGTATGTGAAAAGAACACAGGTAAAGGGAATCACAGTGGTGTTTTGGGTTATGCCAAAGCCACAGGATTCTCGCCTTTTTGCTTTGCCAGATGGTTGACAGAAAACTGGTGAGGTGGGGGTGGGGTGGGACGGGGCTAGGAGGTGGGGAAGGGAAGTGTGGGAGGATGGCTTAGGGAACAGAGACAAGAAGCAGAGATGTTCTCAGAGCAGTGTGGGTGATTCGAAGTTTCATAGCTAAGACTTTGGTAGTAGCAAAGACTGGGATTCCTTAGTGCCAGCCTTGGCATGTGTCATTGCCATTGGATTTAATGACTAACAAGTATTTATTTATCGATCTAGTTATTTATCTATTTATATTATTTATTCGTGTACCTGTGCATGTGTGTGGGCATGTGTGTGCACACCAGTTTTGTGCATGTTCAGAGGCCAGAGGGGGTCAGACCCCCAGAACTGGAGTTATAAGCAGTTGTGTGCCAAACCTGAGTGTTGGGAGCCAAATTTGGGTCCTCTGGAAGAACACCAAGCTCTCTTAACCCCTGAGCCATTTTCCCACCCCTTATTTAATTAATTTAATAAGCAGTAGAGGTATTTTCTCTTTTCGTAGCCAAGGAAAGCTGAGGTTATGACAAAGGCGACTGATTACCCCTAAGGGACCCACTGAGTGGTCCCCTGCTCTGCTCCTGTGCTTCATGTACATAGCCATGGCCATTTACACGACTTGGGTCATTTTTATGAACTGTGCGTCTACAAGATGGTTGTAGAATATTTGGCTGACATGAACAGCACATGGAGGGTTTATATATAATATCATTCTACCTCTCTGCAAAGTTTTCTCTGATGAAGTTATGCTCGCAAAGGGCTGAGAAATAAACTAGCCAGCCCCAAACTTGATAGTGCTTTCATGGTTTTCCTATCAGGTTTAGTTAGTGTATTCATAAAGAGGATTCAGCCTCAAACATTAGACTGTCTGTGTATTCTTTTTCTCATAGAGTTGGTTAAAGGATGGATGAGCCAAAGGTCTCCTCTAGGCCACTGCCAGACAACCAATCAAGGTTTCACCTCCCTGAAGTTCTAGGTGACAAGAAAAGGGAAATTTAGCCATCCCTGAGAAATACAAATACAAAGAGATCAACCTCTGTTACACCCAGACACACTCAGACCACACCTTTCTTCACACCCAGACCACACCTTTCCCCACACCCAGACCACACCTTTCTTCACAACCAGACACACCCAGACCACACCTTTCTTCATACCCAGACACTCCCAGACCAGGCCCTCCCTCCCTCCCTCCCCCCCTCCCTCCCTCCCTCCCTCCCTCCCTCCCTCCCTCCCTCCCTCCCCCCCCCCCCTCCCTCCCTCCCTCCCTCCCTCCCTCCCTCCCTTCCCTCCCTCCCTCCCTCCCAGTCAGAGAAACTGTCCTCACTCAGGGAACACCAATGCCAGAGAGATGGTGTAAGAAAGGGAGCATACAAGTAAATAGGGCCGACACATAGGAAAATAGACGTTCTGGTGACTTTCCAATTTTGTTTCCTTCCATTAGTTAGGATTTTATACCTAGCACAGATACAAATACAGCAAGTTGAATGTGTGCTTACAATTTACAGAGACTGATGGGTCCCTGTTCTCTCCACCTTCAGTCTCTTCCTTCTCTTTTGGTTTGTTGAGACAGGGTCTCAAACTGTAGCCAAGGCTAGCCTGAAATTCACTACATAGCCTGTGAGCACCCGACTCGCTAGCAAAACAGACGCCACAACAGGATCCTTCTGCACATGTTTATTGGGAGAGCTTGATTGCAGAGGCGAAAAGACCCTGAGCCCAGAACTGGCGCTGCTTATATAGGCCTAGGAGAGGCGTGTCCACACCTGATTGGTTATGCTTTCAGTACCTCATTTACATGTCTACACCTGATTGGTTATGCTCTTAGTACCTCATTTACATACCTCATTTACATATCTACACCCGATTGGTTATGCATTCAGTACCTCATTTACATGCCCTGGGTCAGGCAGTGACTCCGCAAAAAACTCTACTGCACATGCGCACATTGGTTGTTTACCCAAACTTATGGGTGGTGGCCAGCGTTAGCCAGCACCACCTTGTAATGGCATATGTGGCAGTAGCCCACGATGGCCTGATCATCAATGACTCTCCCAAACCAGGCTCCCAAGTTCTAGGATGACTCGTGTTCAATGACAAGAGTTCTTAATGAACCATATTAGCACGAGCATAGCACGATGACACGTGTATAGAGTCCTGGTCAACTCTGAGAGTTTTTAATGACATACATATAAAAGTACCATGATGAAACCATCACTTTGTAGGTTATCCTGACAAATCAGGGACGAGAAGAAGAAGAGATAAACATGCCATTTTAGAGGAATATATCGCGTGGAACATTTTCAATTCTAAAACTGTTTTTATTTTAAATTAGAAGTGGAAGATAAGTTCAAATGAATAAATGGGTTCGATCACCTAAAAATGTAACATTGCTAGGTAAAATATCTAGAAAACAAACGAAAATGTACAAAAAATGTAATATATTAGAAAAACTACACTACAGAGTGTGTGTTTTCATAATTTGATTGTGGGTGTGCATCCTCATGTGTGCAAGTGTAGAGCTCACAATAAAGCGTCAGGTATGTCTCTCTCTGCCTGATCCCCTTGACCTGGAATACCTCCTTACACCCTCAGCTTGCTGTTTTTGGCTAGGCTGTCAAGCACTTGTCTTTGCGCCTCTCATTCTTGGGACTATAGGCCACAGGGCCACGCCCACCTGCTCTTTGTTGTAGCCTTGTTTTTCTTGTGTGCTGGAGATTAGATATTAAGCTCCTGGCTAAAATTTCCTTCTAGAAAGCTGTGGACCCCAAGTCAGGACTTAACTCAGCCCTTTTGAGATCTAAATCTTTGTCTTCAGCTGTTCATGTGACCCCCGCCTTCCCGCTCTGGTGATAATACTGTAACGAAGTCTCTCCCATTATAATGTAATGAGATCTGGGATAGCTTGTTGAATTTTTCATGTAGAAATAGATGCATACTTTACAGGAAAGCCTGATGAGGAAGTTGAGGCAGCAATGCAGTCTTCTCTGCAAGCAGACTTTGCTTGAACATTTCCTCGCTACCTGACCAAGTAGTACATTACTTGTCTGACTAAAGGTGTCTCTTAGGGAAATGATTGGATTAGTGTTCAAGGTCATGGGGCAGCAGGAAAGATACTATGTGGACTGGGTTAATAAAATTATGTAAGAGATATCTAAAAGTTACCTAAAAGAGAGTCTGGAGATTTCTGTAAAATTATCTGATCTTTATTATCCATATCAAAGAGAGAATAGACTTGGTTGATAACCACTGCCCCAACTATAAGCAATTCCAATTCAAAAATTTTTTGTTGTCAATGGAACTTAGGATCCTTCTGCCTCAACCACCAAAGGGCCAGGAGGATAGATGGGTGTGTGCACCACCATCATTCAAAGGTGTGCAAAAATGACAGGCACCACTCAACACTAAGGACCTGATTAAACTCTGAATCACCATTGCAGTTTAATAACACGCAGGTATTATGAAACGGAAAGAGACTCGTCATACCTTAATCCATCAAGGCAGAATGCAAAGGATTGGTAAAATGAGTCTAGTTTGGTTTAGAAAGCATAAGAAGCCTGCAGCACAGGGCTAGGGAGCCGCGGGGAGTGACAGGGGAGTCTGCATGTTTTCTCAGTAGAAATCACAGGGGCGCTTCAGAATCCCTTTGGAACTTTTCTTTGTCATGTAGAATCCTGGGTGTGCTCTTGTCAAGCTGTCTTCTAATGAAGTCTGGGAGAAGAAGGGGAATTTCTCATCCATAGACAAGAAGTTCCCTAAAACCTGTGTGTTCCTGTCTTTTTCTGAATAATTTAGGTTTGCCTTGCCTATGACTACTGCACTTTGAGTAGCTGAGTCGACTGTAGTCTTGCCTGAGTTGTAGATAACCACATGCAAGCCACATCTGTCTTCCAGATGGACTTGATCTGGCTGCTACTGTGTTAAAACCCCATTTGAAGCATATGCCAGCATGTTGTGCATGGCTGTGCATGCACATGTTTGTGTGAATGTATATGCCTGTGGAGTCAATCTCAGATCCAATTCTTTGTGTGCTGGACACCGTGGTGTGCACATAGGTTACTGAACTGACACATCCCCATGTGGATATTAGAACAGAATACCCAGTACCTTCTTTCATTACTTTCTGCTTCTTTGCCTTGAGACGTGGTATCTTACTGAACCCAAGGCTTGCCATTTTTCTGGCTTGGCTAGCCTGGCCAGCAAGCTTTCAAGATGCAACTGTCTGTGACTCCCATGTATGTACAGACACATATAGCCACGTTCAGCTCCTATGAGTGGTTGGAAATTGAACTCAGGTCCTTGTATTTGCACAGGTCTGGACAGGATATAAATATTAGTCCCATTTTGAAGGTGAGATTGGTCAGGGAATGTTCTGGGGCTGAGTATTGTTTACTTTTTCTATCCCTGTGACCAAATACCTGATATGAAACCAGGTAAAACGGAGTGTTATAAGGATTTGTAGTTTGAGAGAGTAGCTATCATGGAAGGAAACCACTGAGGCAGGAGTGTGAGGCAGTTAGTCACAGGAATAGCCAGGAAGCAGAGAGAGATGAAAACCTCTACTCTTCCAACCCCCTCCCTTTTCAGTTAGAGACCATAGGTAGAAATGTGCAACCCGAGCAAGTGGGTCTTCCCGTCAACTGCAGCCTTTCTGGTACACCACACCATACCACACTCCACACATACCCATACACTCGGGAGAGAGAGGGGAGGGGGTGGTAGAGGGGGCAGAAGGGGGAGAGGGGGAGAGGGGAAGAGGGGGAGAGGGAGAGGGGAGAGGGGGAGAGGGGGAGAGGGGGAGAGGGGGAGAGGGGGAGAGGGGAAAAGGGGGAGAGGGGGAGAGGGAGATCACTATTATGTGTAGGACACCAGAGATGACTGCTCAGACATAGTTTGTAGGCAACTGATAGCCCTTATTCCAGCTAGCTAGGACCACACTCAAGTTTTGGGGGACCTAGATATGGCCCCAAATGTCCAGAATGCAGGGTCTTTAAAGGCAGAAACCACATCTGGGCATCTTGGTGAGCAATTGCAGGACAACTTCAGCTTGAAGCAAGCAGTTTTTTTTTTTTCATTAAGGAATTATTTTTATTTTTATTTATTTTTTATTATTTCTCCCCAAATAAGCTAAAATTAATCTGTAAAAATACCAAAAACACATTTTAAAATTCCAGACTGGTATGATACGTTTTATATGATTTAGAGCTAAAGATACGATGTCCAATTCTGAGAGAGACTCTCTAGACGTTTTTGATAGGAATTCACTGGTAGGAACCAGAAAGACATCTACTTCAGGCTGTGGATGCAGTTCAACATTATAGTCCATGCATGGCATGTACAAATCTTTGAATTCAAGCCCCAGTCTTGAAGAGAAGAAAGAAAAGATTTTGTATGTAATTCTACTTAGGTTTTAAAGAAGAGCTGCATGTTTGCTGACTGACAGGCAAACACGGATGACAGGATGAGGTCACTCTGGAAGGCAGGCATTTATACAGCGGGACCGCCACAGCTCTCATACAACAGATTCAAGCGCTTTATTCAGGTTTCTCTTCCTTATATTTTAAATAAAAGTACAAACACTAATGGTAAAAGTTGCAAACAGAACAGTAAGAGTGAAATAACCATACCATGGCAGGTATCGGGTGTCTGATACCTTCAGCCATAGGACTGAACAATTCACAAACCAAATTGACCTTTGGTCTGCAAACACTCGTGTCCATGGGAGCGAGTGGGCAGACCTCTGTGCCAGGGGAAGGCCACAGTCTTCTCTTTCACAGACAGTTTTAAGGGCACCGTGTAGCCAGTATTTAAAAACAGCAAAACCCAGCCAGCTCCTCCGACACCACTGTCAAGCTGCAACTCCAAATGCTTCCAGGTAATGTGGACACATTCCACTGGCAGCTTAGGGGAGTCCGCCCTCGAAGCCTCGGATCCTCCTGGTCAGCTGAATGTCTTTGGGGAAAAGCGTGACCCGACCAGCATGTAAGGAGAGGAGGTAGGCGTCCTCAAAGAGGTGGACGAGGAAAGCTTCTGCTGCCTCCTGAAGGGCCAACAAGGCATGGGCTTGCCACCATAAGTCCACACCACGGCTGAACTTCCAACATATTTCTCTTACAACCATGCTGAAAGGCTTCTTCCTGAACAAGAGGTCTGTGTTCTTCTGCAGAGTCTTGATTTCCTTAAGCCACATGAATTTCTGTCTTCTGCGCAGTGTCTGAGAGCCTACACTGGAGCTCAGTCGCGAGGGTCCGGGCGTCGGGCTGGAGGGTCTCCTCCTTGGGGTCTCCGGTTTGCGACGCGGGCCCATGACTGGCCTCGAGGGGCCGGGCCCCGCCGCCTTCCCTAAGCCTTCCTGGTCCTGCGGCCGAAACCCGAAGCAAGCAGTTTTAACAGAAGCTGGAGCCAGTTCCACATACACAAGAATTTAACAGTAGCTAAGCTAAGTTATCTAGGACAGCCTAACATTGGATTCCTAGAACAGAGTTGGATGGTTTTCCATGGGATTCTCCATCAAAGAGATTGAGTTCTAGTTGAACCAGAAATGGCCTCAGTAAGAATTGAAGATGGAGGAACCTCTGTACTGTCTTGCCCTGTTACCCAATGAAGATATTAATTCTAGTCCAGTTGACAGTGATGTGTGTGAGAGTTTGGGAAATATCGGATTGGTTTTATATAAGAATATTATGGGACAGTTCCAACCTCTAAGCTCTACCCAGAGGTCTTTTCAACAGTGTGAAAGTGAGGCTATATTAATACTTTATGTTACTGAGGTAAGACACTGACCAAGAGGAACTTGACAAGAAAGGGGTTTATTTCAGCTCGTGGCTCTCAGGTCACACTCCATCACTGAGAGAAGTCAGGTTAGGGACTCAAGCAGGAACCTGGAGTAGGAACTGAAGTAAAGACAATGGAAGAATGTTGCTTACTGGCTTGATCATCATTGGTTCATCCCAATTTCTTATAGCACCCAGGACCAGGGGTGGCATCACCTCCAGTCAATAGGCTGGGCCTTCCTGTATCAAACATTAATAAAGAAAATACCCAACAGGCTTGCCTACAGCCTGATCTTATGGATATATTACTCAGTTAAGGTTCCCTCCTGTCAGATGACTCTAGCCTGTGTCCAGTTGACATAAATCTAGCCAGCCCAGGTACCAGAAACATGCATCATAACTATCGGTGCTGATGAGCCCAGTTTCTGGAGGTCACATTATGAAGAAGGGATAGAAGGCAGAATGAAGGAAGTTGACATAGGATTGTCAGTGGGAGATTTAGAGGCTCCCTGAGTTAAGTGCTTGGAGACTTATCAGGGGAGCTCCCGGTGATGTTTAGGAAACCTTCCTAGAATAAAGAATGTTCAGGAGTTAACTTCACTCCCTTTAGTGCTGTTCAGAGAGCTGGGGAAATACAGGGAGAATTCTTCCTAAAGCGATGCATCTGAGGCTTCGTTTCTTTGTTGTTTAATAGATAAAATAGCTGCACACAAGGCCATCATTCTTGCTTTCTTTTCTCGATGCCCATATTTAGTTAGTAGGCAATGATCTTGGTACTGTTCAAGTCTCTAACCTGTGATACTGGGTTAACAGTTCGGCAATCCACTGTGCTACTGACTAACTTATACGCTGTTTATAGCCGAAGACAAGATGGAACTCTTGATTCATGTGACCTTTAACAGAACAAACAGCCAGCCAGAGGTCAGGAACTTCTGACCTAGCTGCTTGCACAGTGCCCAGTAGCTGGTGGCTTGACAACAAACATTGGTCATTGGTCAAATGTCCTTAGTTGAATGTCACTTGATGTCCACAGTTCTTGATTATGGGGGAACGGGAGGAAGAGTCTTGTTGTGTCCCTTTTGGTGGCAAGGTTGCTTCTAGAAATAAGCGAGAAAACAGGAGATCAGGGACAGGCACCCAGTCTGCGGTCAGCTGTGTCCTCCCGCCTATACGTTGATGACGGTTTTGTTGTGTGGAGGGAGTGATTTCCATGAAGTATCTTGTTTGGAAACATCAACAGAGGCTTCCAGATTGAGACAAAATTACAGACAGTACACCCTAAGCTCTCTGCAGTGCCGAGGAAATGATTTCATCTGATTCCGTATAGATTTACAAGCCAATGCACACAGCTCTGACACACAGCTCTCATGACTCATTGAGCATAGATGAATTCTAACTTGCATCTAATCTGCTCGCATTGTCAAGTGCTCTTTGAGCTTGTGAGTGTATCCTGTCTGGCACAGTACCTGCAGATCTGAAGGGAAAAAAAATAACCCAATCCTGTGGGTAGAGAGTGGGGTAAGGAAAGCAGGAGAGGAGGTATGGGGATGCTGGGCACCTGCCTAGGCCATGTGGGCACAAAAGATGCTGGTGTCGGGTTCTGGGTAGCTTGGTGAAGGAAGATCTGTGTCAGGGAACATGGTGGGACTTGTAGCTTGAGAGTGATTGTCTTACAGCAGGCCTGATTTTGGAGGAACTAGGATGTGACTGAGTATTTGCTATAGGATGAACTACAGGCCATTTGTATATAATCAGTAGCTCTCTCTCTCTCTCTCTCTCTCTCTCTCTCTCTCTCTCTCTCTCTCGTGTGTGTGTGTGTGTGTGTGTGGTGTGTCCTCTTAGTTACACTGAGGAGAACGACTCAAGGGCCTCTGAGGCAGTAGATGTTGAAATGATTTGAAGACAGAACCAAGCAGAAACCAACTCTATTTCTAGCCTATGGTGCCAAGGTACTGTTGGTTCATACAAAACTAAAGCAGTGCCTGTTGACCACTTTGACTTTGATATGACGCCCCAGTCCTCAGATTTTATGGACGGAGGGAGCCCCACACAAATTAGAAGCCCAAGGGATTGTGCTTGGAGAGGGTGGGAGGAGCCACTGAAGCTGGGAGTCGGGTGCAGGCTGGTGAGGTTTAGGGGTGACATTCACTAACACAGTGGTCCTCATCCTTTCTATCTCTGTGACCCTTTAAGACAGCTCCTCATGTTGTGGTGACCCCCAACCATAAAATTATTTCTTTTGCTGCTTCATAACTGTAATTTTGCTACTGAAATGTAAATATTTTTGGAGGCAGAGGTTTGCTAAAGGAGCCGCAACCCACAGGTTGAGACCTGCTGCATTAACAGGAAGGTGTACCCCTCCATATCCTTGAAGAACCTCTCAATGCTCCTTCTAATGAAGGCAGTGCAAGCGCAGGGCTAGCTGTGATGGGCAGGGCTGGCTGTGATGGGCAGGGCTAGCTGGGATGGGTGAGCGGCTCTTTCCTGCTCCCAGCTCTGCTGTGGGGAAAACTTCCTGCTGCTTTTGAAATGCTCCATGCTCTTCATATTTCCTTACACCACTTTAGCCATTTTGATGACTTTTGAAATGTGGCCATACACAGGCACGGTATAAGATCCAGTTCAGTCATTGCTTTGCCATTTGGGAGACAGAAATGACAGCACTAAGTAATTAACTTGTCATTGACTGTAAGATTTTTCCAAAAGTCTTCTGAATGGTCGCATGGAATCAAACCGTATGGGGTTGTGTCCTGAGCCAACAGATGAAGTTGAATATGCAAAATTTCAAAGGGTTACTTCTTTCAGTTGTTTGAGCAACACATTTTAATGGACAAAGTAATAATGATGGGCATGCAAGAAAGAGGTCCTGAGTTGAATCCCCAGCACCCACCTAAAGGCTGGGTGTACTATTTCCTTGTAATTCCAGTACCAGAGAAATAGAGGCAGGAGGGTTCCTTAGAGCTCTCTGGACAGCAGACATATTCAAATGTGCAAGCACATGTGCACACACACACCACACACACACATACAGACACACATACACACATGTATGCACACATGCACACAGACACAGACATACACACACATGCACACATATACACACACATAGACAGACGCACAAGCACACATAGACATATACACGCACATATAGACACACATGCACACACTTATGTACATACACATACATGCATCACACGCATATATACATAGACACATATGTACACATACCAACACACACATACAGACACACATGCATGCTCACACACAGACATACAGACACACAAGCATACATATACACACACATACAGGCACACATACACATACATACACACATACACAAATACACATACATATACACAAGTAACAGCATATAAATATTCGCTTCATTCAATTTCCAAAGCTTGTGTGCTTTGTAGAAAACATAATGCTGACTTTCCGTTTCGAAATCACAATGTTCGTAGAGAGGAGAGTACAGATCTTAGCATTAACATTTTTGTGAAATCGTTCTTACATAATTGCAAAACTGTTCTGCAAATATTCTACAGTCAGTACTTACATATCCCTAGAGAAAGTTTGGGGTAATGTTCAACAAAGAATTCAATAACTAACTATCTGTAATAAGAAGCATTTTCCTTGAAATGAACTAATTACTAGATGTTTTTCATCACAAAAATGCTCACACATGCAAAGGAAGAACACAACTGAAATTGATTTGGACTTCCAAAGGCTTTGTCAAGTGGCTGACAAAACCAAACGCACACTTCTTTACCTCCTGGAAGGAGCTGGGGTTTCTTTGACTCAATTTGTGCCAATTTTGCCTGGCCATCGGGTACCATGCTTGTTAGGGATTTCCTTCTGGAAAATTGTTCATCCTTAGTTGAAGAAATGAAGCAGTTGGGTAAGAGACACAGTTGTACGCATCTGAGGGATATTGGTGGAGGGCTGGGGCTTAATTGTTGTGTTGCTTCCAATATAATTAGGTCCTTGAACAGGGCGGTGCAATTAGATATGTTGAGGGGGCATAATTAGATGGGTGGATGATAGTGTAATTACATTCATAAGAGGGGGCTATAATTAGATGTGAAGAAAGGAGGGGGTATATTTGGATGCTTAGGTTGGGGGTATAATTAACATATGTGCAAGAAATTAAATTATGTGTGTGGGTGAAGTATAATTAAGTGTGGGCGTCCATCTCCAATGGTAGGTGAGGGGACAGAGAAATGACCAGTCTGGGTGCGGTGACGTGTGTGTTGATGTCTTTATGGTCAAATCCCTGAAATTTTCATGAGGAAATGTGGGCATATGTTTTGACATGGTGGCTAATAGCAGTTGACGTGGTGGTGACAACCTTTTGGGTCATTTATAAGGTTAGCAAAGCAAAACTTCTTCTTGTCTGACAAGATTTCAGCTCTCTACCTAATGCTGGCAGTCACTCTTTCAGTAGTCTCGTGATTTTTTTTTCCAGCTTTAAATTTGTAACTGGCAAGAAGAGCTTGCTCTCTGTTGCCATCAAAGAGAACAGAGGTTGGAGGGAAACAGTGGACTGAACAGACAAGTAACAGTGGTAGGACCTCATTACTCTCACCACCGACAAAGGCAAGAACCGTCCCCTCCAGCTTTGTCCCCTTTGTGTGGGGTGAACATTAGCACTAACTCTTCACTAAGAGGGCTCCACCTGATGTTCCATTTATAAGGAAACCAGCAAACCTCCACTTACGGCAGCGTGGTTGTCTCAAACTTCTAAAATGGTGTTGGTTCCTAAGTAGTTATGATATCCACCCTACAAAGGGGCAACAAAGAAAGGGTCTGGACCACAGCTAAAAGAGGAACTAGAAAGTGATGCAGGAAGCAAGAAGGAGGAGGAGGAAGGAGGAGGAGAGGAAGAGGAGGAGGAGGAAGAGTCAATATCAGGCAAAAAAAAAAAAATCAGCACTGAAGAGCATGACACCAAAGTGGGAAAGTACAGTGAGAATTCTAACAGTCAGATCTAACCTATAGTATCTGTTATCAGATCTAACCTATAGTATATGTTATCAGATCTAACCTATAGTATATGTTATCAGATCTAACCTATAGTATCTGTTATCAGATCTAACCTATAATATATGTTATCAGATCTAACCTATAGTATATGTTATCAGATCTAACCTATAGTATATGTTATCAGATCTAACCTATAGTATATGTTATCAGATCTAACCTATAGTATATGTTATCAGATCTAACCTATAGTATATGTTATCAGATCTAACCTATAGTATATGTTATCAGATCAAATCTATAGTATACGTTATCAGATCTAACCTATAGTATATGTTAAAAAATAATTGAAGGCTGTATCGTGCCTGCAACGTGGAAGGTTGAGGCAGGAGGATCAGGAGCTCAAGGCAAGCCTAAGCTACATCATGAGTTGAAGGCCAGGCTGGATAACATAGTGGACTCTGTCTTAGAAAGCAAAATCCAGCCAACTGGGAGCAAAGAGAAGCAGAACTGACATCAAGGAGAGCAATGGAAACAAGAAATGAATGCCATGTTTTCTTGTGGTTTTCTTGTTCTGTTTTGGCACTTTTGGTCCAGTGATGAACAGTGATGTGGACGTGTTTGCCAGATGAACCTCTCTCTCCTAGCTTCCTTTTGGTCATGGTGTCTCATTGCAGAAATAGTAACTGGACTAGGATACTTGTTCTAGACAACTGTTGTGTCTAAGAGCTGTGAGTAGGCGCACTGACCACTTTGTACCAGCATCTGAGGTCATAGCATTGGCTCTGCTGCTGGCCTGGGCGGTCCTCGACTCTGTTCTCCTGTGTAGACAGTGCGGGCAGGGGTGGAAGGGCAAATGCTTGGCTTTGTGAATGGCTCTGGTTAGCAATTTTTTCATTCACTTAATTATAAAGCCATTTAGGGGTGTACTCTATGGTGAAGGAACAAGCCCCCAAGCTTAGGTTTTTAGATGTTAATGGATTTTTCTCCCCACAGGCCAGGTTTTTGGCTAGGAGTATTTTCACAGTTGGCTGTTGGAGTTTGTTGCTGACACAATCTGCTAGCTCCCAAGGGTGGCAAGATCGCTCAATCGTTAAAGGTGCTTGCTGTCCAAGCCTGGTGGCCAAAGTCTGGTTCTTAGAACTCACCTAAAGGTGGAAGGAGAGAAGGAAAGGTACAGAGTCGCCCTCGGACCTCTCTCAGAGCACCGTGAGGGAAATTTGTACCCACAGCACAAGTTCAACAACACAGATAACTTTTTGAAAAAGTCTCCTAGCCTTCAAAAGTATTTCACTCTTGTTCCTGGTGCAAAACACCCGAGAGTTTGATTTTCATCTGCATCCATTTACTAAGTCCCTCAAGGACTCTCTACGGTGAGGAGCCCCGCCTCTGCTCAGTGTCTCAGCCCTGCACGTTTTAGCCTCAGCACTCTATATGGTCTGCCATTTTGTTAAAGCCTGGTTTGTGTTCTGCTAGATATAAGCTGTAGGAACTGGGTGTGCTCCAGCTTTCCTAACAGCTCCAGCTCACAATAGATGTTCCTCAATGGTTGTTGAATAAACATAGAACTTAATTACCAGAGCTAGAGAGAGGCCCAGGTGGTGCAGTGTGTAGAAGATTAGGTGTGACCCTGGTCAGCTTTGCAGATCACCTTCACCTTAGCGAGTGATAGGACTTGTTCTTCAGGTTTGGAGATAGATGAATTTGATCTGTCTGCTGCATCCAAAGGAAATTCCACTTTCCACCCAGAAAGAGCAGGAGAAGGGTCACTCATATTCACTCTTGAATTAAACGACATTGCCCCCATAGGCTCAGTCATTCGGACACTCCATCTCCAGTTGGTGGCACTGTCTGGGGATAGTTAGGAGGCACAGCCTTGTTGGAGGCCCGGCCTTACTGGAGGCCAGCTTGTGTGTTCACAGCCTCTCCTTACCTGCTGTTTTCTTCTCTTCATGCTTTCGGCTTGAAGATTCCTGCAGTCGTGCCTCCAACCAAAATGACTCTATCCCTCAGGGTCTACCCTTTAACAACTAAGGGGCTTGCAGCTTGCATGTATAAATCCTACTATTAGTGGGGGATGCCTGGAATTTCTCCCCTGGCTTAACGATCACGGCATGGCTATATAAGACCCTTACGGTGTATTCACATATTGACAGCATTTTTCATTTGGTATTCGTTATTCTATTCTATATCTGAGTAGATATGCGTTTATATAGCTCCACATCAGCAGACTCAGGTCAATTTTCTTACTGCTGCTCCTTTCCTGGTCAAGGACACCGTGGCCTCCGTGTTGCCCAGCCCCGTGGCAAGTTCAGCATTATTGCCCTTCATCTTTTAGGAGCACTCGGCTTACTTCCCTCCTTCTCAGTCACTGCCTTCCTTTTGCTAGGCTCCCTGAGACCTCTTCTCTGTTCTGTTCTGTTCTGACGCTGGGCTCTTAAATCCAAATACCTGATCTCTCTCCACCTTTCACTCCACACAGACCCGGCTCCCTGCCTGCTCGGTCACCTACTGGACAAGGCCACTTGGCAGCCACTTGACTTTCTCAAGACTGGGCTTTTAATCAGTCCCCCAGACTCGCCCCTGCTGTGATCTTCTGTAGCGCAGGAAACAGCTGGTTCTATGCTGAAGACAAAGGCACCTTTCCCTCATTCCTTTCTTCCCCTGCTTTCTTTCCTTACTTCCTCTCTGAACACCAGCAAATCTATTTGGCACTTCCTCCGGAATCCCTCCAGAACTGAGGGCTCTCTTCACCTCTGTAACCCTATTTCAGGTGACTAAACTCCCGGGATATCACTGACAACTCCTCCCTGGCCAGACACCGTTGAGCTTGTTCACACTTCAGCACGGATCACAATGCTACCTCTCTGACTCTCATCCTGGAATAAAACCCACTGTCTTCATGGTACCTTACCCGGCTCGCTCACCCAGCTCCCCACTCGAATCTTTATTCCTCTTCCCCTCTCCTCCTCCCCTCGTCCTGCTGACTTATCGTTGCCTTCTGCAGACAAAAGAGGCTCTTGCCCCTCTATCTCACCCCAGGAATGTTCCCTCCTCAGGATCTTTGCACGGGGGTGGGGGGGGGGTGGGGGGGGTGGGGATGGGGGGAGCCTACCCCGATCTATGTTCACACATTCTCAAGTCCTACACACATTTGCTCGGGGCTTCCTATGTGCGTGGCTGGTCACCCTGCTGACCTTGCAGTTCCTCTCAGGAAGTCTCTGGACTCTCTCATGCCAGTCCCCTGTCTCTCTCCAAAGACCACCTCACCGTCTGTTCCACTGTTTACCTTTCCACATTCCTTCACCCTTCTCTATTTTCTCCAGCATAGTGTGAGTCTCAGGGGCACAAGGTTTATACTTGGTCTCCACCGCTCATGGGTCCCAGCAAACCTTGGTGGGGTATACGCACCAGCCTACATGAGCATCCGAGCTTAGCTCTCCATCTCACTGATATGATAGATAGCACCGTGGTTCAAGTGTTGGTTCTAAATGCGCCTTTGAGGAATGACTAAGAGAAGTATATGTTGTCCTGAGTGAAGCTGTCGGATGTTCTCCACTGCCAGCCTCTCCTCAGGCACCCCACTCTGACGTTTATTGGGGTGATCACTGGGGTGGTAATGCAGGCGATTCTTTTCTCCCAGTGGACAAATACTTAGGCATTATGCTTCAGACACCACCAATATTTATCACAAGTATTTATGTAGCTCTGGCTGCTCATTTTACTACTAGAAATGAAGGGAATAAAATCTCATGTTAGACTAATTGTTTCCTTCAGCTACCAATGAAAGCAGAGACTCTTGGGAATTTTTTTTTCCTGGTTGAGTTATTACCTCATGCCTAGGCAAAAACCTTCTACTGTATATTCTTGAGCTAATTCCATTTTATCTTTGATATAGTCTGTGTTATTTGTATACCACTCAGCCAGCATGGCCTTTCAATCTAGTTGTTTCCTAGACTAGTCATGTGTTTACAAGGTCTTTCCCCCAAGAACTCCAACAACTGTGTTCTGTTCCAGTCACTTCAAGGAGCTCTGGTACCTGGCAGTTCTTGCTGACCCAGCTAGAAGGGGCCAAATGATTCATTTCACTCTCAGGGACTATTATGGGTTTCCATATTCCCCGACACTATAAATAGTGCCCCAGGCTGGAGCACTTGGGCACACAGAACATTCTCTTTGCAGTCTAGCTGGATATTTACAGGAGAAAGTCACATGCTGTCTGGTTTGACACAAGTCACCTGTCCCTTGATGTCTCCTGAGTTCCACACAGAACCACCTAGGGTGTTCTGCTTATAGTAGTTCGTTTTCTTCCAGCAAACATTATTGCCTCTCTTTATGAATGCATGCGTGTGTGTGTGTGTGTGTGTGTGTGTGTGTGTGTGTGTGTGTGTAAGGCCAAAAGTCAACCTTGTGTGTCTTTATCAGTTGGTTTCCATCTTAATTTTGAGGGAAGGGAACTGCACTTACCCTGAAGCTGATGATTCTGGCTTGTTAGTGAATGCTGGGATCTCCCTGTCTTCAACTTGACCCCCCCCCCCCCCCGCTCCATGTTGGGATTTCAAGTACACACAGTCACATCCAGTGTGAGTACAAGAGCGGCTTACACTCAGGGGTTCATGCTTGCCGGGCATACACGTTACTGACTGAGTGATCTCCCTAGCCCTCCTCTTATTCTTCAAGTGACAAGCTTTTGTCTGTGTGCTGGAGCACAGCACCACCTACTCCTTCTTGGTGGCATGCCACAGTTGGCATGGCTTTCTCTTCAGCAAAGTCAGCACCTTCGTGGTACTGTTTAGTTTGTGGCGGGAGTTCATACTCTCGTCACCCTGTACTCTCTTCATTTTTCTCATTGTGAATCTTGAAGCCTCAGACACTTCTGTGTTCTTCTGGTTTTCCCCAGCAGTTAGCCTAAGACACACCCAAAAACCTTCTGAGAACGAATGGCTGCCGTGTCACTGGAATCACACAGGAAAACAGAATTCCTTTGACTCTACGTCCTGTTTGATGACTTTAGAAACAATCCTGTGTTTAGTTTGAATTTTTCAGCTTTCCCTAGCAAACATCCTGTGCTAGGTGCTCAGTCAATTTGAGAAAGAAAAAAAGAATGTTACATTTAAATATATTCTAGGGATGTTTTGTTGTTGTTTCTGTTTTGTGTTATTCTTTTTTTTTCCTCCCCAAAGAATCAGGCCAGCTTGTTTCCCAACAAATCAGTGACATCTTTCTTCCTGATACTCTTTTTTTGCCCTGCTGGGACTTCCTTCAAATTCCTCGGGGTCTGCTGTCGATAATGATTTCAGAGCAGTTGTGTGTTCTTTGCAGTGAAAACCCGCCTTGTTTTCTGTTGCTAGGCAACCCCCTTCCAGCTGCCATTGAAGAAATGTGCGGTGGTGGGAAACGGTGGGATTCTGAAGATGAGTGGCTGTGGCCGTCAAATAGATGAAGCAAATTTTGTCATGCGGTAAGAGAGAGCACTCACAGTGTGGCCTCTGACTTCTCTCCCTTTCCCTAACCCTTCCATAAGCCCCGGGCCTTTCAAACTTAGTGGCTTGCAATTAATTTCCTGTCGCTTGTCTTTAGCTTCTCTTCAAACTGGTATACAAGAGAGGTTAGGAGTGCACTAAGGGGGTGGGGGGAATAGGGAACTTTCCCCCAAGAAAGTTCAAAGCTCAGCAGGCTCCCTTAGCAGAGGTACTGCTTTGCTGCTAATGGGGGCGGAGTGGGGAACATGAGGGCTCAGATCTTCCTGGAGATTATACAGTTGGGTGATGAAGACCTTGAAAACTGCTCTTTCCTTGGGACTAACTCTGTATGACTGAACATTTTAGTCACTGGGAGTGTACTCTTTTCTTCTTAGTTTTCCACAGAAGTATTTGAAAGAGCCAGTGCAATTTAAAGTCAGGGGGTTTGTCTGTGTGTGACTGAAACTGGCACGGAGGGTGAGGGAGAGAACTTGGCATAAGAAGGAAGCTTGGTTAAGGAGTGAGCGGCACAGGGCGTGAGCTTTGGTGAAGGACAGTGACAAAAATTGTTGAGCTTGACCTAAGGGAAGACACCTTCAGGCTGTAGAAAGCCACCCCGTGCTGGCTGTGTCTGAGCAGACACTTTGAGGGCCCAGCAAGTGACTGCCTTGGGGCAGAGTTTGCCTAGCTAAGGAGGAAGAAAGGTGGAGTGTCACAAGGGAAGGCTCTAGAGAGAAACCCTGTGAGGAGACACATCATGAAACGTAGTCAGGCTAGAGTGGGCTCTGCAGTGAGAGGTGTGATGGAGTTAAAGGAGGAGCAAGGGACAGGGCCACTCAGGGTGCAGTTGTGGAGTCGGGGGTGAGGGAAATGTAGAATAAAGAATGAGCTGAAGGCTAAGCGTGGCCCCTCAGGACAGAGTTCAGCTTATCTGGGACATAGTGCAGAAAAGGAAAACATGTCTGTTGAGAGAGCAAAGGAACATTGAGAGGTTGGGAGAATCTTTGAGATGAACCCTGAAGTTTCAAAGACATGGGAATAACTATGAGCCAGGAACCCAGGGATACTGTAACCAGGAATTCTCAAGTTCAATTTTTGGCATCTACCTAAAAAGCTAGGCATCTCTATAAGTCCAGAGCTAGGGAGATGGAGACTAGAGGATGTCTTAGGCTTATAGAGCAGCCAGTTTAGATGAATTAATGAGCTTCAGGTTCAGTGAGTGACCCTGCTTCAAAGTATACAGTGGAGAGTGGCTGCAGAAAAACACTGTTTTAAATCCCTGGCCTCTACATATACACACATGCACACACACACATACACTCATACATATACACACATAAACACATGCAGACACAAACACATACATATATACACAAACACACACAGCTACAAACACACACTCGCATACACATTTACACACACAGACACAAACACAAACACACATAAACACAAACCCACTCACAAACATACAAAACACACAGACACAAGAACACAAATACACAAACACAAGACACACACACACAGATATACACACACATACATACAAACACACACAAACATATACATAAACACTCATGGATACAAGCACAGACACAAATACACAAACACACGGACATAGACACAGACACATACACATAAAAGCACATAAAAACACATAACTGCCTTATCTGGGGCAGGAGGTCTATCCTAGGACATTTTCCTCGCCTGGATTGAAGGGCTAAGAAGTTATTCCTGCATTAGCACCCGGAGTGTAGACACAAGTTAAGAGCGGAGGTGCTGGCCTCTCCTCTTGCTCTCAGTTAACCATAGCCCTGGGGGGGGGGGGCACCAAGCTTCTTAGCAGATTCTATTACTCCTGATGTGTGTGTGTGTGTGTATGTATGTATTACATGTGTGTGAGCATGTTAGTGTGAGTGTGTGTATATGCGTGTGTGGATTGTGTGTGTGTGAGTGTGTATTTTTGTGTGTAGTATGTGGAGTATGCATTGTATGTGTGTGAATGTGTATATGAGTGTACGTTTGAGTATGTAGGATGTGTGCTGCATGTATGTGAGTGTATGTGTCTGTGTGTTGTGTGACTCTGTGTGTATGTGTGAGACTACCATTAGCACGATGAATAACATGTAGAAGAGCATGCCTAAGTACTGTAGGGGGTTATCTCGTGGTACCCCATTTATTCCAACTAAACACACTTAGGTTGGCCTTTTACACGATCTGCTGTTGCTGTCACACACGGTCATAGCTACTGAGTGCCTGGGACTAAGCTTCACTGCGTAGCCTTCAGTGTAATGCTCACAGGAGGAACGAGCTGAGGAAGTGGACACGAATTCAGAAAAGGCATCGTTTATACTCAGAGCTCCTTGATTTCCAAAATAGCACTGTTTTTGTAACACATTTGAAATATTTAAAAGGCTTAGTTATGGCTAGTAAGTGGGAGTACTGTTTTCTTTGTTATTATTGTGTGTGTATGTGTGCCAATACTAGTCATGACAGCACTTCTTTATGAAGCTCACATATCACTGCATAGCCTTCCTTCCACATTCGTGCAGGTTCCAGGTCATCAGGCTTGCATGGAAAGCATTTCCAGATATTGAACCATCTTGCTAGCCCAAGAGTAATAGTAATTGATAAATTATTTTAAGTATAACTTGGCCCCCTAACAGATCTATTTTTGAATAGGTGTTTAGCATAGAGATTGTGGCATAGCTAGAAAATTAAAACACTATTAGATTTTCAAAATGAAACATGTAGTGAATAAATGGGATTTAGACAGCGTGTGGCATGGGCACATGAAGCGGGGGGAAGGGGTCTCCACATAGGCCTGCCTACACAGTGTACCCACATCACAGCTGACAATGTCCCCCAGGCCTGTCCCTCAATGTTTGCGTAATGTTCTTTGCATAGACATTTTCTAAACAAAGCCTTTGAGATGCTAAGAACAAATTCCCATTTTTCGAAGTGTACATTTATTGTTTAACCAAAAGCAGCAATTTAAAGATAATACTGTGGGGCTAGGCATGTAGCTCAGTGGATAGAGTACTTGCATAAAACTGAAGGTGGTAAGCCCAGCACCTGGAAGGCAAATTAGGGCCATCCTTGGCTACATAGTGTGTTTGAGGCACTCTTGGGTTACAGGAGACCCAGTCTTATAGCAACAGCAACATCCACCACAAACTCTTGAATTCAATTTCTCTAGAACATTTACAAGGCAGAAGTAATAATGGTGATATGTTGAAAATAGACTGTGTGGCTCTTGGTCATAGTATGGTGAGAGTCTTTTAGGTGATATGCACAGGAATTAATCTCTCTCTCTCTCTCTCTCTCTCTCTCTCTCTCTCACACACACACACACACACACACACACACACACACACCCCTTTGTTTTCTCTTTGTTGAGTCTCCTATCCATTCCTCATTTTTTAAAAAAAGATTTATTTATTTATTTATTTATTTATTTATTTATTTATTTATTTATTTAATGTATATGAATACACTGTAGCTGTACAGATGGTTGTGAGCTTTTATGTGTTTGTTGGGAATTGAATTTAGGACTTCTGCTCACTTTGGTCAACCCCACTCCCTCTGGTTGGCCCCGCTTGCTCAGGCCCAAAGATTTATTTATTATTATAAATAAGTACACTGTAGCTGTCTTCAGAGATCACCAGAAGAGGGCGTCAGATCTCATTATGGGTGGTTGTGAACCACCATGTGTTTGCTGGGATTTGAACTCAGGACCTTCAGAAGAGCAGTCAGTGCTCTTACCCGCTGAGCCATCTCGCCTGCCCCTATCCATTCCTCATTTACTCTCCAATTCAAAGAACTCCTCACTCTTCTGTGCTTGGCTGTCTGTCTGGATCACAAGCATACCACTATGAAGGCACTTGAAGCCACTGCTGTCTCTCAGTTGTGCCAACAAGCGATAATGTGAACTTTGGGACGCTTTACACAATTATGCCTTATTAGAAACAATTTGGCTGTGTTAAATGGGCCATTTATGTAAATCCATGTAATTATCAATTTAGGAATTGAGGAACCGAAATCATAGTACATTTTTCCTAAGAAAAGAGATACAGAATAGGCCCCTGCTGTTTATGCTGGGAAGGAGTATTTAGCCAGAACAGAAGGCAGATGCTGTACCAACATGTACTATCGTTAGATTTCAGAAAGCCACACGTAAAATCTCGCTTGCTCCGAGAACCCCTCTGTTACAGGAAGAAGCTGCTTTTGTGAATTTTGCTGTTGTTTTGGTTTCAGGTGTTTTATTTGTTTGTTTACTGACAAAACTTTTCTTGAAGTTTTTACTCTGTGTTAGAAGATATAAATGGATCCAGGCATACGAATTGTGGAACATAGAAGGACACATGATGTGGAGATATTTCATCTCAACTGGGGGCTTCTACCCTGCTTTTGATCATTCAGTTCCCGGAAAAAAATATGAACAACTTTTACGTTTATAATAAGCCTTGATCAGCACAGGTGCTGGGCAGATATCTACCCTCTATGCTATTAGAATCTATTTCTCCATTGATAACCCCACTTTATAATTTGCCACATTCCATCTGGGCAGCTCTTAACTCCAAATGGCTAGACTTCATGGCCTTATTTTTATGATTCACTTACCCCAGGACGACGTCCTTCTTTCTCCCTCCCTCTTCTCCTCTTCAGGGTTCTCTTCTGGGAACTCTAAGCCTGGGAACCTCAAACCCTACCTATCTCAACTCTACCCCTTATAGGCTACAGGCATCTCTATTAACCAATCAGTAATAACTTGGGAGGCAAGGTCACATAGTGTCACTTGAGTCTATATGAGAATTCCCTGTGGGAAAGAAACTAGGCTTTAGGGGCCAGTATTTAGCATTCCAATGCATGCAGCATCTGACCAAACTCACTACAGACACAAAATATTTATACATGAAAACTAATTTGTTATTGGCAAAACAGGTTAGGAGGACTCTCTAGCAAGGGTTAAAAACTACAGTTCATCCTCAGATATAAGGGCAGTCAAGATCAAATCTTCCTTAAGGAACACATCCAAATCTTGGCTTGTGTTTTATTTGGGAGTCATCTTGTCTTTGCAAAGATCAGTTAAATCATGCAATCATGATCTGATTCGGACTGTGGCCAGATGCAGCCTCGTATTGATGTCTGAGTCCACTCTTCCCCAGGACTCCCCAGGAAGCCATGTGGAGTGTGATATCACCATGAGCTTGGAGATGCCTCAGGAGAGGGCTTGGTGACCAGCAACTCCTCTGCTTTCTCTGGTGTCTACTGCTTCCTTCCAATGAGCATGACTGACCTACCTGTGTGTGTTTACCAGAAAATGCAGTTTTATTACCCATACACAGATGAAAGGGAGATTTTAAATCAATGTGGAGACAGTTCCACCCCATTGGCCTGGTGTGGCTGGAGTCATGAGGCTCAAAGGAAAAAGGAACTGGGGATGGGGGCAGATCAGCTGACAGGTGCGTGGGCAATTCCATCTCCCAAGGCACATCCATCGGTAGAGAAAATATAACAGCTCACAGAGACCACAGTATTTGTAAAAACAACTTTTTCTATAAATAAACGATACAAGTTAGACATGCCTTGATGTGGCAGGAGTCAAGTCAGACATGTGGCTGGAGAGGAGAGAATTTACACTGTATACAAAAATCAGATTTCTGACATGATAGTTTTGTACTCTCTCCTTTTTTTTTTTTGGCATTAGAATAGAGACTTTCAGCTGAGGTTTCCTAGTCCTTACTATGGCTCAGGAAGGAAAGCAAAGTCATTGTCTTAGTTTCAGTTCATGGAGGAACTGTGGCCAGAGAAATGAATGACCCTCCTGATGCCCACAGAGAGTCACAGCTGTGGGTGTGAAATAGCTGTGTTTCCCACTATATACAGTCATAGGGCATCGTAACCAAGAGAGACGATTAGTGTAGGGATGGAGTTTGGGGGCCCAAGTGGGGTGACTGCTTCCTCTCATGGAGAACACATCTCTTTTGGGGCTGGTAACATGGCTAAGTTGGGAAAGTGTTAACCATACAGGCTTAGGGGTCTGAGTTTCACCCCCAGCACTCAAACAAAAGCCAGGCACGGAGGCATGGATTTATAGTCCCTGTGCCATGAAATGGAGACAGGAGGATGCCTGAAGCTCCCTGGCCAGGCAGTGCAGCCAATCAGTGAGCTGCAAGTTCAGTGAGGGACCTTGCCTCAAAGAATAAGGTGGAAAGTGACAGAGGAAGACAGTTCATGTTGGCTTCTGTTCCCACATGTGTGCACTTGTGTATATTCATGTACATGCACATGTGTGCTAGTGTACACACATACACACACACACACACACACACACACACACACACACACACTGCTCTCACAGTTTGTTGGGCAATGAGCCCTTGTGTCATCACCCTAACCAACCTATCCCTTGGCTACATACACAAAATATTCATGAGTTAGGTTAGCGGATGTACGTGGCCCAGAAAGTGCTGCTATAATGTTAATATTTGGAAAATAAAGAAAACCATGGGTGAACAGCATAATTCATCAGTGTTTATGTGTAGAGCTTGTGGGTAGTGACATAAGCCCTCTACCTCCTGAGCCCTCACATCAAGTTTAACATACTCTATCCTGACGCTTCAAGTGCTGTTTCTTTTTTTCATTACTTATAAAGATTTATTCTGTGTGAATTTGCATAGTCTGTGTGAGTTTATAAGCATCACATGTGTATGGGTGCCAGCAGAAACCAGAAGAGGGCATTGGATGTCCTGGAGTTGGATTTATATTTATATTATGGGGTGCCACGTGGGTACTGAGTCCTGGTCTGTTGCAAGAGCACTAAACACTCCTAAGAGCTGAGCCATTTCTCAAGCACACACTTATTTATTTATTTATTTATTTATTTATTTATTTATTTATTTATTTATTTATTTATGACACAAGGTTTCTTGTAGCCCAGGATAACCTCAAACTCACTATAAAATTAAGGTTGCCTTATTCTCTCGTCTCTACCTCTCAACTATAGGATTGCAGGTGTATGACACCACACTTTAAAAAACAACAAAACAGATACATTTCTTTCTTTTGGTAGATCAGCTACTTCTGTCACTTCTTCTAAAACAGCGTGCATGCACACACACACATACACACCCACACTTACATACACATATACACACACTTACACACATATACACACACTCACACACACACACCCCAAAAACAAAAACAAACAAAAACAGCACCAAACAACCAAGCCCCCCATCCCCCCCAGCATTTGATGATGCTAATGGCTAATTCGTCCTCTAAAGCATATGAAGAGGGAAAGGGAAAGAAAAACGGTTACTTGTAAATCAATCGAGCCGACTTCCCTCTTTGTGTTCTAATCACAGACTTGATTTACAAGTGCGTGAGTCATTCTAAAACATCCCTTTCTGCTTTTCTAGGTGCAACCTTCCTCCCTTGTCAAGTGAGTACACCAGAGATGTCGGCTCCAAAACTCAGTTGGTGACAGCGAACCCCAGCATAATTCGCCAGAGGTAAGACGCCCTGGTTTCTCTTTGTGGGGGGAACCAAAGAGGGAGGTTTGTGAAATCATTTGCATCTTAAAGGGAGTGAGCATAATTCAGCCTCTCTGCAGACAAAGAGGGAAGCCATCTGGACAGGCAGGAAGGATGGAGGAGGGCATCGTAAATAAACCAGGCCAGTATTACAGGCATCCGTCCTCATCCTAGGTATTTCATGCTTCCTCTGGGGTTTGGCTTCTCTCTGCTAGAAGTGGCGTGAATGACAGGGGATTGAATATTTTGCTCAGAGCACAGCACAGCATCCTGCCCACTCATTACTACTCCTATGTCATGCGCTGGCACTGGTCCTACTTTGTGATCAGCCACTGTGAACTGACATGTTGAAACAAAAACAAAGAAATGACCAATTTACCACACGCATGCATCAAGACAGCAATGTCTTCAGAATGTACAAGAATGTGTGGTGAGGATAGATTGGTTCTGCTATGTCAGACCTTTTGTGACAGGTGGAAGATCCTTTTTTAAAAATATTAATTAATTAATTAATTCACATTCTAATTTTAGCTTCCCAACCCTCTTCTCCTCCCTGTCCCTTCCTTCTCCCTCCCCTTCCCCTGACTTTCCTTCCTCCCCTTCTTTGAGAAGAAGAGGAGGCCTCCCATGGATATCAACCACACTTGGCCTATCAAGTTGTAGTAGTATTATGCACATATTCTTCTATTGAGGACAGCCCAGTTAGGGGAAAGGGATACAAAAGCAGGCAATGTAGTCAGAGATAGCCCCTGCTCCTGCTTTAGGAGTCCCACATGAAGACCCAACCGCAGGACTGTTACATATGTTCAGAGGGCCTAGGTCCATCCCATGCAGCCTCTCTGGTTGACAGACCAGTCTCTATGAGCCCCTATGGGCTCAGGTTAGTTGATTCTGTAGATTTTCTTGTGGTGCCCTTGACCGCTCTGGCTCCTTCAATCCTTCCTCCCCCTCTTCCACAGGATTCTCCAAGCTCTGCTTAGTGTTTGGCTGTGGGTCTCTGCATCTGTTTCTGGGTGAAGCCTCTCAGAGGACAGTTATGCTAGTCTGCTGTCTGCAAGCATAACAGAGCATCATTAGCAGTGTCAGGGTGTGTCAAGCTGTCAGGAGTGTCAGGTTCTCTGTCATGGCATGGGTCTCAAGCTGGGCCAGTCATTCTCTTTTGCATTCATTCCAGAAAATGTGGCAGCCATGATGGAAGCATTGGGGTCAGTCTCTAGTTGAGGAAGCACCCAGGTGAACTCACAGGATTTGACAGGAAGGGGAGCACACAGGCACCCTCTCGAGTCTGGCCAACTGCACTTCAAACTTGTTTCTTCATGTAGCCTTCAAAATCATTTTTAAGATACCGTCATTTTCTTCATTGTTAGCAGTTTACCCAGTATTGTTAGCAAGAGTTAAATTGTAGATTTTCGGTTCCTGATGCGTCTCTTACATGCTTTATGTAGACGTTGTCAAAATCTCTGAATGTTTTTGGGTATAACATGTCCTCCTGTGAGAACCGAGGCTGCCACAGAGCCTGCCTTTTAGATTCAAGTAAGTGTTACCATGTCACTTTGGAATCCTCTCCCTGACACCTAATTATTCAACATAAGAATAAGGTATGGGGATCTGCCAAGAGCCTGTCCCTTGAATAAGATAAAGGCACAACCTGTTTGCGTTTCTTCTAGAGATAGTTTTGCCCCACCCCCACCCAGAGGCCTCCTCAGAAGCCGTTAGGCAGGCTTCCTTTTGTAGTCTGGAGGTTTTTCTGCAACATCAGACTTGTTTTCATTCCGTTTCTCCCTCACCTCTCATGTGTGTGCATGTGTGTGTTCACATGTGTGTGTGTTCACGTGTGTGTTCATTCATCTGTGCATATATGTGGAGACCAGAGGTTGACATTGGGTGTATTCCTCAATTATTTTTCCATCTTATTTTCTGAGACTGGGTCTCTAACTAAAGTTAGTGCTTGCTGATTATCTGGATTGACAGGCGGAGCAACAAAGCCATGGGATCCACCCACCTCTGTCTCCTCAAGGTTGGCTGGCCTTACAGGTTCCCACTCCTGCACCTGGCTCTCACATAGTGCTGAGACTCAGTTCCTTCTGCTTGATCCATTTCCCGAATTTCTTAGCAAACATATTGTAAACACACTTTTTAAATTTATACTCTGACTTTTAAGGAAAGTAACTTGGTCCTGAAAAGATCAAAGCAGTTTCTTTCTAAAGTTTATGACTTGTGTCTTAGATGGTGTTCCTGAAACTTCTATCCCTTCGGCTGACTTCCTTTTTCTCTTCTCCAAACTCAGGGCAGTGTTTCAGTGCTAGCACCAAGGGTCGGCTGTTCAGTTTGATGTCTGTAGTGTAGCAGGGAATTAGAAAGCGAGACCTAAAACTAGAACAGAACCTAGAGTAGAGATGAGAAAGAAGTGACCCAGGAGGCTATGAGAGCACGGTGCTTATATGAGAGGCAATGTTCCACAGTGGTGAATAGCAGAGGTGTCAGGAGCTGGGTATATAGCTCAGTGGTAGAGTATTTGCCTCCCACATACGAAGCCTTGGGTTCAATCCCTGGTACCACCAGTAAAGCCAAACTAAAACCTCCACAACTTTCAGCCTTAAACAGACCTGTTCCTGAGTTTGAAACTTCTGTACTCACTCTCTTTGTAGCCTGGGTTATTTAACGTCCTCTCTGTCAATTGAGAATAAAATTATTCATCTCACGACTATTGACAAATTGAGATACGGTAACCGAGTTCATGAAGCTTTGCTGATTGATGACCCAGATTGCTCCTCCAGGTGATCTCCTGTCGTAATACCTGGAGCTGAGGCATCTGGTCTTGGGTTAAACATACTTTTAAATGCATTATTAAACACATAAGAAAGTCCAAAGGGGAGGTAACCCAATCACAAAAGAACTCACATGATATGTACTCACGGATAAGTGGATATTAGCCCAGAAACTTAGAATACCCAAGATACAATTTGCAAAACACAAGAAACTCAAGAAGAATGAAGACCAAAGTGTGGACACTTTGCCCCTTCTTAGAATTGGGAACAAAACACTCATGGAAGGAGTTACAGAGACAAAATTTGGAGCTGAGACGAAAGGATGGACCATCTAGAGACTGCCGCACCCGGGAATCCATCCCATAATCAGCCTCCAAACGCAGACACCATTGCATACGCCAGCAAGATTTTGCTGAAAGGACCCTGATATAGCTGTCTCTTGTGAGGCTATGCCAGTGCCTGGCAAACACAGAAGTGGATGCTCACAGTCAGCTATTGGATGGAACACAGGACCCCCAGTGGAGGAGCTAGAGAAAGTACCCAAGAGCTGAAGGGGTCTGCAACACTATAGGTGGAACAACAATATGAACTAACCAGTACCCCGGAGATCTTGACTCTAGCTGCATATGTATCAAAAGATGGCCTAGTCGGCCATCACTGGAAAGAGAGGCCCATTGGACTTGCAAACTTTATATGCCCCAGTACAGGGGAACGCCAGGGCCAAGAAGTAGGAGTGGGTGGGTAGGGGAGCAGGGGAGGGTATGGGTGACTTTCGGGATAGCACTTGAAATGTAAATGAAGAAAATACCTAATAAAAAATTGAAAAAAAATTCCAAAGGGCATCTACTTGCTTCTCATCTTCCCAAATCCAAACACACAGAGCAGAAAGTAGGTCCCAAAACTTGTAAAGGCTGCACACTGAAACTTCCAGTGAGAGCCCAGGCCCTAGGCACGCCATGCTGTGTGTGCCCCATGTGAACTGGATGAGTGGCTTTGTGTGGTTGACAATCAGGAGCAGCCCTCAGTGTCCAGTCAGGTGATAGCATAAATTCATCCAGAGGAACTCTCTCAGAGTTCTCATGCATCATGTTCAAACAAATGTGCTCTCATAGTCAAGCACTACAAAAACATGCTCGTCTGAGGCAAAAGGCAAACAAACAAACAAACAAATCAGAGGTATAAATGCCTATGTAGAAAGACTTTCTAAAATTGTCAGGTATGCTAAGTTACAAATATGAAATCATTGCAGCAGAAAAAAAAAAGCTAAGCCAATAAAGAGTAAAATAGCCAAATGAATGTGCTAAACAGAATGGAATAACTGATGAAGTGGACTGAAATCAGATTAGACACAACTGAAGAGAGAATTAATGAACCGGAAGGAAAAGAAAGAATTTTCCAGATGTTAGATTAAACCTTAGAGTACAGCTGTAGGAATCTACAGTATTAGATGTGTTATAATTAATGAATAGCATCAACTGTAATAGAAATGCATACATCATCTTTTTTTTTTTTGCATATGTAATCTTAAAGCAAAGCAAGAACCATCCTGAGCATTGGACTGACCATCATGGGCCGTGAGGATGCATCCTGATCTGTCAATGGAAGCATTTGTGATAGATAAGGGATGTGCTTTCAGAGGAAAATGAGTAGTAGATTTGAGGTTGACTCCCAGGTCATTCAGTGGCTTCTCTTCTCTCCGTCACTGGATTTTTTCTTTCTCTTTTTTGGAAAGTGGTTGGAGAGCTTACAGCTAAGGGTTTATAGTGGGTCACAGCCGAGCCGTGACTAGGAGAGAGATGATTTCAAGACATAAAAGGTGAACTTGCTTTTGAATTAGTCTTCTTGCGGATCGTAAAAAGCCTACAAGAGGCAACTTAAGGTAGAAAGGATTTGTTGTGGGTGTTGTTCATGATTTGAGAAGTACAGTCAATCATGGTAAAAAAAGCATGGTCGTAAGAAAGATGCCAGCATGGTGCTGAGATGGTGAGGTGGCTCATGGTGGTGAGGTGGTAAGATGGTAGCCTGGTGGTGAGGTGGCTGCATGGTGCTGAGGTGTGGCATGTTATTGTGGCAGCAGGAACCCATTACAGCTGACACAGCTGGAGCTGAGGCATCTGGTGACTTTGTGTGTGTACATCAGGATGCAGAGAGCTAGGGTTGGAAATGGGCTTTCTCATATATCTCAAAGCCTGTCCCAAACCTCCTTCCTTAGTGAGAGCTCCCAAAGATGTCACAGCTTCTTCAGACACCATCCCTGGCTGAGGACCAAGTATAAAAACACAAGCCTGTGGGGAGACATTTCACATGCAAGCTGTAAGCACTACTTAACAGGAAAGATTTACTTAGGACTTTCCATCCCATGTTCTGATGATTCTGACAGTGTGGTAGTTTGAATGTGGTGTCCTGATAGTCTCAGGCATGAGTTTAAATATTTGGTCCAAAATTGGTACTGCTGTTTGGAGAAGCTTAGGAGGTGTCGCCATGTTGGAGGAGGTAGGCCATTGGAGAAAGGTTTCGAGGGTTTGATGACGAATGCTATTTATCTCTTTACTTCCTTCTTGTGGTTCAAGATGTGAGCTCTCAGCAACCAGCTACAGCTACCACGCCCCCACTCTGCCACCATAGATGCTTTTCTCCTGGAATGCCAAATAAGCTTTCTTCTGTAAGTTGTGTGGTCTTGATTTAACCCAGCAATAGAAAAGTGGCTGTTATAAACAGTAACAAAATGCATGGAAGGGTGAGGAATACACATTTGATAAACACTAATGAACCGAAAGTGTGAGTGGGCCAATCTACAATCAAGCCACAGCGTAGCTACCACAACATCATGAGCCAGCGGCAAAGAGACCGCAGGCCTCCCTGGGTTTCTACAGAGAAGCTTTTTATTAAAATGTCATTGACAGGACCTCCTATTTCCATTTGGCTTGGAGCTAAGCTATTTATTGCAGAAGTACTCTACCACCAAACACTTGCGTGTGGAGGTAGCTTCTGGCTAGATGCTCTCCATATCCAGCCTGGGTGATCTACAGTGATCACTTCTGTCTAAGATAAATTGCCACAAATCTCTATCAGTATCTCTGCTCTTTTTTGCTGTTCATCTTTTTATACCGATATTTTCTGAGTCACTGTCCCTGCCGAGCCAGTTCCCACTGCTTCCTTCCATGCCCCGGTAGGTGGCCTTTGCTCTCCCTACAAGCCACCACACGGAGCCCATGAGCCACATTCCCAGCTTGGTCCCCATCTTAGCATAATTTCTGCTCTCCTTGCTCCTACCACCTCTCCCTAGCTACGCCCAACAGCCCAAGAGAGAACACTGGAAGCTCCTCTGTGTGCCACTAAGAACACATAGGCCATCTTAGATCCCTTCTCCTGTTGGCTCACACTGCATCTTTAGAGGACTGCGCCACATCTTTTCCTCATTCCTCCCCTCTTGGCTAATAGTATCCAATTTCTGTTTCATGGAAGGAACTTGTAGCCCAACTGACTGGCAGTCAGAGTGCTTCTTTATACAGAACCCAGCCAACAGGGATAGATCTGTAAGATTCTGGCGAGTCTTAGCTTACCAGGGATCCCCTGAGTGAACAATGAAGAGCCAGGAATCAAAAAGCAAGAGGAATTTATTGTTCCAGCATCTTAGGGTGGCCCTGCACATGGTGAGAGAGAATGACCACGCGCAGCCTGTTGGGCAAGCCTTAATAGCGTTCTCCAGGCAGCAGCCATTAGGCACGATGTGATTGGCAGAACAGTGTGACCCTTTAACTGATTGATCTATAGGGAATGAGGTGGGTGGCCAACAATCGCAGAATGTGTCTACCCCTTCCTTGCAGGTGGCTGGTGGGGTACCTGCCTCCCTGTGGCTTGAGGAGTGTAACTAGCCCCTCCCTTCCAGAGGGGAGGTGCCTAGGTTCTTTATGGCCTTTTGCTGTGTGTGTGTGTGTGTGATGTCCAGTGGGATTTTCTAAAGTTCCTGAGCTGACCTCTTCAGACCCATGTTGTCCCAACACATAGATCATGTAATTTTTGTCCCGGACATGAGCTTTAACTTATTTTTTGGTCATAAGTGTCGTCATCATTGATAGACCGTGACAGGACAGAGTTATCTTTTACAATTCTTTCCCCTCACCAACTCCAGAACCCAACTTTTGAGAATCTTGCAGTTTCGGGCTTGTGAGATGGCTCAGTGGGTAAGAGCACCCGACTGCTCTTCCGAAGGTCCGGAGTTCAAATCCCAGCAACCACATGGTGGCTCACAACCATCCGTAACAAGATCTGACTCCCTCTTCTGGAGTGTCTGAAGACAGCTACAGTGTACTTACATATAATCAATAAATAAATTAAAAAAAAAATCTTGCAGTTTCAAGGACACTAGACAGAAAGAAAATCTCCAATGTTTATACCTTTGTAGAATTTATTTATATGTCTAATCTCGTTATTCTCTGATCCTTGGTCATCGGACACCACAGTAGGCCTGCATGAGCTAACCTTTCTAAGAAGGGAAGGTATTAATGATTCATTCTTTTATCATTTATCCATACCATTCTTTGTCTATAGGTATGAGCCCCAGTGTAGGGCAGAGATAACTCTGGCCAACCTAACTTCATCACTGTATGTTTTACTCAAGGGGAATACTATATACGGGGCCCCAATCTTATACGCCCGAGTGTACAGTAAGAAGAGGTGTTGTCCTGATCTTCTGCCAACTTCTCTAGCTGGCTGAATCTTGTTTACCTTTTAAACGTTATTTTGTTCGGATTATCTTGTTACTGAGTAAGCACAGGGGCAGATGTTCCAAAAGTATCTTGGAGTCAGAGCCTCATAAGGAGATCTCTGGCGTTTTTATTTGAGTCACAACCCCCAAGGAAGACCTTCAAAGAGGGCCAGAAGAGGCGATCTCCCTAAAAGTGAGAGGGGCTGTATGCTCAGGAATTTTCTGGGGAAGCTTAGAAGTACTAGTCCTGGGAGAAGGCATAAATGATTTGTAATAAATTTCCCTTCAACCCGATATCTCCAAGTTGAACAAATATTAAAAGGTCCCCCTCTCCACCCCACCCCCGCAGCATACAACACCTGGCAATCAAGACCCAAAGTGGAAGACTGCACGGTGATCGCTCAGCTCAGCTTTAATGGATCAGTGTTAAGCAGCTGTGCTGGCTTGAGGACTTTCGCTGTTGCCATTAGATACGGCTGTACCACTCACCTCTGTTACAAGTTCTCAGATCTTAGCCAGATGCTCAGATAGCATCAGTGGTAACAGGAAGTGGCCTTTTCTAGGAATGGACCCGTTCCTTGAAACATACACACATCTTATTCTCTAGTGCAAGACTTATCATTCCAAAACCTTCTTTCATTGGTGCCCTACAGATTAATAGAGCTCTTTACCTGAACGTGGGGAGGGGTGGGGGGGGGAGCTTTTGAACTCCAGGAGCCTGAATCATCTTTTTGTTGGGAAAGTTTATTTATTTATTTTATTGTTGTTCTGTTTTGCTTTGTATTGTTTGAATACATATTCTCCTAGCATTTCCTCAGGAAGAGTAACAGAAAGCAAAGGTTTTGAGACCCTGTGTGTCTGCCATTGACAACAATATCCTTTTATATTCTATGGATGCTCTAAACATGCCTTTTAGAAGATTTTGTTTTTAATTATGTACCTCCCATGTGTGTGTGTGGGGGGGGTGTCTTCCACGTGCACTTAAGTGCAATGCCCTTGATGGCCAGAAGAGGGCATAACATCCCCTAGAGCCGAAATTTGTGCTACCCACCATGGGTGTGCATAACTGAACTCTGGTCTTCTGCAAGGTCCACAAGTGCCCTTATCCTTCATGCCATCTTTCTAGCCCCAGAATTTTATCCTAACTTGGAAATCCGTTCAGCTTGTTGAAGACATTCATCCAGCATTTTCTAGGGTCAGGTTTCAGGGGAGCCAATGACTCTGTGTCCTGATCTCCTTATATGTGACCAGAACTTATATTGTACTCTGCATTCCAACCTGGTTCCCTTCTGTCTTACTCAGGTTGGCCTCAAACTTGTGGCAATCCTCCTGGCTCAGCTCCTGAACACTCCCACCCAGCTCCTTTTCTCTGCATGTTGAAATTTCATAATTACTGTGTTTTGTGACTTCGCTCACCATGTGGCACTCAGAGGGCCTTTCCGGTCTTCCAGTCCATGTCTTCCGCTTTGTCAGTGTCCATCTTTTAGTAATTTGGCATTTTAGAATCCACAGCAGCACACTCTAAACATCAGACCCTGAGTGCTAGCACTAAGAAAATTAGCCTGTCCTGGACCATCTCAGTGGCCCAAGTTACAGTGCTGTACTCCTGTGGTTCAGGACACTGAGGGCTTTTATTATTATTACTATTTTTAAAGTTTGATCTTAGTCTGGGCTACCTAATAAAACCCTATCCACCTCCTGACATCCCTCCCCTTATAAATAATAATAAGAGCAAAACCCAAAACAAAACAGAGTATTGTTGCAAAGAGAAGAAAAGCCAGAACACTGTAAAGTTGCTTTCTGCCAGCCCCACCCCCTCCACAATAGCTATCCTGTTGTTGTTTTCCCCTGGTAATGTCCTTGTTTTGGATGTTCCTCTCCTTGAGGTGGTAATGAGACCTCAGATAAGCTAGTCCTTATGGACACATTTATGTAGTTAATGAGGGTTCATGTTTTATTCTACTCTGTGTATTTGTATTTTAACCAGCGCTACCAGTAGAGAGCTTAGTGTTTTCACAAAAACAGCGGATTCTTTATGCGGAGAAAATACAGACACCTTGACTTTGTCGGGGGTGGGGCTGGGGGCCGAGGGCTGGGAAGGTATTTTAGGCAGAAGATTGGAAAGGAATCTTTTGTGGTCTTTGCCTCATAGCACTTCGACAGCTCGATCTTCCCAGGACGGAAGATGCTAAGATTAACAATGGCATTTGGGAACTAATGGGAACAGATCAGGCTTCTGTGCTTCCAAGTGCCACAGAGGGCAGAAGCCAGAGCGTCTCCTGCTTCCCTCAGACCGGAGGCCCTTACAGGCTTTATTTCTCACCCCCCCCCCACTTTTCTTTTTCCCTTGGGCTAGTTGCATCTCATGCCATAAATTCTGTGAAAGAAGGAGGCTTGTATCTCAAATATGCATTGAATAATAACCTGTGCCCGGTATTGCTAAACATCCCAAGAACACGGAGTCTTATTAGATGACAATGTTTTCTGAGGAGAGAGCATTTCTGCTGTGTAAGACTTTCTGGCTATTATTAAATAAATATTTGGTGGTAGAGGCTCCACAATTTGGAAGGTAGAAATCAGCAGCTGTCCATGTTTATGATTCAGATTCTATGTTTGTGTTCTTGAAATCAGTTTTCCCCAGAGGACCACCATACTCACCTGTCTGCTGGGCTTCTGCTGTGGATTTCTCCCTCTCGCTGTTACCTTCACGATGATGTTCTCCAGTGTTGCTTTTGAGGCTCTCTCTCTTTCTCCCTTCCTCTCTCTACTTATTGTCTGGCAAGCTTAACTTTGAATATCAACTTGATCAGACCACGCTATGCTTGGCACTGGGAAGGCATAGGTTTGAGTGTGTCTGTGAGGGTCTGGGTTGTATGTCAGAGAGAGGAGATCAGCACTGTCTGGGGACCATACCATCTCCGTATGGGAAGAAAGAGAAAGCCAGCTGTGGGTCTTCCCAGATGTGAGCAAGCAGCCCCCTGCTGCCACCACTGGGGACAATTCCCATTGCTCTTTCTTCCTTAATGTGATAAACTGTATGTCTTCAAATCCCAAGATCAAGTAAATCCTTCCTTCCCTAACTTTCATCCTGTTGAGGATTTGATCATAGAGAGGCCACCTTCCCTTGGAGAATTCACCCAGGCTCTTCAGCTTTGGCCAGAAACACCACTAATATAGCTCTATCCCAGACATCAAGTGCCTTCAGTACTTCAGATGGCCGTATGTCTAGGTCCACTTAGAAGTCCTACAGGTGCTTCACATTCAGTGTCCCACAATGCACCAGTCACTCTTCCCACCAACCCTCCTTGGATCCATGATATCTTCAGCCATTCTTTAATTAAAATTTATTCCTGGAGAATTTCATGCATGTATATGATGCATCAATCCCCCACACTCCCTCCACCTCCTCCCCAACACACTCCATGTGAATGCTACTCATACTCACATAGTATAGGCCTATCCACTAAAGAAAAAGCATACTCTGTGGCCAGCAACTGCCAATAGCTGCTCAGCTAAGGGTGGGGCCCCATGAGCCCTTTCCCTCTCCGTGCTAGAATCTTGACTGACCTCCTGCAGCTCTGGTGCAGACAACCACGGCTTCTATGAGTTCTTGTGTGCGACAGCCCCCTCATGCAACATGCCTCCACCTCTGGCCCTTACCACCTGTCTGCCCGTCAACATCGCTCATCTATCTTATGAATCTGCTCATTGAAACCTCTGAGCATGCACACAGCCACAAGCCTTAGCCTTCCAGAGGTATTGGGTCAGCCCCTCCCCCATCCCTTTATTCTCTGTGACCAACTGAGTGTTTGACTTAGAGTGAGACTCTGTCAAGTACCAGGGTGCAGTTTATGTGCAGTTCTGGGGAGATATGATATTTCAGTGTTTTAAATCACCATAAAATCACTATAAATAAATAGATTAAAAAAAACCCCTTAGAATCACCATGTTCTGTACCAGATTATGGGGAATTTCCATCAGCTGCAGGGGGTGAGGGTGGGGGCTGGGCTGGATTTGGAGTCACAATCATAAACCAAGGCAGTATAATTAGAATAGCACAGCAACCCCCCAGGGAAGATGGAAAGCCATGGTGACTCACGGAGAAACACAGAAGAGACTCTGAAAGTCAAGCGCCTTGCTCTCTCCTAGCTGGCCTGTCACACCTTTGCTCTTCTTTCTCTGTCCGCTTCACAATGTTCAGACCAAGGTGCACAAGTGAGACAGCAGGGCCTTGAAGGCTGAGAGGAAAGAAGTCTCCAGGACTGTCTGAGGTGGAGGGAAGAGGGCAAGCACACTTGGGGATGGGGAGGTGGGAGGGAAGAGGGCAAGCACACTTGGGGATGGGGAGGTGGAGGGAAGAGGGCAAGCACACTTGGGGATGGGGAGGTGGAGGGAAGAGGGCAAGCACACTTGGGGATGGGGAGGTGGAGGGAAGAGGGCAAGCACACTTGGGGATGGGGAGGTGGAGGGAAGAGGGCAAGCACACTTGGGGATGGGGAGGTGGAGGGAAGAGGGCAAGCACACTTGGGGATGGGGAGGTGGGAGGGAAGAGGGCAAGCACACTTGGGGATGGGGAGGTGGAGGGAAGAGGGCAAGCAAACTTGGGGATGGGGAGGTGGGAGGGAAGAGGGCAAGCACACTTGGGGATGGAGAGGTGGAGGGAAGAGGGCAAGCACACTTGGGGATGGGGAGGTGGAGGGAAGAGGGCAAGCACACTTGGGGATGGGGAGGTGGGAGGGAAGAGGGCAAGCACACTTGGGGATGGGGAGGTGGAGGGAAGAGGGCAAGCACACTTGGGGATGGGGAGGTGGGAGGGAAGAGGGCAAGCACACTTGGGGATGGGGAGGTGGAGGGAAGAGGGCAAGCACACTTGGGGATGGGGAGGTGGAGGGCCACTTGGTAGTTACTGCATGGAGAATTCAAAGTCCTCGGCTACATAACTATAACCAGGTTAGTGGTGGATTCCAGTGTGTGTGTGTGTGTGTGTGTGTGTGTGTGTGAGAGAGAGAGAGAGAGAGAGAGAGAGAGAGAGAGAGAGAGAGAGACCTTGTTTACACAAATATATACCTACAAAGAAATCAAGAGCCGGGCATGGTGGCGCACGCCTTTAATCCCAGCACTTGGGAGGCAGAGGCAGGCGGATTTCTGAGTTCGAGGCCAGCCTGGTCTACAAAGTGAGTTCCAGGAAAAACCAAAAAAAAAAAAAAAAAAAAAAAAAAAAAGAAATCAAGAGAAAGACCAAATACATGAAAGGAAAAGGGAAAGAAGAAAGGAAGAAAGAAAGGACAGATAGGCAGATGGATGGACAGATGGACGGACAGATGACCTCAGGGACCTTTTCTCTATGAGTAATTTGTAAGGGACCAATGGTAGAAGGCCTTTCAAGGCATCCACTCGGATGGAATGTAAGTTGTTGCTTCTGGCCTTTCCTTTAACTAGGAAAGCACACAATGGCAAAAGGATCTCCTGGGATTTGGAGGTAACATCATCTTTTTTTTTTTTTTAAAGATTTTATTTATTTTATGTTAGTATACTGTCATTGTCTTCAGAGACACCAGAAGAGGGCATGACATCACATTACAGATGGTTGTGATCTACCATGTGGTTGGTGGGACTTGAACTCGGGACCTCTGGAAGAGCATAACCTCTGAGCCATCTCTCCATCCCCATAACATTGTCTTTACTGTGGTTGTTACTCCCCTTTACTGCGTGACTTGAAAGTTGTTCTCTGACTTCCACAAGCATCTTGTGGTACATGTGTACATGGGGACACACACACAAATAAATAATGCACATAATTAAATATTTTTCAAAGATTAATCATCATCGTTGCTGGAAAAATTCACAAAAACTAAGTGCCTTCAAACAACAGAAGTGCATACCTCCACGGTCCTGGAGACAGGCTTCAGCAGGGCTGTGTGCTCTTTGAGCTGTTTGGAGCTCTGGGAAGGAGCCTTCTCCACTTCAGGCTGCTTCTGTGGTTGGCCAGAAGTCAACCCTCAACCCTCCTCTTTCTGCCTCTGTGGTTCCATGGCCTCCTTCCTGTGTCGGCTTCTCTAGATTCTCCCTTATAAGGGCATTGGGCTGGGGACCACTCTAGCCATCCCCTCATTTTGACCTAACTGTGACAGTCTATAAGGAGCCCATTTGCAAGTTCATATCTTGCGGTCTAGAATGTATGTTAACTTTGGGTGGTGGAGGACAGAAATTCAATCCAGGTCCAGGGTGAGCTCATCAGAAATAAGGAGCAACCTACAAAAGTAAAATGCATTCATATGTGTGCGTTTCCATTCCTGGCAATAGTACTTTTTGTTTGCAGAGGTGGCAGGAAAGCTGATTTATACTTGACTCCAAATTTTAAAATTTGTTCTCATCAGAAAATCATGAAAAGAAGGGAAAGTCACACCGTTTAGAAAACAATAGTTGCCTTATAGTTGCCTTAGCCAAAGAAAGGATGGGTCTTCTCTGTAGACACAGAATGTAGACGTTCATGGAAAGTGGGGAGGCCTTGGGAAATGATTGGCTGTGGAGATGGGGGAGGTAATTACAGACAGCCCCTAAGGTTAGTAAGTATTCAGCTTCGTTAATAATTAAATACTTTAGCATCACAATAGCACATCCTCTATTTTTAACTACCAGAGTAGCAAAAATAAAGAGAGAAACTGTGGATGTCCCCAGACTCTGTGCTGCTTGCCGACGGGAGTGTTCATTGGTGCATTTTGTGGAGAAAAAGAAAAGAATTAACATGGATTGAGAACCTTTACAGCGTTCCCACCCTTTTAGTAAAAACACCTCTAACAAAATCAGTCATAAAAGAACAATCTGGAAATGTGTAACACCTAAATGATGAGACGGCAAAAGGTACCTGGGAATTGTGTGTTTCCTTCCGAGATGTTAAAAACACTCCGGCTTCAGATGTTGCAGGGAAACCCAGTGAAGTTAGTCTATGGATAAAGGCTCTGCTGAAGACCCTTGGGGCCATGGGGGTGGTCTAATGGAGGGAAATGGAGAGAACTCTGAAAGCCATCTGCTGCAGTCACTAGACAGTAGAATAAGGAAACTATTTTCCTCATCCAGGGGCCCCAACTCTCTCCTCATTTACCTCAGTTCAGCATTAAGGGCACTCAGAAATTCACGTCTCATTGACTGAACCCATATCTCACAGACTACACTCATATCCTATTGACTGAACCTAGTTCCCATCGACTGACCCTGCATCCTATAGACTGGACCCTCTTCCAACTGACTGAGCCCACATCCCATTGACGGGGTCTGTGTGCCATTGACTGAGCCCTCATCACATTGGCTGGACCTATTGCCCACTGGCTAAGCCAATATCTCATTGGCTGGCCATGAAGTAAGGTGTGAGTTCTGCTGTGGATATTGGAAATCCGTTCTATATATTTATTGCACCTGTGAATATGGGAACCCAGTCCATGTATTTGCTAGACCCTTAACAATCCGAATCTTAAAATTAAAAAAAAATCCATCTTTAAATAACTGTGAAATACTTTTGACTTAAAGGTTTTTGTTATTGTTTGTTGGTTTTTTGTTTTTTTTTTTTTTTTTGCCAGAGCTACATAGTAAAACCTTATCAAAATATATTTGTATATGGTCTTATTTTAAGAATGCAGAAACAGATAGCAAGTGCTCTTGAAAACTGTCCCAGGATTCAAAACTGTTTCTATTGCCTTTCTCCGGTTAGAGCCAAGGCAGCTTCTGTTTTCCAAACACTTGTGGTTTCCCCTTCTTCCCCTTTCTGAGTTATAGCTTTAAGCTTTCCTAAAAGATCATGAATTAATTTTATGATCATCATTTTTCATCAAGACCAGCAAACAATGTTAGTTCAATAAAAAGAGGAATTAATGAAGGCAAGCAGGAGAAGAGAATAAATATGCATGTGGCTTTGTTTTTGCTGTTTGGGGTGGGAAGAGATATTTTTAAAAGACTTGTTAACACCCACGCCACATGTGGCTTTTCCGCTGCAGACATAACTTGTGTGGCTAGTGGCAGGGTAGGCACAGGGGAATAAGGAGCTAGTTTAGTTTGAATTCAGACCTTGTGTTTGTCAAGTAATACCTATATGGATATACATACATACACATTTATACATATATATGTTAAAGTACATGATTACATAGAATCTTATTTAAGGTTAGCAGGCAAATAAATTAATTATATCTGTTCCATTAGTTAGTTTCCTCATTAATGTGGTTAATTAAACACTCCGTAAGTAGCAACTTCTTGGAGAAAGGCGGCGTTTGCTTGAGGTTTGAGGATCCGTCTCCCACTGTGACAGAGATGACACAGTGGCAGGAACAGACCTCAGCTTTGACCATGGGAACCTGAGGCAGCTTATTCACATCCGAGCAACTCAAAATCCGTGCAGACAGGTAGTGGGGCTGGGTGATACACCAAGACCTGTCCCCCGAGACCTACTTCACCCAGTGAGACTCAGCTTCCTAAAGGTTCCCAAGCATCCCCAAATAGGGCCATGGAACCAAACACAGAGGGGGCCTATTTCACGTTCAAACCGCATTAAGCATGGAGGAAAAGAAAACAATATCAGTTAATTAGAAAGTTCCACAGACAGTGTGCATCTGCCCTCTCCCCGACTGACCAGTAACTAGGTCACCTGCTACTTTAAATTAAAAAAATGCCTTTAGCATCTTAAGTAGATAGCTTTTCCTGTCAACTGTGACAAGAATTCCAAGTTCGACAGTGGCTTTTTTTTTCTTTCTTCCTAAATGTTAGAAATTTTCCTTTATGCCAAATTAGACATTTTCTAATGCAAATCAATTCCTGAAAGAAAGCTGTTGGAATGGAACAGAGAGGATCCTGCAGTTCTAGCCTGTGAGGCCAGCTGTGCTTCAGCATCATGAGAGTCTGTCAATGTGATGGTTGGTATATGCTCAGCCCAGGGAGTGGCACTATTAGGAGGTGTGGCCTTGTTGGAGTAGGTGTGTCACTGTGGGTGTGACCCTCATCCTAGCTGCCTGGAAGACAGAATTCTGCTAGTAGCCTTCAGATGAAGATGCAGAACTCTCCGCTCCTCCTGCACCATGTCTGCCTGGATACTGCCGTGTTCCCCCCTTGATGATAATGGACTGAACCTCTGAACCTGTAAACGAGCCTGTCTTAGTCAGGGTTTCTATTCCTGCACAAACATGATGACCAAGAAGCAAGTTGGGGAGGAAAGGGTTTATTCAGCTTACACTTCCATACTGCTGTTCATCACCAAAGGAAGTCAGGACTGGAACTCAAGCAGGTTAGGAAGCAGGAGCTGAGCAGAGGCCACGGAGGGATGTTCCTTATTGGCTTGCTTCCCCTGGCTTGTTCAGCCTGCTCTCTTATAGAACCAAGACTACCAGCCCAGAGATTGTCTCACCCACAAGGGGCCTTTCCCCCTTGATCACTAATTGAGAAAATGCCTTACAGCCGGATCTCATGGAGGCATTTCCTCAACTGAGGCTCCTTTCTCTGTGATAACTCCAGCTGTGTCAAGTTGACATAAAACTAGCCAGTACAGAGCCCCAATTAAATGTCCTTATAAGAGATGCCTTGGTCATGGTGTCTGTTCATAGCAGTAAAACCCTAACTAAGACAATGACTGACAGTTTGTCTGCCCATTAAAAACTGTGGACTGATATGTTTAAAATGTAATATACTGTGTTGGTTAACACTGTCAACTTGGCAGTGTTCAAAGTCACCCAGAGACAAACACCTGGGCACGCACACCTGGAAGGTGAGGTGGGAAGAACCATACTGAATGTGGCTACATCCTGAATGTGGGTACATCTGAGTGTGGGTACATCCTGAGTATGGCTACATCCTGAATGTGGGTACATCCTGAGTATGGGTACATCTGAGTGTGGGTACATCCTGAATGTGGGTACATCGAGTGGGCTGGGGCCTCAGGCTGCATAGAAAAGAGAGAGGCCACTGAGCAAGAACATTCCTCTCTCTCTGCTTCCAGGCTTCTGGGCTGCAGGCAGGATTGGGTATCCACTATCTATCTCAAGTCCCTGCCACCAAGATGGATGGTGCCTTAACCAGGAACCGAAGTAAACCTTTCCTTCCTTAAGTTGTTCTTGTCAAGTATTCTGTCCAGCAGTGAGAAATGCAGCTAAGAGAACTTTTTGTTCTGTTTTCTTTTATTATACTTACCTTTAATATACATATATTTGCTCTCTTTCCCTAACACATTGCAGTTTAGAGTTTAGGACATGCTAGAGTATGGCCTGGACTTTTTTTTTTTTTTTTATCGAACTTTCTTTCCTAGATTTGAAAAGTGGATGAAGAATAGTGGCATTATTTATAATTTAGAGAAATAATAGAGTAATATATATATATGTGTGTGTGTGTATGTGTGTGTGTGTATGTATGTATGTATTTGGATACAGAAATATATTTGGATATGTATGTGTGTGTATGTATTTGGATATAAAAATTTATATATATATATATGTATATATATATATATATATTTATATATTACTCTACTTTTTTTTTGCCTAAGCAGACAGTTTCTCAGGACAGATTGGGAGAAACTGCTGTTTGCCCAGTATCCAAAATAGGTGTGGGCAGGGAAAAAGAGTTCCCTCTAAACGCTGATGTAACTTGCTCACATTTGGATCATCACCACATGCAATGAAAATAGGTGTTCTGTTTCCAACCACTGTAATATAATTAACTCTGAGGCTCTGTTTTTGCCCAGTGACTGGATCTCAGGATCACAGTCTGCTGGGCTGGCGCGGGGCTGCTGTTGACAGGATGCTGTTGGAAATAATTGGAGGTGAGATACATGAGTGTATAATTAGTTGTTGGTGTCGAGTGCGGCCAGTGAGACATACCTTCTTGTGGCCGCCTCTTTGCTGTGTTCTCTGCTCAGTGTGCATTCTTCATGGCAGGTATGGAATAGACCGGCGAAAGGAAGGGAGTGACTTTTGTCCCCTTTCCTTTGTACCTCAAGAACTCTATATGATGTAAAGTCTTGGATCTCTTGACTTCATCCTGCTCTTTGTTTAGGGTCTTCCTCTTCCCGTTTTAACATCATCTCCTGTTCCACCCTGGGTCTTCTTTCTCTTTCTTCTCCCTGTTTTCACTCTATCTTTCCTTGTTTACAGATGAGGGCTGATTTGGCAAATCAGCGTGGCTATGATGTTGATGGGGAGAGAGGGTATATCAGACACAGGCTGTCTTGATGGATGTATCCTCAAATCATGAGCAAACATGGCCTTTTTTTCCATGAAGTTGCTTCTTATAAGGTGTTTGACCACAGTCACGAGGAAAGAAACTAATAGAATAAAAGAATTAACTTATTTACCTATTGATATTAAATAAGATTCTATAGAATTATGTACTTTAACATAAAAATACCTATACCTGTGTATATATTTACCTAAGACAAACATGTGCTCTGAATTCAAGCTCCCTGTACCTACATTGTCACTATCCACAACTCATGTCTGCCATGGAAAAACCTTCTCTATGTGTGTGTGTGTATCTGTGTATCTATGTGTTTGTGTGTGTGCCAGTAACAAGCCTTTTAAAGATGTATCTTCTCAAACCCCTCCCCCAAACCAAAACATTAGTCACAAATAAAAGCGGCAATTATCATAAAGGCTGCAAGGGGTATCCAGGAATAAACCTTGAGGCACACATTTCACTCTCTGTACCCTAATGAGCCATTTTGAACATCATGACATTTCCATATTTCCATTAGGAAAAATACAAATCACCAAACATACTGACAGAACAGGAGATGGCCACAGCTGAGCAAGAACTGATGAGAGTCTCTGGCATAGTAGACAGGTCACAGGTCAGAGGTGTCAGCCCTGCCCCCGCAGATAGGGGCTCTGGGTCTGAGATCAGCCAGCCTCATTGCAGTGGTGACTCTAACTGCGGGTCAGTGGCGAGAGCTAATAAGGTCCACAGAGACAGAAGGGACCTCCTGAGGGGAAAGCTGCTCTGAAGTCTTGAGTCTTGTGTTTCTTTAGAGACACTAAAACATGTTGAATTAGCAAATGTTGGGTATGGGTTTTTGTTTGTTTCTCTTACTAGCTGTGAAAATGGAAACATTGACAAAGGCATCTCTCTCTCTCTCTCTCTCGCTCTCTCTCTCTCTCTCTCCCCCCCCCCCCGTTTGTGTGTGCATGTGTGTGTGAGTGTCTTCTTCACATGTACCTGTGTGTACATTTTTATTCTTGCTATTAGTGTGTACACAAGATAGAAGTGAGCATGTTAATGGAGCTGACTCTGGACGGCACGCTTGTTTGGTAGTTACGATTTTTCCTCTGTTTATACATTTATTTCATCTGTATCCACCCCAATCTATGTCTCTGCCATCACTCAATATGTATTACTATACATTCAATAGATGTCAAGTATACTGCTTTGTACTTAATTTTGTTGCCTAATTTTCTACCATTAAATAATTACCAGCTTGCTTTTCGTAACCAGGAAGAGTTAAATGGTACTAAGAGTAGGAGGGTCCTCTTCCCTCCTAGTCGGATGTGAATGACACCTGTCTTGCCTTGTCTGCTTTCACCCAGGGTTTGGAAGTAACTTCTATTCTAGAGTATCTGCTTTTAGTCGAGCTTTTCGGAAACCAGTCTGCCGGCCGGAGCTTACAGGGTGCTGAGTTCCCACGCAAAGATTTCATTCACAAGTTTGGACGTACTATGTTGTGCTTATACACAAGCCACATTCTGGTTCTGCTTTCACCTGTGTGAGGAAAGTGCCTGGGGAGTGGCAGGACACTTCTGAGAATTCACATCCCAGTGGATTGTAAGGGTTTATGTGAAAGTGAGGGTCAAGACTGGCGGTTGATTCTGTTTCCAAAGTAGTGGGTTCTGGGTATGGGAGAGGATGCTGTCACTCTGGAGGAAGTGACACCCTCATATGTCAGTGGCATCCCCCCACCCCCAGAAGTAGTCTTAGACATCTATGTGGTACAGACAGGGAATATTCCATCTGCTTTTCCACCACTTACAAGCACACTCTTCAGTAGCCTGAACATTTTAGCAATGATTAGCTCATGATGATGTTATAGCAGACGTTCTCATCAAGGGGGCTTCCCCACTAGTTGCCTTATACTCAGAATAGCCCGTGTTCAGCCTGCTAAAGCCCTAGCTAGAGGCAGGGTGGGCAGAGCAAGGCTATAAATTCTCAAAGCCTGCCCCTAGTGATACACTTTCCCCAGTGAGGCGCCATGTCTTAAAGGTTCCCTAACCCCTCCTCCCCCAAGAATGCCACCAACTGGGGACAACACACTGTAATATATGAACCCGTGAGATAGTCTTCATCCAAATTACCACACTCTCCTACATTTTTAGTACAAGTTGAGTCTACGTCAAAAAGCAAAAGGGAAATTCAACTGATTTTTAAAAAACTTTTCAGCTGAAAAATGACGAGAGACTATAAACATATAATAAAACTAAGATGCCATGTGATTTAGATTTGTGATGTTTTGTTGACCCAAACTTTCATTGACATGATACTTGGATAATGAAAGCCATCACTATGTAAGTGAATGTGGTCCCCAGAATAAATTAAAAATACTCGATGCAAGAGGAGTCCAATTAATTACTCTAGAGCCTGCATGGCACAGCAAAGTTCTTTGATATAAAATAGAAGCGTTTCATTTTATACCATTCTGGGGGCTTCATTCTCTTGTCAAACCCTACTTCAATTTAGCCTTATCATCTTTGAATTCATAGAGATCCTTTGATATTCTTATTCTACTATAAATGAGCTTTACCATTATTTTAAAGACGCAATTTTAGGTATATATATATATATATATATATATATATATATATTTGCCTGCATGGATGTACATCCATGATGTAGAACATGATGTATATCTAGAGGCCTGAAGAAGATGCTGGATGCTCTGGAGCTGGAGTTACAGATGGCTGTGAGCCACCATGTGTGTGCTAAGAATTGAACCCAGGTCCTCTGCAGGAGCAGACAGTACTTTTATCTGCTGAGCCATCTTCAGCCCACAGTTTTATTTTTAAATGTGTGTGTGTGTGTGAGTGTGAGTGTGAGTGTGTGTGTGTGTGTGTGTGTGTGTGTGTGTGTGTGTGTGTGTTGGGGGGATTTGTATGTTCTCCACAGGGAAAATGTAATATCACACTGGACACTTCATCTCTTCACATCCCGCTGTCTCTTCTAATTAAGAGGATCCCTGTGTGGACAATGCAAGCTCCCATATATGGCATTCCAGGAAGGAAACACAGCTATTGTCTATCCTTTCTTCTTTCCTAGCAAGGCCAACCCATGGGGCTTTACATCTGAAAGACTGCTACAGAAATGTCTCCTCTGTGGAATCAAGTCAGAACTTAGGAGAGAATCCACTTATTAAACAGGACAGGGCCAGCATATACTTTTAGACAAGGATTCGCAGACACAGGCCAGTAGCTGTTCAGATCCCGTTATTTCTATCAGTCAAAATTCAAACACATGACTAATCTTAAATAATATCTCTGTAAATAACCGGAAGCAACAAGGCAGGATGAGCGGACAGTAAGAGAGAATGGTAAAGCAAGGTAATTCATAGGGAACTCACATCCGAGCAGGAAGGATGGCTCAGCTGTCACGAACCGTTGTTGTTCTTGAAGAGAATCTGGGTTCAGTTCTCAGAGTCTATGTTGGGAGGCTCACAACCACCTTACAACTGCCTGTAACTCCAGTTCCAGGGAGCTGGATGCTTCATGCTGACTTATGTGGAGAACATACATATCCCCCCAACACACACACACACACACACACACACACACACACACACACACACACACGCGCACATTGTTTTATGTCAACAGGGTCATAATCCTTCTTACTTAAAGGGTGGCATTCAAGTCGGAGAGATGACTCAGTGCTTAGAGAACTTGCTGCTCTGGTGCAAGACCTGTGTTGAGTCTCAGTATCAGCACAATGGCTCACAACCATCTGTAACTCCAGTTCCAGGGGATTTGACTCCCTTCTCTGACACCCCATAGGTGCTGGCATGCATGTCGTCATCACATGCATACATGCAGACAAAGCACTCACACATGTAAAATAAAATTAATAAGTCCTTTTTTAAAAAAATGGTGGCATTCCACAGGTTAGGCACACCTCTTTCTGTACGGCCTCAAAATGAGTTGGTTTTTGTCCTTAAAGTTGACTATGGCTTTACTTCATGTGGACAAGCAGACACATTAGCATGACTGCTGCCCTAGGGACCGCCAGAGAGAGAAGGATACTTACTGTCAGAACCATTCTCCTTCCTTCTAGAAAAAGAGATTCGTATGTTCTAAGGAGTTCATGAGATTAAAACTGCTTGTGTGATTTCTTAGAAAGCTTGGTATTTCCAGAAATTAGCACAATGTGTTTACAAAAAGGATGAGCTAGCTTCTAATGAGGGACTTGTAGGCAAGGCTGCCATTTTGGTATCTAATTACTCATTTTCTGGTTTCAGGTAAGGGCTGTGTCTGCATTTTTAAAAAAAAGAAGAAGAAGCAGTGTTAGAAAGTGGTGTTTGATGAACAATGGAATGTCTCTTGCATTATAGTGATTTTCCTGAAAGGGGAGACGCCTTTTGCATGCTTGTATCGTGCCTTGAAATGAATGAAATGCATGGTGTGGTGATGGCTCAGGAGCCTTTGGCTGTTGACTTTCACTGTTGACCTTAGTCACTCAACAAAAGCTTCCCGATTCCTGCCCTTTGAAAAGCACAGCACTGAGCTGAGAGGACATAGATGTAAAGAAAGGACATTAGCAATTCCATAAAGAAGACAGGAAAGTGAAGGTGACAACATAGAACCATAGAACCAAGCGGTAAGGGAATCAAGAGAGAAAACAATGGAGCCCCACACGTGGTGCCATGAGTCAGTGCAGAGTCCTAAGGAATCATGGGAGCTGGCGAGGCAGGCAGAAGGAGCAGTGAGTGCCTGCTCAATGCTCAAGTCTGAGAGAAGCCAGGTACAGGGACCGGTGGGGCAACCCAAGGCAGCCAGCTGCTACAGGTGACAAGAAGGGCTGGAGGAGGCATAAGCAGGGGTTACATCATAAAGGGCTTGACTACTGGGACAGCTTGGACTCCATTGAAGCTGGTAAAAAGCCACGGAAGAGCTCCCTCTGCTCTTGTTCTACTTTCATGCATGGGGTTTGATGGGCATGTGTGTGTACATGTATGTTTTTTTGCAGGTGCGAACACATGTGTGTGGGTGCACATGCATGGGAAAGCCCAATGTTGATGTCAGTTGCTCACTCTGTGCAGAGACAGGATAAATGCTGTGGATATGGCAACAGACCTATAATTCCAGCCCAAGAAGGACTCCTGTGGAAACAGGAGTCCACACCACCATTTCCAGCATTCATATGAGTTCTGAGGATCAAACACAGTTCTTCCTGCTTCAAGGGAAATCCTTAATGATCACCATCACCATTCCCAGGCCTAAAGATGTACGTTTTAGGTGTATACAAAATGCACTTCTCACCTCAAAGGGGAAGAGAGACAGTTTATTCTTTTTTTTTTCCTACTTTTTTTTTAAATAAAAACTATGGGATTTATTTTTAACATTCTCAAAATAAAACTTACAGGCCCTTTGCAAAAATAATTTTTTTCCTTTTTTTTTAATTAGGTATTTTCCTAGTTTACATTTCCAATGCTATCCCAAAAGTCCTCCATAACCACATCCCCCCCACTCCCCTACCCACCCACTCCCCCTTTTTGGCCCTGGTGTTCCCCTGTACTGGGGCATATAAAGTTTGCAAGTCCAAAGGGCCTCTCTTTCCAGTGATGGCAAACTAGGCCATCTTTTGATACATATGCAGCTAGAGACAAGAGCTCCGGGGTACTGGTTAGTTTATATTGTTGTTCCACCTATAGGGTTGCAGTTCCCTTTAGCTCCTTGGGTACTTTCTCTAGCTCCTCCATTGGGGGCTGTGTGACCCATCTAATAGCTGACTGTGAGCATCCACTTCTGTGTTTGCTAGGCCCCCGGCATAGTCTCACAAGAGACAGCTATATCTGGGTCCTTACAGCAAAATCTTGCTAGTGTATGCAATGGTGTCAGCGTTTGGAAGCTGATTATGGGATGGATCCCTGGATATGGCAATCACTAGATGGTCTATCCTTTCGTCACAGCTCCAAATTTTGTCTCTGTAACTCCTTTCATGGGTGTTTTGTTCCCATTTCTAGGAAGGGGCACAGTGTCCACACTTTGGTCTTCATTCTTCTTGAGTTTCATGCATTTAGCAAATTGTATCTTATATCTTGTGTATCCTAAGTTTCTGGGCTAATATCCACTTGTCAGTGAGTACATATTGTGCGAGTTCCTTTGTGATTGGGTAACCTCACTCAGGATGATGCCCTCCAGGTCCATCCATTTGCCTAGGAATTTCATAAATTCATTCTTTTTAATAGCTGAGTAGTACTCTATTGTGTAAATGTACCACATTTTCTGTATCCGTTCCTCTGTTGAGGGGCATCTGGGTTCTTTCCAGCTTCTGGCTATTATAAATAAGGCTGCTATGAACATAGTGGAGCATGTGTCCTTCTTACCAGTTGGCACATCTTCTGGATATATACCCGGGAGAGGTATTGCGGGATCCTCCAGTAGTACTATGTCCAATTTTCTGAGGAACCGCCAGACTGATTTCCAGAGTGGTTGTACAAGCTTGCAATCCCACCAACAATGGAGGAGTGTTCCTCTTTCTCCACATCCTCGCCAGCATCTGCTGTCACCTGAATTTTTGATGTTAGCCATTCTGACTGGTGTGAGGTGGAATCTCAGGGTTGTTTTGATTTGCATTTCCCTGATGATTAAGGATGTTGAACATTTTTTCAGGTGCTTCTCTACCATTAGGAATTCCTCAGGTGAGAATTCTTTGTTCAGCTCTGAGCCCCATTTTTTAATGGGGTTATTTGTTTTTCTGAAGTCCATCTTCTTGAGTTCTTTATATATATTGGATATTAGTCCCCTATCTGATTTAGGATAGGTAAAGATCCTTTCCCAATCTGTTGGTGGTCTTTTTGTCTTATTGACGGTCTCTTTTGCCTTGCAGAAGCTTTGCAATTTTATGAGGTCCCATTTATCGATTCTTGATCTTACAGCACAAGCCATTGCTGTTCTATTCAGGAATTTTTCCCCTGTACCCATATCTTCGAGGCTTTTCCCTACTTTCTCCTCTATAAATTTCAGTGTCTCTGGTTTTATGTGGAGTTCCTTAATCCACTTAGATTTGACCTTAGTACAAGGAGATAGGAATGGATCAATTCTCATTCTTCTACATGATAACCGCCAGTTGTGCCAGCACCATTTGTTGAAAATGCTGTCTTTTTTCCACTGGATGGTTTTAGCTCCCTTGTCAAAGATCATGTGACGATAGGTGTGTGGGTTCATCTCTGGGTCTTCAATTCTGTTCTATTGGTCTACTTGTCTGTCACTATACCAGTACCATGCAGTTTTTATCACAATTGCTCTGTAGTAGAGCTTTAGGTCAGGCATGGTGATTCCACCAGAGGTTCTTTTATCCTTGAGAAGAGTTTTTGCTATCCTAGGTTTTTTGTTATTCCAGATGAATCTGCTGATTGCCCTTTCTAATTCGTTGAAGAATTGAGTTGGAATTTTGATGGGGATTGCATTGAATCTGTAGATTGCTTTTGGCAAGATAGCCATTTTTACTATATTGATCCTCCCAATCCATGAGCATGGGAGATCTTTCCATCTTCTGAGTTCTTCTTTAATTTCTTTCTTCAGAGACTTGAAGTTCTTATCATACAGATCTTTCACTTCCTTAGTTAGAGTCACGCCAAGGTATTTTATATTATTTGTGACTATTGAGAAGGGTGTTGTTTCCCTAATTTCTTTCTCATCCTGTTTATCCTTTGTGTACAGAAAGGCCATTGACTTGTTTGAGTTAATTTTATATCAAGCTACTTGATTGAAGCTGTTTATCAGGCTTAGGAGTTCTCTGGTGGAATTTTTAGGGTCACTTATATAAACTATCATATCATCTGCAAAAAGTGATATTTTGACTTCTTCCTTTCCAATTTGTATCCACTTGATCTCCTTTTGTTGTCGAATTGCTCTGGCTAGGACTTCAAGTACAATGTTGAATAGGTAGGGAGAGAGTGGACAGTCTTGTCTAGTCCCTGATTTTAGTGAGATTGCTTCCAGCTTCTCACCATTTACTTTGATATTGCCTACTGGTTTGCTGTAGATTGCTTTTATCATGTTTAGGTATGGGCCTTGAATTCCTGATCTTTCCAAGACTTTTATCATGAATGGGTGTTGGACTTTGTCAAATGCTTTTTCTGCATCTAACGAGATGATCATGTGGTTTTTGTCTTTGAGTTTGTTTATATACTGGATTACGTTGATGGATTTCCGTATATTGAACCATCCCTGCATCCCTGGGATGAAACCTACTTGGTCAGGATGGATGATTGTTTTGATGTGTTCTTGGATTCGGTTAGCAAGAACTTTATTGAGGATTTTTGCATCGATATTCATAAGGGAAATTGGTCTGAAGTTCTCTGTCTTTCTTGGGTCTTTTTGTGGTTTAGGTATCAGAGTAATTGTGGCTTCATAGAATGAGTTGGGTAGAGTACCTTCTGTTTCTATTTTGTGGAGTAGTTTGTGAAGAACTGGGATTAGATCTTCTTTGAAGGTCTTATAGAACTCTGCACTAAACCCATCTGGTCCTGGGCTTTTTTTGGTTGGGAGACTATTAATGACTGCTTCTATTTCTTTAGGGGATATAGGACTGTTTAGATTATTAACCTGATCTTGATTTAACTTTGGTACCTGGTATCTGTCTAGAAACTTATCCATTTCATCCAGGTTTTCCAGTTTTGTCGAGTATAGCCTTTTGTAGAAGGATCTGATGGTGTTATGGATTTCTTCAGGATCTGTTGTTATGTTTCCCTTTTCATTTCTGATTTTGTTAATTTGGATGCTTTCTCTGTGTCCTCTAGTGAGTCTGGCTAAGGGTTAATCTATCTTGTTGATTTTCTCAAAGAACCAGCTCTTCGTTTAGTTAATTCTTTGAATAGTTCTTCTTGTTTCCACTTGGTTGATTTCACCCCTGATTTTGAATATTTCCTGGCTTCTATTCCTCTTGGGTGAATTTGCTTCCTTTTGTTCTAGAGCTTTTAGGTGTGTTGTGAGGCTGCTAATGTGTGCTCTCTCTAGTTTCTTTTTGGAGGCACTCAGAGCTATGAGTTTTCCTCTTAGAAATGCTTTCATTGTGTCCCATAAGTTTGGGTATGTTGTGGCTTCATTTTCATTAAACTCCAAAAAGTCCTTAATTTCTTTCTTTATTCCTTCCTTGACCAAGGTATCATTGAGAAGAGTGTTGTTAAGTTTCCACGTGAATGTTGGCTTTCTATTATTTATTTTGTTATTGAAGATCAGCCTTAGTCCATGGTGATCTGATAGGATACATGGGACTATTTCAATATTTTTGTATAGGTTGAGGCTTGTTTTGTGACCAATTATGTGGTCAATTTTGGAGAAGGTACCATGAGATGCTGAGAAGAAGGTATATCCTTTTGTTTTAGGATAAAATGTTCTGTAGATATCTGTTAAATCCATTTGTTTCATCACTTCTGTTAGTTTCACTGTGTCCCTGTTTAGTTTCTGTTTCCATGATCTGTCCATTAGTGAAAGTGGTTTGTTGAAGTCTCCCACTATTATTGTGTGAGGTGCAATGTGTGCTTTGAGCTTTACTAAAGTTTCTTTAATGAATGTGGCTGCCCTTGTATTTGGATCATAGATATTCAGAATTGAGAGATCTTCTTGGGAGATTTTACCTTTGATGAGTATGAAGTGCCCCTCCTTGTCTTTTTTGATTATTTTGGGTTGGAAGTCGATTTTGTTCGATATTAGAATGGCTACTCCAGCTTGTTTCTTCATACCATTTGCTTGGAAAATTGTTTTATTCTGAGGTAGTGTCTATCTTTTTCTCTGAGATGAGTTTCTTGTAAGCAGCAAAATGTTGGGTCTTGTTTGTGTAGCCAGTTTGTTAGTCTATGTCTTTTTATTGGGGAGTTGAGTCCATTGATATTAAGAGATATTAAGGAAAAGTAATTGTTGCTTCCTGTTATTTTTGTTGTTAAAGTTGGCATTCTGTTCTTGTGGCTGTCTTCTTTTAGGTTTGTTGAGGGATTACATTCTTGTTTTTTCTAGGGCGTGGTTCCCGTCCTTGTGTTGGTTTTTTTCTGTTATTATCTTTTGAAGGGATGGATTCGTGGAGAGATAATGGGTGAATTTGGTTTTGTCATGGAATACTTTGTTTTCTCCATCTATGGTAATTGAGAGTTTGGCTGGGTATAGTAGCCTGGGCTGGAGTTTGTGTTCTCTTAGTGTCTGTATAACATCTGTCCAGGCTCTTCTGGCTTTCATAGTCTCTGGTGAGAAATCTGGTGTAATTCTGATAGGCTTGCCTTTATATGTTACTTGACCTTTTTCCCTTACTACTTTAGTATTCTATCTTTATTTAGTGCATTTGTTGTTCTGATTATTATGTGTCAGGAGGAAGTTCTTTTCTGGTCCAGTCTATTTGGCGTTCTGTAGGCTTCTTGTATGTTCATGGGCATCTCTTTCTTTAGATTTGGGAAGTTTTCTTCAATAATTTTGTTGAAGATGTTTGCTGGTCCTTTGAGTTGAAAATCTTCATTCTCATCTACTCCTATTATCCGTAGGTTTGGTCTTCTCCTTGTGTCCTGGATTTCCTGGATGTTTTGAGTTAGGATCTTTTTGCATTTTCCATTTTCTTTGATTGTTGTGCTGATGTTCTCTATGGAATCTTCTGCACCTTAGATTCTCTCTTCCATCTCTTGTATTCCGTTGCGGATGCTCGAATCTATGGTTCCAGATTTCTTCCCTAGGGTTTCTATCTCCAGCATTGCCTCACTTTGGAGTTTCTTTATTGTGTCTACTTCCCTTTTTAGGTCTTGGATGGTTTTATTCAATTCCATCACCTGTTTGGTTGTGTTTTCCTGAAATTCTTTAAGGGATTTTTGCATATCCTCTTTAATGTCTTCTACTTGTTTAGCAGTATTCTCCTGTATTTCTTTAAGTGAGTTATTTAAGTCCTTCTTGATGTCCTCTACTATTATCATGAGATATGCTTTTAAATCCAGGTCTAGCTTTTCAGGTGTGTTGGGGTGCCCTGGACTGGGCGAAGTGGGAGTGCTGGGTTCTGATGATGGTGAGTGGTCCTGGTTTCTGTTAGTAAGATTCTTACGTTTACCTTTCGCCATCTGGTGATCTCTGGAGTTAGTTGTTATAGTTGTCTCTGTTTAGAGATTGTTCCTCTGGTGATTTTGTTACCCTCTATGAGTAGACCTGGGAGGCTAGCTCTCTCCTCTGAGTTTCAGTGGTCAGAGCAGTCTCTGCAGGCAAGGTCTCCTCTTTCAGGGAAGGTGCACAGTTATCTGGTGTTTGGACCTCCTCCTGGCTGAAGATGAAGGCCCAAAACAGGATCTTTCCCAGAAGCTGTGTTGCTTTGGCTTATCACAGAATCCGTTGTTTCAGTAGTCCACACTCTCCCCTGTGTAGACTACTTTCCGCGGAGTCCTGAAACCAAGATGGCTACCGCGGATCCTGAGGCAAAGGTCACCCAGGTTGGGTGGACACCTGTCCTCTGGCCAGGAAGGTGGACGGTTGTCTGGAGCCGAAAATGGCGCTGCCTCAGGAGCTCTGTGGCTCTCGCCTGTCCCAGAAGCTGCTAGCCTCTGTAGTCCACACTCTCACCTGCAGACTGCCCACTGCGGAGTCCCGGAACAAAGGTGGCTCCCTAGGAACCTGAGGCAGAAGCCTCCTGAGCCGGGCGGACACCTGTCCTCTGGCCCCGAAGGTGTCTGGTTGTCTGGAGCCAAAAATCGACAGTTTATTCTTGAGCTACATATGAGCAACCATGGCCTGGGCACACGGACTCAGATTTCCCACAAAGACAAGTTCAGCTGCAGAAGAGGTTAGATGAGACTGTACTAGCTACAAAACAAAGAACATCCTAAGTCAATTCATTTGACAAATATTTCTGTGGGGACCACAGGTAGGCAGGTTAAAACAGAGCCGGAAGACTGGGTTGAGTCTCAGACAACATCTGATGACTGTTTTAGTTTTCATGTTGGTAGAAACAGAGTGGTCTGCTAAGAATACGTTTTAAAGATTAATATTTATGCCTTCTGGTCTGAGCTGGTGCTCTGAGCAGAACTTGGGCAAAAATTCCACAGCCAGTTCTACAACACCCAGAAGAAACTCCACTTCTAGGTGCTTTAACACCCCCAGGATCATAGGATCAGAGGTGAGGAGGACACAATATTTGTCCCAACACTGGGAGTAAATATGACCAGTGGGATCCAGGGACCCATGAACCCCACCCAAGCAATGGCACGGGTTCCTTTCGGTCTGAGAAGGTGCCCTGAATAGACCTTGGGTGCACCCAGCCAATTTCACAACTCCTAGAGAAATATCTACTCTCAGGCACTCTAACACGCCCAGCATCACAGGATCCCGGGATCCCAGGAGCTTGGTCACACCAGGATCTCAGGGTCCCAGAGGCAACTTGACTCCCAGAAGATCTGACACACTCAGAATCTCAGGATCCCAGGATCCCAGGATCCCAGAATCACAGGGTCACAGAGACAGCTGAACTCTAAGGAGTTCTGACACAACCAGGATCACAGTAAGGACAGGCTCCAGTCAGATATAGCGAGGACAGTTAGCACTAGAGATAATCAGATGTCGAGAGGCAAGTATAAGAACATAAACAATAGAAATAAAGGTTACTTGGCATCATCAGAACCCAATTCTCATACCATAGCAAGTCCTGGATACACCATCACACTGTAAAAGCAAAATTCAGATCTAAAATCACTTCTCAAGATGATGATAGAGGACCTTAAGAAGGACATAAATAACTCCCTTAAAGAAATACAGGAGAACACAGGTAAACAGGTAGAAGCCCTTAAAGAGGAAACACAAAAATCTCTTAAAGAATTAGAGGAAAACACAATCAAACAGGTGAAGGAAATGAACAAAACCATCCAAGATATAAAAATGGAACTAGAAACAAAAAAGAAATCACAAAGGGAGACAACCCTGGAGTTAGAAAACCTAGGAATGAGATCAGGAGTCATAGGTGCAAGCATCATCAACAGAATACAAGAGATAGAAGAGAGAATCTCAGGTGCAGAAGATACCATAAAAAACATTGACACAGCAGTCAAAGAAAATGCATAAAGCAAAAAGATCCTAACTCAAAACATCCAGGAAATCTAGGACATAATGAGAAGATGAAACCTAAAGATAATAGGTATAGAAGAGAGTGTTGTCTCAACACTGGGAGTAACTATGACTTAAAGGGTCAGTAAATATCTTCAACAAAATTATAGAAGAAAACTTCCCAAACCTAAAGAAAGAGATGCCCATGAACATACAAGAAGCCTACAGAACTTCAAATAGACTTGACCAGAAAAGAAATTCCTCCTGTCACATAATAATCAAAATGCCAAATGCACTAAACAAAGAAAGAATATTAAAAGCAGTAAGGGAAAAAGGTCAAGTAACATATAAAGGCAGACCTATCAGAATTACACCAGACTTCTCACCAGACACTATGAAAGCTAGAAGATCCTGGGCAGATGTCATACAGACCCTAAGGGAACACAAATGCCAGTCTAGGCTACTAAATCCAGTAAAACTCTCAATTACCATAGATGGAGAAACCAAGATATTCCATGACAAAAACAAATTTGCACAATACCTTTCCACAAATCCAGCCTTTCAAAGGATAATAAATGGAAAACTCAACCATTGGAAGAAAACTACACCCTAGTAGTAGAAACAAGAAAATAATCTTTTAACAAACCAAAAAGAAGATAGCCACATAAACCTAATTCCACCTCTAACAACAAAAATAACAGGAAGCCACAATCACTTTTCCTTAATATCTCTTAACATCAATGGCCTCAATTCCCCAATAAAAAGACATAGAGTAACAGACTAGATATGTAAACAGGACCCAGCATTTTGCTGCATACAGGAAATGCACATCAGTGACAAAGATGGGCACTACCTCAGAATGAAGGGTTGGAAAACAGTTTTCCAAGCAAATGGTCCCAAGAAACAAGCTGGAGTAGTCATTCTAATAACAAATAAAATCAACTCTCAACCAAAAGTTATCAAAAAAGGATAAGGAGGACACGTCATAATGGTCAAAGGAAAAATCTACCAAGACGAACTCTCAGTTCTGAACATCGATGCTTCAAATGCAAGGCCAACCACATTCATAAAAGAAACTTTACTAAAGCTCAAAGCACACATGGCACCCCACACAATAACAGTGGGAAGCTTCAACACCCCACTCTCAGCAATGGACAGATCATGGAAACACCAACTACACAGAGGCACAGTGAAACTAACAGAAGATATGAACCAAATGGATCTAACAGATATTTATAGAACATTTCATCCTAAAGCAAAGGGATATACCTTTTTCTCAGCAACTCATGGTACCTTCTCCAAAATTGACCATGTAATTGGCCACAAAACAGGCCTTAACAGATACAAGAAGATTGAAATAATCCCACGCACCCTATCAGACCACCAGGGACTAAGGCTGGTCTTAAATACCAACAAAAACAATGGAAAACACACATTCATATGGAAACTGAATAATAACCCTCTACTCAATGATAACTTGGTCAAGGAAGAAATGAAGAAATTAAAGGCTTTTTAGAATTTAATTTAAGTGAAGACACATCATACTAAAACTTATGGGACACAATGAAAGCAGTGGTAAGAGGAAAACTCATAGCTCTAAGTGCCTCCAAAAAGAAACTGAAGAGAGCTTACACTAGCAGCTTGACAGCACACCTGAAAGCTCTAGAACAAAAAGAAGCAAATATACCCAAAAGGACTAGAGGGCAGGAAATAATCAGACCCAGGGCTGAAATCAACCAAATAGAAACAAAAAGAACAAAACAAAGAATCAAGAAAACCAGGAGCTGGTAATTTGAGAAAATCAACAAGATAGATAAACCCTTAGCCAGACTAACCAGAGGGCACAGAGACAGTATCCAAATTAATAAAACCAGAAATGAAAAGCGAGACATAACAATGGAAACTGTGGAAATTAAAAAAAAATCAGATCCTACTACAAAACCTGATACTCAACAAAATTGGAAAATCTGGACGAAATGGACAATTTTCTAGACAGATACTATGTTCCAAAGTTAAAACAGGATCAAATAAGTCATCTAAGCAGGTCCCACAACTCCTAAAGAAATAGAAGCAGTTATTAATAGTCTTCCAACAAAAAACAAAAAACAAAACAAAAAACCAAACAAAAAAACAAAACAAAAAAAAACCCTAGGACCAAATGGGTTTAGTGGAGAATTCTATCAGAGCTTCAAAGAAGACCTGATACCGATACTCTTCAAACTATTCCACAAAAGAGAAACAGAAGGAACACTACCCAATTCATTCTATGGAGCCACAGTTACGCTTACACCTAAACTACACAAAGACCAAATAAAGAAAGAGAACTTGAGACCAATCTCCCTTATGAACATTGATGCAGAAATACTCAATAAAATTCTTGCAAAACAAATCTAAGAACACATCAAAATGATCTTGCACCAGGATCAAGTAGGCTTCATCCCAGGAATGCAGGGATGGTTTAATATACCGAAATCCATCAATGTAATCCACTACATAAACAAACTCAAAGAAAAAAAAATCCACATAATCATTTCATTAGATGCTGAAAAAGCATTTGACAAAATTCAGCGTCCCTTCATGTTAAAATTCTTGGAAAGATCAGGAATTCAAGGCCCATATCTAAACAGTAAAAGCAATACACAGCAAAGCTGAGGCCAATATCAAACTAAATGGAGCAAACCTTGAAGCAATCCCACTAAAATCAGGGACTAGACAAGGCTGCCCACTCTCTCACTATCTATTCAATATAGTACTTGAAGTTCTAGTTAGAGCAATTAGACAACAAAAGGAGATCAAGGGGATACAAATTGGAAAGGAAGAAGTAAAAATATCACTATTTGCAGATGATGCGATATATATATATATATATATATATATATATATATATATATATAAGTGACCCCAAAAATTCCACCAGAGAACTCCTAAAGCTGATAAATAACTTTAGCAAAGTGGTTGGATATAGAATTAACTCAAACAAATCAGAAGCCTTCCTCCACTCAAAGCATAAACAGGCTGAGAAAGAAATTAGAATAACAACACCCTTCACAATAGTCACAAATAATATTACATACCTTGGTGTGACTCTAACCAAGCACGTATGACAAGAACTTCAAATATGTGAAGAAAGAAATCAAAGAAAATCTCAGAAGATGGAAAGATCTCCTATGGTCATGGATTGGCAGGATTAGTATAGTAAAAAAGTCCATCTCACCAAAAGCAATCTACAGATTCAAAGAAATGTTCAACATCCCTAGTCACTAGGGAAATGCAAATCAAAACAACCCTGAGATTCCACTTCACAACAGTGAGAATAGCTAAAATAAAAAACTCAGGTGACAGCAGTTGCTGGTGAGGATGTGGAGAAAGAAGAACACTCCTCCATTGTTGGTGGGGTGCAAGCTGGTATAACCACTCTGGAAATCAATCTGGCAGTTCCTTAGAAAATTGTACATAGTATTACCTGAGGACCCAGCTATACCACTCTTGGGCATATACCCAGAAGATGCCCCAAGGAAGATGTAATAAGGACACATGCTCCACTATGTTCATAGCAGCCTTATTTATTATTAATACAATAGAAGCTGGAGAGAACTCAGATATCCTTCAACAGAGGAATGGATACAGAAAATGTGATACATTGACACTATGGAAGACCACTCAGCTATTAAAAATGATGAATTCATGAAATTCTTAGCAAATAGATGGAACTAGAAAATATCATCCTGAGTGAGGTAACCCAATCACAAAAGAACACACATGGTATGCACTAAGTGAATATTAGCTCTAAAGCTCCAAATACCCAAGATACAATTCACAGGCCACATGAAGCTCAAGAATAAGGAAGACCAAAGTGTGGATGTTTCAGTCCTTCTTAGAAGGAGGAACAAAATGCTCACTGAAGGATATATGGAGACAAAGTATGGAGTAGAGACTGAAGGAAAGGCCATCCAGAGACTGTCCCACCTGGGGATTTATCCTATATACAGTCACCAAGCCCCTACACTGTTGTGGATGCCAAGAAGTGCATGCTGAAAGTGCATGCTTGATATAGCTGTCTCCTGCCAGAGCCTGACAAATACAGAGGTGGATACTCACAGCCAACCAATGTACTGAATGCAGGGTCCCCAATGGAGGAATTAGAGAAAGGACTGAAGGAGCTAAAGGGGTTTGCAACCCCATAGGAAGAACAACAATGTCAACCAACCAGACCTCCCAGTGCTCCCAGGGACGAAGCTAACAACCAAGGAGTACACATGGCTCCAGTTTGCATATGTAGCAGAGGACAGCCTTGTCAGGCATCAATGGAAGGAGAAGTCCTTGGTCCTATGAAGGCTCAATAGATGCCCCAGTGTAGGGGAATGGAGGGTGCAGAGATGGGAGTGGGTAGGTGGGTGGAGGAACACCCTCATAGAAGCAGGGGGAGGGGAGATGGGATAGGGGGTTTACAGGAGTGGGAGAACCCGGGAAAGGGGATAACATTTGAGATGTAAATAAAGAAAATATCCAATAAAAATTAAAATAAAATAAATATAATAAAAAAGGTTAATAGTTTTAAAGATGTTAAGTGAGACACATGACATTAGGCTGAACAAAAGATGGCATTAAGTCTGCACCATTCTGACTCCCTATAGACCTGAAACTCTGAGTCCACAGAGGAGAGTTTTGTTTGTGTTAATTTGTCATCTTGGATAAGTGACCTTGTGGGGATGAGGGTTAATGAGGGGTAGACTGCTGTCTTAGGCAGGGTTTTACTGCTGTGAGCAGACACCATGACCAAGGCAAGTCTTATAAAAAAACAACATTTAATTGGGGCTGGCTTACAAGGTCAGAGGTTCAGTCCATTATCATCAAGGTGGGAGCATGGCAGCATCCAGGCAGGCATGGCACAGGCAGAGCTGAGATTTCTAGTCTTCATCCAAAGGCTGCTAGTGGAAGACTGACTTCCAGGCAACTAGGGTGAGGATCTTATACCCACACCCACAGTGACACACCTACTCCAACCAGGTCATACCTATTCCAACGAGGCCACACCTCCAAATGGTGCCACTCCCTGGTCCAAGAATATACAAGCCATCACCTGGATAGAGATAAAGGGTACTTAGAGGATGTTGTACATGGGGTCCTGGAGAAGTAGAGAGGGTGTGAGGCTCAGGTCACAAGTGAATGACTGTCAGTCAGCAGGAGAGTGGGATGTAACTTTCCATAGGAAAAACCTTGTAGCTTGGATCTGTAGGCCAAGCTGAGTGAGAAGCTGTCTGTTACAGTCCCTATAACAGTCAGATCTCCTTCCCACCATCCTGGTACCCTTCACAGAGCTACAGCAAGAAGGGTCCCCCTTCACAGAGCTACACCAGGCTTAGATAGAACAGCATGGGTTAAGCAAGAGCCTTGGTGTGCAGAGTGTGAGGTTTGTATGTGGTATTGTACTTATGAGGTAATCTGTACCTGTGTGGTACCTGCACCTGTGTGGTACCTGCACCTGTGTGGTTGTGGTATCTGCACCTGTGTGGTATTTGCACCTGTGTGGTACCTGCACCTGTGTTGTTGTGGTACCTGCACCTGTGTGGTATTTGCACCTGTGTGGTACCTGCACCTGTGTGGTATCTGCACCTTTGTGGTACCTGCACCTGTGTGGTCACAGGTGCATGCTTGTGCTTGCGCACAGAGGGTAGGGGAGTACATTGGGCGTCTTCTTCATTCACTCTCTATTTAATCCTTAGGGACAGGATCTCTCCATAAATTTGAAGCTAGTGTTTCAGCTAGGCTAGCAGCTATCATGCCCCAGTCTTCTTCCTTCCCCTATCCCCAGCACCACTGGGGTCACAGGCATGTGAGAACATGCCTAGTGTGTTACATAAGTGTTGAGAATCCAAACTCAGCCCCTCACCCATGTGTATGTAGCAAGTGCTCTCACCCACTGAACCATCTTCCCAGCTTCCTAAGTGGAAATTTGTTGACTATTTCTATAATTTAATTGTGTCACTCTTTATCACAGATTATCACTAATATTACAAATAAGAATCCAGGCCGGTTTAGAACTCACAGAGATCTAGCTGTCTCTCTCTGCCTCCCAAGAACTGGGAGTAAAGATGTGCCCCACTGTGCCCCACCCACAAGTCTATTTTGGAAGCAATAGTTATCAGTCCTTTGCTTATTGGATTTTGCTGTTATGGTAGGGAGCTTTTTGTGTCCCCAGGTCTTACAGACAACCCTTGTGTTTTTCTCAGTTTGTATATAGGTATCCTAATTCTATCTGAAATTAAATTTCCTGAACGATGGAGCAAACATTTATCTTGGCTCTGACTGTTGATTACCTGGCAGTCCTGGTCCATGTACAATCTCACGAAAGCTAGTTTGAAAAGTCATTAATCAGACGAGGAGTCCTCAAGTGTGGAGAGGTGTACCCAGTCTCTGGGGCCTCCTGAGTTACTGCAGTTCTATGCTCAGATTTGGCACTGCAAGTCGCCTCTCCCCCAGTCCCGTCCACCTTCCACCACTCCTTCACTGAGTGTGGTCCTGAATACATGCTCTGATTTAGTTTATACCTTTCCGGTGAAATTCAGGCTCATCTCAAATTTTACTTTAAAATAATAATTGAGACTATGTGGAATTTGCACATGTATGTGGGGAAGACTAAAAAAAAAAAAACACTATCCATTTTAATGTCTCTGTAAAATATCACACATTTGTTAAATTTGTCTCGGGTTGTGTGGAGTTGTGTTATAATAATAATTGAAATATTTTGTTATATTTAAAAAAAACCCTCCATGACTGTGTGTAGTAAGATTATCTTGTGCAAACGCATATCTCTGCTGGCTCCAATAAATATTTCAGTTGGCTTTGCTGTCTACACTACGTGGATGGGTAACTGACAGACCTCCTCTTACAGACATCTTTGTAAGAGCTTTTCTCCCACAGTGTGTATGTCTTTATGTTGCTGAGTTCTTATTTTAATACTTTTTGATGACAGTGTGGCCTCTACAGCAGGTGTTTCATAATATTGATTTCCCTTTTGTAACAAAATGTGCAGGCACTTTTAGAAGCTTCTATCCTATATTTTAAAAATGTATATTTTTAAACTGAAGACTCGCTATGTTGGCTTGTGAATTTTTAATATCTGTGGTTTTATGTGTGTACATATACATACATACATGCATACACATACACACATATGTGGATGCATACATGTACAATACACATATTTATGTACACATGCATTCACATGCATATGCACAAGTACCATACATACATGTATGCATACATGCATATATACGTGCATGAATACACACACATGCATGCATATATACATATATACATGGATGCCTACATGTATATACACATGCATATACATGTATAATGCAATCATACATGTATACATATGTGCATATGTCCATATATACACACACATATATAGGTAGATAGATACATAGATGCATACATACTTATATATTATCTTTTTAGTGACATAAAAATTTTAACACTTTTGTAAGTTTTTCAGGATCTTAAAAATTAGATATTCAGTTTTATAAAAATGATGCACACCCACAGTTTTTTTTTTTAACAATCTAAGAGAACAATAAAGCTGAAAAAGAAAAGCAGCTGTCTCCCCTCAGCCCCCCTCCCCTACACCCTCAAGTCATCTTTCAAGAAATCAATTTTTTCCAGTGTCTTTGGCTGACTTTTTTTCTTCTTTGATTTGAAAGCAGCATGCTTAATTACAGTTTTAAAATTTCTAATGTATGTATTGATTTCTTGTGGGAAAGTAAAGATTGATCTCTCTTCTCGTGGCCCTCACAGCAGGCCAGACCTGCGCACTGTGCTTTGCTGGGCTCCCCGCTCAGGTCATGCCTGCGCGCTGCTGGCTACAAACACGAAGCTCGCCGGACAAACAGCCTTGGTGCACTGTTTTCCATTCCGCTCGACTTAAGTTTTTTCTGAGACTTACAGAGGCCCTCTGTGCAGCACTGGTTCATGCTACATTCCTGTGGGAGCCCCAGCAACCCCTTGCAATTGCCCCGCTTTGGGCCTGTTAGGGCAATCACGGATATTGAGATGACTGTCCTGGAGGTTCCGGCTTCTGCCCAACACTATTTGATGGATGGCATCGAGACTACCATGCAGCTGTATTCCTGGAGCGTCCCTCTGCCAGAACCCATAATGTCTCTCTATTTTTTAACAGCCAGCAACTCTTGTTACCTATTCTCCTTTTTATATCACCCTAGTCTGGATCCAATCATAATTAATATTTTTTTATTTTTAATATTTTTATTACATATTTTCCTCAATTACATTTCCAATGCTATCCCAAAAGTCCCCCATAGCGCCCCCCACTTCCCTACCCACCCATTCCCATTCTTTTGGCCCTGGCATTCCCCTATATTGGGGCATATAAAGTTTGCAAGTCCAATGGGCCTCTCTTTCCATTGATGGCCGACTAGGCCATCTTTCGATACATATGCAGCTAGAGACAAGAGCTCCGGGGTTCTGGTTAGTACATCATGTTGTTCCAACAATAGGGTTGCAGATCCCTTTAGCTCCTTGGGTACTTTCTCTAGCTTCTCCATTGGGAGCCCTGTGATACATCCAATAGCTGACTGTGAGCATCCACTCCTGTGTTTGCTAGGCCCCGGCATCGTCTCACAAGAGACAGCTATATTTGGGTCCTTTCAGCAAAATCTTGCTAGTGTATGCAATGGTGTCAGCGTTTAGAAGCTGATTATGGGACGGATCCCTGGATACGGCAGTCTCTAAATGGTCCATCCTTTCATCACAGCTACGAACTTTGTCTCTGTAACTCCTTCCCTGGGTGTTTTGTTCCCAATTCTAAGAAGGTGCACAGTGTCCACACTTTGGTCTTCATTCTTCTTGAGTTTCATGCGTTTATCAAATTGTATCTTATATCTTGGGTATCCTAAGTTTTGGGCTAATATCCACTTATCAATGAATACATATTGTGTGAGTTCTTTTGTGATTGTGTTACTTCACTCAAGATGATGCCCTCCAGGTCCATCCATTTGGCTAGGAATTTCATAAATTCATTCTTTTTAATAGCTGAGTAGTACTCCATTGTGTAAATGTACCATAATTTCTGTATCCATTCCTCTGTTGAGGGACATCTGGGTTCTTTCCAGCTTCTGGCTATTATAAATAGGGCTGCTATGATTAATATTTTTAAACAGACTAATATAGATTTCAAGACATTTCTTTTTGATCTTCTAATGGTCTTGGCTCCTTCAGTTTCTGAGTTCCAGGCTGTCCCCAGTGCTCTGAAGTCTCGACTCTCTGTTCTTATGTCAGGACCTGTTAAAGGTGGCCTTTGCTGAAGTTGAGACTGTGACACTCTAGGTTTCTCTTGGGTGACTCCCAGGAGTCATTGTACGCAGTCACGTGCAGATCTTTGTTCCTGTGCTGGTGAGGGTTAATTTCCTTCATTCCTCTGGGCTATGTAAGTCTGCCTGTGGATGTTGTGTGCACAGAATGTTGCCAGTTTACCCCAGGCTGAGCACACATCTGCCTGGACATACTACCTCTTCACCCATGCACTGATAACAGACAGAGCATGGCGTTTGAGTCTGACCCACTGTGTGCCCCTAATACCTCACATTCATACTGATAACCTGCTGACTGTCTCCTGACCGTGGGCACAGGATGTGTCACCTTTTCTACTCTTCAAGTTGCTTCTTGCTTTGGTTTCTCTATGGTTTTTGTTCTGTTTTGTTTTCTGTGGACAATTTTTATGGAGGGGGTTTCCCCAAAGCCTGGCAACCCACGGAGGGGGGGGTCCCCAAAAGTCTGCCTCCTTTCTTGCTTTCACTGTGGCTATGGATCTTTGAAAAACCATCGTTTGTCTTATTTCTGGAGATTGAATGAAGGGAGAGAGAAATAGAGCCTTTCTGTTTGTAGACCTTGCTCAATTTGTAATCCTGGCAATGTGTAATAACCAGCAACCTGTTAACCAAACAGTTTAATCTTCTCATCAATTGAGACTTGGAGTCTGTTCTGCGCCAGTGCTTTAGACGGTAAGTCCCACCGGTGCCCAGCCACTTTTTAGCTCCGTTGTAAATATTTTCAGAGCTATTTCCCTTCTATGGCAGCTGTCTTATGTTTCATAGGACAGCGCTCTGCTCCGTGGCGTCAGCAATTTTGTTAGTATCTTCCGAGAATCTAAAGCCCACAGGTTTCCGTTTGATTTTCTGTTATCTATATTTCCAGTAGCTGTCTTGCTCTACTAGAAGTTATATTGACGTTTGCTTGTGGAGCACGAATTTGTTTCTTAAGGTTCTTAAGTATCTCAGTGTCTTCATTAAATAAAAACTCAGTTTTCCTTGTTTTAAAGTTTTGCTTTGCTTTCGAAACAAGGTCTGGATATGTAGCCCAGGATAGCCTGGAGTTCTCTGGGTAGCCCCAGGTGGCCTCAAACTCAACCAACCTTCCTTCCTCAGCCTTGAATACTCAGATTACAGGCATGAGTACTGTTTTGGTTTTTAATCTTAATGTAATTTTAGTATATGGGCTGCTGAACTGAGAACTCCATTTAATTTTAGTATGTGATACACAGCTCTTCTGAGCTATAGTATAAAATGTAGAGGGTTAAATAGATGGATTCTCTCCTCTCCGGGGTATATACAGCCTTAACAGATACATTGACTCTTTTTTTTTTTTAGAAATTCACTGACTTTTACTAATTTTAGTTTAGTTCCTATTACTACTGTTCTTTGTTTATGCATTTGTCTATTATGTATACACATGCAAGTAGGCACTGGTGCACCATAGTCAAGTCTCTCCTTCCACCGGGTGACTCCCAGGATTGCAGCCTCATCCTGCCTATACCCACTGAGCAATCCTACCTGCTGTGCATTGTGTTTTTCCATTTTGTAGCTCAGGCTGGCCTGGAATTTATTATGTAGCTTAGGTTAGTATCCAAATCATGATATTGCTCCTACTTCAGACCACTCAGTGCTTGGTGGGCTTCAGCCACTGCAGTAGCCAAAGAAGGCCATTAAACGGTTCAGTGAGGATGAGGGGGTTCACTGTAAGTGTTTGGTTTGGGTCTTCACGAGTCTGTGGGGGTGTCACTGGGGTGGCAAATGGATAAGTGACTCTAATTGTGTGAAGTGAGTTGTGGTGCACACAGAACCCTAGCCAGGGTCAGAAGGCAGAGCTAGTGCCACTCCTCTGTGGTCCTAACAGGACTTTATAACAAGTTAGCAAAATTCAAAACCAACACTGTTAAACTATTGATCAATAAATGGTAACTGCATCAGCTAGGCAGTGAACAATCACAGAGCTGAGTTGAGGACAGTTTTAAAATTACATTTTATTTACCTACTTTGTGTTTCTGCTGGAGGCAATAAGGAAGGAAAACAACTGTCCCAGGATACTGATGGTAGATGAGAGACAGCGTGTAGCTCACAGGGTGGGTGTATCAAGAAGAATTTTTGAAATCAAATTCTAGCCTATTGTAATAGTCATTTCATGGTGTGTTTGCCTGCGCCACGGTTACGTTGCATACTTGGAATAAACACATTTTTGAACTGCCAGAAACTGGTTAATTAAAGCTGGGGAAGGGAGGCTAGTTCCCATGTCTAGAAGCCAGAGGGGGTGATTCCCTAGAGGAGGGGAAATCCTCCTTTGAGTATGAGCATTTGGGAAGAGGTACAAAGCTGGTTGTAAGGGACAAAGGGGAGGAGGGTGTAGTTAGGGATGCAGAAGAGGCACTGAAGGACAGGCAGAGATCACTCACACGAATGCTCCATTGTATATGTCTTTTCTCATCGCTGTGAGAAACACCTGGAAGCTTAGGGAAGGCTTAGGGAAGCATTTGTTCATCCCGGAGGGACAGGCATGGCAACCGGATAGGCATGGCGGCAGGTGGCTGATTGCACCACGTGTGCAGTTAGGAAACAGAGGTGCATGCTGGGATTCGGCTGGCTTTCCCTCCTTTGCTCCAGTCATTGGCCTCAGCCCAAGGATGAGTGAGGCTCACCTTTACAGCTAGTCTTCCCTCCTTACAGGACCCTTTCTAGAAATACCTTTGTGGGTACACACAGGAGTGTATGTTTCCACGGGGAATATAGTAAACCCATTCGAACTGGCAACAGTAACCATTGCATCTTCTAAGTGAGTGTATCTCACAGACCCAGATGGGTATAAATGTCCAGCAGTGGACTGACCAGAATTCCAGGCCGTGGGGTATCAATGAAGTCTGTAGGTTATTCTAGACAAAGCACAGGGTAGTTCAGTTAGGTTGTGTGTCTGCTGCTTCTTCATTGCTTGGAAGGCATTTTGGAAATTAGGAAAAGCGAAGGATGTGGGTGGGCAAGAGTGGAAACGATTGAGTAGCTGAGCAGAGCCCAGGTCCAACTTGAGAATTCATCAGAGAGATGTTGGCACCAGTCTAGAAAATGGTTGACTAATGTTTCTGAGCTTCCTAAGGCAATGGTTCTCAGCCTGTGGTCTCAACCGCTTTGGGTTAAATTACAGTTATTACCTAATATAAAATTACAGTTATGAAGTCCCAACAAAATAATTTTATAGTTGGGGTCGCCATCGTGTGAGGAACTGTATTAACGGGTGGGTGGCATCATTAGGAAAGTTGAGAACCACTGCTCTAGGTGAGTAACTTCTGGAGACACAGTCATCACCTTTCCCGTGGTTGGTGCCCTGGGGAAATGGCTCACGTGGCTTCCGGGTCAAGGGCATGCAGACAGTCTGGGAGGCCATCCTTCTGGGCTTGAGAGGCATCCTTCCTTCCTCTCGACAGATGAAGAGCCATGATTGCCCCAGTGCTTTGAATCTGGGTCGTCACAGCGACTCTCACACATTCACAACAGAGGCCTGCTTTGTCTCTGCAGGGACCTAAGTCTGGCTCCATTCTGCTCATGGCTGTTGCTGCTCTCCCTGTGGAGAATGTGAACCAGGACAACTGACCTCAAGAAGTCTTACTGTACTAGTTCACTGCCTGCCTCTGCCCACTTCCCTCCTGCCCTCTCTCCCTCCCCCTCTCCCTTCCCCTTTCTCTCTCCCTTCCCCTCTCTCCTTCTCTCTCTCCTTCCCCCTCTCTCCCCTCTCCTCCTTCTCTCCTTCTCTCCCACTCTCTCCCTTCCCTTCCTTCTTCCTCTTCCCATTCCCTCCCTCCCTTCTTTCCCTTCCCCTGCTCTCCATCACTCCCTCCCTCCCCTACTCTTTTCCCTTTCACCCGTTTCATTTTTGTTTACCCTGCATCCGCAGCCTCTTATCTGCTCTCCCAGCTGTCAGCCTCTTTACTTCCTAAACTTACCTCCTCAACCCTCTTTCGCAGCCTGACACTGATATGCTGTGGGCAACCACTGCGGCATGAAGGGCTCTCACCACAGGGTGACGGTGAGGGCAGAATGTTAGAGATAAGGGAGATATTTTACAGCTCGCCTTATCTTCAGCCACTGTCTAAACCAGCCTAACCTTCCCGTCCCAGGACCCACAAGCCTACCTAATTTTCATGGCGTTTTATGCACTTACCTATGGTCTTCTAGCTTTATGTTCCTCTGTTTCCCTAGCAAGAGCTTGTGAAGTGTTATCCATTCCATGGCTTTCTCTGACCCCACTCTCTTCCAAGGCTTAACCGATTGATTGGTTTTCATTGTTGTTATTGTTTGTTTGTTTGCTTGCTTGTTTGTGTTTTTTTTCTCCTGCATGCTATGATCCTTTGCAGATCTATCAAGTATGAAATTTGAGACACGTTATGCTGTGTTTGTAACACTTCTGTTTCCTTAATGGGACTTGGATTTCTTGAGTTAAAACATGAGGCATTAGCCTGAGGAGACGGCTTGGCAGGAGAAGCAGAGCAAGTATGAGGACCAGAGGTCAGATTTCCAGAGTGCACATAAAGATGGGCACAGTAGCCGGCATCCGTGATCTCAGCGGTTCCATGGTGGGATGAGGGACAGAGACAATAGCATCCCGGAAGCTTTGGGGGCAGCTAGCTTGGCTTATACAGCTACAAACAAAACGCAGAAACCAACACGGGAGGTCATGACTGACACCTAAGGTTGCCCACTGACCCCTACAATGCACAATATGCCCAAACTCACATACGCAAGCAAGATTAGTGAAAGATAGGTAAAGACACAATCAAGCCGTAATGGTATTTCTCTCCTGGCACTTACGTGGTAGTCCATACATTTCAGTTGCTTCCGTTTGAATCAGAGATTTCTTTCCACAGGCAGTCATGGATGATCAGAGGGAAGGAGAATTCTCCAGAAAGGCATATGGGCAGCTGTCTGGGTAAAGCTACAACTGTAACAAAACTTCCTTTTCCTACATAGCTGTGGTACTGTGCTCTGCTCTCTGTCTGGGATGCCCAGGCGCTGCCAACACACTGGCTAGAGAAGGTGGGGCAAAGTCCAGACGAGAGTCTACAGCCTGTGTTTCACTTTGGGGTATCAGACACTACTACATGCTGGACCTGAAGGGGAAAATGGGGTCTGGGGTGAATTCTGTGGTTCCTGGTTTCCTCTCTGGGTACCCGAGTACTGTTGGTGTACTGGAGTACTGGAGTACTGGAGTACTGGAGTACTGGAGTACTGGAGTACTGTTGGTGTACTGGGTACCCGAGTACTGTTGGTGTACTACCTAGAAGGGAAGACTAGAATGGGGGTCCAGGGTCCATGTTCATTCTCCAGGCATCTCCACGCTAGGCAGGAAGTGACAAGTGGAGCCCAAGAGGAACAGAATCTGGTCCAACTGGGAATGGGTGTGCAGTAGCAGAAGGGTGAGAGATGAGAAAAGCCTTTTGGGGAGTCTAAGGCATGGCTCTCTTAGGAGAAGGCCTTCCCTACAGCGATCTTTAAAGAAGCAGCTCTGAGACGATCCTTGCTTGTTCATCTTGCTTTCTTGGAAGTGGATGTGGGCACATACATTTTATGCAGGGTGAACCAGGGATTATATACCTCTTGGGGGAAGGTCATGAGAATATCAAGGAAGGGAAGGCCATTGGTTAAAGGGTAAGGCTATTTAGATACCTCATTAGCATGGAGACAAACTCCATGACTGAGTGCCTGTGAGCCTCTCAGTTGGTGGTCGAGGTTACCTGTCTAAAGCAGGCATGAAAGGCTGGGGAGGGGCTGCTCCACTCCTACTTCAGATCCCTGGGATTCCGGGGCTTTAAATATGCCTCACCTCACCAGTTCTTAGGCCTGTCTAGTAGCGCAATAACATGCCCTACATATAGTCTAAAAGTTAGAATAATGGACAACTAAACATTCCTAGAACATGATGTCTTACAAGTAATTCTTGTTAATGTTCAGATGAAGAAACCAGTTTTATGTTTCTGACACACCACACGTGTAGCTTTTACTGTAGCCACTGCCGCCACCGCCACCACCACCCCAGCCTCCAATCTTTATGAATTCACAAATGTTAAATCATTTTACATCCTAAGAGAGAACAAAATAAACAGTTGACATTAGTCGAGCAGAGCTTCATTGAGGAATGTTGACAAGTTCAAGGTAAGAGTGTTTGATAAGTTGGGGTATTTGATGCGAAGTTCCGAGTAAAGTGTTTCTCACGCGCTCTGTTTGATGAATGACCCAAGCCTTCAGAGGACTGTGTGAGCGGGCTTTGATCTGTCTCGGTGTCTGAGGTTTAATTGGAACTTTTGTTTCCCATAGATTTGAAAACCTGCTGTGGTCCAGAAAGAAGTTTGTGGACAACATGAAGATCTATAACCACAGTTACATCTACATGCCTGCCTTCTCTATGAAGACAGGCACAGAGCCGTCCCTCCGTGTGTATTACACACTGAAAGATGTTGGAGCCAATCAAACAGTGCTTTTTGCTAACCCCAACTTTCTTCGGAACATTGGAAAGTTCTGGAAGAGTAGGGGGATCCACGCCAAGCGCCTGTCTACAGGACTCTTTTTGGTGAGTGCAGCCTTGGGCCTCTGTGAGGAGGTGTCCATCTATGGCTTCTGGCCCTTCTCGGTGAACATGCAAGGGGAACCCATCAGCCACCACTACTATGACAACGTCTTGCCCTTCTCAGGCTACCATGCCATGCCTGAGGAATTCCTTCAGCTTTGGTATCTTCACAAAATCGGCGCGCTGAGGATGCAGCTGGACCCGTGTGAGGAGCCGTCACCACAGCCCACTTCCTAGGGACTCCAGAAGAAGAAAGGACGGGATGGGGGATATTTTTGCTAGTTTTTTTTTTTTTTATGTGACTTCTAAAAAGAATTGCCAAAGTGTGTCATGGATTGGCATGATAGGAAACAAACAAAACCCAAGCAAAACTGCTTTTGATGTTGGCTTGGAGAACAACAAGAAATAAAATGTCCCGGGGAATGTTTTTATAGTGTTGTGGATTTGCAAGCGGGACAACCCCAAGGAGACGATGATGGCAGAGCACATGTCTGTGGTTCAAATCAAGAAGATGTGATTCGAGGACCAGATGAACTCTTGTTGCTGAGGCTGAGGGGCCCATCATGGCAGCCTGTGGGAGATGCTGGGGTATTGCTGACTGTCAATATACACTGGCATCATAATCATTTTAAAGATCCGTCTTATTGAGACTGGCATTAGAACTATAGGTTTTTAAAAAAATATTGTTGATTTTTGCCCTTTTCAGGGCTATGGGTGGGTAATGGTATAGACTTACAAAACCCTTCCTGCTGATTATTGTGATTCGTTAAAACAAGTCTATGATGACTATAGTCCCCTCCACTAGTATGGTTTTAAATAAGCATCGCTTCTTGCCTCCTTTTGGTTAAGTCTACTTAGCATGAAGCTCTGTTGAGTTTAGACTGTGTTGATCTATTGTCTAGATCACACGAGCCATTTCTTCACATCAGAAGTTGAGAGGGAAACTAAATTTTAGGTCCCCATTACATCAACCCATTGGCTCTGTTATTTTCATAGAATCACTAGACCTGCAAGTATATTGTTTACTTATAAAGTAGCAGAAGCATCCTCATCATTTAATGAGAGGTGACGTAGCTCACAGAGAGTGAGAGCTTCATCTTTAAGATAGACAAAGGCAGGGCCTTTTCCTCTCTAACATGAATATTTCCTTCCACGATAACTCATGCGTGTATACGCATATGTATACATGCATGAATTATCTTGTATACATATATATGTATACACACATGAATATAGACACATACGCTTTGACACTCTCTACGCTTTCTACAAAGTAATCAAAGATTATTCTCATGTAACCATCAGTACTGAGTGTGCATGGCCTAGAGTCTGTAACCAGTATTGGAGAGCCACATGTAGTGTGGGCTCCATTCCATGTTGACACAGTCAGGCTGTCATGGCAGTTGCTGTCAGCTTGCATGTCAGCACAGGGTGCAAGGCTGACCCTCAAATACACAAATCAGAATGTGAACCCCTCTCTTACTTATAGTGCCTCCCTGTACCCCAAAATTTCACAAATGGGCCCTGTGTTGAGCCTAGTGACATGTGATGTGGCTCTTTCAAGGAAGCAGGTAGGAACCACCAGCTGTTTAAGTCCTTAATGCTGGGTGGGTAGGGCCGTTTAAGCAGCTTGGTACATTAGCTTTGACACAGCTCGGGAGCTTTCCTGGCATATTCTGGCCCAGTGTGCTTACTGTAGGTAAGGGGGTGAGAAGGGGGTTCTCTTATGACCTTTGTGCTGTGAGGTGTGCTAAGCTCTGAGGAGATATGCAAACCCATGTTTATTCTTTCAACTGTCGTCATGATAGAGGTGAAAACGACTCACAAGTTCTGCCTCATCTTGGAGGTAGAAACTCGGTGTATCGACCATGCCTATGAAAAGCAGAGGGCTTTAAAAGGAAGGTTAACTGACAAGACAAGCAAGCCCCTGAGGAGATGTACTCTTGGGGTGGGGGATTTCCAAAAGTGATCCAATATTCAGGCTACCCTACAGATAGCATTTGAACTGAGGAGACTGGGCGGCCTGGTGGTCCGCTCGCTGCTGTGCAGAGCTGGCTTAGTGTTCCCATTTGTGTGACAGCCTCAGGATATCTAGAAGTCGGCATGAGCTGTGTTATTCATATCTGCACAACCCTGACTACAATCTCATTTTGAGCTCCTGGTACTTAATCATTATCTAAGGAAGAATACATGTTCATCAGTAGACTTCACCAGAAGTGTAAAAGGGCTAAGAAAACATCACATACAAAGATTTCATTAAATATGCGTTCAGATGAATACATTAATTGGTCAAAATCTAAGCAAGAAGCTCATAAAACACACCACTGTGCACTGAGAGAACTGTCTGGGAGTTTTAGCTCTCCATCTGGCTCCTAGAACAGGTCCGTGTGATAGATTTGTGTGTTTAGTCTGTGCAATTTTAAAGCTACTCTCTATGGTAGTTGAATGTCAGAACAGATCCGGCCAACACTGTTTGTACTTTTCACCTGTGCAGACTGCCCTTCCCTCAGGTGCCATCAGGACCCTGAGGACACTTTCAATTGTTATGACCAAGAGTGCTCACACTTGTAGTAGGGAGTGACCATGAATGCTGGTCCAGTAGCTGCAGGTCAGCCCCTTGCCACAGAGAATGACTCAGCAAAGTGTTAGTTGTGGAACCCCAGGTTAGACCAAAAGGAAAGTTTGACTGCTCCTCTGCTCTGTCCTTTAGGCCACAGGTATCACGCGGATGTCATGAACAGTATCTCTGTGGCCTTTCATTATTTTATAGTGACAATTCACTGGTATGTCATATGTAACTTTATGTGAGTCTGGTTAAATGATGTAGCTAAACAAGAGGGTGTGTGTGTATGTGTGTGTGTGTGTATCTGTGTATGTCTATGTGCATGTATGTGTCTATGTGTGTATAGCTGTGTGCATCTGTTTAGCATTATTTTTAGTAAAATATGTGTTCCTAAGTAGAAACCTCTCCCGAATCATCCTTTAGAACATTCTAGAGTAGCATATTACTCTTAAGAGATTGGGTATTATTCAATTCTGCTTATTGAAATTTAGGCCTTCAGCTTTAGGCCTAGTCCACTATTTAATGTATTTGACCTTTAACTTTCAGCTCAGAAGGGATTTGGGTTATGATAGAAATGTTTAATAGGAACATTAATTTCATTGTGTCTGGCAAGAGATGACACCCCACTCTACCACCAATTAGATCAATGCTTTAAGTGTGTGTATGTGTGTGTGTGCGCGCACATGTGTGCACATGCATGTGGAAAATAAAATTGCTTCATGGAGGAAGGAGAGAGAATGCAGAGACTGCAAATGAATACTCAAACAGGAATTCTCTTTTTGAGTCAACCGCGACTTAAGAATTTGTTGATTCTCAAGCTCCCAAGTGAGGGCGGCTGCTGCTTGATTTTAATCACACTTCAGTAAAAATTAAGCTAGGTGAAGAGCGAGTCATCCCAGCAGAAGGAAAGCTTTTACATGAGAGAGCTTTTCTCAGAAGATGACTCTTAGTGCTTTGCCAAAGTATATTCTTAAAAAATTGTGTGCCTAAACTAGATTGTTCACGTTTATGACTTTGAAAAAGGAGGGGGCACAGGAGACTCTCACCCTTGAGGCCTGAATGCCCTTGCAGGGTCCTGAGTTCAGGTTCTGATGCATAATTACCCACGCACAGCTAACTGTTACTCCAGGTCCAGGACAGCTGGTATCCTCTTCTGGTCTCCATGGACACTGAATGCAAGCAAGAACATACACATAATAAATAAATAAATAAATAAATAAATAAATAAATAAATAAATAAATAAATAAATCTTAATAAAGGTAGAGAGTTAATTCTCTAAAATGGCAGATGTTCAAGTAGTGTCCTTTGTGCTTCTTTGCTGGGAAGCCAGACATCTATAGTTTTATTTTTTCATGTTTGAAAATACCAAGTTCATGGACTCTTCCACTGGCAAATCATTGTCAGGAAAGATCTAATGAGAAAATCAGTCACGAGTCCACTGAACAGTTTTTACCTTATAAAATACAGTGCTATAGTATAGATGCTTCCCCAATGGTTTTTACCTTATGAAATACAGTGTTGTGGTATAGACGCTTCCCCGCCAGAACCAGGTAAGATTACTTCTCATCAAAAAGCCCAGAGACTAAGGGCTGTAAAGCTTTGTCTGAACACTCAAGGGCAAGTCTGCAGTAACAAAGCCTGAGGATGCTGTTGTGGGTCCTTTCCTGCCCATAGTCGTCAGAAGTGTGAGCTCCAGGCAGTCCACATCAGGGATGGAAGCAAATTAACAATGTATGACACCTGCAGCCCAGGTTGATGTGGCTAGTCGGGTCAGCAGTAAATACTCTTAGAAGTTTTGGAAACTTGATTCTGTTGTATGCTCAGGAGAGGAAGAGGCAAGGTGAAAAGGGAGGTGACTATAGTTCCCAAGCTCTCAGCATCCACGGGGACAGAGGGGTCTATACCTTTGTTCTTGATGACCCACTTGTCCAACAGAGGAGCCGGCTTCCACTGAGGGCTGAGCTAGTAGCCTTGCAACTACAGGAGCCTCAGCATGAAAATTTGCCAATAATTTAAAATTTTGAATCACCAAACATATTTTGCTTTGATTTTTTTTGCCTAGGCTTGCACTTGCTAATCCTGTGGCAGAGTCTGGTCACTGTGACCCAGGTGTGACCCTGCATATGATCATCCGCAGAGCTCTTTCTCTGTGTATATGGGTGGACTTCCAGAGTCCCTGAATCTATGGAGGTAGCAAATACCCCATAGTTCCTGTGCTGTGTCTTTGAAAGTCTGGAATTCTGAAGTCCAGAATATGTCTATAAACTCCTAAATGTGAGGCCACAAGATTTAGTCTCAGCCCTATACAACTCCTGTTGTGTAAGTGGGAGAGTCTTATATCTGTAGATCACACACACACACACACACGAATAGTAATAGTGTCTAGTATCTGCCTTATTCTCAGCCTTAACATGTCATTTGACATTTTCACACACATCCCAGAGATAAATGATTGACACATGACACAAATGAAAAGGTTATTCTGACAACTGAACCTTGCTCACTGTAATAAGGAAGGCATCCCGCTCCTCCTCCTTGTTGGGGTTCTCTCTGCTGCTAGCATTTGTAGTTTCTTCTGCTGTTTTCACAAAAGAATAAATAACATAGAGAAGTGAGCTATAATCGAATGAGCATTTGAATAGCAGCCAAAGCCCTTGACTCTCACTTGTGGGAGCACAAAAGAAGAATTACATTTTACGGTTGCTTGTTTATCTAGCGGTCAGTCTCTGTGTTGTGTTAAAAGCCTTCCTGGATTTGCTTTATGGTTGAAGCTGTTGGGACTCAATCAATGACTCAAAGTTGCCCGAGAGTTTTATGGTGTGATATCCAAACACACCAGTCCTGCTTCTGTGTAATTAGAGCTCCTCTGGATATCTCTCACTTTCAAATGTGTGTTATCTTAGAAACTGTTTCAAGATAACAGGAGATGTGCTGCCATGTGGTCTTTAGGGTTAGGATGAAGAGATGAGGGATGTGGCATGGACTAGGCAGCTGTATAGAGAAAACTCAGAGGTGGTACCTGGTTTCCCATGTGGGTCTAAGCAGTCTTAGAGCCTCCAGGTTCCTGCCTCCTCCAAGCAGTGCCCTCCTGGGTACCTGAGCTTGGTGAAATAAACCTATACATATCTCTCTGTCACCTGCCTTTTGAGTCATACTCTCAAGATGAGTTATAATTTAGTTCTCCTATCAAGATGGTGGGAAATGTCACCTTGATGGTGACCACTGGATGTGGTTACCATATACGATGTACACAGCAAGAGTTGGTGTCAACTTCCTGTCCCCATGATTCCCAAGAGAGGCCATGGTAGCTTAGATTCATTATCCTTCATGTTTTAGTTCAATCTCTCGCTGTCTCTCTCTCTCTCTCTTTCTCTCTCTTCCCTCCCTCTCTACCCCCTCCCCTCTTCTCCTCTCTCCTTCCCGATGTTATTTTTGCCCACAGAATATAGAAAAGTATGTTGACTTGGCAGTGGGGAGTGGCAGAGGGTGCCTTAACTTTTCCTGGCTCGGCTCCCCACTTACATAGTTCCTTCATGTGTTTGTTACTTTGTAGGTGTTTCCATGTCTGCCCAACTTTTACCTTAATCATCAGCAAGGACCCTTTTACATGTAGCAAATGGGACTATTTTATAGACATTTACAGTAGAGTATAGGTCTTGGAGAAGTCTGATGATGGTGTGTAATACCCTTTGCTGCATTGTTGAACATTTTTCTAAAGTCTTTTAGGTGATAACTACAGAAGTATTCCTAGAGTTAAGGATTTCCTGGAAAATTCCAGTATTCTTGGAAGCAAGGAACCAACCTATCGCTGTTTTCTGTTCTGTCTTCAGCACTGATAGGCCCTCTCTCCACAGTTAGTATGACTAGCGGCTACTGTAGTTCGCATAAGGATCTTACACATGAGAAGGGGAAAGAAAGGATGCACATCACAATATTTTAAAGCCTGCTTCATCTTTAACAAATTCTGTAACACCGCTAGACTTATGCTTATCATATGGCGTAGTTTGATCTGCAAAATATTGGGGAAATATTTTTACCTTTGGCCTCTTTCGTTGTGTATTGTAGACTCTAATTCCACACACATGCAAGCTGTTTTATCAGTGTGAATTTTCAGAAGCTGGATAAGAGTAAAAGTAGGAAATTTTAAATATTCTTTCTCATGTAATGTAGTCTACTGATCCATGGATATAATAATTCTGGGAGAGATTATTTTTTAGATCACACTATAAAATTGAACCTTTGATGGGTTTGCAGAGTGGCTTCCTCTTACTAAAGTCAAATTTGATGGATAGAAAGTGTAGGGTAACCCATGCTCACTCTTTCTCGCTCTTTCTTTCTTTCTTTCTTTCTTTCTTTCTTTCTTTCTTTCTTTCTTTCTTTCTTTCTTTCTTCCTTTCTTTCTTCCTTTCTTTCTTCCTTTCGTCCTTTCTTCCTTCCTTCCTTTCTTCCTTTCTTCCTTCCTTTCTTTCTTTCTTTCTTTCTTTCTTTCTTTCTTTCTTTCTTTCTTCTTCCTTCCTTCCTTCCTTCCTTCCTTTCTCTTTCTTTCTTTCTTTCTTTCTTTCTTTCTTTCTTTCTTTCTTTCTTTCTCAAAAAAAATTCACATAAAATGCAGCAGGTAAGAAAATTGGTTTAATCGGTAATCTTTATGGTGTGACTTGAAAAAAATGGTGCCTATCTGTTGGCTGACACAAACAATGATGCGCCCAAGGGAGGTCACTGGGAAAATGTCTTTTCTTTCGTGTGTTCCTGAGTGGTGTGGCAGTGAGGAGATTTAACCAAGTCTCAGTTTCTCTACCTCCCTTCCTTGGAGAATATTTGGAAATGTACCCTGTGAATAAAATGGCTTTTTTTTTTCAACGAAGCTTCTGACGTCCTTTCATTTCTCTGACGAACATCTGTTCTTTCCTTCTCAAACTCCTCTGAACTTTGTTCCTGCCTTGGCTTCTCTGTCTTGCTTTTCCTGTGTGGGTGGAAGTCCTGCTGCTTATTAAGAGCATTGTTTTAGGAGCCCTGAGTTACAGGACTGCCGAGATCGCTCCGCAGACAATGGAGCCTGCTGTCCAGCCAGATGATCTGAGTTGGATCATTGAGGCCCACGTGGTGAGAGACGGCTCCTGAAAATTACCTCTAACATCCACATGTACGAAGTGGCATGTGTGCTGTCACACAAGCACAAGTGCACACAAAGTTAATTGGACCTTTAAAATCCCATGCAAAATTTAAAGGAAAAAAAAATATAGAATTATAATCACCGTATCAGTAACAGCACCACATGGGGCTGGTGAGATGGCTCAGTGGGTAAAGAGGCTTGCCGCCAAGTCTAATGACCTGGATTTGATTCCTGGGACTCTTGTTGTAAATTAAATGAATAAATGTAATTTTAAAAGTTACCTGCGTGTGTGTCTGAGCACCACATAGCTGCAGTGCCTGGCGTGGGCAGAAGAGGGCGCCAGATTTCCTGGCACTGGAGTTGTTGTGAGCCACCACATGGATGCTGAGAACTGAACTCTGGTCCTATGCAAGTGTAGCCAGTGTGCTTAACCACTGAGCCATTTATCCAGACTTGGAAAAAACTTAAACACTATATGGTACATATAAGAACTCCTCTGAGTCAGAGGAAAGATTCTATCTCTTAATATAAGGCAGACAAGAAATTATGCATCCTTATAGCATAAGTAATACACATGAGCCTCTTTTTCCCAACAATAAAATTGTCTGCGGTGTAATGAGTCAGTTCCAGCGTGTGTGTCCAGAGATGCTCTCATTAATTGCTAACATGAGGCAAGACGTTGCTACTCCTCCTCTATTCAAAGTGGGTGACTTTGAGAGGCCACACACCTTCTGGTCAAAATTGTTTAGGTAATTGCTTCAAACTCCTTGTCCCCTGGGCTCTGGGTCCCAGTCCTGTCAGACTCTTCCTCAGAGGGAGTGGCATCAAGAAAGGTACCCTATCCATCCTTTATGGTACAGTTCTTGATCCATACCCTTGGTACAGATCTTATTATTTATCTGATTTTATTTCCAAAGTAGCCTTTTAGGCTACGGCTCTTTGAGGATGGATGATTCTGAGTGGAGACGAAGCACAGTGTTTAGCTGAATGGCTTCGTGGGGTGGGGCAGACCTTTCATATAAATGTGGGTGACCGTAACTGCCTGAGGAAAACAGATTTAGCTTTGGTCACCAACTATCACTAGTTCCTACAAGATAAATTTTATAATTCAGCTGCTCTACTCCATTTTGACTTAAACATTCAGAAACAGATAGCAAGAGCCCAAAGGCATAAGTGTGTTCAAGAGTTCCCCGATAAGCCTAAAGCAGGATAATTGAAAACCACAGGCTATTTTGAAAATACAGCAAGATGATATCAGAAATTAAAGGAAGGTAATCAAATTCCTTTCTAATTCACAGGAAGCCACCTCAGGGACTTGAGGGCATGCAAAAGTTTGAAGGTTTCTTCCTGCAGAGTGACTGTCAGTGTTGGTTGTTGGTTGTGCCACAGGAGTTACGGTTTCCAGTCACAACCTGAGAGGTTGGAGGTTGTGGTAGAGCCCAGCCTCAATATTGGGAACACACCTGCCACAGGTGAGTGCTCATGGGGTGGGGCATAGATGTTGTCTTTTCGGGAGCTGGAGTTACAAGTGGTTGTGAGTCACCCAATGTGGGTGCTGGGAATTGAACTCAGGTCCTCTGGAAAAGCAGCAAGTCTTAATCACAGAGCTTTCTCTCCAACCCTGTATCCTGGGAACATTTTTATGATCAACAGGGCAACGAAGGACTAAAAGGCTAGTGAGTGTTTATTGGCATCAAGTTAGATGTCAGCCAAGACTACTCTGATGTCTGCATGTCTGCATGTTGGGGAGAAGACAGTATAGCCTGGATGAAGGTGTTCATTGAGGTGGAGTGGGAGACTTTTGCTATCCATCTCCTCCTGGTGGCTAAGAGACCTGAGGACTGGCTCTATTTCAGAGGTTAACCCTCACGGTAGATTTTGCTGGCTGAGCAAATCGTAAGAATCATAAGAATAATCCTAAGAAGCAGGTTATCCCTGCTCCCTGTCCGTGAGTCCAGGCACAGCCACGGTACCTGAGATCACCACAGGGCTGCCTGATGTCCTGTCTGTTTTGTCAGCAGCTCTCACAAAAGAGAAGGCTGGGATGGTGACATCAGTTTCTAAAGCAGTCTTGAGATGTCTCCAGGGCTCTTCTCCATAGGCTCAGATACCTGAGGCAGATGTTTATTTTGTCTTCCTTTTCTATCATCACTATTTCCATTAACACCTACACATAATTTCTGGCATCATCAGCAGAGACGCTGTAGGGCCACCACCAGATAAGGCCCCCTGATGCAGCATAGCCCAGGAACATCAACATGGCTCCTGGCTACAGCAGAGATCACAGACATCCTTATGGCCCTCAGTGGTGGCACAGCGACAGGACACCAACAAGGACCTTTGCAGTAAGAGACCTTCGTGTGCAGTCAGAGCACAGACCCAGACATGGTCCTTAAGCAGTAGTATAAGACTGGCTTTGACATCACCATGGACGTGGGTGGTAATGGAAGCCACTCACATTGGTGTGGGTCCTGCAGCAGCATTGCTCACAGACATCAAAGCAGACCTGGCTGCAGTAAGGCCATGGACCCAGATATACCCCACTGTGGCAGCACAGACCTGGGCCTCACCATGGCCTTAAGTGGCAGCACAGACTACAGATATCATCATAGCTTCAGGCTGAAGCACAGACCACCTCCATTGCTCTCAACTCTCTGTCGCCCATTTTCTCTTATGGTTTTCGGTGATAACCAGGCCATGGCCAGCAACACAGATCAGGCTACTTTAAGGCTATGGACCCAGGCATGGCCCTCAATAGCAGCTGAGCCCTTGTCCTCACTACGGTCTCATGTGGCAGCACAGCCCACTCACATCAGTATGACCCCTGGGTTCAGCATGGCCCAAGGACGTGAACATGGACTTGATAAGCCATGGTACAAGCCATGAATATCCGTATGTCGCAGGCAGGAGAAAACACGCCGCACACTTCACGGACATCAACCTGGACCTCAGTCACATCAGGGCCACTGACCTTAGCAGAATCTCGGGACATGGTCCTTTGAGAAGATCTATCCTATCTTAGGCCTCCACCCTGCCAAGATTTAGGGTGATCCTGTGTGCAGGCAGCTTGTTCGGGGACAAACTGCGTGTGCTTAAGCTCTTGGCTGCTGCCTCCCATCCAGCCGACTCCATTGCTACTGTGCAACATCTCGTCAACTTCATTGGTCATTGACATGATCCACCATCAACCTCAGCCCTCTCATGCTTGTCACCGCTGTCACATCCCCAGTTTTGCCACCTTTTGTCACCACTTCCGCCTCCCGTTATCTCCACTTCCGTTCCCCTTCATCACCACTTCCGCCTCTCTCCACAGTACGCACACCCTTTGGCTCCTCCCTTCTCTTCTCCTCTCTGTGGTGCCTGCCTGTTTGGGATGGAGAGCCTCCTGTGCCTGTTCACTGCAGATGGACAAAATCAGTTCGGAGGGACAAAACACTCCTGTATATTTCAATGGTTAAGGAGCACTTTGGTTTCAAGACAGGGTCTGGTGTAGCCCAGGCTGTCCTCAATCTCACTGTGTAGCTAAACTTAAACTTCTGATGCTCCTGTTCTCCGTGTCTATTTTATCATCCACTGGCAATCAAACCTAGGGCCTTGTGCCTGCTAGGCAAGCACCAATTGCACTGAGTTACATCCTCGGGGGGGGGGGGGGAGCTGGGGGGGGAGCAGGGTATTAAGTTTCCTTGAGAGCTGGGCTGGGGAATAACAAAACCAAATTGTTCCCAAGTACAAAGCAGGTGTGAGTGGACAGAGATGCACAGTAGGAAGTGTGTGGGACCTAACATCTTGAGAAGTTGAGGCCCATCTGACCAGAAGTGGTGAAGGTTTGCGGACATGACCAACTTTTCCTGATTGGATGTTTGGGTTACATTCAAAATGTTTAGAAGTGTGGCTCTCTATACATGGTGGTTTTCTGTGTAATATCTTTTTAATTAAGATTTTAAGATTTTTATCATCCACTAATCAGTTGAAGGCCATCTAGGCTGGTCCCATCATCTCTGTAGTGTGACTAGAGCATCAGCAACCATTGACAGGCTATTCGTCCTCTGATGTAAGGTGTGGGGTCTTTGGAGTGTGCACCCAGGACTAATTATAACATGGCAGTTCTAGCATTACATTTTAGGGAACTTCTACACTGACTTCTGCCGTGGCTATACCATTTTCTACTCCACCTACAGTGGTTACAAGTCTCCATTTTCCTAACCCTGCCCCGAATTTGTAGTTGTTCTTCTGTCTGGAGTAAGATGAACTCTCAACGGATTTTAACTTGCTTCTCTCTGCTTACTAAGGGTGCTGGGTGCTTTTTGGAGTCTTTGTTAGCTATTCCTGTTTCTTTCTTTTGTTTTGTCTTCAGTCCTAGAAACCATTTGTAACCGTTCATTTGCTCTCTTGATATTTAACATGTAGCATTTTACAACCGGATCAGGAGCCCCCCTCCCCTACTGTGCAACCATATTTTAAAGTCTGAATCCAGCCAGGTTGGATGGTGCAAGTGTGTGACCCCAGCACTTCAGAGACATTCTTCAGGGCCAGACAGATCTATAGAAGGCCAGCAAGACCTGTCTTAGGCTGAGTAAAAATTAAACAAGGACTGAGTGTTAAGTGACAGATGAGCTTTTTGTTCAGGTGTGTTGTTTTTCTTGACTTAGCACTTCCCTAGGATGGTAGGTTTCCGAGAAGGCAGGTTTCTGAGAGCATTCTCTCTGCCTCTCCTTAGACAAGCTTGGGACCTGGAAAGCTGCTGACTGAGGCTCTTGCTGCCCTTGAAGGCTCAAATCCGGGTTCTGAGCCGAAGGTCACCGCAGGGCTGGCCAGGGTTGACAAGGTGCCTTGGATAAGCATTTCCTTCTCCGTTAACATTTAATGCACGTGAACGTGAACTGCAGCGTAAGTCGAACTGTGTTGGTGCAGAAGGAAAAGCTGTCCCACCAGTTGACATTTATAGGCAGAGGCAGTTTTGAAAGGAGTTTCATTTTTAAAATACCATGTAGCTTTAGATTAAATGGAGGAAGATAATTGCTGGTCACTGGCAGTCAGACATATTTTCATAGCAATAGGTTGAGTTATAGAGCTGGTGCCCATAATTGTATTCTTAATGCCTTTACTGTCATCAATGTAACTGAGAAATCTCTGTCTAGATTTTATCATCTCTCCAAATTAATCACCTACCACTGGAAAGAGAGAGAGAGAGAGAGAGAGAGAGAGAGAGAGAGAGAGAGAGAGAGAGAGAGAGAGAGAGAGAGAGATCTGTATAAACATATTAAAAAGGCACTGGCAACATGGGCTAGGAAATGGTGGTTCAGTCAGTAAAGTGCTGGCCTTGCAACCACAGGGACCCAAGTTCGATCCCCAGCCACCCATATACCATGCAGAGCACTGTGCTGTGTTCCTGTGATCACCAAGGAGGGAGAGACAAGAGTATCCCTGGAGGAGCCTTCCAGCCTAGCCTAATGTAAGCTTCAAGACAAAGAGAGAAGAGGTCTCAAAGGAGCTGGGCGGTGGCTCTCAGGATGACCCTTGAATTGTCCTCTGAGCTCTGCACACATCTGTATGCCCACACGCACACATACACATAGCCACACCCACATACACACATTAGAACAAGAAGGCACTGACAGATGGACACCTTGGCAGTCTTCCATGACAAGTGCACAGTTACACCAATCCCTTGTTACTAGATTTAAAAGCGTTTATTCAGTGGGACTGTCACAAGACTGTCACACTCTTCCCTCACCTTTAGTGGCACTTCTGAGTCCATGACAAACTGCATCTGAACACATCTCTCTAGGAATCCGGCCACCATCAGCTCTTCTTCTTGGGACTGTACAATTTGATTGTTTCTCACTGTAGACAGTGCATTCTGCAAAATATAACAAATTTATACTAATTTATGTCCTTTCATATCATCCCCCTGCCTCTTTGTATGGATAACAGTCCATAACTTTATACATGGACATATAAAATTCATAATATTTAAAGATCTTGAAATGACTTAAATGTAACAACAACCACAAAACAGAACAACAGCAACGACAAAAAACAAAACAAAACAAAAAACAACCAAATAAATGTCCACAACTCAACCGATGTGCATCCTAGATGCCTCTAACCAAGTTTTTCTGACTGTAGGAAGTGGCCACGGCCCCATGATTGCCCATAGACATATCTAAGGTATAAGAAGTGAGGCAGCAACTGCAGGCGGCAATTCGAACTCAGAAATGTCAAAACATGAAAAGGGTCTATTTTAGAATCAATAAAATGCTTTTATCCTCCATTACTGGAGTGAAGCAAAAGCATTTGTGAAGAGACCTTGCCAAACAAGAGAGCTGCCATCAAGGAAAATGGCTGTGCCTGCGCCTGCTGCCGTCCTTTCTTCTGCCAGTCAATCTTAGCGACAGGAGGGAAAAGATCTTAAATAAAAGGGCCCAGTCAGACAAGGTTTCCTTGACAATAAGTTCAAAATCACGTTAACCTGAGCGTCTTTAGACATAAACCAGACACTAGGGGGCGCCAGCACACAAGGTGCTAGATGAGAATATCGACAAACCGTTTGCTTGTTTTTACAATCTGTTCTCTGGATAAGTACTTAGCCACGACTTCTCTGGGGACTGTAAAGATGATTCGATCCTTCGGCCTTGAAGATCTCTCCCTGTGGTGAGAGCCACCAAGCATCAGTGTGCAAGTGAGAGTAAAGAAAAAACGGCAGGAGATTAGGAAAGAGGTGGAAAGGATTGCCGAAGCAGAACAGGGCTGAATCTGATGGCGTAGGCTACTCACTTCAGCACCAAGCATGCTGAGACAGGAGGACTGTGAGCTTGAGGCTAGCCTGTGCAAACGGAAAAAAAAAAATTATTGTCTGGTTCATCAAGTCAAGTTTCTTTAGCTGGCTAGGAAAAACATTTTAAAATCTGCTCAGTAACGGGTTCTGCATTCCAGAAGAACCTTTCCGATTGACTTTGTGGGAGGGGTAAGAACAGAGGCGCTGCTCCTCGAGGGAGGATCCACAGGCATCTGCGAGTCCAAAGACCAAATAGCACTGCGTGACTATGTTAAAACAAGCCCTGATGGAGCCGAGCCCTGATCCAATACCCACCATGCCCGCAGAGCATTGATCCACAGAGCAATTGTTAATCAAGGTACACAAGGCTCCGAAGGAGACCAATCTGTCAAACTAAAGAGAAATACCAAAGTCCAGGTGTAAAAGTTTCCCGGACTGCACACACAGTCCTCACAGCACATGCCTCAGAACCAACAGCTAAGAAGGAAATGAAACCCTGGGAGAAAGGCCAGTCAGGCTGGGCTCGGTTTGCCTTTGGAAACAGAACATTTCTATGGTTCAGAGAAAATGACACAATAAAAGGCTGGGGATGGGGTGGGGGCTACAGGGGAGAAGGAACAGGGGAAATGGAGGAGCCTACAGGGGCAGCCAGAGATGGGTAAGAAGTAACTAGTAAAAATGAAACAAAAAGAACCAACATCCAGGTGGTGGCATACGCCTGAAATCTCAGTACTTGTGATTTGGAGGCAGGGGATCAGGAGTTTGAGGCCACCCCTGGCTATATGAGACCCTGACCTAGAAAAGCAAGACAGAAGGAGAAGAAAAAATACCTCACACCATAATGGCATGTTTCCAATAACCTTTACAACAAGTAGAAAGCCACAAATTAAATCTCTCCTTAAAAAGGCTTACAAAATTGTATAAAGCATCTCTCAGATCATTTCAATAAAAATTTATGTTTAAGACCTCATTGTGTTGAACACACATATTCCCTCCCTCCCTCCCTCCCTCCCTCCCTCCCTCCCTCCCTCCCTCCCTCCCTCCCTCCCTCCCTCCCTCCCTCCCTTCTTCCCTCCCTCTGTCCCTCTGGATTGTTGGGTTCTAAATATTTAAATATTTTAACAACCCCATTCAGGTATAACTGGTATGTAATAGATTATACATACTTTACACATATAACTGACATCTGTGCATTCCCATGAACCCTCTGCAATCAATACACATCAGTCAATCAAACCCAGGTTCCTCTTTCCCCTCGAATTGCTCCATTGTTTCATCTTGCCTATCCATCCCCCTCCCACCCCAGACGCAGCTGTAATTTTGTATGAATCAATGAAATGATGGCGGCCGTGAGCTGTGTTGTCTGATTCTTTCTCACCCAGCAGCATGGGCTTGAGGACTCTGCCCATGGAAGAATGGACCACTGCACAGTCTTTTCCATAGCTGGGCTGATTCCATCAAGAGGATGTGTCACACAATGCAATGCTCACCATGCTTGCGCTGGAGTTTTTCCTTGTCCCTTTTGGGCGACTATACATCAAAGGGCTGTGAGCATTGGTGGGTGTGAAAGTTGGAGTGTCCTTGGGGAGCACCCAGCATGGGATGGCTGCAGGGGTAATTGTGTGGCCGTCAGGATGGAGCTACACTGCTATACAGCACTGGGACCACCACTGCCACCTGTAAACACACTAATTCCTCCAAATTCCCAGAAAAACTCATGAGTGTTAATCTTCTCAAGTCTCATCAATTACATTTAGTCATTTACTCTTGGCCGCTTAAGAAAAAGCAGTTTTGTCATTAATGTCTAAAGTCTTATACTGTTTTTAATTTTGCATATATTTAACCTATTTGTGTTTGAGACAGATTCTCTTGTATCCAGGATTTTCCTCTGACTTGTTACGTAGCCAAGGGCGACTATGAATTTCTGATCCCCCTGCCTCCACTTTCTGAGTACTAGGCATGCACTATCACAGGTGGTTTCTGCTGGGCTGGGGACTGACCGCCCAGTGCGCTCTACCAACGCAGCCCTCTTTCTGTTTGTCCAACTGCCTCCGGGAACTAGATCTCTCTTCCATGAAGGCACATAGCTTTCTGTCGGCAGCACCCAAGCCACGGTGTGTTCTAGAGAACAGCATGGAAGGGTATTCTTTGAGCGCCTGCAGGTTCCAGAGAAAGAATCCCAAGTGGAACTTCAGAAAAACTTTAATCTCTGCTCCCCTTTGCACCTGGCCGGGGCCTCTGACATCTGTGCCTCTGTCATCATCCATGTGACTGCTTTAAGATTCCTTCTACCCAAAAGACGCTCCATCATACCACAAGGACACTTGCTCAACTGTGTTCATAGCAGCTTCATTCGTAATAGCCAGAAACTGGAAACAACCCAGATGTCCCTCAACTGAAGAACGGATAAAGGTAGTTTGTTACATTTACACAACGGAGTATTACTCGGCCACTAAAAACAATGACATCAGGAAATTTTCAGACAAATGACTAGAACTAGAAAATGCCATCCTGAGTGAGGTAACCCAGGCCCAGAAAGACATGCATGATATGTACTCACTTATAAGTGCATATTAGCTACGAAGTACAGGATACCCATGCTATAATCCACAGATCCAAAGAAACTAAATAATGAGGAGGGCATAAGGGAGAAAGTTTGAATCTCACTCAGAAGGGGAAATAAAGGGCATTTGTCATCAGGGACAAATGGAGGGAGGGAGCTGGGGGGGAGGGGGGGAGGAGGGGAGTGGAACCCCAGGTGGGGATCAGGTGTAGGGAGAGTTGGGGGGAGGGCTGGAAGAGAGCACAGAAATCAGTGAGAGGCATCTCTGGCTTTGGAGACCTGCGAAGGTCGGGGTACCTGGGAAACTATGGGGGTGACCCTAACTGAGACTCCCAGCAGCAGGGAATATGGAGCCTGAAGTGCCAACCTCCTGTAGCCATGCAAGACTTCCAGTGGAGGGGGACATCAACCCACCCACAAAACCTTTAACCCAAATTTTGCCCTGCCAACAAGATACACAGGGATAAGGATGGAGCAGAGGTTGAGGGAACAGCCAACCAATGACTGGACCAACTTGAGACCCATCCCATGGGAGAGAGCCAACCCCTGACACTATTAATGATGCTCTGCTATGTTTGAAGACAGGACCCTAGCATATTTGTCTGCTGAGAGGCTTCATCCAGCAGTTGATGGAAGCAGATGCAGAGACCCACAGCCAAACATTAGGAGGAGCTCAGGGATTCTTGTGGAAGAGTCAGGGGAGGAAAGGTGGAGAGAGCCAGAGGGTCTCCACAGGAAGACCAACCGAGTCTGGGCCCGTGGAGGCTTACAGAGGCTGAACCAGCAATCAAAGAACATGCATGGGCTAGACCTAGTGCCCCCTGTACATATGTAGCAGATGTGTACAGCTTGGTCTTCATGTGATTCCACTAACAACTGGAGCGGGGGCTGTCTCTGGCTCGGACTATTGCCTGCCTTTGGATCCCTTTTCCTTAGCTGGGCTGCCTTGTCTGGCCTCAGTGGGAGAGGATGTGTCTAGTCCTACTGCAACTTGATGTGCCAGGGTGGGGTGGTACCCATGGTGGGGGGGCTCTTCTCTGAGGAGAATGGAAAGGGGAAGGGATAGGGAGGATGAGGGTGGGATTGGGAGAAGGGAGGGAGGGAGGGAGTGGATGTGATCAGGATGTAAAGTGAATAACTAAACTAAAGAACCGATTCCTTCTACTGCTTGCTAACATTATCTCTTCAGGGGTCACCTTCAGAGCTGGCTAACTTATAATATCAGAAGGAAGGCCAGGAGGCTAAGACTACTAACATTATCTGTTCTGCTGCCTTTCTTCTGGGTTAAAAGTCAGCATGACACCTTTTTTGCATACCGAAAGGATGAGAGAAAGAAAAGGAATCTCTTCCCTGGAGCTAACTTTCTGAGAGTTGTTTATGCCTCATGTTTTTGTCTTGTCTTGTTTTTTTAGCTCTTACCTCCTCTCCCTTTTACCCCCTCTCCCCCTAGCACATCCCTCCACAGATTCCCCAGATAATATCCCAAAGTCAGGTCTCCACTGTAGTCTTGCCTCTGTTAGAAAACCCCAGCGAGATTCTAGGAAGGTTCCCCTAGCTGAGTCACTGTGGGTTAGCCCAAGGGAGATCAGCAGACCGACTAGGCTAGCCCAGAGAGATGTATGCCTGAGATCCATTTGACTTCTTCAGTCTTCAAACTGTTCTCCTCCACTGGCAAAATAATTAAGGGCTTTCATTTAAAAATCAGAATTTTGGATTTCTTATGTAAACCTACAATATTTGCACACCAAACCCACGAGGTCAACAGCTTCCCACCTGCCCTGTCTCTCCCAGTTGTCTTCCTGCAGGAAGCAGGGAGTTTTGTTATTTGTAGTTATTTCTATTAGCATGGAAAATATTTCTTTATTCTGATTCTTTAGAATTTTTACTTAGCTTTTTAAAGATTTAATTTTTTTTATTTGTGTGTGAGTGTGTGTGAGTGTGTGTGTGTGTGTGTGTGTGTGTGTGAGTGTTGCGCATATATGTGTGTCTGTGTCTAGGTCAGAAGAGGGTATCAGTTACAGGGAGTTGGGAGTCACTTCTCTGAGTGCTGAGAGCTGAACACTTGGTCCTTTGGAAGAGCAGCAAGCACTCTTAACTGCTGAGTCATCTTTAACTGCTGTGTTACCTCTCCAAGGCTCCTTGTGAGCTCATGTGCTCTTCTCTCTCTCTCTCCCTCCCTCCCTCCCTCCCTCCCTCCCTCCCTCCCTCCCTCCCCCCTCTTCTTTCTCTTCTCTCTGTCTCTCTCCTTTTTGAAATATAAGAAAGTAACAGCTAGAAGGCCAAATAAAATCATAAATGAAAGGGGCAAGAGTTTTGCTTGTGAGAATCACCTTAATTAGGATGAGAAATGTCTGCAAACAGCCGGTGGTTTCCTGTCAGCCGGATGTGCTGTTGGATGGTGGCAGACACTTAAGAGCACGGCCCAGTGGCCTTGGAGTGTGCCCCTGAAGGTGATAAGAGGGTGGCCTTATCTTCTCTGTCTTGTTGCTACCTGGCCTCCGCAAGGTAATGGACCTCCACTGCACACTCCTCTCATGATTTCTTTTCCTTTTCTTTTCTCTTCTTTTTATTTTTTTATTTTTTATTTTATTTTTTTTTGGTTTTTCGAGACAGGGTTTCTCTGTATAGTCCTGGCTGTCCTGGAACTCACTTTGTAGACCAGGCTGGCCTCGAACTCAGAAATCTGCCTGCCTCTGCCTCCCCAGTGCTGGGACTCTGATTACATACAATAGCAAACTCTGTATAACAAAAGATATATACAAAATTAGTGCACAAAGGACACCTTGGAAAATAGAAATTATTAGTCTTTTAAAATTTTAAAACCCTTCCGAATCAACCGGCAAAAGCTGATCTAAGAAAGTAATCGGACTAGGAGCATATTCAGACTGTAGAAGCTATTTATACTGCCCCTCTCGATTTCTTAGGCCTCCACAGGGCTAAATCCACAGGGCTCAGTGGCCATTGTCAGAAATCTAGGAAACCCAGAGCCAAATGAACTCGGATCTCAGGTGTTTGTCACAACGGCAGAAGGCAGGCCAACAGGAATGAAGACAGTTTCTAAATGTTGATTATGATTAAGCATCTGTCTTACGTTGTGTCCTCTACTTAATTACATCTGAAATCTTCTCTGCAGGTATCGGGTCTTGAGACCTCAGGCAGAAGACTGGTTCCTCCCCGAGCATCCAGTGTTAACAAAGCAGGCTCAGTTTGATGATTTAACTCCATATCCTCTTGGTCCTGTTTTGTCCTAAGTGATAGCACTGTGGCCAAGTTCATATGCTATGTGCTGGATCTAGAATCTCCCGCAGTTTCTGCCATAGTTAGCTTTCAACCTGACTCTCTGAGGAAGAGGACCTCTGAAGAGCTGGAGGAGCTGAGAAGTGCCGGAGAAATGGCTTCCCAGAGACCCTTGGCCTTCCTGCCTGTAATGGAGTGTCCTTGTTGAGCACACAGGAAAGGGTCACTGAGGAAGCAGCGATGGGGCCTCAGCTCTCAGTACACTCACAGTTCTTCCCCATTTGCAGATCTTCTTCAATAAACCTTTATGACCGCCGTCTACCATTAGGACAATTTCTAGAGATTCTGGATGCTTGCTACTCACGGTATTGTAAGGCAGGCTACTGTAGATTGTTGCTTCCCCGTGAGTAGCTGCACCAGGCTCTTGGCACCGGCATGCTGGGAACAGACCTCACTGATAGTTTTAACTTCCTGTTACTTCCTGAGTGCTACCGCTGAACACTTTACAAAGGCATATTCATATCTATGCTCATTTCTGTTGTTGACTTGATTTTTTTTCTAAATATTGATCTTAGCGGGGCTTCTTTAAAGAGTGTCCTAATGAACACAGAGCTTAATATGTGAATTCCAGTATTTTTCTGGCAGTCTGTGGCTTCCCTATCATTGTCTTCATTATGACTTTTAGCCAACAGTACTTCCTAACTTGACAGAGTCCAGTTATAATGCTTTAACAGTTAGCCTTTTCATCTATCATTTTGAAGAAATCTTTGGCTTACCAAAGATTCTGAAGATATACTTCTAAGCTTTCTCCTAGAAGACTTAAATGTATATAAGGTGGGATTCATGTCCCTTCTAAGAATGTGTTTCATTCACTGAAAAGATAATCCTTCTACTTACTCAAAATCATCTTTGTCCTGAATCAAGTGACCACTTATGTGTGTATCATTTTCTGAACTCTTTCTCCTATTCCTCTGGTCTATGTGTACAGTCTTGGCTTCAGCCTACATCATCCTTAGCTACCTCTGTTCTTTAGCATCCATCTTTAAGATTTCTTTGGCTACTCTACGACCTTTGTGTGTCTCTACATAGATGCTGGCAATCACTCATGTGCATTTAGACAAGTGCGATTGCCTATTCGTATTTTGATCTAACTGAATTGACTATAAATCATAAGGCAGATTAAGGCGCCTTAATAATCCTGAATCATCAGCTCTGCGATAGAATTGATGGCTATTATTTCTGTCTAAGCACTCACTAATGATCTCGGCGGTGCTTGACTGTTTCCTTGTACATTGCTTTGAGCACAGCATGTGAGATCAATACTTAAAGACTTGGGTTTTTTTTTTTAATATATTATCATAAATAGCATTGGTTTGCAAATCCTTTCTCAAATTCTTCTTTTCTTCTTCTGAGACAAGATCTCATGCAAGCCAGGCTGACTTTGAACTTGCCATGTAACCAAGAATGACCAGAAAGATAGTTAGTATACTGAGTAAGGTAACCCGGGCCCAGAAAGACAAACATGACATTTTCTCTCTTATCTGTGGTTTCTAACTCTAACTCTTCAGGTGTGAGTAACTATAGTAACCAGGAATGAGGGACCAGGACTGGGGGTGCAGAGGGAGCTCAGAGAGTAGAATAGTGGGATACAGATGATATGAAGAAGAGAGGACTGGGAAAAACAAGGGAGGGGCTTTGTTTGGGGAGGTGGGAGGAAAGACAATAGAGAAGAGGATGTAAGCGAGATAAATTACACTAATCATGCTTGAAAAAGATATGGGGAATCTTAAAATTACATAGATATACACATTATATATCTTAAATGAAGTTATTTCACTTGGTGTGACAAAGAGCCATGGATTCTTTAGTAAAAACCTTAATATCAGGCATGAGAAACCTCCTTCCAAATTGTTGATCAGGATTGCCCAAGAGACTCAGCAAATGCCATTGCTATTGCTCTTGCTTGTCTCCCAGTCATGGAAGGTAAGACCCTATTGCTAAGGGCTCCATGTACTTTGGACATAGGACTCAGGATTTTAGCTGGAACTGACGGGAAAGCCTCCTCCCTGAGGAGGTGTACCAGTTTCCATAGTACCGGAAATTGATATGCAAACTGCCAAGGGAGGAAAACGATCAATAGTCCTACCCAGCTGTAATGAGCAGGAACCACAGGACCAGCATGGCAAGATATCCCTAAAGCTGCAAAGGCAGCAATTCCCCTTGATGATAACCAACATCTGGCTAGCAAAGGCAGTACTTACCCTTGATGATAACCAACAGCTGGCTAGTTGGACTTAAAGCCCATTCAACAGGCAGGAAATCATCTGATACTAGAAATTTACTCAACTACCCAGAACTAGTGAGGTCATGGGTCTTAAAGAGGAAACTCCACCCATTACATAACTCTTTACTGCATCTGAAATACTTGTTCCCGTATCCACAGGTGAGTGTAGCTCTCACCCATTGTCAAAGAGCTTGTGTTCCCAACAGATGGAGACTGTTGCAGAAACCACTGTTGGTCAAAATAGGGAGAACAGTAGACCACAGGGTGCTCAGCACAGGTGAGTACATCTAGCACACAGCCCCTGCACCCAAGGCTCAGAGACCATGGAGAAAGAAAGAACAGAAGATTGCATGATCTGAGCAGGAGGTCTGATGTGAGATTGTACTTTCTAGCTGTCCTAGGGAAACTGAACACATGCAAATCTCAACAGTATGGCTGCCTAAACAAGACCTGAACGACTCTGCATCAGTTTGATACCCCAGTGCAGATGGTGGAAATCTCATGGGCCTTCCCCCTTGATAAAGAACTATGAGCGTTTTACAAAAGGTGGCTCAGGGGTTGGGTGGGGGAGTTAGTCTTTTCAAGCCCTGATGATTGGTTCTTCAATACCGAGTGATTGCTTAGTCCTCGAAACATGTTCCTGCAAGCAAGAAACACTGTCAGTACTGAGTACTGACTGTATATTTATTCATTTATGTTTATGTGTATTATAACAACAAAGTTAAAGAAGAGGAGAGTGTGAATTTTGGAGGGGAGGACCTGCAAGGGGTAGGAGGGAGGAGGGGGAGGGGAGAAATGACTTAAAATAATTATATTTTAATTAAGTAAAAATAAGTATCTAAAAGGGAGCCAATGGGTAGTTATGCAAAAATTAGCTATCAAAAATGAATCTTGCTAATAGTTTTATTTTTAAAAAGGACCTTGAATTTCCAATCCTCCTGCCTCCACCTGCTGGGTGCTGGGATTGTAGATCTGTACCACTCTACGTTATGTCTGTGTGGCTGGGCATCCATTCCTGGCTTCCTACATGCTACACAACTGCACCAAGTGAGCAGCCCACCCTCAAGCTCTGCTTTCTGTTGGCTTGTCCTAGAACACAGCAAGCCAGGACATTTCATTGCTGATCTCAGGACCCAGCAGCTGTCCTCCATTCATATGTTTATTCTATTAGTGGATTCTCTGTCATCTCCTGTGTATATGATCTGTTACTATGGATATGTTTCTGTTACTGACATGGGCATCTTTTTTCTTCAGATATTTTCCCTACAGTATAACCTCTATTTTTGACATTCAATTAAAATTTTGTCCATTTCTTCATTAATTTTCCTTCCATTGTCAGACAAGCCAAATTTTCAACTGAGTTTCGTTGAAATAACTGAGCATTTCTTTACTATATCTAATTGAATCTGGAATATTGTAAATTACCAACCAAGACTAAAATTGAGTGAGATAAGAATTAACTTCCTTCTCTCTACAGATTCCTGTCTGCATGTGTTCTCAGGAAATCTCTTTTTAGTGTGGTATTCTGACTATCACTGTATTTCTTCTAAACTACAGCTCATAAAAGTTGTCGCAAGAGTATTTCCCAATTCCTGGAGACATTCTTATTTCCCTGTTGCTGTGTCCCCTCAAACTTTAAATACTGACTACTTCCTATACTGTAGAAACCCAATTTTCTTAATTACTTTCAGTGACATAATTCATTATAGCGACTAAAGACTTTGCCTACTTAGGACAAAGGATTTGATTAGTGGTACTATCTTAACACAGTGATTACCCTTGGTTGCCTGGTCGTGTTCTATGCAAATGAGCCTGAACTGAGTGGAAGGACACATTTTGTAACCTGTGTTATCAGAAAAATCCAGATAACATGACTTTTATAATAGACATTGGCTCAGTTGTGGTTTAAAAATTATTCTTCTAGAGAACTGCAAAAGGTATATATAGACACATGGAATATCAACTTGGAGATACCAAGACTCCTCTGCCACTCTGCTGAGGTTGTGACCAAGGGCCAGGTTTGTCTGTGGCTTGTGGAGGGACTGTGCTGAGTATACAGCCTCTAATAGGGTCAGTGGAAGATGTCATCCCAGAGTCAGCCAAGTCTCCTCCATAAGTACATGGGCATCTTCTTCTCTACCATGTCTTCCGAAGAACTCCTTGGTTCCTTGGACTCTTTTGATGCTAGAGAAGATGACATATTTCTGGTTTCCTACCCAAAATCTGGTGAGTTCCCCCCTAAAATGTACTAAAAGATACAGAGATGCAACAGTAAGAGGTAGAAACATTGTTTCCATTTACTTAGTGTTCTATAAGATACAGAGATGCAAGAGTAAGAGGTAGAAACATTGTTTCCATTTATTTATTGTACTATAAGATACAGAGAAGCAACAGTAATGGAAACATTGTTTCTGTTTCCATCTCAGACATTTTATGGGGGGTAGGGGGATGACTTTCAAGGATTTAGATTTCTTACTTTAAAAAGACTCAAGTGAAATGATTGAAGCTCTGCTAAAGTTTTCCTCTTCATTTGATTTATGAAGGTGCACAAATGTTGATATATCATATGAAATAAGCGAAATAGCTATGTGATGGATTCCCATTGTATCTTGCCCAGATCGTCCTGATGACGAAGCCACCTTTGCTCAGTTCATACTTAATTGTCTATAACTTTTTTCATCTCCACTAATAAGAGTCGTAAATACTTTCCCTGCTGAAGTTTTACTTCAGAATCGATTCGTACAGAGTTGTACACCCATGGGTGTCATTGAGTAAGTAATGTCACTCTGAACTTCCTCGGACTTAGTTCTATGATAATTTTGTTTGTTATGTAACATCCAGTTGCCTGCTACAATTTCCATAGTAGTGGTCACATAGAGACGGTGGCTACAGTTAAGGCGTTCAACAACGAGCAGCCAAGTCCAGTCAGCTATGAAGTGTAGTCACCAGTTAGCTCAGGTCATCAGCGTGGGAAGAAGCAAAGTGCACAAAGATCAGGGTTTTTGAGAACACACACACACACACACACACACACTCTCTCTCTCTCTCTTCTCAATTTCAATCCCAGAGAATCTGATGCCCTCTTCTGTAGACAGCAGGCACTCACAAGATACACACACATCTGCAGGCAAAACACTCCCACTAATAAAATAAATAAATCTAAGAAAAAAAGAGCTTTGTAAAGTACACTTAACATGAAACTTATAAAGCAAGACAGAGTGCTTATTATTCAGCCATGAAGTTGGTCATGTTACACATCACTGAAATCACAATGAAATAAGACACTAGCCAGATTTAACCTCCTTAAGGATATAGTCTTCAAATATCAAAATCTCTCCCCCCCCCCCCGCAAGCTTTAGCTTCTCTGCTGCAAAATTGGGATATAGCTATCATTTGCTTCAGCAAAGTGTGGAGTTGTATTCTCGGCTGGCTGTGGGGGAGGGATGTTCAGGGAAGAGCACTTGTGTAGCATGAAAGGAAAACAGGGTTTGGTCCCCTGTGTCATCCCATGTATAACAATCCCCCGGTATTACAAACAAACATAAGAGCACCGGGCCAACCAGATGGCAGGCACGTGGCTTAAAGCACTTGCTGTGTTAGCCTGGGCACATGAATTTGATCCAGGGAGCACTGATAAAGGGAGAAGTCAAGATCAACTGCAAAGTTGTCCTCTAACATTCACAGGTGCTCTGTGACATTCACTCCCACACATTATGTGCAAATACAATCATAACAGATTTAATTTACAACAACACCACCCCCACCCCCACCCCACTTCCAAAACACTGAAACTCAAACAGAACTCTGTGCTTTCTTCAGATTCTATGGTATCAGCCTTTTATCTCTCTGAATCTGATGAACATTTATGATTTAAGTACTTGGTCCAAACAGATACTGTTCTATTCATACAGAGAGATCTATATGTCACTCTTCAAAAGGTGAAGGGGGAGGTGAACACACTCACATATGCCATAGTAACTGTGTTCTGATGTGTGTTCTAGGAGAGGAAGGGGCTGGGTTCCATGGGAGACAGAAAGGGAGAGTAACTGTGGGGGAGGGGTGGTTGAGAGGGAAGAAGATAGCCTATAAACAGAGAAGAGCTTGTGGGCTATGGGAGCCACATTAGGGAACAGGCATGTGAGCTGGTGATCAGAAGGGTCTAGAAGGGAGCACTAACAAATTATTTTAAGGAAGGACACAGCAAGTGTAAAGGGAAACTACTCCACAAACCAGGTTAGCATTTCACCAGGTTCCAGGGGTGTGAGAGTCAGGACTGCTCATAGCAGTCACTCTTGCCGCATTCACATAACCTACTTGTGCTCTCAGTGCTTGGCTGCAACATTTAATTAAAACTGCATTCTCTTTTCTGTTTGTGTGCAGGCACCCATTGGCTGGCAGAAGTCATTGAGCGCATTCCCGATGCTGGCATCACACTCACATCGCCTCTTGAATTGGGAGACGTTTCTAAATTTGAAGACCTGAAAAGGATTCTGAAGAGAAGAGCTATCCCGACCCATCTGAACTATGAAATGCTTCCTGTGACTGTGAAACAGAAGCAGTGCAAGGTGGGTGCTGCTGCCCAGGGGCAGCCTCAGATACTCAGTTCTTTTTTTCTCCAAAGATTCATTTTCCTTTTATTTGATGTGCAACTGTGAGTGCCTTCAGCTATGTATGTGCACCATGGGCATGCAGTGGCATTGGAGTCCCAAAGAAAGAATAAGTTGTCCTATAACTGGAGTTACAGGCAGTTGTAAGCCCACACGTGGGTGCCGGGAACTGAGCCTGATTCTCTGCAAGAGCAGGCAGTGTCCCTAATCACTGAGCAGTCTCTCCAGTTCTGGGGCCCTTGGCTTCTTGCCCTGTCATGGAGCTTGACGGTCGCAAAGCAAGTGCTGTTTATACTTATTATTTTGTTTTTTTCTGGGAAAAAGTCATTATAGGAAGAAATGCTAAAGGATGGTGTCCTTGAACCATTGTTAACTCATGGGTTATAGTTCTTTTAAAAGCCGATTATAGTTTGAAAGAACACTTTCCATTTCCACAGCTTTCTCTCCCTCGTTTACATTTTCACAGAGGTATTTTTCCAGGATAAAGGGAAAAAGAGATCCTGCTTTTAGTTCATGTGTAATAAATATTCCCAATTTGCTTGAGACGTAGCTACATAGGAAAAACACTACTAGGAGCCAATAGCCCAACAAGAAAAGTGAATTTCTAGAATATGGTGCCAGCATTCACTGTAATCTCTAGGAATATGTGGATAAGGGAACATTTTGATCAGAAGTAAAGCACAAAAATAATAATGTTTAGAAATCAGAAACAAGACATGTACAAAGTTCCCAGAAACGAAGCCTCTTCCAACCACGTCAGCCTTTGTCTAACTGTACAAATCAGAACAAGGCACCTGTGCACAGGGTATAGACAGAGAGAAGACCCTCTTTCCACAGTCATCTTGTGGCCATAGCTCTGCGCTAGCCCCTCAGGAGAGGCTACAAGTAAACACAGCCAATCAGGGCTGGGCCTCAGGGTTTTGCTCTGTCTGTCAGAACAGTGGAAGCTTAACTAAATTACATTTGCAAAACGCAACAAACCATTTTCCTCTCCAACAGGCTGTTTCTGAGAGGGAGGGAGGGAGTCAGGGAGGGAGTCAAACAGAAAGACAGAGGCTTTTCTCGTCAGGGAGGGAATCAAACAGAAAGATAGAGGCTTTTCTCCGTGCCTGGGTTAAATACAAAACAGAGAGGGAGAGAGGAGACATGGAAGAAACACTGGAGAGGGAGGGAGAGGGGGAGAGGGAGAGAGGGGGAGAGGGAGGGAGGGAGGGAGGGAGGGAGGGAGGGAGGGAGGGAGGGAGGGAGGGAGGGAGGGAGGGAGGGAGGGGAAGAATATATCTAATTCCAGTAACTGATGACATTCTCAAGCAATCATTACCAGCCGGGAAGTTTTGTGTCTGTCCCACACATAGGACACGCGTGGGTCACAGGTCACTTGAGCAAGGACCCTGAGGCTGAGACAGGTTCTTCCCCTCTACAGCCTTAAGGTGCACCCTTTCTGAATGGTGCTGATGGGAAGGAATTGAGCCTCTTCCCTACTCCTCCAGAAGACCGGAGTGATATTAAATGACTCAGCAAATACTTTCTTATCTAAGTCAATTGCAGGTCCCCTGGTTGTCCATTAAAACACAAGCTGAACGCCTTGTTCTTATCAGCTCATGACACAATGCTGCATATAATTAAAGATGTAGGTCCTCCGTGGATGTACCTGTGGGTTAGTCGTGAGGGCCTGAGAGCCAGTTGAACTTTCCCTACCTCTGCAGGGCTGATCAGACCGGAATGTCCCTCTAAATGTCCCTTTCTTCAAACCTCTCAGTTTCACTTGGCCTTTTGTTCTGCTTTTTAAAAAGGTATTTCATGTATATAGGTGGTATGTTTTCATGGGTGTCTTTGCACCTCATGTGTAGCTGGTATGTGTGGTTGGGAGGGCAGAAGAGGGGGGTCGGAGTTACAGATAATTGTATTTACTTCTTAATCTGTATTTTCCCTCACTCTCTTTCTGTTAGGAAAATCCATAGTTTGAAATTTATATTTTGTTATTCATTTTAGTATGCTTAATTATGACTTTACTTTTGTTATTTGTGTGTGTGCGCGCACACGCGCGTGCACATGCTTGTGTCCAAGGACACCTGAGGCATTGGATCTCCCTAGGGCTGGAATAATGGGCAGCTATGAGCTGCCCAGTGTGAGTGCTGGGAACTGAACTGGGGTCCTCTGGAAGAACAGCAAGGGCTCTTAACCATTAAGCCATCTCTCCACCTCCCCATGATGCTTTAGCTAATGTCCCTTTCCCCGGGTCTCCTAGAGTACCACCCTGACTTTTCTTTATAGCTCCTAACCTCCTCCAGTGACTTCTTCAGGCTTCTCAGTTTACTCCAACATCTATAAAATCTGACTGGATTGTTTCCCCAAGTCTGTAATGCAGACATACACTACTCCAGGGCTCCTTCAGAGACTTGCTTCTCTGACAAACAGCTGTGTCCGGCTCCTCAGTGCAGGCATCAGGTTTGCTACTGCGTTCCATTTTGGAGTTTTAGAAGTGAGTTCAGCAAGCCTTGGGTTTCTGTGGTTCTGCTCTGGAAGCCTGGCAGAGGAAGAGAAGGCCCAAGGTCTGTGAGGTTGCTTTGTATTAGAGTGTAAGCTAGAGTGTCCTGGGTGGGGCTGGGTAAAGGTTGTTCTTCATACCTGACACATTGACCTTTACACGTCTCTCAAGTAAAGCAGGGCCAGCATTCATATGGATCACACACACACATCTAGACTATGAACATGCTACTGAAAGATAGAGCATCGTATTAACAGCGAATTCTGCCTTATCTGGGTAAACTGTGTCTGTCCCAACTGTCGTTACAAATCAGAGAACATCTCGTCCTTAGCCTATGCAGTGTTGACTATGATCAGAAAGGCTCCATTACCTAGCTCTTCTATTGATCTCTGGAGGATTCTTCTTGTTCCTTTTGTAATCCTGTCTTGGAGCTCCTACAATGCTCTATTGTCGAGAGAACATTTGATTATCTGCCTGTCAATCAACTATACACTGAGAGAGGACTCAAACCCTTCCCGTCTTTCTAGTTGATACACCCTTGGAGCCGAGTCATTGAATATTTTCTGGTATTCAGCACACACTGAATACATGTTTGTGGACTGAATTATAGTTGCTGTATTCCTAGGCACTGGGAGGAAATCTTAGATGTTCTTCTGGCGAAGAATTAAATTGTTAAAAAGGGAAGGTCCAGACCTTAGTATTCCAATAAGAGTAATTTCCAATAAGACAGTTTGGAAAAAATCTTGCTGTGTGCAAATGTTGCCTAATATATAGATAACAAGAAGTTGTTTTGCCTAACAATGGATAGAGGTTCTAAAAGACAGGACCACACTTAGTAAACGGTTTAAAAAGCTGTCCATTGGACTGTGAGCACCAGTGGCCACTGGGGGCTGGTTTAAAACACAGCAAGCTAGGCCACCTGTAGGACCTCTGGAATAAAAATGTCCTTATTAACATTCTTCTTGGATGAGTCTTATGCACACTGGGTTTCCGGAGACTGAAGCACAGGGCTATTTAGTCATCAGCTAATGCTGGGGGTGGGGGGCAGAAAGGGAAAGAAAAAGGTGGAATGTGCATAGGTTAGTTTTACCTGCAATTTTCTTTTGGGAAATATTTTGTTTTGTGGCTATTTTTATCCTAGAGTAAACTGTTTGTATTTTTGAAACAGATTATCTACATCGTCAGAAATCCGAAGGATACAGCCGTGTCCATGTTCCACTACTACAGGGACAACCCCAATCTCCCTTCCACGGAAACATGGGCTGCGTTTTTAGAGCTGTTCCTCAAAGGAGATGGTAAATATGATAAATATAGCAATCATCACCTTCCTATTTTAAATTGGATTTGTTTACTCTGTGTGTGTGTGTGTGTGTACATGTGCTCTGTGTACTGCCTGTGTGTGTCCATGTGCTCTGTGTACTGTGTGTGTGTGTACATGAGCTCTGTGTACTGTGTGTACATGTGCTCTGTGTACTGTGTGTGTGAATGTGCTCTGTGTACTCTGTGTGTGTGTGTGTGCCCTGCTATATCAAGCCCACCTTCCTTCCTTGAGTTGAGGTCACTGAGCTTAGAGGGCAGCTGGCATCCAGGGACCTCAGAGGTCCTCCTGTCTCCACCTCGGCCGGGCTGAGGTCACTGACTTGCCTCTAGACACACTCTGCTGTCTTGTAACTTGGGTGCTGGGATTCAAACTCAGGTCCTGGTATCTTGTGCAGCAATGCTTTGTGAACGATTGCTCAGCCCTAACAACTACCTTTTAGAATTCATTAAATACGCTGAACTTTCTCACCAAAAATGAAAGCTCCCTCCCACCTTTTGATGGAGCCTAATTGCCGGTTTCCACTCATGCTCTGAAGATAGCAGTCCTTGTTTCTTCTAAAGCAAATTCTTAATCACTCCATAGTCATTCTTCAGGCCTGTGGGGAGGAGCATATTTGTGAGCTACTTGTAAAATCTTCAAAACAGAGGTTAATTCTTTTTTTCTTAATTCTTTTTTAGCTTTTAATTTTTAATTGAAAAATTAAATCTTAATTTTTTTCATATACCACCAGAGTTTGTTGGGGTTTTTTTTGTTTTTTGTTTTTGTTTTGTTTTGTTTTAGCCCATGTGAGGTAATTAATTAGACACTCAGCGGAAGACAGTGAGGTAGCCTGGAGGTAGATATCACAAACAAATAAAATACATATGCATACATAAATCCTCCCAAAGAAACCAATGAACAAATCGTGAGCAAGTTGGTTTCATGAAAGGTAACAGGAAACAGCTGATCCTGGAAGCAGCGTGAGACTTGGTCTGACAAAGCGCTCAGGGCCCCTGGTCCAGCCACCCTGCCTTCCTTGCCTTTGTTCCTCTCCCTCTGACTCAGTGATGTTGGGGAGAACCTTAAAAATGTTTAACTTGCCGGGCGTGGTGGCGCACGCCTTTAATCCCAGCACTCGGGAGGCAGAGGCAGGCGGATTTCTGAGTTCGAGGCCAGCCTGGTCTACAAAGTGAGCTCCAGGACAGCCAGAGCTATAAAGAGAAACCCTGTCTCGAAAAACCAAAAAAAAAAAAAAAAAAAAAAATGTTTAACTTTTCCCCCACAAGACAAGGTTTCTTTATGCAGCCCAGGCTGTCCTGGAACCCACTCTGTAGACCAGGCTGGCCTCGAACTCAGAGATCCATCCGTCTCTGCTTCCCAAGTGCCCAGCTGAAAACTCAGTTCTTAAACAAATATTAAACAACGATAGTATGCCAATGCAGTGAAGAAATTAGGAGACAGGAGTTTAAAATGGCGAGTGCTTAGAGAACTCCATTGCATTTGGGTGTCTCTGTAAGTCTTTCCTAGTTACACGTTTAGTGAACAACTTTCACTTAAAGAATAAGTCACAAAGAGTTGACAGTCTAAAAGCCTGGAGTATCTGACTTTCTGCTAATGCCCCACCCCCACTCCATCCTGGGCTGCTAACCTTAGTCAAAGAACCTACTTATATATTACTTTTTTGAGTTTTAAATATTTTAGCGTTTGAGGATGTCACCCTTGTGAATAATGTCATTTGACTGTGAGTGCTCCCTACTTCTCTCCCATCTCTTCCCGTTATCCCTACCCCCTCTCCCCCTCCAACTTCATGCACTCTCCTTTGCACCCACTGAGCCCTACCCCTGTGCACACATTGTCAGCGCTAAGTGGACATATTTCAAATTTTGCTGCCAGACTCTCAGCTTTCCCAGTTAGTTTCAGTGAGGGTGCAGCAAGCCTAGTTGATCTTAACCGGAGATCAACACTGACAGCCCCACCCCCATGCCCTCCACTCCCCCACCCCCGCTTCAGGGATTGTGCGGCTCAACCCCTTGCGATGTAGTTTCCCCCTTAACAAATGCCCACATCTAGCAGAATCGTGACATCGAAGGGCTGCTGGGTACTTTATATGATTCAAACACACACCTGGCCTTTATGTGACTCCCACAACCTCCCGAGAATGCTGTAGGCTAAGCTTGAACATTCCAACCCCGACCATTAACCTCACCCGGCCACACACCCCACATACCGGTTCATTCTTATCATTGTGTGATTCCCATGTGACGGACACTTAGCTAAGTGTTAGGTAAATATTACCTTATTTCACCCTCACCAGAACCTTGTGTGGTACGTGCTATCACCCTTAGTTTACAGCTCCAAGGGGTGACAAACTAGGGACGCCAAATAGCTCACTCACGGATACATAACAAATAATGAGTAGAACCAAGATTTAATTATTATTCCAAAATCTTTCCCATTACCGTGGTGCCACAATGTGTTCAGTCTAAAAAGCTGCCTGATCATCTTCTAAATATTTAAAGATGGTCAGCGTGCCTCACTCTGCCCCGACTCTATCTTTAGAATAAGCAGAATCTAAACACACATTTTTTTTTTTTCAGAACAGACCCCAAGTCTGCTTTTTCTCAAGAGGAGACATGCTATTTTTTGCTTCCCACTTTGCAGACTGCAGCTGCCTCCCCTCTCGCTGCCTGTGTCCCAACCTGGCCATGTTCTTATTATGACTGCACCCAGAAGGTGAATACACCCGGGTGAGGTAGAGGAACCAGGGCAGTACCAGGATAACCCCGCTCGCTCCTCTTCTGCATTTTGGTTCTCTCTGGCCTTAGCCATACAAAGAGCCAGTCCGGGCCGGGCTGGAATGTAGCGAGGCTGACGGGTGCTGCGGAAATGTTCAGCCAGTGAGCACCACACCGTTATAGCAGACATCCTGGTAAGAGAGGCAGAGGATGGTTGGAAAAACACCCCAGGCATTTCTCTTACACCTTGGGTGAACGAATAGATATTTAGTGGCAATGGGATCTCATCTATAATGACTCTACCACTGGGTTACGCCATCCTGCGTCAACCCTGGGTACGTCATCTTGCGTCAGCCCTGTCCTCGCCGTCTGTCATTTCAAAGCTTTATTTGAATGTGAGCAGCAACTTCGCTTTTTCTATTTGTAAGACAGAGCACAGATATATAATCCCAGCACTTGGGAGATTGATGCATGAAGAGGACTAGGGGTTTAAGATGATTCTGGGCTACACAGCAAGTTCAAGGATAGCATAGGCTACATGACACCATCTCAGGGAAAAGACGTCATCACCAAACCACAGGAAGAGTAGCAACAGAATTGCTGGTGCTGCTGTGCAGATGCATACGTGCATGCGTGTGTTTCACATGCAAGGGGAGTTTGAAGGACTCTGAAGCCAGTGTTACTCCTTTTGCAGCACATGGTGTAGAAGAGAGATGTGGCTAAGGTGGAAGGCAGGGCATCAGTTCTGGTCTGCACGTCATCCTGCATGACTTTGGACAGCCCCACAACTATTTAGAGACCCGTGCTTCACCTACAAAGAAGACTAACAGAACGGCCCACCTATAGGATCGTTCAGAGTTGAAACTGGAGTACTTGCCTCGGGACACTGCAGAAATCCAGCTATTCTACTAGACATGGAAGACTCTCCAGTAGCTTCACATGGAGACAGGTGTGCATCAAGGAGGTTATTTTATGATGAAGGTGCTACAATATCCTGAGCTGTTTTTCCTATGTATATAAAAAGGCAGGAGGGTAAAGATACAGACAGACATTTATGTAATTAATCATCTACTTTACCTTCCCGGTAGGACTTTGTCAAGTTAAACAGTAACTATAAATTATGCTCTGGTGATATCAAGCCACATTAGTAGCTCAATTAAACTAATATCTGAACATTGGACTCATTTTTACACTTCTAGCTCCCTTTCAAACCTTGTATCAGAGCTGTGTATTTCCTAGGCCTTCCATTCCGGAAAGTTTTGCTTTATAATACAGTGGCTGTATTTTCAGAGAGATTTCTAGAAACTAAGAAATGCATTATAATTGCTATCCGGCAGAAGGCAGAAACAGCTGGCGCATAGGATAGAGCATTAACACAATGCTCGTAGGTGGGTAGGGAGCCGTGGGGTCACAGGTTGGAAACACATATCACGAGTCTAAATACAGAGCCGTAAAGTCCTGTGGCAGCACTGACAGCAGCAGGAGAGAGAGAGAATGATGAAGTGTTTTGCTTCAATACTGAGTGGCTTTTTCTTCTTTTGTCTATTGAAATAAGCATTAAAGTAGCAGGGGAGCATTGCCAGGGAGACAGCTGAGTGAGCCAACCAGAGGAAAGCAGAGACAGAAAGGGCCAGTAGGGAACTGTAGGAGCTGTTCGGTAAAGCCATCACAGCTGTCGCAAGACAGGGGTAACACAGATGACTGTGACTGACGGTTGGTGTCCTCAGTGACCTTGGTAGCGTGATCAGGTTGATTGAAGACTGGGGGCTGGGGGGTACTATTCAAAGGACATACCATCTCAAGGACACCTGTGCTCTATAGGAAGGGGGCGGAGTTCTGGAAGTTTTGAGTGAGCAAAGTTTCTGACTTATTTTTCAGACATATAGATTGGGTGAGCCTGAACTAGCTCTGCCCACAGGCATTCAGGAGAAGAGGAGTTTTGGTTGGTAGGAGAATATAATCCAGGCATAAGCTAAAGGCAGAAGTGGGGAGAGAGGACTCAGCGACTGTAAAGATGAGGGGTAGACAGAAAAGCAGTTCCCCTCAAAGAAGGGTGTGCCTTTATTTTAGAAACTGAATTTTTTTTATAGTGAAGGGCTGTTAATGACTTGGAAAATGAGGGTTCATGATTTTAAATGTAACTCAATTTGTCACTTGAAAAATCTAACCCTTTAGGGATTCCTCGGCGCGCAGTCGTAATGTGCTTTCTCCTGCTAGCCGGGAAGGCAACATAACATCTTGATTCTTCCAGCTGCCCTCCAATCTTTTGGAGAAAGAGGGGATATATATTCTTCTATGACAAATAGAGCAGCTGCTTTTCAAATTATGAGCAGCCCAGACTCTGAAAGTCATTCTTAAATGCACATCACAATTAATTTCTTTCTGAAAAAGCTCTAATGGGCAAAGTTGATTTCACTTAACCAGTGGCCATGACTCAGTCTATTGCTGTCACCGGCTGCAGGAGCCAGGCTTCTCTGTCAGTCTGAAGGCTTCTGGCAGCATCAGAGCTGTGGTCGATGGCCTCATGTGGGGCCTGTGGGTATTGGCAGGAGGCAGAGGGGGCAGACCTACTTTAGTCTGAGGCCCCGCTGATTTGAGATTAGGATCAAATCAGCCTTTGTTCCTTAAGGCTGCATGAGAGAAAAAGCAGTCTTCCTTCTGCAGGCATCTGAGTCTGGGAAAAGGGTGGGTACTCTTAGACATGCAATCCTCCACTGCCATGGTGGTCATTTGGGCAATGCTGCGATAAGATATTGGGTCAGACTCCAGAACAGCCTGAAGAACTGATAAGGAAGAGCTAGCAACTCTTTGAGGAATTTACTATCCATTTCCTGGGGTGCCTGGGTAGAAGGCCAACTCCGTGTTGGCATCATAGCAATCCCAGAACTTCCTGGTTTAAAAAGACACAGCAAAGCAAGCGAGACTCAGAAAGACAAACACCATGTGTTTCCTCTCCTATGAGGATTCTAGACTTCAGTGGTGACTGTGTGTGTGTGTGTGTGTGTGCATGTGTTTAAGTGTGTATGAATGTATGTGTATGAGTGTGTGCATGTGTATGAGTGTGTGTGTGCATGTGTGTGCAAATAAAAAATAGCAAATAACAATACTCTACATGTATGAAAATCACAATGAAATGTTATTGTGAGAATGAATCAATTAATAAAAAGAAATATATATGTACTTGCAATTTGTTTCCTCAAAATCTGAAATCACCAAAAATTGCAGTTAGTTAATTAGGTAATTATATTGTGATAATATGCTATCATATATAATTCATTCCAAGTTTTCTTATTCAAAACATCTCATGCAGTGTCTAGCGGGCACTCGGGGTTTCCTAAACTCTGTGTTCTGAGTGAGTAGGCATCAGGAGTTCTCCACGCCAGCATCTTCTACATGGAGGGCACAAGCTAGAGTTTGAGTTTGGAATGATACTGAGCCCTGGAAGGATGCGTTTAAACTTACTGTGCTTTATAAATCGTGTTCAATTGAGTTGGTGTCCAGAGACAACTAGAGCATGCTTTGTTTTCTAATCATCGTTGCTAGGGAGGCTATATGTAATGACTTTTGAGACTTGAGAAATTTTCTAGGCTATCATTTGACAAGGAAGTATAGTGATGCTATCAGCTGCAGAGACATTCCTAAGGCTGAATCGGTCTGTCTAGAATATTCTCAAAATTTATTATGCACATCTTAATTGTTAATAATCAATAATCATCATAAGAGCCTTTTTAAAAACAAAGTTTTAAAACTGGGCATGGCAGCTCATGGTTATAATCTTAGCACTTGAGAGAGGCTGAGGCAGGAGAAGTACCATGAGTCTCAGAACTACCCTGGGCTATATAGTGAGATCATAGCCCAGGGAAAACGCTTATAAACTTTTGTTTGTTTGTTTTTGTTTTTCGAGACAGGGTTTCTCTGTATAGCCACCACCAGTGGCGGCACACGCCTTTAATCCCAGCACTCCGGAGGCAGAGGCAGGCGGATTTCTGAGTTCAAGGCCAGCCTGGTCTACAAAGTGAATTCCAGGACAACCCGGGCTATACAGAGAAACCCTGTCTCGAAAAAACCAAAAAACAAAAACAAAACAAAACAAAAAACAACACAACAACAACAACAACAACAACAACAACCAAAAAACCCAAAAAACAAACAAAAAAAAAAAACCAAAAAACAAAACAAAACAAAACAAATCCCTGAAATTATGAATGACCCTTTAAGAAAATGACTGACTTTTGATGTTTCCTTAGAAGAGCTTTAAAAGTGAAGAATGTAATTACTGAGAAAAATGTACGGTTTGATTTTGCTACCGTAGTAGTCTCTCTCCAGACGTGGGCGAGTGCTGAGGTGGACGAGGCCAGGCCGGGTCCGCCATCATTGTAAACACTAACTCTAACGCACTTCTCTTCCAGTTGTGTATGGTTCCTGGTTTGATCACGTTTTGAGTTGGGAAGAACACAAAAACGATAAAAACGTCCTATTCATCTTCTATGAAGAAATGAAAAAAGTAAGTCTCGAGCAGCTCGGCTGCTGAAACCAAATTACGTGAGAACTCGCGTAATTACGTAATTACGTGGGAAGTCGTGGGGATGTATACCTTCATCCCAGCCCTCGGGAGGCAGAAGCGGGTAGATCTCCGTGAGTTCGAGGCCAGCCTGGTTTACATAGTGAGTTCTAGACCAGCCAGGATGACCGAGAAACCTTGCCCAAAACAAACAGAACAATGGGTGGATTTCGCCTTGAAATTCCGAGGAATGAATTGGTATGCGTTTAAGAGGCACACTTGCTCACTTAACTTGATTTTCGCGCAGGATTTTGTTAAGAGCCTAAAGAAAATAACTGCTTTCCTTGGCATCAACGTGAATGACAGCGAGATGGGTAAGATCGCTCGGAGTACGTCATTCAGTGAAATGAAAAGTAATGCGGCCAAAGAAAACTGTGATCCCAATCACGTCATCTGTGCCCTCACGTCCGACAGGAACCTGGTGTTCAGAAAAGGTGTGTGGGCAGGGAGCGCTGCTGGGCAGGGGGTGGCTGCTGGGCAGGAGGGGGCTGCAGCTGAGGCTTTTGCTGCGGATCGCTTGGCTCTCGGTTTCTAAAACAGGTTCTTTGCTCATGTGGGAGTCAGCCAAGAAGACTGGAAATCCTGGAGAGATAACTGTGCCCATTCTGAGCATGTGCAGACTTCCGTTTTCACTGTTTCCTAGGCAACAGCAAAGCCCCCACTACGTATGTGGTGTTGAGGTTGTAATAAGTGATGTAGACAGTGGATGGTAATGGGAGGATGTGTGAGGAGGTTACGCGCAGGTTTTATGTAACTTAGGTGCCATTTTGTACCAGCAATGAGCATCTCAGAATGTTGGAGACTTAGAGAACTCTGGAACCAATCTCCTCTGCGTGCAGAAGGATGGCAGCAGTTACGTTTCAAGCCTTCAATGTGTATAGAAATACAAGAAAGGGGATTAAGTCTCTCTCAATAAGTCTCCAGATATAAGTTAGAAGCAAGTAGGAAATACCTGGAAGTAGAATCTTTAAAAAAATTTTTTTTTCATGCAAGAGTATTCTGTCTGCATATATATCTGCACCATGTGGGTACAGTTCCCAAGAAGGTCAGAAGAGGGCATTAAATCCCCTAAAACTGGAGTTAAATTGTTGGTTGTAAACCACCATGTGGATACTGGTGAGAGTAGCCAGTAATCTTAACCTCTGAGCCATCTCTGCAGCCCCTAGAACTGTTTTGAAGTGTGTAAATTTTTATCTAGCTATAGGAGAAATGTTTGACAACTCTTACAAAGGCAAAATGTTTTAAGTACATATGCACGCCCGATTCTTAACTAAAAAGCAAATGTCTCTTCCCCTTCTTGTCCCAAAGGAATATAATCAATGCCAAGCAACAATTTGCCAAATCTTGTGTAAAACAAATATTACCCTAACTTTTCAAATTTGCTATTGTTGAAATTTAGTCTTATTTATGCAGAGTCACAAAACCAAAGCCAAGAAAACGAGGCAAGCATTCAATTCAGCAAGTATTAATAAGCTGCTAATTCTAGAGCTAATATGCAAATAGTGAAATAAAACACAGCATCTCTCCTCCAGAAATTCATGTTCCAGACCGGAATGCACAGAGCTAACAGCAGACATCTGTGACTATGAATGTGGTCGGGGTGTGGGGGCAGGAAAACACGCCCCCAGTAAGGGAAGAGATCCTCTTCAAGGTAGATACGGGACTGAAAGTTTGAGAAGTGGTTATGAAAATGAGAGCCAATGCAAGCGAGGGGGCGGGGTCAGAACCACCTGGAGAGCCAATGCCAGCGAAGGGGCGTGTCCAAACCACAGTTGCGTCATTTTGTGTGAGCTGGAAGACACAACAGTGTGCTGTGATGTAGTGGGCCTGTGCAAAGCACAACGAAGGAGAGAAGATATTGGTGCCAGAGAGCTTAATTTTCATGAGAAGCAACCCCCCCCCCAGTCCCCTCCTTGTCCCTCCCATTACCTCCGCTCCTCTCCCCTCCCCTCCCCTCCTCTCCACTTCCAAACCCTCCCATCTCCTTTGATTCCCTCCCACTCCTTCCTATTCCCATCCCATCTTCTTCCCTCTTCCCATCTCTTTTTTTCCTGGTTGAAGAGGGGACCTGGCACAAGCTGGTCTGTGTACTATAGTGGCACGGGCAGAGTATAAACACGCTTAGAAGAGAGTGAAGTGAGACAGAAGAACCAAGCAAGATGCCATAAACTGTTTAGGTGAGAAACATTGTCAACCACCCCTGCTCGCATTACAATTAGTTGAGAAGTCAGTCAGGGAGCCATTAGCAGCTTGTGCGACCAGGCAGAGTAGTCTGGGTGCAAGCCAAGAGCTGGAGTGACAGAAGACCCTAATACCCACGAGAACGAAGCAGCCCAAGGGAGCCAAGAAAAGATTTGGACCCGAATTAGACAGAAAGCCAAGGCCAGGCACGCGTGGCAACCTGTCAGTTCTTCACGGGCTCTGAGCAGTTTCCACAGTAGTGTGTGGTGGAGATGGTGGGAAGGCTTGACAAGGGAAAAAGAAGAGCAGACAAGAGCACACCGCATGAGCTGTGCGTGTGCAGAGGACAGCATGGTAGTTTAAGGCAGGTAGGGATGGCAAGAGGTTAAGAGGTGTTCTGGAGAAGAATGGAAGGGAAACAGACCTTTTACGGTGTGTGTGTGTGTGTGTGTGTGTGTGTGTGTGTGTGTGTAAGCGAGGCAAGGGAACAAAGAGAAGGGAACAATCACAAGAGGCTGAGTAATGGGGGGGGGGATGGGCTCGAGGCCCCATGCCCATGTGTTTCATTACATTGTCCTTTGAGATTCCTCTTAACCAAGCAATCATTGCTCTCAAGTCTCACCCCATACGAGAGAGAGAGAGAGAGAGAGAGAGAGAGAGAGAGAGAGAGAGAGAGAACCCTGTGATGGTTATTTTCCTGACCTCCTGTGGTTGTAACCCTGGTGAACATCCCCCGATGAAACTCTATCCGCACTACCTGTAACTAACAGCATGGAAGGCTCACCTGTGTATGGTTTCTTTGCACTGGATGTGAGCGTGGAAGACTGGTGTCTGCTGGACACATCCAATGTTGACATACATTTATACACATGAAATAACGTAATCTTTAAAATAACAACATCAGCTACAAGAAAACCAAACCAAACCAAACCAAATGGTGAGCAAATTTTAGTACACAGGCCACAGTCTTCTGAGTTCAGATTCACGATGTCTTTCTTAATATGATCTCAGTATATTAATTTTCATATGGGCTGAGCATGATGGCGCACATCTTTAATTCCAATACTCTGGGGACAGCAGTAGGCAGAACTAAGGCCAGCCTGATCAATATAGTATGTTCTAAGCCAACTATGGAATATGACCCTGTCTAAAAATATTATATATGTGCTTTTAATAAAGTATGTAAAATGTGAAGAAAGGAGCCATTCCTAGAACATCATGCATTTCTTTTCTGGAGGTGACATTGTGCTGCGTTCAATGGAGCCATGTGTGTCTTCTGAACACATGACATAAGATCTCTACTCTTTGGTTTTGTTTGTTTTTGTTTTTGTTTTTCAAGACAGGGTTTCTCTGTATAGCCTTGGCTGTCCTGGAACTCACTTTGTAGACCAGGCTGGCCTTGAACTCAGAAATCCGCCTGCCTCTTCCTCCCGAGTGCTGGGATTAAAGGCATGCGCCATGAGAGCCCGGCTAAGATGTCTTCTCTTGATTACATACAAAGAGTACATGATAGCCCCCAGCTTGAAAGAGTTTATAAGCTAATCAGAAACAAAAGACCACGGAGAACAAGTGTAGTG